>NW_011494752.1:8548657-8550691 GCF_000754665.1 Bison bison bison
ACAGGGGCGGCGCTGGGGCTCTGGCCCTGAATGAAGACGCCATCCGGAGTAACAATGCGCTTCTGGGGGGCTGGGGGAGGGGAGGCAGCACGCCTGAATGGCGACCCAGGCCTGGGCTTCCCAGGGTTTCCGCAGGCTCTGATCCGGGACCCACGCGGGACCCGCACGGTTCCCTCCACCCGCTCAACCCCCTGCCATTTGTCTTCCAACGCAGTGGCGTGTGGAGGATTCAAGGGCATTACATCTGGTTGCAATCCAGTTTCATGCCGCTGCTGGGCTGTTAAGACCTCGAGCTGACGTCAAAGCAGGGGAATTACTTCTTTTTATTTTATCTTTTTTTAGTTGTCTGCTGCCCTGGGAAGGGAGGCGGGGTGAGTTAGGCGAGCTCTGATGTGGAGGCGCCAGCGCCCTGGGAGCCTCGGGCTGGGGGCTCTGCTTCTCTGCCCGCACCAGATCCTCCATGCAGACCGACTCTGCCTGGGGTCAGGCCCACCCTGGGTGGGAGCGGCCCTCGCTGCAGACTCAGTGGAGGCCCCTCCCGACTGACCACACGGCTGCGTTTCCAGAGGCTTCCCTGGGACGTGGCCTCGCATCTGGAAACTGGCAAGGAATCTTTTAGTTTCCCACCCCGCCCCCCAACAGGAGCATCCAGGAGCGAGTCTTTAGGAGCAGTGGCCTTTTGGGTGACCCAGAGGGAGTGGACACAGACATTGTGGTTTGGGGGAGCCCCTCACACTCAGAAGCCTTGGTTCCAGGATTGTGTGTCTGCGGGTGATCCAGAGCGGGCTGAGTGTGACCTTTCCAACAGCCAGGCACCCCGGCAGCTTCCTAAACACAGGGAGGTCACCCATTCTGCCACTTTGGACCAGGAGGCCTGTGCAGCAGGGCCCGGGCTGATTCCTCAGGCTCTTGGGTCTGGACTGCGGGTTTCAGGACCTCACCTGTGACCTGCAGTAAGAAACACATTTCAGGTCCCAGCTTCATTCATGCCCACTGTGTGTAACTGAAACGAAAGTTGAGTGAAATAGCTCTTTCCTCTGTTTTGTGCCCTGGTCTGATATTTTCTGTTCTAGTCTATTTGATTTTTTTTTTTTTTAATTGCATTCTGTGACCCCTGAATTGATGTCACGATCCGCTAATGGGTCATACCCAGAGTTTGAAAAAACAGGCCTAGAAAATGAGTCTGCTTTCTAGTCATTCAACAAACATGAATTGAGGCCCTGACAGTGTCTCTCTTTTTGAATTACTCAGGTGACACATGGATTTGTTCTCATTGTGAAAAATGCAAATAACCCAGAGGTATATAGGGTAGAAGTGCCCCCAGTAACCCCAGTTAGCACTTTGAATGTGGTTTGCTGTTCACTTGTGCATACACGTCTGACACACACAAACACAGAGCTTCCTCTTACCCCGATCTGGACCACGCCTCGCCTCGTGCTCTTCTCAGCTCCCCTTTCCCTTCCTGGGGTCATGCGGGGGTCATGGCGGGGGGAGCTCCAGGGGAAGGTGTTGGGTGATTCCTGGCTTTACCACATATTGAATGGGTTATTTATCTCTGTACCTCAGTGTCCCCATCTGTACAAAGAAGCTAATAACAGTTCCAGCCTCACTGGATTGTGGTGAAGCTTTAATGAGTCCACGCAACCCATGAATCTGAGAACAGTGTCTCTCCCAATAAACGCCAGCTGGCCTTGACACCGTTATTGTCACTACTGCCTTTCCATGGCCATCTGTGTTTGTACCTCATGCTTTAATAGTCACATGTGGCTGTGCGTGGATGTCTCTCCCCGCCCCCCGCCCCCAACATGTGGTTCAGCAGGCAGGACCAGGTGGAGCCCTGCAGGTTGGCAGTGTTCCCGTGGGAGAGGCACCTGGGCTCGCGGGCCCACCAGGTATTTCCCAGGGCCCACTATTTTGAAGTCCTGTGCTTAATACTGGACAAGGCAATGGCACCCCACTCCAGTACTCTTGCCTGGAAAATCCCATGGATGGAGGAGCCTGGTGGGCTGCAGTCCATGGGGTTGCTAAGAGTCC
>NW_011494752.1:8550820-8551422 GCF_000754665.1 Bison bison bison
TTGCCTCCGAATAAAGGTCTGCTCAGGAGCCCTTCCCAGGTGGGGGCCTCTCCTGTCCTTCGCCAGCTCTGCCCCTCCCCTTCTGCTGCAGCAGACCCCCGCCCCCCCGGAGACAGCCCTGGCATTGCTGCCTCTGTGCTGCGTTGGCCCCAGCTGTTCCTTCCACCTGGGCTTCCCTGCACCTTTCTCCCTGCCTCCTGGGACCAAAGCAGACGTCCTGTCTCCTGCTCTGACCTCCGCGGCAGAACTGAGTCATTCCCCTTTGTCTACAGCTGAAGCATAGCGTTCATCACGGAATTAGCGGTAATTCTGTCGGTGTCTGTCCTCCCCAGGAGGCTGGGGCATCGAGGCCCATGGCTTGGCCGCCGTCTCTCTGCAGCTCCACGGGCAAAGCGGGGGAGCACAGAGCACTCAGAAGCCTTCCCAGCAGGAAGGGGTGGGCGAGAAGGTGAGCTGGGGGGGGCACAGTGTTGTTTTGGGGGTCCTATTGGGATCTTGGGGACTCTCAGGGTGCTGGTCAAAGGATTCTGTTTGTCAGACCATAGAGGAGACAAGTGAGGGGCCCCACTGCTCCCTGGGAGGGGGGATGGGGCGGGTGGGAA
>NW_011494752.1:8551522-8551918 GCF_000754665.1 Bison bison bison
CAGGGACAGGGGAGCCTGATGGGCTGCCATCTATGGGGTCGCACAGAGTCGGACACGACTGAAGCGACTTAGCAGCAGCAGCAGTGCTTAATACACCTGCCTGCAAGGTCACAGCCCAGGGGTGGGACCCACATGGTACCCAAAGGGACAAGTGGGAGCTCCTGCCAGGTCTTGGGGGGGAGCAGGGCCTCCCATGGAAGAGCTGGCAGGTGTGCTGGGGACAGTGAGGGAAGGAGCATCTTTGGCGGGACTTGTTCCTATGAGGAGGGGCAGATGGGGACCACATGAGTCAGTTTCAGGATGGGGGATGGGTAGCCTGAGCATGAAGTCCAGAGGTGAGAGTGTCTTCACTTGGCCAGAGGTGGAGGGCTTTGTGGAGGTGAAGCTTCATGGCTG
>NW_011494752.1:8552748-8556173 GCF_000754665.1 Bison bison bison
ATGGGCCCCAGACAGGGGTCCCACGTGAGGTGTACAGACTCTGTCATACTTGGTCCCCTCCCTGGAGACCATGCCTCGGTCTGGTCTGGTCCAGTCGGGGCATCACGGCTGAGCAGTGGCACAGCCCTGGGTTTGGAGTCAGGACAGGGTTTGAGTTCCAGCTGCTGCTGCAGGAAAGTCACCCCCGCCCCCAGCACATTTCCCCTCCTGTGCGAACTCTGCATGCAGCGTGTTCTGTCGTCTGGAAAGCCCAGGGTCAAGTCCAGGTGTGGCTGTCCTGCCGGGGGCTCCATCTCCCCACCTTCACATGGGCGCAGTCCCCGGCCCCTGGAGCCTACTGTGTGGAGACTCAAGTCGTTATTCCTCCCGCTGAAGGACTTTATGGGAAGAGGTGGCTGTGACCACTCCAGTCCTGCTGTGATGTGGGCCGAAACTGAGAGTTTGGTGCCTGTTTCTTCCCCAGCCAGGTAGAGGTGGATGGATCGCATGGGTCTTGGTCACCTGGTGGGGCAGGTGAGAATTAGTTTTCCGGCCAGAATTTCTGCTTGCAAAGGGGCTTGGCCCTGGTGCTGTGGGGTGGACTCGGGTGGCAGCATAACCACAGACTCATTAATTTCTTCGTGCATTTGTTCCTAAATCACATAGTACCTCGCTCAGACCAGAGTGCGGGGAACACAGCTGTCAACACAAGACACTTGTAATACGGCAGTGCGGATAAGCACCTGCCTTTTGGAGTTCAGTGTCTCGGGTTCGCATCATGGCCCTGCTGCTTACTGTTTCTTTGCTCATCGGTGACATGGGGCGGGGGGTTGGGGGTATGTCAGCACTCGCCTCATGGGTTTGTTGGGAGAATTAGTGAGTTGATGCAGGTAAAATTCTTCAGACAGAGCCTGTTTTAATGCATAGAAATACATAGAAGGTGCTAGAAGATGGTTCATTTTTATTCTTGCCCTGAAGAATCTCGGCACCTGCTCCCTGCTGAGGGAGGGCATTGCAGCCAGGGCTTTTTTGTGAGGCCTGACACCCAGGAAGCAGGTGGTGGCCCTCCGAACTCCTGGCCGCAAGCCCCCCCCCCGGCAAGCCACAGCCTCCGGGGTCGAATCTTCCAAGGAGCCCTGGGGACAGGTGTCTACTTCAGGAGCCCAGTGGGTGAGGCCTGTCCGCCTGGGAAGGTGTAACCCTGCCTGGCACCAGGTGGGCTTCAGACTTCAAAAAGTAACTTCAGTATCAAGAATTGAAGCTGAGAGACTTCCCTGGTGGCCCAGTGGTGAAGAGCCACCTTGCCATGCAGGGAACTCGGGTTGGATCCCTGGTTGGGGAACTGAACTCCCATATGCTTTGGAGTAACTAAGCCGCCTGCCACAATGAAAGATCCCACGTGACAAGGGAGACCCCACGAGCTGCAGACCCAACACAGGCAAGTAAATTAAAAAGAGAACTGAAGCTGAGTGAATTTTCCGATTGACACCTTCAATCGACGGAGGCCACCAGACCACCTCTGGGTGTTCTTAGGCAGGTTCCTCCAGCTCTCTGAGCCTCTCTTTCCTCATATATCAGGTATCAGAAATGACACCACCAATTTCATAGTTTCTTTTCTAAGAGGACTGAACGAGAAGATGCCTGCAAAGCACTTGGCTGCGGTTGGCACATAGCAAAATGCTTAATAAATGTTGCCTATTAGTGATAATACTTCTCAGAATATGTCAGTTAAAAACCACCTGAGGGCCTTGCCTGGTGGTCCAGTGGCTGGGGCTCTGAGCTTCCAATGTAGGGGGCCTGGGTTCGATCCCTGGTCAGGGAGCTAGAGCCCACATGCCACAAATGAAGATCCTGTACGCTGTCTTGAAGAGAGGAGATCCCACGTGCCACAGCCAAGACCCAACGCAGCCAAATAAATAAATAAATATTAACAAAACAAAACACTTGAAAGATTTCTTCTTGGGGGCCACAGCTCCTTAGAGATGTGAAGTTGTAAGTCTGTTACTAGCATGGGACAAAGAATTGTTACAATAAGGCAGAGACTCCGAGGCCCTGACACATTTAGCTGCTGAAGCACAATCACACAGGAGCCCAGGGCAGGGTGCCGAAGTGGGAACAGAGTTGGCTTTTACTCAGGTGCTCTTTGATGCTTTGAGAGTTATTCCTGCAGAAAATGGTAACCGTGGATCAGCACTGATACACAGCTGAGGTCAAGTGGGCCTTTCTTCTGGAAGCTTCTGTATGATGGGAAATGAAATTTGCATGTGATGATGCTAAGAGGTTAGAGAAGGACATGGCAACCCACTCCAGTATTCCTGCCTGGAGAATCCCGTAGATAGAGGAGCTGGTGGGCTACAGTCCGTGGAATCGCAGAGAGTCGGTCATGACTGAAGTGACTTTGCACGCATGCATGCATGATAAGAGGTAAAATAAAAATCACCTGTTCTGTTGGTGGGGTAGGGAGAGTTGTGTATTTGCTCATTTGGGGGCGGGCAGAGGTTGGGATGCAGGCCTCAGAGCAGTGGTTCTCAACTGGGAGTGATTTCGTCCCTCGGGTGGCCTGGGGCCCTGTCTGTAGATGTTTTTGGTTGTCTCCACTGGGGGAGGGGGTGCTGACATCTAGTAGGTTGAGGCCCGGGACATTGCTCAACATCCTGGGATGCACAGGACACACCCCCACAAGTTACCTGGCTCCAAACGTCAGCAGTGCTGAGGGGTTTGGGCAGCCTTGTCCTGGAGCCACATGACGACATGGCTGTGCCCCTGCCCTTGTGAAGCCCTCAGTCTGGTAGGTGAGCAGACCTCAAAGACGTGACTGTGTGGATGTAGGTTCATTCACCTGTGACCCTGCTGCAGCTAAGAAGGCGCCCCTTGCAGCGGAGGCCTTGGAGGAGGGCATCCAGGCAGAGGTGGGGGTGGAGGGGTGCAGTCCCAGAAAAGGCTCAGAAGCAGAAAGGCAGAGGTGTGTGGTAGAAGGGGCAGATGCCTGGTGTGTGTCTGGGGCAACAGCAGACAATGACCCAGCCTCAAGACCAGGGACCTCTCTGCTTTGCTTGGTTTGAGGCAACTGCATCTCCCAGCATGCTGTGCTCCAGGGCACTGGGGTGGGGGGGTGCCCTGCGGAGGCCTGGTGGGTTGGTGGGAGGGAAATGCTGCCCTCTGGAGAGGTCCCAGCTCTGCCCCTTCCCTCATTTGCATCTGTCTGATAGATGGGAAAGAGAACTAGGAAAAAAAAGAAGAGGAAGAACAATATTTTCATTTCAAACACAGGGATGAGGGAAATGGGAAGGAATCTGGTTTAGGACACCTTTGAGAGGAGCACAGAAAATCCCCACTGTGGCCCGAAATAGCACAAAAAACACACGTTTGGCCAGATCACACTTAATTGAGTGGCTCTCTTTTCTCGAGTCCAGCAGGATGTGGACGGTGCTGGCTTTGTTCCCTTG
>NW_011494752.1:8556273-8558541 GCF_000754665.1 Bison bison bison
ATGACTCACTAGATGGTGACGGGGGGGATGCCCAGCAGCGGGGACAGGTGGGTGAAAGCAGAGGTAGGAGAGACCTGGTTCCTCTAATAAGTGGATGCCTGGCTCTTTGGCTGCTGAGAGGAATCATGGAGAAAAGCCATCATTTAATGAGTACCTGCTATTGTGCTCAGCACTGGGTGGTCCTCTCTAAGCCTTATTAACCAGCTCCTATGGATCAAGGAACTGAAGCTCAGAGAGGTTAAGTGACCTGCGTGAGGTCACCCAGCGACCAAGTGCAGACCTGAGATTGGAAACCACAATCTGTTGGGCTCCAAAGCCAGGCCTTGCCTGTTCCTCATTCATCTCCTGGTGGTCGCTCATCCATTCAGCAGATAATCTCTGTGAAATAATACTGTGACCTGGTGGGGTTTTTTTTTTAGGGCTCGGAGTCAGAAGTGGGCTTGAATTCTGACTAGAGCAGTTTCAGTCTCTGTAGCTTTCTCAATCAGAGCCTGCTTTCATCTGTCAAGTGGGCACAACCACACCTTTGTCCTGGAGTTGCTTTTAAGGGTTAAACTGCATGGAAGGGGACAGGAAGGGGAAGAGAGAGGCCCAGGGAGGTTAGGACCTGCCCTAGGCCACCCAGTGTGACGGTGCAGTGAAAGAACCCTGGGTAGAAGGAACCAGGCGGGATTGTGGTATCTCTGTGCGGTATCAGTGTTGGGTTTCATTATTTGATTGGGGAGAGAGGGCAGCCCCTACTCTGCAGGTAGAGAAGGTGGTGTGGAATGCGGGTGTTTATTTTTCTGTGTCTGTGAAAGCCCTGTTTCAGCTCAGGCTGATAGGGTGTCCCAAGACACTGCAGAGAGTGCCTGCCATGGAGACAGATCTGCCCAGGTGCTTGCCTAGCGTGGGCACTGAGAGGGTACCTCCCAAGCCAGGCTCCCAGTGCAGCCTGTAACCCTTCATCCTAGAGCCTGGTGAGCCTGGGTACCCTCAGAAAGAGCAAGGGTGGGTGATGGCCTTGAACCTGGGGTGTCCCTCCGCCTCCTCGAATTTGCCGTCCTGGCCCCATTCATCTCCTTATCTTCTGGCAGCCCCCTTGAGTTGCTGGGAGGGAAGTCAGGGGCAGCCTTCCTGATTGACAAAACAAGCCTTGCTCACAAAAGAAGGGAGATTGGCAGGACTGCTCTGGCTCCCCTCCCCCGTCCCAGTTTCTGGCTGCAGGCATCTCTCCTGCTTTGCCCAGGAGGCACCCCAAAATTCTGAGAGGTAGTGAAGGGGCTACAAAGCCATCAGACTGCTCTGGCTGGGTACCCCCAGCACCAAGAAGGTGGATTCTAGGGAGGATGACTGGCCCCTCCTTCCTTTCAGGAGTCTGGGAAGGCTTTCTGGAGAGGAAGCCAAGCCGGCAGGTAGCAGAGAAAGACATCGGATCCAGGGGGAGCAGCCGAGAAAGCAAACAAACAGGGCTTTGTGTGGTTGCAGATTGGCGGCTCAGAAGGGAAGCCGGCTGGTGGGAGGGGAAGGAGGGGGCGGGGGAGGGGACTGCAGGCCAGGCCAGTGCTCTGGGCAGAGATAGGCGGCTGGACCAGCCCAGGCTGGGCGGCCAGGGAGCAGGGAGTGCCACTGTGTGTGGACAGGCTTCTGGAGTCAGCCTGGCTGTGTCCCAGCCCTGCCACTTCACTCCTTAACAGATCTGGGCTTGTTTGCCCACCTACTGGGGCAGAGTCACTCACACAGGACTGGGGAGATAGTCATCCGGCCCGACTGGCCTGGCCCGTCGTGTGAACCCCCACCCTACAGGGATACAGGCCAAGAAAGGATCAGGGTCTGCCTGGCGGGCTGCCAGCTTAGCTGGGTCTCCTGAGAGGGCACTGAGGGGGCCAAGAGGGCAGCGGAGCTGCCTGTTCGTACTGTTCAGTAACAGATGCCTGGCATGTGGGTGGACAGAAGCTGGCATCTCGGGTCCTAGGCCCTGGAGCCCAGCATCCCCTGCGCTGATGGAGGGGCCATCTCGGGGGCAAATCCTGGACCCTAACAGGGCAGCCCGGGCTGGCCCGCCTGTCCAGGCTCGCGCAGCCCCACCTCGGGGAGGGCTTGGTAGGAGCCGGCAGGCCAGACACAGAGGCAGCTGCATTACCGCCTCAGGGGCCATTTCCTCTCCTCCCCGACCTCGGGAGGGCAAACGCCCGCGCTTCCTGGCTTCCCTTCGCTCCCAGCGGCGCCCTCAAAGCGGCCAGGCTGGGGCCTCGGCGCATCAGGCCGGACGAGCCCAGCCAGGGCCGC
>NW_011494752.1:8558969-8580463 GCF_000754665.1 Bison bison bison
CTCCCCTACGGGCCTGGCCCTGGCTCTGCCCTTCCTTCGCCAGCTGCCTGCCTTGCTTGATGCCCTTTCGGGCCTCTTGCCTTCGGTGTCCCGCCGGTCACTCCCGGGCCTTACCCCCGTCTTCCCCCGGGCGCTCGACTGACCTCTGCTCGCCCGCACATGGCCTGGGCAGGCCGCTGAAGGGTGCAGTCTTGGGCCTTGGAAAAAGTGTCCTGGGCGGGGGCAGCTGTCCTTGGCCTTTCGAGAACTCGCACTGGGAGGGTGAGAATGGACTTCAGTGGCCGCGGGAGGGACTTGATGTGGAAAAGAACTTACCAGGCCTGAGCATTTTGGTTTTTTAAAAATAAAATCAGGTTATAAAGGGCTTCCCTGATGGCTTAGACTGTAAAGAATTTGCCTGCAATGTGGGAGACCCGGATTCAATCCCTGGGTTGGGAAGATCCCCTGGAGAAGGAAATGGCAACCCATTCCAATATTTTTGCCTGGATAATTCCATGGACAGAGAAGCCTGGGCGCTACAGTGCATGGGGGTCACAAAGAGTCGGAGAGGAATGAGCAACCAACACTTTCACCAGGTTATAACCACGTTGATTTTAGAAAAACCTAAAAGTGCCAGATGACAAGCAAAAACCTCTTATAATTCCACCCCCAGAACATAATCATTGTCAGCATTTTTTCTCTAGACATACAGTAAACAACACGATATATGTAATAAATATAGAATATGGAGTCATGCTGTATATTTGGTTTTGTAAGGCCCTTGTGTTTTAATAGCTTTCTCCCCTACTACAGAAAGAGTAGTGATTATAGACTTCTGGAAAGTAAGGCAAATGGAAAGCAGTTCACCCAAACTCCCAGGCCCCAAAGGCAGCCTCATTTCACTCTTCTCTGCCCTGTCCTGGGGTCTTTTGTTAAAGGGTGCCGCCTTCTTCCTCTGTGAGCCATGTGATGTCCTGCTTCTCTCCCTTCCTGTGTGAATCCTGCTCCTTTTTCCTGAGTCTGTAAGTCTGGAGAGAACTGGAACCGGATCTCGGGAGCTTCAGACAGGAGTCAGACTGGGTGGCTGCTTCCTAACTTGGTTGGACCTCTCTCCATCTTGGTTGGACCCCAGGAACCCTTGCCCTGGCTCCTCAATTGCAGTCTGGTCAGGGGCCACCGAGCCCAGCCAGTGCCACCCAGCCTGTGCAGAGCTGTTGAAGACTTGTTGCCCCTGAGGAGACCAGGCTCCAGCAGCAAGGCCACACCGAGGTCCCAGACCTCAGTCACATCCGGGTCCCCCTTGCCCAGCCACGTGCAGACTTAGCCTGTAGTTGGCCCTGTGGCCCCCTTCTGCTCCCTCTCTATGTCCTAGGAGCAGGTTTCTGCTGCCCTGGGCTGCTTGGCCTCCCCTTATAGGCCTGTAGGCCTGGCACCAGGTGCAGCCTCCCTCAGCTCAGCTGCCTCTTAAACTCCAAGCTGCCCTGGCCCTACCCATCTCCGCTGCCAGGCCTTCTTTCTTCATTCCTAAGCAGTTCAGTTCTGACACATCCCAGCCCTGCGTGAAACAGACCTTGGAAAATCAGAGCTGCCAAGGATGGACCGGCATTTAAAAGGCATTTAAGACTTGAGGGGAAGGCGGAAGAGGGGAGAGAGTGCAGGGCCCTGTCCCTGGGCAGCAGCTGGATTTAGTGGATGGAAAATCACAGAAGGCACACTTCCCTGGGAAGAGCACCCTGGGAAGAGAGGGGCAGGTGGGGTACCAGGTATCATGCCCCACTGGCCACCACCCACAGTCACCACCACATGTTCCCAAAGTGAAAAGATGTGTGAGGGCTGTTGGGAGCCTGCAGCCGGCAGCCTTGTAAATTGTGTTCTCTTAGCAGGTTTATTCGTTTATGAAATATTGAAGCCCCATTTCGCTTTACCTGTAGCAGGGAGGCAGCCAGGTTGGGGCTGAGATTAATGCTCTGAACATGACTTATTTATCTGGAGCCGCTCTTCTGGGCTGGGTGCTGCCTGCCATATGGAATGTAACCAGGCGCCAGGATGAGTGTGTGTTTGTGTTTCTGGGCGTGGGGGGCTGTGTGTCTGTCCATCTTTGAGGGGGTTCCATACTGGAGGGTGATGATTCTCGCATGCTTACTGTGTCCAGGTGTGTATATGAGTCTGTGTGCTAAGAGTGTGCCTGTGTGTACAGTGCGGTGCCTGTGTGTACAGTGCGGTGCCTGTGTGTGTGGGGGTAGGGGTTGGAGAATGAGTTGAGGGGTTTTGCGAGCAGGTTTGTGTGCTCATATCTGTGGTTGTGTCCTCAACATGGGATTAGGGTTGGGGGGCAGATGTTCCTCTGTGTGTGTGTCTGCATTTGTGGTGGGGCCCCAGGTGTGCCGAGTGTGTGTCTGTTGTGTGTGAGCCCGTTTCAGTGCGCACGTGGCATGGTGCAGGACTTTTGTGTCAAAGGCAGAGTCGGTGGCACCGACTGGGTTGTGGGCTGTCTGCTGCCCCAGCCGTGGCCTGGGAGGAATTGATGCCTGATGCACTTGTGTTCTGTGACCCTTGTGTGGCGGGGCCTCAGGCTCCGGGAAGGACTGGCGTTGGGGACTGAAGAGACACTGGCAGCCCCTGGCACTCTTCCAGCAGAACTGAGCCTTCCTTGCCCTGTGACTCAGAGACCAGAAGGAACCCTGGGGTCAGGGTGGTCCAGGCCCACATCTCGTGGATGGGGACAGCCAAGGTCCAAGAGCACACAGCCTGTGATAGCCACGGTAGCCCTGATGCTGGGCGGGGCTCTGGCTGCAGTGCTCTGCTCAGGGCACCCCCCGACAGCCCCGTCACCTCATCTTCCTCTTCCGTGTCCTGGGGGTGGATTCCCAGCCATCCTCCTGTAGCACAGGGCAGGCAGGACTTGGTTGGCGGATACCAACTTGGTCGGCAAGTTGAGTCCTCCTCAGAGGCAGGCAGCAAGGACAGCCAGGGATGTTGGGGGCACTTGGCTTGGGGCCCGAGTCCCAGGAGGGAGTCCCAGCTCTGGGGGTGGCACGGCGCCGGGGCATCACCTCTGTCCTTTCCTGGCAGCAGCCCCTCACCCAGATGCGGCCCAGACATGGCCCATGGCATTTGGTTTTCCTCAGCCCGTGACAGCCCTCAGCTTCCCCCACCTCGGCAGCTAATGTGTCTGTCACTACTTTCCTAATGAGGATGCCCAGGGCCCCCCTGGGAGCCATACCTTTGCAGGCCAGCCGGCAGCTGCGGGGGTGGGCTGGCCTCGGGGTCAGGCTGGGGAAGGGGGTGAGCCCCTCTCTTGCTTGCAGCCCCCAGCCACGGGGACCTCGAGGTCCGTCCAGGCCCTGAGACTGCTGTGTGGAGGTGGGAGGTCCTGGGGGGCTTGGGGAGGCAGGAGCCCACCCCAGCACACATTTTTTTCCTTTGGCCCTGCAACTGTTTGTAATCACAGAGCTTCATTTGGCCTATAGATGTGTTTGCAGGCCTACTGTGCATGCGACCAGAATCCTCCGAGATCTGGGTGTTTCTGCGCCCCACCCTCGTGGAGCTGCCAAAAGCAGGAAAGACAGTAATCATATCAGCTGTTTGCGTCATTATGTGGCCTGTACAGGAATGGGAACACGCGTTCATCAGGAGCCAAGGCAGACCCGGAGCAGTCTTGCAGAGTTCCTCAAACTAACGGAGGGCAGGGGTCCTGTGTGAGGGGGGCTGCTCGCCTCACCTGAGAGGCTCAGCCAGGACTTGAGGGAGTCAGGAGACCCACACTTGTGCTGTGGGCCCCAGGCCACTGCCCACCTCCTGTGGGCTCCAACACCTCTGGAACTCAGAAAGCAGGTCTCTTCTCTCCCAGTGCTCTTTGCCCTCCCCACCAGGGCCCTCAGGATATCTCAGCAGCAGCCTTGACTTTGGAATGCCAGAGGCACTGCCCCAGGGGGCCCAGGAGGCCCACCGTTCCTTTCTTTACTCTCACAGAGGCCACTGGGAGGGGTGGGGGGCGGGTACTGCAGGAGACTGGGAAGAGGTGAAGCCAGAGCATCAGGTCCCTCCCCGGCGGAGGGCGGCATCAGTTCACTTGTTCCCCTGCCTGCGACTGTGTTCTGGACACCTCTAATTGCCAGGCTCCCTGCTGTGCATTAGACCAGGTGCCACGATGCGTGTCATCCTGCCACATCTGGCCCCCAGGCCCAGTATGAAGGCTCACCAGTGTTTAGGGGGGAAAAAAAGCAAATGAGTTGCCAGGGAGCAATCCTGGGAGATTTCACCCCAATTCCGGTTTACAGCTCACCTGGACCATTGCCATCTGCCTCCCTCAAGGCCACACCTGGTGGTGTGGCCCCCAGCCCAAGGCCCAGGCCTCCTCCTGGCCACAGTCTGCACATCTCCCCGGCGGCCCAGCCGTCTCACCCATGGTGATGTGGCTTCCTGCTTGTGAGCCAGCCTCAGGAGCCAGAGCACCTGGTGAATCAAGTCCTGTCTAGGCCTCGGTTTTCTCCTCTGTTAAATGGGGGTCACAGGGACTTCCCTGGTATCCAGTGGCTATAACTCCGTGCTTTCAGTACAGGGGGCCCAGGTTCAATCCCCGGTCAGGGAACTAGATCCCACATGTTGCAACTGAAGATCCTGTGTACCTCACCTAAGACCTGGCACAGCCACATAAATAAATAAATATATATTTTAAACGGGGACCACAACAGGAAGTACCCACTAGAGTATCTAGGAAGTATCCTAGAGTCACAGGAGGAATTAAGTGAGAGAATTTTTAAGTGCTTAGAGCTGGCTTCAGTGTCAGCTGCTGCTCTGGTGTTGAATCAATAGGTGCCTGCTGGCTGAAGCCTGGGTTTGTCTCCACTGCCCAGGACCGTGTGTGTCACACGCACCTCCAGGCCCATTTACCCAGCTATTTCTTTGGGAGAGAGACACCTGTTGGACCTTGTGCCTTGCAGTCCAAAGACCTAATCTCAGGACCTGGACTGGAGCCCCTGTGAATGGGGCTCCTTTGGGTGGGGTCCCCCCCTCCAGGCTGACTTGGCTTGGGTCCCGACAGCCCCGGGGGCCCACGGCCCTCAGAGCGTCCTCTCGTTCGTCTGCTAATGAGCTGCGTGGATGCTTCATGGCCTTGAGCACGGGTTTAATTGCACTTACCAACTGCCAACCCTTCGGCCTTCATTACCCGGAAAGGGCATCGGGTAGGGGGAGGCTGGATGGACTGAGGTAGGGCTGGCCTGGAGGTTAGAATAATTGGTTTGCCGCCCGGCCGTCTCCGGCTTGGTGTTCAGGGCCCTGCTGCCTGTGATCCAGCCTCACCCTCTTGCACCACAGTAACAATGTGCCAGGCCCTCGGGGTCAGACTCCACGTCCCCTCTCCAAGGCCCACCACCTCCCTCTCAGCCTCACCTTCCTTGTCTTTCAGAGGCCAGTCTGCTGCCTGAACAAAGGCTCTCTCCGTCATCCCTGAGGTCCAGCCCTGCCCCTCTGAGGCGAGGCTCTGTGTCCGAGGCAGTGCATTCTGGTCCCCGTGCTGGGGGTGGGGCAGCCCAGGCTGCCTGTTCTAACTGCCCTGCCCCCGCATGCCCCTCAGCAGGCACAAGGGTCTGGGGCTGTGGGGCTGCCCTGTGCCCTCTGCCCGGGCTGGGGGCCCTGAGGCCATAGGGAGCAATGGGGACCTTTGGGAGCATTGAGGCTCAAGATGCTCCCTCTGGGACCGGCTCTGCTCCTCCCCAGTCCCCTGTGAACTGCTGGGGGGATCCCAGGCCAGGGCAGCCCATGGCCCCTTCTCTTGCTGGGTCGTTCCCTCCCACCCTGTCCTCTTTCTTGTGGAAGGGGAGAAGGGAAGGGGGCACAGGAGGACCAGTCAGTGATTTCCTCAAGATGCCCTTCTTCACACTGCCCTCTCCCCTTCCCCTGGGACCCCAGCCCCCTTCCCTCTGGTCTGCACCCCCTTGTCTCCCGAGTGGCTTTTGCTCCGTGCCACCTTGGAAGCGGACTCCTACTTTGGCTCTGTCAGATTCCTTGGGGCTCTGCCTGCCGAAGACCCCTGCTGGATCCCTGTGCTCGAGTGAGAGAAGGAATAATTCGGAGGAAGCAGGGAGCGTCTCTCAGCCCAGCCTGGGAAGGTCAGGAGATGGCGTGAGCTCCTCAGAGTGGCTGGTACTGCCTTCCAGGCAGCAGGGAGTTGGAGCAAAGGCCTGGGAGGCGGAGGGGAGGGACAACTGCATGAACTCACAGACGGATAGAAGTGGGGGCAGAGGTCCATTGGCCAGCCCACACTCTGCAGTGGCTACTTGCCTCCTGGAGGCCGGATTCGTCCCTCTGAACTCTGACCCGAGAGTGAAAAAGCTGGTTTAAAACTCAGCATTCAAAAAACTAAGATCACGGCATCCGGTCCCATCACTTCATGGCAAATAGATGGGGAAACACTGGAAACAGTGACAGACTTTATTTTCTTGGGCTTCAAAATCACTGCAGATGGTGACTATAGCCATGAAATTAAAAGGACGCTTGCTCCTTAGAAGAAAAGCTATGACCAACCTAGACAGCTTATTAAAAAGCAGAGACATTACTTTGCCGACAAAGGTCTGTCTAGTTAAAACTATGGTTTTTCAGTAGTCATGTATGGATGTGAGAGTTGGACTATAAAGAAAGCTTAGCACTGAAGAATTGATGCTTTTGAACTGTGGTGTTGGAGAAGACTCTTGAGAGTCCCTTGGACTGCAAGGAGATCCAACCAGTCCATCCTAAAGAAAATTAGTCCTGAATATTCATTGGAAGGACTAATGCTGAAGCTGCAGTTCCAACACTTTGGCCACATGATGTGAAAAATGGACGAATCCGGAAAAGTCCGGAATCTTGGAAAAGACCCTGATGCTGAGAAAGATTGAAGGCGGGAGGAGAAAGGGACAACAGAGGATGAGATGGTTGAATAGCATCACCGACTTGATGGACATGAGTTTGAGCAGACTCTGGGAGTTGGTGAGGGACAGGGAGTCCTGGTGTGCTACAGTCCGTGGGGTTGCAAAGAGTCGAACACAACTGAGCGACTGAACTGAAGTGAACCGAATCCTGACCATCTCATCTCAGGACACAGCCTGGCCTCAGCCTGCTTCCCCTCCAACAGCACAGCCCTTGGTGTGTACTGTGGGCAGCCGTGTGCGGGCAGGTGGTGGTGGGGGGTCGGCAGGGACCTGGTGGGGCTCAGTGGCAATTGGGCCTGCTGGGCGGGCCTCTGCTGGTTGCCTGGGGTCCCGGCAGCCCATCCTGTCTGACCCAGACGTCCTTGCAGACAGGATGGAGGTGAGCGGGCAGACTGCCAGGGGTGTCAGGGGGTAGCCCAGCTGGAAGGACAGTCCCCTCCAGTTAATGAGGTGGTGGGAAGCTGGGGGGCCGTCTCCAGGCTCTGCTCTGGCCCGTCTGGGGGAGTGAGGCTCACGTGGTTGAGCACCTGCTGTGTGCCAGGCTCTGTGGGAAGCCCTTGGTGCCACCCACAACGGGGACCCTGCCCCGTCTCACAGTGCAGATGGAGGCGCCAAGGCTTGCGGTATGATGCAGCGGCTGGAGTCACTCACGTGGGGGTGGGTCGTGCCCCTTCAAGCCTGTGCATGTTCCCATGGGCCTGGGGAGGGGGCCGTGCCCTTTGCAGTTCTCTCTCAAGGTGGATGCACATAGCAGATGCTGCATGGATGCTGAGGCCCGGGACGGGGCGAGTGTGAGCTTCCCAGGCAGTGAAAGGTTCTGCCTCCCACCTCTCTCCCGCCCCCACCCCAGCAACTGAGGGGTGGGGGCGTTTAGTGGGTCAGGGTACTCGGAAACTCCAGGCTTGAGGAGGACAGCTGCCCTCGGAGGCTGGCCTGAGGGGCACTGCTTGCGGGGCTGTAAAGGGGGGGGCTCTTTCTGCTCCTGGGCACAGAGACTTTGGGAGGGAGCAGGTGAGAGGAGCACCTTCTCCTGGCAGCCAGAGTGGGAGTCTGCACCCGTAAGCTTCCTGGCGTGGGGCCCTAAGGCCCAGGAAGAGGATGAATTGTGACCTGAGGCTCAGGTTGGTGGGGGGAGGGGGCAAAACCGGTATAGTCATAACCGTAAGAGCCCAGAGTTGGTGTCAGTTATCACTCACACCCCATTTACAGATGAGGACACAAAGGCTCGGGGTGGGGGTGGGGCTCAGGTCAGAGTGAGGTGGGGTCTGGCTCCAGGTGGATCTGCTCTCGACCCCACCGCGCCCTTTTCTTCTCTTCTTCACTGCTCTGCACAGACCCCCCCTGCAGTGTGGCTTCTCCAAAGGCCCCCCAACCTTGTTTTCAGACGTCCTGGAAGGTGGCACCACTCTCCATCCTTTTCTGGCCTCCCTGATGGGACTGTCTTTGGGAGCAGGTGCCAGCCGCTCAGCCCAGCTCCTCAGAGTGTGGCCCAGGCGGTCAGAGCCACAGGCTCACTGGTCCGAAACTGGGGACGCTCCCTCAGTGGACCTGCTGGCAGGAAGGTGGAGTGTATGTCACCACCGTCACTTCTGGGGGTCCCTGGCTGAGGCTGTGGGTGCTGAGGCATTGCGACAGTCAGGCTGTGGTGGACAGGGACTTGTGGCCTCATCTCGGCCATGTGGAGCCCCACAGGGTGACCTTGGCCCGCCCGCCTCTCTCTCACAGTCTCCGTTCCTCCTGAGATTTGGGGCCCGCGTCAGGGGTATCTGGGGCTGGGACGCGGCAGGGTGAGGAGGCTCTTTGTGCTGGGGACGGTCATCGAGGCAGGGCAGGCCTTGCCCCTGACCGGCCTCAGCAGAGGAAGCTGAGGCCTGTGCCCGGCGGAGGGGCCTCAGTGGGGTTTGTGAGCACCCAGAATCACTGAAGTGAGTTCTCACCTCAGGGTCTGCATGTGATCCATGCAGGGACCTCAGGGGCCAAGCCATGTGATCTCAGAGGTTCACTTCACTCTCTGGGCTTTGGTCATCTCGTCTCATCTGGAAAAGGGGCTGTTCACCGCGCCCACTTCAGAATAGCACCGTGGGCATTAAGGGAACTTGCACTTCAGGCCTCAGCCCAGCATCCAGGGCACAGGAGGTCCTGCGTGAGTGGTCTTTGTTGTTCGTGTTGACAGTGGTGTCATCAGAGGTGTCATTCCAGCTTTTGGCTCAAAATCCTGGTTTCCCATCCTCCTGAGTCCACAGTACAATGAGCTTGCAGCTGGACGTCTTGTGCTTGGGCTGGGGGTTACGTGACCAGTTTTGACTTGTGTGTCCTGTGGCCAGGTGTGTCGCTGCCAGGGCCACCTACCAGGCTTCTTTCTTGGTCCAGAGGTGACGCCTTGGGGAGCAAGAGCCTCCCTGCCGCCCCGCCGGACTTGCAGTGTGAACAAGAAATAAACCTTTGTTGTTTTGGGCCCTTGAGGTCTGGGGGCTTTGTTACCACAGCATAGCCTAGCCCACCCGGACTGCTGCATGGTGGGCGTTGTCAGCATCGTGTTCAGGTCTGATCCCCACCAGGTCCGCGCGGGAGACCGGGAGGTGTGGAGGAGATCTGGCAGAGAGAAGAACATTGTCGCTGACCTGTTCCTGGAGTCTGTCCACTCACAGCCTCATCTGTTCACCTTCTCGCTAGTCATTTCAGTCATTCATTCATTCAGCAGTGTCCCTTGAGCACCTGTCCACCGGCTCAAGGGAGCCCACAGGACGCTGGGGAGCTGGAGACCGTTGTGTGGGGCGACGGTGAGGGGTGGGTGGAGTGGGGACCCTGAAAGGGTGGTGGGCACCAGACTCTCAGAGTCAGGCAGAGGGTTCTGCCCCAGAAAAGTCTGAGAGGCGGCAAAAGAACTGGGCAAGTTGGGTGTGGCCAGCAGGGCTGGAGCCAGGTCACGGCCAGGCTGGAGGAGACTTTGGCCTTTGGCTGAAGGACGAGATTGAATCATGGGTGAAACAGGAGACCAGCTCTTGGAGAGGGAGACCCGGTAGGAGGCTGAATGGAGGACCCGGGGGTCAGGGGCCAGACGGGGTGTGAAGAAGAAGGGCAGGCAGAGCTGGGGGGTGGCCACTGGGTCCTGGGGATGCAGAGGGTGGGCGGGGACGCCCTGCACAGGGACAGGGAAGGTTGGGGGACCAGCGTGGTCAGTGCCTGAGCAACGTCCGGGGTGATGTCCAGGATGCAGGTTCGTCAGTGGACTGAAGGGAAGGGCGACCACCCTTCCAGGCCCAGATCTGACCACTGGTTTGGGGACGGGCCTGGGCTGGGAGGGGCAGCACGTGTCTTCCCTGGGCCGTCTCGGGAGAAAACCAATTGGTCCTCCAGCAGGGGGAGCGTTATAAAGGTTTGGAGCGCAGGCTTTCCTCTCCCAGAGAGCAGGTGTTCTACCTGTTCCCATGTATTTCCTAGGGCTTCCCTTGTGGCTCAGCTGGTAAAGAATCTGCCAGCAATGTGGGAGACGTGGGTTCGATCCCTGGGTTGGGAAGATCCCCTGGAAGAGGGAAAGGCAACCTACTCCAGTATTCTTGCCTAGAGCATCCTCGTGGACAGAGGAGTCTGGCAGGCCACAGTCCATGGTGTGGCAAAGAGTCGGACATGACTGAGTGACTGAGCATAGCAGAGCACATGTGTTTCCTGAGCCCTGCCCTAGGCCAGGTGCCACTCTGGGTGCACGCTGGGAAACAGAGCGAGGGTCCTGCCCTGCTGGAATGTCTGTTCTAGGGGGAGGATATCAGAAGGTGATAGATGCAGTGAGGAAAAAGCAGTGCAGGGAAGGGGCTCAGGATTGGGGAGATGTTTGCAGCTTTAAATTCAGGTGTCAGGAAAGGTCTCACTGAGCAGGTCACTCGAGGGAGGTCGGTGGGCCTGGGGAGACGTCTGGGGGAACGGCCAAGCAAAGGCCCTGAGGCAGGAACGTGTTTCATGTGTCGCACAAAGGGGCCAGTGTGACGGGGTGGAGTGTGGGGGCGGGGGGTCTGGACTTGGGAGTGACCTCCAGGCCCTGGCTGTACTTTGCCTTTCACCCCAAGAGCTGCCCGGGGCTCACAGGCTCCCTGGGGACTGGAAGGGTCAGCAGAGCCCAGAGAGCAAGAAAAGGTTCCTGAAGCCCTCAGGCCCTGCGGCCACCCCATCCCCCAGCAGGGACCCTGCCCTCCCAGTCCTCACCACCCCCCCGCCTTCCCCCCCTCCAGCTTCCCTTTACCCTCTTCTCTGTTCCCTTTGACCCCAGGGCCACTCAGCCTATGGGTCTGCATCCTCTCCAAGCGTGCCTGACCCAGGGGAGGCAGCAGGGGTGGGGCTGGCCTCTCTGGGAGGAGACCCCTTGATGAATGTGAGTACTCACAGCCCAGATCGCAGGGCTGGGCTCCTTCGTCTTCCTGACTGCCCCTCCGGCTGCTCTCCCTCCCCAGTGAGGCTGCAGATCAGGTGGAACCGAGATCTCAGTGCTCCTGGGTGGGTCTGTGGAGGAGGGGGCGGTCATGGTCTCCCACGTCCTGCACACCTGCTGTGACGTCCCCAGCAAATCATTGTTTGTCACGCTTGAGACTCAGAGAGGTTCTGTGTCCCCGCATCCCTGTCTTTCATGGGTGGCTGTCTCTACCACACTCCCTTTTAGGGACCAGGGATTCCAGACATGGGGAGGGACACAGGGTGATGGCCCAGAGCCTGGAAACCGGGCCCCTGCCCCGGGCCGGGTGCCAGTCCACTCACCCGAGCCTGTGCTGTCTCAAATCCTTCGGCCCTAGCAGAAGCGCCCACAGTGTCCTGACCTTGCAACTGTGGGGGGTGGGGGTGAGCCCTGGGCCCCTGCCCCCAGCTCTAGGCATGGGGGGAGCACTCCGAGATGGGCTGGGCTGGGCTGCCCCTTTTATGGGAGGGGAGACAGGTCCAGGGAGAAGGGGCTCGCAGCAGGGGTGGGGCTGCAACCTGGGGTTTCCCCTGTGCTCTGGCCTCCACCTGAGGACAGTCCCGTCCCAGCCTGGGTGGAGCAGAGCTGGGAGCACGCCTGCCCCTCGCAGTTCCTCTGGTTCAGCTGCTCCCACTCCCTCAGGAATGCCCCTTCTCCACCCCAGCCGCCGCAGCCCCCGCTTCCTCCTCCTGCGGGCCTCTTGGCCTCCGGCTCCAGTTACCCCTGTTCCACCACACCTGTAAGCTGACCCTCTGCCACATGGCTGCCCCCCATCCCAGCCTGGAGCAGCAGCCGAGCACCCCGGCTGCCCTCCAGTCTCCATCCTGTGCAGCCCTGGGTGTGCACCCGCTCTCCCTGCCCTTGCAGACCCTGACTTCCCCACTCTGGATCAGGCTGCAGCCTCCAGACCTGACTGAGGACCAGCTGGACTTTGGGAAGGCAGGTCCCTGCTCTGGCTCCTTGAACCCTCATATTGGGTCCAGAGTGGCGTGTCCGTGGGGTGCCCGGGCACACAGCCTGCAGCTTTGCTCTGAGTCTCAGGGGTCCCCGGGTACCCGCCCTGGGCCTGGGGCATATGTGTGCCTGCAGCTCCTGGGGAGCGGATCTGCTAATCCTGGAGCCAGAGGGTGGGAGCCTGAAGAGGCAGTTTCAAGACTCGTTTCAGGAGAAAGCCCTGCAGCCCACACTCCCCTGGATGCCAGCTGCCCCCTGCCACTGGTCAAGCTCACGGGCACTCACACCCCTCCCACACCCTGCAGGGCCTTGTGAACAGACATGCAGCTGGCCTTGGCCACACAATCACGTGCACACTTGCTGGGCTCTGTGGCCCCTAGAGCCCAGTCAGGCCTGGCGGCCGCAGTGAAAATACCTCAAGCAAGCTGGTCACTGAGGAGCAGCCCCTGGCTCCTGTGGGTGCTGCTCTGCCCACAAACACGTGTGCACACATATGTACTGCCAGAGGCTTGCTCCCTGCTGCTGCTGTGGCGATTCTTCCTCTTGGCTTTGGCCGTGTCTCATAACCCCCTCCCCAGAGCTGGGCTCTGCCGGGAGACCCCCTCATGCCTGGCCCATGGGGAAGACCTGCCCAGTACTCTCAGTGCAGGAGATGGGCCTTTTGCTGGAGGCCCTGCTGGCCCCAAGTCGGGCGCGACAGGCCTAGGCCCTGTGACTGGCACAGGCTGCTCTGCCCTCACCTTGGCACCTGCCCAGCAGAACCTGTGCCTACCGAGGACTTGCCCCCCCTCACCTCAGAGGTGGGGAGACAGACAAGGAAGTGGGGAGAGGCTGCTTCAGGGAGCTGGGCACACCTCCCCCACACCCCGCCTCCTTTGAGACTGCCCCCTGGGAAGCCTGTGCATTCTTAGATAGGACCTTCAGGGCCATTTTCTCCAACCGCCCAGAGAACGCAAGTGTCTTGCCAAAGGTCACACAGCAAATCCATGGCACAGCTGACCAGACTTACACTAGAGCTCTGGGGGCCCCATGTGTGCATGGTAGGGGTGTAGAGGGGCAACAGGCGGGAGGGAGGAGGTGGGGCTGGGTTCCCAACGAGCCTCCCCTCCCCTCTCCTCCCCTCCCCTCCCCTTTTGCTGCTCTCCCTTCTCTCCCTCGCACGGTTTGTTTGGAGAATGACTCACAGGAATGCAGCAAAATCCTGATGGATGAGGAGGCAGGGCTGCAGTACCGGAAACCTCTCCAGGATAGGGAGGCGGACTGAGCTGGGGGGCCAGGGAGGCTGGCAGTCAGGGGGCCCTGCGTGCAGGTGGGGAGACCAAAGCCCTGGGAGAGCTCCAGGCGCTGGCCACCGTGGAGCCTGCTGTCATGCATGTGAACACGCGCATGTGTGCACACGGACACACTGGCAGACGCATGCACAGGCACACGCATACGCTGGCACACATACACACCAGCACACGCACACACACACACATGCACACACACACGCACGCCCGCACACACACACATGTGGGCCCAACTTCAGCAGCCCCTCTGGGCTCCAGTCCTCCCACCTCTTCTCTAGATCTGACCCCCCACCCACCAGGCACCAACCCTGAGTTTTCCATTGCTGTGCTTCCCACAGGTGCACAGGAGGTTGACAAGTGTGAGTGCTGAGCGTGACCCCAGCTGGACCCTTCTCGCCCACAGGTCATAGCAGAACCCTCGGGGCAGGAAGCCTGCCTCCTAAGGGGCCCTACTGTATTGGGCGTGGCTGAGGCCAGGTGGACAGGGTGCCCCCAGCTCTGTCAGAGGGGGTGTGCGGTGGACCTGAGCAGGTAGGTCAGGTGGACGCTTTAGCAGCGCTTGCAAGAGCAGGCACAGGGCACAGCAGCCACCAACGTGGCGGGGGCTCTGGGGGCCTGGGAAGGGACCGGGCTGCATGTCTGGAGGCCCTGTGGCCCAGGCGACCAGATCCAAGGTGTCAGGAGAACCCCTGTCAGGGTTAGGAGGGGCACTGCATGGTCTGTACTGGGCGTGCCCACCAGCAGAGACACTGCCAGTTCATCCAGGTGCCCTGTGGGCGTGTGGGCTTAGCATGTGCCTGTTTTACTGGAGACAGCCCAAATATTCACTGACCTCTGACTCCATGCTAGGTGCAAGCTGCCATTTTAGTGGAGAAGGTGGGACAGAAGGAATGTCAAGCGATGTGTCCTGGTCAAGGAGAGGAGGCAGGCAGAGCTACGGGGAGAGGTGGGGAAAGCAGAGACCAGGAGACACAGGTTCTAGGTGGGACCTGGTTAACAGAGGCCAGTGTGGCTGAGGCAGAGGAAGCCGGATTGCACAGGACTGGGAGCCACTGATGGTTCTGAGCGGGGGTGGGACGGGATCAACTTGAGTCTCAGTGGATCCCTTCGCTGATGGAGGGCTGGAGGGGGCGGAGTGGGCACTGGGAGGCTGGAGGAGGGGACGCCCTGGCCCCTAGAAACAGAGAGCAAATAAGTGGCTGTCGGGAGCTGTGGTGCTGGGGAGAAGGAGGAGACTGCTGCGGTGGGGGGGCTGCTTTCCTTCTGATGAAAATGTTCTGGAAATGGTGGTGATGGTTGCAGGACTGTGTGCAGACACCAAAAACTGTTTTGACAGGGTGAATTTTACAGTATGTGGATTCTACCTCAAGTTTTAAAACTTTAGAACCTGTCAGGACTTCTAAGCAAAACTGACTTAGTGATAATCGTCCCAGGGCGAGGGGAACCCTGGATTTTTTTCCTTTTTACTTGCATATACCTCACAACTTCTAAATTAAAACTAGGAATTTCCCTCTGAAAACTAAGTGCTCTGTGATGGGGTTATGGAATCGATGGAGGGCTGCTGGGTGCCTTTCTCCGGCCCATTGGGCGCCGTCTGTAGTTCTGCGGGCTTTCACATGGCTGCTCTGGGCTTCTGGAATTCCATGCCTGCTCACGTGGCCTTGGTCGAGTCACAGGACTGGAGATGCCTGAGGCCCTCCCCTGGCCTGCGTGGTGTCCCCACCCGGAGACCCCCTTCTGCTTGCACGCCGTCAGCCCACAGGCGACTCCCCACCTCCAGAGGCAGCCCGTTCGTTCCTGGGCAGCTCTGCCTGTGAACAGACTCTTCCTTATATGGAGGGGACGCTGTCCTCCTGTTGTTCTCCTCCCCCTCAGCTCCCTCTCTGAGCCCCCGTTTCTGGGTCTGTGGCACAGGGGCCCCCAGTCCCTCTCTGCCCCCACTGGAATGCCAGGGGCCATGAGGTTCTGGGGTGAAGCGGGGCTGAGGGGCCTCTGCCCCAGCAGGTAGCTGAGTAGGGTGTGCAAATGCAGCATTTGACTGTTGCTGTGAAAGTGGACTTTGATCTTCATCTCAGAGACTGAAAACCCAGCTCTCTCCCTTGACCAGAAGGGGTAACCATCCCCAGAGATCAAGCAGGCAGATCCCCCGGCGACTTCCACACACTCATTTCTGTTAGCTGGCACAGCCAGGCCCTGCTGCTCTCCCTTTTGAGAGGTGAAAAAACAGGCTGAGAAACACAAGGGGAAGCAGCCAGTGGTCTCTTGCCACATGTCCTGGGGGTGCTTGGGACCATGTTGGAGGCTGAGCAGCACTCAGCCTCCAGTGTGGCTGCTTCGACTCTCTGGGCTCCGTCAGTCTGTGGGAGGGGCTGGTCCTTGCGTCTGCTGCAGCTGCTGCGGAGTTGGGGCGGTTGTCCGGGCCGCAGACTATGAGCTTTGTGCTCAGTTTAGGGAGAGAGGTATTAGCAGCCTGCTGTCCAGCTCATGTCCCCCCGCCCCCATCTCACCACTGCCACCTGCGAGCAGGAGCATCACCCCTCTTTCTCAGCTGTGGAAACCAGGCTCAGAGAGGGTGTGGGGCTGCCCAGGGACACACAGCCAGCACGCTGCAGAGCCGGACTTGCTCCCAGGGGCCAGCAGGGGCGGTGCTGTTCCTGGTTCAGGGTTTGTGGGAGGGTGCGACCTCAGCTCCTAGTAAGGACATGCCACCGCCGGCCTGGTCTAGGTGGACACGGACAGGAGGGCTCGAGAGGGAGAGCAAAGGCCCCAGAAGCCCTGAGCTGAGCTAGGAAGGGGCTGGAGGGGTCACGTGAGCCACCAGAGGTAGAGACACCTGTGCGCGTGGGGGAGGGGACTGGTGAGTCAGGCGGGTGTGGGAGTGTGTGCACGTGTTGCCAGCACAGAGGAGGCTCTGCGTATCCTTGCTCTGTGCCCCTTGCACGTGTGTACCTGCTCTCCTGGCCTGCATACAGTGCATGTATGTGTCTGATCAGGGGAGTGTGTGTGTATGGAGGTCTTGATGGCCAGGATCTACTGTGTGATGTGAGCAGTTTCTCTCCTTGAAGTGGGGGGTCTAAGGGAGGTTGCGACGCTTGGCCTCTTACTGGGCTCCCACCCCAGCAGGCAGAGGAAGCCACTGGGGCCCAGGGAGGGCCCGTGAGAAAGTGGGGGCTGTCTGGGGAACCCCCGGGCCTAGGCAGGAGGGCTGTGTGTCCCAGCGAGAGGGGCGGGGGGCAGGGACAGTCTGTGTACACACGTCTGTGTTGGTACCCGTGTGTGTCTTTGCATGTCCGCTGGACTGTGTTGGGGCTGTGCCCCAGGCCTGGTTATGTGTGTGTGTCCAGCCTGCATTCACTGGCCCGGGCAGGTCTGAGGCCTTAGTGAGGGGTCACTTGAGTTGATGGTGCTTCTTATCTGGGGGGTGAGTGGCCCTAAAGTGGGCCTTTGCCCTTCATCCCATATAGTCCCTGGAGGAACGTGTCCACGGGATGGTCACTATGGTTTGCCCCTGCTAGCATCAGGGTTCAGGCTGGGGTGGGGTCAGAGGTCAGTCTGTGGCTTGAGACTGTGGCTGGAGTCAGAAGTCCATCCATGGTCAGTCTGTGGCTGGGGTTGGGTGGGGGTGCTGGCACTGTAACAGGGGTCAGGGGTCAGTCTGCACTGGTGCAGAGGACCGGTGAGGCCCCAGCCACACCGCTGCCCCTGCCTCTTGCTGAGCCCCGCTGAGCACCAGGCAGGCATGAGGCTGCAAGGAGCTGCTCCCAGGACCAAGTCGGGACACCAGGCAGGCCAGAAGCACTGGGGGCAGGTGACCATGGTCATAGTCAGGAGCCAAGAGTGCCGTCTCCAGAGAATGCAGAGTGGGAGAGGGGCCTGGAGACCCCTGCCTGCCCTCTCCTCCAGCCTCCCTTCTCCCCGTCCCCACTGCCCTCCACTCTGCTCCTGTCTCTCACCCTCACTCCTTTCCCCACCCTCTGGACTTCATCCATGCTTTCCAAATGTCTGTCTGTCTTCCCTCTTTCCTTTTCATTCTCCCACTGAGCCCTGTCCTCAACCACCAGCCTCTGTCCTCAGAAGGCAGGGCCATGCGGTCTCCAAGCTCAGCGAGATGGTCCAGCATCTCAGGTGCTCTGGACGCTGAGAGAGGATGGTGGTGGAGGGGTGCTTCAGGTGTGCTGGCCGGGAACCCCCAGCAGAGGGAGGCTAGGGGTCTACCAGTAGGGGTATGTGTGTGAGAGAGAGGTCAGAGGCCTCCTGGTTGGGTCCCATGCCCAAGGAACAGTGTCCAAAGCAGGTGGGTCTGCCCTGTCTGAGTTGGAAGCTATACGACCTCATCTGGTGGGCTCTAGTCTAGGAAGGAAGGATGGACAAACAGAGAGATGGCAGCGGAAGCCCAGCCAGCAGAGATCAAAGGTTGTACAGAATGAAGTGAAAGTTAAAGTCACTCAGTCGTGTCTGACTCTTTGTGACCCCATGGGCTATATAGTCCTGGAATTCTCCAGGCCAGAATACTGGAGTGGGTAGCCTTTCCCTTATCCGGGGGATCTTCCCAACCCAGGATCGAACCCAGGTCTCCCACATTGCGGGTGGATTTTTTATCAGCTGAGCCACAAGGGAAGCCCAAGAATACTGAAGTGGGTAGCCTATCCCTTTTCCAGTGGATCTTCCTGACCCAGGAATGAAACCAGGGTCATCCTGCGTTGCAGGCGGATTCTTTACCAGCTGAGCTATGAGGGAAGCCCTTATAGATCAAAGGCAGGGGAGAAAAAACTGGCTTTTGGCCTCACATTCAGCAAACAAGGTGAGCAGACCCCACCCCAGCCAGCCCCTAGGGCTGTGGGCCTGCCCACAGATGCATGAAACGGGGAAACTGAGGCTCAGTGTGGACGCCACTTGGCAGATCAGGCAGGCTTCCAGCACACCCACTAAAAGAAGCTGGCTAAGCTGACAGATGGGCAGGAGGGTCACTGACAGTCACAGGGGTAGGAGAATGGTCCGCCCATGGGAGAGCCCACTCCACGTGCCCACCTGGCTGCCCACAACAGCTAATGCTACCAGCCCGTCCTCCAAAATAAACCCAGAACTGGATGTGCTGTCGGCTCTCTGAGCCCCCACCCTGTGAGGCCTGCTCCAGAGATATTTCATCTGTCGCCTCATGAGACCTGGGGGCCTCACAGATATGCACAAGCACCTGTGGGTGGCTCCTGTCACTTCTGTGTCCCCGTCTCCTCCCACGTGCCCCTTGGCTCCTGCACTCCAACCTTGGCGGCTCCATGAGGGTTCTCACCCTGCCTCAGCCTCTGGGCCTCCACCTGTGCTATCCCCTCTGTCTGGGCAGCTCTGCCCCCAGGTAGCTGCCTGCCTCCTGCCTTCGTCTTTCAGGTCTGTTCTCACCTGTTTCAAGTGCCAGTTCCTGGGCATCGACTGGAAAACAGCTCCCCCACCCCCATATTTCCAGCCCATGCTCATGCTTAGTCGCTCAGTTGTGTCTGACTCTGTGACCCCATGGACTGTAGCCCACCAGACTCCTCTGTCCTCCTCTGTCCATGGGATTCTCCAGGCAGGAATACTGGAGTGGGTTGTCATGCCCTCCTCCAGGGGATCTTCCCGACCCAGGGATCAAACCTGAGTCTCTTGTCTCCTGCACTGGCAGGCAGGTTCTTTACCACTGCGTGACCTGGGAAGCTCTCCTTTATTTATTTGTCACAGCACACCTCACCTAAGTGTCATGGATGACACTGTGTCCCGACAAGGAAGAAGGGGACCTCCATCTTGCTCCTTGCTCTGACTCCTCACATGTAGAACGGTCCCTGGAACATAGGAGGTGCTCTGTAAATACTGCCCAAGTGGATGGGTGCCAGGGGCCACTCAGCCATCTGGCCTTAAGAGACCCGACTGTGAAATGGGAAGGGTGGCTAAGCTGAGGACAAGATGGAAACTTGAAATTGCTGGTGCACCTCTGACCCGAGGCCTGCGCACCTGCAGACCAGGTGTCCGGTGCTGCGTCCTTCCCTCCGCGAGCCACAGCCCTCCAAGCCCAGTAGGCCTGGGGGTCACCGCACCAGGGCTGAGCTTGAACGAGACGTCTGGCTCTTGGTAGCACCTGCCGGGCCTGATGGCTGGAGTCTGTGTCCCTCTTCTCTGCCTCTTGTGCCCACCAGGAGGGTGGGCCCTGGCTAACCCCTTCCCTAGTGGCCTGTCAGTGAGCCCAGCATCTGCCAGCCCCCCGACTGCATGGTCTGCCTGGGCACCCCACTCCTCGGCCCCTATTTATTATTTCACCCTGAACAGCACCTGGACACAGGGTCTGCAGGAAGGTGGCTCTTCAGACAGTGCTGGGCAAGTGAATGGGCACCATCCTGGCCCAGGCTCTCAGGCTGTGACCACATCTCCCCCCAGGAAACAGCTTCCCCCCATCAAGACTGTGAATGTTCACCCTGGCCCATGGGACTCTCCCTCTCCCTGCCAAACCTGGAGCAGGACTTACATGGTGGGGCATGGACTCAGACCCCTGGCTGGAGCAGGGAGCCAACCAGCCTAGCAGCCTCCCCTCAGCATGAACGAACAGAAGACCTGCCATGTGGTGGGCCCAGCCCACCATCCTGCAGATCCCGCTGGTAGGGGCTGATGGAACAAGCAAGGGGTCCAGGGCCGTGCACACCTCAGTCTGAATCTTGGTACTGTTGCTTCATTCATTGCTTTGCTAAGAGCATCCTGAATGCCTGCTATGGGCCTGGCACTGAGCCAGGGTCTGGAAATTTACAGTCAGGTGGGGATCAGTTGTCCTGCTGTGTGTTCTTGACAAGCCCTCTGATGGCTCTGAGCCTGGCTTCAATCAAAGATGGGCAGAGCCCTGCTGTGACAGCACTGGTGGAAGGGCCTTGGCCAGGTGGGGGCGTCTATCCTCTGCCTGGGAAAGGGCTCCGTTCTCCTTTGGGATAAGCGGCAGATCCGCCATCTCCTTTCTCCCAACCCCTTGGACACGTGCTCGGAATCCAGAATACACCAAGGGCCCTCCAGTGACCTTGGATGAGTCATACCACCTGTCCTTGCCCCACTGTTCTTCATCCCCTCCCATTGTTCTCCAGAGGGGCCCTGGGTTCAGAGAAGAGGAAGCGTCTGGATCAGGCTCAGTCGTTCAGTCACCAGATACTTATTGAATCTGTGCCAGGCACCATCCCAGGGACGGAGGAGGCGCCAGTGAGCAGACAAACAAAAGCACCTACAAAATACATACATTACATGTGGTACATTAGAAGGTGGGGAAGAGCATTCCAGGCACAGGGATCAGCAAGTGCAAAGGCCCCGCGGTGAGAATGAGACAGTGGTGAAGGGGGCAGGGGAGTGACAGTGTGCATGTCCCTAGGGAAAGGGGGCATCCACCACCACCCTTTTCCCCACCTGCCAGCTGGCCTATTGGGGGGCTGCCTGGAGGAGGTGGGTGAGTCAGGATGTGACAGAGACAGGCTGAGGATCAGGCAGCGCTGAGGTTGAGTCAGGGGTCCCAGGAGGAACTGGGACTTTTTTTTTAATGGTGCACGCAGTGGCCTCAGGACTGAGTAACCCTGGTTCCCAGGCCAGATAATTGAAGACAGAGACTAAGCATCTGCATATTAGAGGTGGGTGGGGCTAGAGCCCGGAGAGGAGGGGGTGCTCAGGGTGCTCAGGGTTTGCTGCATCCTCACCTGGTGAGCCTGGAGTCAGCAGAGGGTCTGTCTCTGGGAGTGGTCTGCTCTTGGCACCAGGCAGCCACCCTCGGGACTGGGCAGTCTGGAAGCTGTTCCTGGCCAGTGCTTCCCACGCCTGACTGCTAGATGCTGATTCCCAGGCAGAAGGAACAGTGTGGAGGGGCTCTGGCCATTTGGATGGATGAGGTCTGGGCTAGAGACCAGGAACTTGTTTTCTTCGTTCTCAGTTGAC
>NW_011494752.1:8580563-8581275 GCF_000754665.1 Bison bison bison
ACCTACAAATGGCAGGTTTGGGGTGACTGTTCTGGCCACCGGGGTCCTAATGACCTCTGGACCACTAGGACCCGCACAGCCCTCTGCCCAGGACCTGGAGGCACAGCAGTCCTTCATAAAACCCCTTCTCGATGCACCCCCGTCACCTCCACCCCCACTTCGCTGCTCCCCTCCACTGCCTGCCCAGCCCAGAGGCTGAGGAGGCGCTCCAGCAGTGGTGTGATATGGTATTGGCCCCTGCCCTCCAGGGAGTCACCAGGTCTCTGCGAAGGCCCGGCAGGGAGGGGAGAAGCCCTGATATACAAAGCCCTTAGTGGAGGGACGGTTAGTAGGTAGGGACTGGGTCTGGCCATCACTGAAGAGCAAAGACCGAGTGACAGAGGTCGTGGGGTGTGCTCCTCCCCCCTGCCAGACAGACAGGGGCCCCGGGGGACGCGAGGTGGGGGCCAAGGAGAGTGGCACGGACAGGCTGGCAGGCAGGGAAAGTGGAGAGAGCCAGCGCTGACGCGTCAGTGTGATCCCTGGCGCGATAATCGGGTGGACGGACGACAGGCTGGACACGTGTTTGGGTAGAAGGTGGGTGGATGGAGAGAGAACGGATGAATGAATGAATGGCTGCGTGGGCGGTGAGCAGCCCGGCGAGGGGCGGGCAGTCAGGCGCTCAATCACAGCCCCGGGGCGCCGCGCCCGCCGGCTACGCGCAACCCTCCCC
>NW_011494752.1:8581771-8583857 GCF_000754665.1 Bison bison bison
GCCCGCGTGGGGGCGCACCCCAACCCCTCGCTGGTCCCCCCGCCCCTACAACCGCAGCTTCACGCAAACAAGCCCTCACGGAGACACGACACCCCTCATACACACTCGGGCCCACGCAGACACAATCCCACACGCGCACAACCTCACGCAGACACGGCCCACACAGGCGCAGTCCCGCAGCCCTTGATAAACAATCGCACACAAACAACCCCACGCAGGCACCGCATCGCTTAGTCCCCCCGAGACCCAGAAGCACATTCACAAGCTCGCAGCAGGCCCCCACGCCCCGTGACATTCACACGGGGGGCAGACCAGAAATACACAGCCACACTGATAAACACACGGACCCGAGCGCGCAGCCAGGAGCTCACCCACGGGCTCGTAAGTCACTGGGAAAATATTAAAGCGTCCCCTCCCTCCCCTTCCTTCTCTGACGCGCGCGCGCGCTCGCGCGCACGAAGACACTTACCACCCCCCCAGCCCTCGACCGCCCCGGGTCCCTAAGCGCCTCGGAGCTTCCTAACCAGTGACCCTGAGCCCGGCGGTGAGAGCCGCCGGAGCGTCTCCCCGGCGCCCCCTCCTCCCGCTCCCTTCAGCTCCTAGTCCTCCCCCGCCCCCTCCCTCCTGCCCCCCTCAGCCTCCTCCCCTCCCCCGCGTCTGGGGCGCGGGCTGCGCGCAGCCAAGCCCCTCATCGCGCGCCCCTCCCCGCGCGCGCCCCGCGCCCGCATCGCGCTTGGCGAGTGGATGCGGCCATGGGGCGGTCTCTACCTCCTGTCCCCCGGTGGCCCGTGAATAATGGCTACTGAGGGCGCTCGCAGGGGCTGCTGAGAAGGAAACACGGGGCGCGAGAGGCGCGGCGCGCGCGGGAGCGCGAGGGAGAAAAAAGCGAGCCCCAGGCCGCCGCGAGCGGCGGGCGGAGAGAAAGGAATCGTGCGAGCGCTCACATTTTTTTCTCCCAAAGATCTCATCCGGCCGCCGCGTTCTGGAAGAGACGAGGGGACAGCGCGCGCGAGCAGAGGAGAGGCCGCGCGGGGAAGGGAGGCGGCGAGACGCGCAGCGCCCGCGCCCGGGAGACCCAGGAGGAGCCCGCAGGTATTGTTGGCGGCGAAGCTTTGTGTCTTGGTGGGTGGGGGGACGATCCGGGCGCTAGGGCTCCCGAAGCTGCCGGCCGGGGTCTCCGCCCGCCCCCGGCACCCCTCCTACCGCGCCGCGGTCTTGGCTGGAGTTGCAGACCTGCCTGTTTGGGGTTTTCCACACCCGTTGAGGGAATCGGTCTCAGAAGGAATTTCTTTTTTTTTTTGGCCGCAGTTTGGTTGTGCTGGGGATTTCCCCCTCCCCTTCTCTCCACCACACTCTGGTGAGGTCTTGGCGACCGTGGCACAGGCCGAAGGCTGAGGGCTGAGATGGCGGGGCTGGTGGCCTCGGACCGGAGGGGAGGGACGCGGGGAGGAAGGAGTTTTGCTCAAGTTCGCAGTCTGCGCCGCGGAGCTGGTCAGGCGGGGAGGGTCGGCTGCGCGCCCTGTCCTGCTCCGGGCCACCGGTGGGAAACTTCCCTAGAGCGCAGCCTCCCGGGGGGACTCGGCGCCCCCGACGCCTCGGGCGCTCACTCCGGCCGCCTGGGCCCCGCCTCGCCGCCCGCGAGCACCGAGGTCGCGCTCTCCCCGCCCCCGCCTTCCTCCTCCCCCGGCGGCTTCCGGATCTGGACCGGGCAGGAGGAGCGGCTCCGAACACTTCCCCCGGAGACCCCTCCCCACTGGCTGCGATAGTTCCCTGCCCTGGCACCCCCGCCTCGCGCGCGCCCCAGTGGCCAGGCTGACAATGAAACCTCGCGCCTGTGCGGTTGTGGGGAGAGGTCGGAGCTTGGTCTCTCGGGGTGGGGGGCTACTAACCCCAGGAACCCTGAGGGGGGACTTCTTGGGGGTGGGGCTTGTTTGGGTTAGAGACGTTGACATCGGGTGGGTCGGGCGAGGTGGAGTGCGCGGTGGCCACCCGAGGCTCGGGTTCGGGGGCTGGGGTCGCGGGTTCCAGCTTCTCTTGGGGTTGGTGATTGGCTGGTGAGTGCAGGCACGTCGAGTCCCCCTCCCCC
>NW_011494752.1:8584011-8584337 GCF_000754665.1 Bison bison bison
CCCGCCTGGGCACTACGAAACGAGTGCTACCCTAGAGAATTTCTGGGGACCGCAGGCCTGGGGGCGCTCAACGCACAGTGGGGGCCGCGGGGTCAGCGGGGTCTCTGCACACAGAGCGCTCCATCCCTCTGCGCCTTGCGGGGAGGGGCGGGGTGGAAAGGGCCAAGGCTAGTTGGAGTGGGAGTGGGGGCAGAGAGCCCGTGGAAATCTGTCTTCATTACATTCCAGAGAGCAGCCCCCCCTTTTCTTCCTGGGGTAGGGAGCAGGCCCAGGGATGGGACTGCCAGCCCCGGAAGAAAAGGGGGGGCTGCTCTCTGGAATGTAAT
>NW_011494752.1:8584486-8607866 GCF_000754665.1 Bison bison bison
ACGGGAAGGCTGTTCTGTGGCTCCATCCAGGCGTGGAGAGAGTTAATCCTCCCCCGACCCTGTCAGCCCCCACCCAGGAGGCTGCAGTGGGGACTCTGAGCTCACAGCATGTTCCCACCCTGTATTCCCACCAGGTGGAGGGGTGCCTTCTCAGGACCCCCCTCTGAGCCCAGAGAAGGTGCTGCAGTGGGAGAGCCTGGGAAAGCTGGTGCAGCCGGAGCCTATGGCCTCGTGGGGGGACTCTCCCCACTCTGCAGCCCCACCGTGAAGGTCGGTTTCTGACCGGAAGGCTAGACCCTGAGATCCTCACAGCTGAGGGCTAGCCTGGGAGGTCACAGGAAGGCAGGATTGATTTCTGCTCACTAGAGCCCCTGTAGGGTCCATGCCGGTGGGTGCATTCCTGGGGAGGGGGAGCGCGTCTTCCTCCTCCACTGGTTCCCTTTCCTGCAGGTGAGAGCCGGACCTGGCCACAATGGACACTGGGCTTTGGCTGGACAGACACAGGGATGAATGAACAAGTAATGAATGAATGAATAAATGAATGGAAAGGGAAAGTTTCTCAATTGGAGGTGATCATTTTTTTAAAATGATTTTTCAATATATATGTTTTAAAATATGATTAATGGGAAAATCTGAAAAATAGAGAAAAATAAAAAAGGTTATAGACAGTCTCGGTGGGCTGTGACAGTGTTAGTATTTTGATGTCGTTTTCCGCAGTCTTTTCGGCTTGGTGGCTGGGTTGTTTTTTAGCGACTTGTCGGCACTCTCTCTGTTCAGACGTATATCCTGCTCTCTTCGTTGGCGCTCATGGGAGCCTTTTCCTGTTTTGTAACCAACTCTTCATAAACACCGCCGTTAATGTCTTCAGGCTTTTCCAATAGGGTGGATGCGCCACCATTTACTTAATATTCCCCTTTTGTTCCATGTTCTGGTTGCCCCTGATGAACGAGGTAGTGGATTTCTTAGTGTGGAGAGCTTTTTTTTTTTTTTGATGTTTAAGACGATTTCCTCAAAATGACGCTGCTCACGCCTGCAGTGGAAGAAACAGGCTCCTCTTTTTTCCCCTGATAAGTGGGACACTGTTAAACTTCCTCTCCACAATCCAGAACCTTCTTTCAGAACTGAAAGAGCCTCGGCAATGAATCACCTGTCTGAACCCCCTCCTTTGACAAGAAGGAATGGGAGCCCAGAGGGAAGTGAATTCCGAGGTCACATAGCAGCCAAGAACAGGGTGCTGATTCGCCCTTTGGTTTCCAAATTCAGGAAGAGGGGGTCCTGTAGGCTGGCCTTGCCCATTTCACACACGGGAGCACTGAGACCCCAGGAGAGGAGGAGCACCCACTCGCCTCTGATGTTGATGTCTGGAGCACCAGACAGGCTCCTTAGCCCTTTTGTCTCACACATTGGCTATGGCCACGATGTCTACGGTGCCTGGGGCCACCCAAGGTGCCAGCCTGTGATTGGCCAGCAGTGGATTCCCTGCTGCCCCTCCCCCATGGCTCCCCCTTCCTCTCTGCCATCCCATTTTCCAGGAGGAAAAGCTGAGGAGCCAAAGCAGATGCAGAGAGAGAGTGGGACTGCAGATGTCAGAGGACCCCCTTGGTCGTGCCCCTGCCCTGGCCTTCAGTCCTAGTAGTTCTGGGTCTTTTCTGGGGCTGGGGCGGGTGTTGGCACAGACCCTGCAGCGGGGGAGAGGGGAAAGACCAGCAACATCTCAGCTGCTCTCTCTGGCTCGGCTTGACCCCAGCAGGTCCCTGGGGAGGAAGGGAAAGGGAGGGGAGAAAGAGGAGAGGAAAGGAAGGTTGGGAGCAGAGATGCTTGGAGAGAAAGAAATGAATTAGAATGTTGGGGGGGGAAATGGGGAAGGAAAGAATCTGGTTAAAGCAAAAGAAGAGAGGAAGCCCCCGCCCCTCAGGCCCATTGCGCACCCATGGGAGTAACTGAGGGCAGAGCTCCCAGTGGGGGAGCTAGGGCTGCTCAGAGCTGTGTGCCCTGGTCAAGGTGGAGTGGAACAGCTCTTTAGGGGGCTCAGGAGGATCCAGACCAGGTGGGTGGCAGGGAGGTGGCAGCTCCTCTGGTCACGGGTTCCGGTGGGGCAGGTGGTGGGGCACCCTAGGTCAGAGGCCAGGGCCAGGGGTGCGCATGGGGTGAGGTGATTATGGCTCTGACTTCTCATAGCCAGGACTAGGGCCTTGTGTCACCCCTGGAAGGAGCCCTTCTGTGAATGTGGGTATCTGGGCCTTTTTTCTCGACTTGGACGCCTTCCTGTGTGCCTGCGTGTGCATATGTCTGTGTGTCTGATCCTGTTTCTGTATTCTTGGGGGTCGGTATGCCTGCCAGCCTGGGTGTGTACGCCCGTGTATTCTGTGTGCCTCAGGCCCTGTTTTTATATTCTCGGGCATGTATGCGTGCATGCATACCTGTGTGTATGTGAATCTGTGTGTGTCCCTCTGTGTACATGTCTATGGGTCTCTGATCCTGTGTGCGTTTCCGGGGGACAGTGTGCCCTCGAGTTTGGGCACGTGTGTGTCTATCTGTGTGTGGGCACACACTGCTCCTCCTAATGGCCCCTAGAGGGATGCAGGCACCAGGCTTCTATGCCGCTTTCAAGGTTGCAGCTGGGTGGGTGAAGTGGGGGGCGGCTTCGACTGGGAGGGGGGTGGGGGGAGGCAAAGAAATTCTTAAAAGACTATCTTCCCTCTGGTCTCCAAGGAGATCAGCCTGTGAAATGATCTGCACGTTAATTAAAAACAATTATATCCTGATTGAGCCATTCCTGCTCACGTCCCCCAGCCGGGGAGAGGCCGGGGCTGCGGCCAGAGAGGCAGGACGTGGTAGGGTCCCTGGGTCCCACTGCGACAGGGCCGGCTTGGGACCTGGCCCCTGGAGGGGAGCAGCCCTGGGGGGCAGGTGGCGAGGCACTGGGGGTACGTGTCCACAGCCGATTTGAGCTTCTGGTTTGAATTTTGAAGACACCCACCCCTGGGTGTGTCCTCTGAGGTCCATGGAGCTCCTGCCAAGAGGTTGAGGTTTAGAGCCATCCTCCTGTGAGTGTGGACATTTGGGCATTTTATGCTGTGTCTTTGTGCTGTGTGTGTACACACCTATTTGTGCCTCTGTGTGTGTAGGGATGGCACCACCAGCCCTGTGGATCCCTATTCCTCTGTGCCGGGCACTGGGCCTGTTTGCCCAGATCCTGCGAGTCAGCATTTGTGGTTCCGGCTTTTTAGAGAAGTGGCATGCTTGAGGTCATGGAGCCAGAGGTGGGGGGCCAAGTCCTCTATTCCCAAGACCCAGACCCCCTTCTAGCTACCAGCTGCCCCCAGACTTCCATGATGAGGGATGTTCCCTCTGCATGACCCCTGGGAAGCTGAGGTGCCCAAGGGTAGGCCTTGTCATTCTCACAGCACTCCTGATGTTGTTCATTCTGAGGTCCGAGCTGCACGGGGTGCGGGGCTGTGATGTCCAGACATGTGGCAAGCAGATGACTGGCTAGCTGGAGTGGGCTGTGCTCCCCTCCTTCTCACGGCCATCCACTCTGGCTGTGGATGACCAGGGCAGACCAGCTACAGGTGCCCCGTGAGACTGCTGGGTCTACCCACACTTCTGGGTCCATGCTGCCGAGCCCTTTCTGGAAAGGTCTGGATCAGGTCCCACTGCCTGGCCTGGTTGTCTGGCTCCCATTAAGCCCTGCAGTCATGGAACAAGTAGTCATAGGAAGAAGAAGGCAGGAGACCCTCAGCCCGCACCCCAGAATCAGGTGGTGGTGTGGTTCACAAGAGGGAGGCACTCAGGTGAACCAGGACACCTGGTGTTTGTGTCCAGAAGGTGGCCTGCCACCCTGCCCCTTCCACTCCACGCAGTGGGCACCAGCCTATGTGCCCAGGAGCCGTGAGCACACGAGCCAAGGCCTCTCATGCTTCCTCGAGTCTCCCTTTCCCCTTTGTACAGTGGGAGCATAGCTCTTTCCTGACCAGACAGTCAGGAAGGTAAGAAAAACCAGGTCAAGTCTGTTCAAGACCCATCCCACAGAGGGGAGTGGACTGGAGGGGACTTGGCTGCACCCAGATGCACAGAGAGGCGCGTCTATCCGTTTAGGCACTGGTGTGTCGCCTCGGCAGGGGCCCTGGGTCTGGTAGCCCCTGGAGGGAGACACACTGCTGCTCCCTCAGGATTTCTGGGAATCTGACTGGGTTGAGGTGGCTGTCGTTTCAGTAGTGCCTCCAGGGGACTCAGACATTCGCTGGACTCACCCGAAGCTCCATTACCAAAGGCAGAGAGTCTGCAAAGGGAGGGCTGTTCCTGCTGGATCAGGTCCCACAGTCTGAGGGAAGCCTGGCCAAGGGAGGGTTCTGGGGCCAGAAACGGTGTCATGAGGAGTTAGAGGAACGGATGGGACCAGAAAGGTTCTCTGTTGTTTCTCAAGGGCAGCACTCAGGGAGACAGAGAAAGGCAGATGTCGGCTCCTCCCAGGAAAAGCCTTTCGTCCCGAAGCCGGAGGAGACCCTGCCTGCCTAGGTGCCCCTGCGGGGTTCCATCCCCTAAGCACCTCAACCCATGTGGTATCAGCCTCCTTGCCTCTCCCAGGGCGAGAGGTGCATCCCATCCCCTCCATCACTCATGCCGAGGCCCTGCTTATCCGCAGGCATGTCACCCCGGAGGAGTGACCAAGGATGAGCTCGGGTCTGCACAGCTCCAGGGTCTCCACCCTCCATGCCCCATGGGGCCAGTTGGCAGAGCTTCTGAGGGCGGGCACCGCAGCTCAGCTTTCCCAGGTGGCCTTTGGGGATGCAGCCCAGCAGCTGTCCCCCACCTTCTTAGGAACTGGAACTCAGATATTCACGTGATATCTGGCTTGGGTGTGCTGTTACCTAGGCTGGCAACTCGCCTGTGGCCAGATTCAGAGCACAGGCCTCATTTGCAGCCTCCAGGTTTCATCGCTGTTACCCAAGGGTCACTGTCACTGCCGCCTGTTCAGGCTTGAGAATGGTGCTAGCCTCATGCACTTGCGCCCCGCTCCCACATACAGTGCGGGTTTGCAAATGGAGGGCACACTGGGACCGGACCAAGCGCCCACCTGCCCTGTTCTCCTGCGCACACAGCTGGGGTCCCAGCTGCTCCCACAGCCAGGCTGGGCAGGCATCTGATGGGCGGCGGGGTCACAGGTCAGGCTCATTTCCTTCCTCGGGCCCTGCCCGGAAGGAGTCAGGATGGTCTCCATGAGGAAGGAGCACACCTTTCAGCCGGCCTGGAGGCGGGACAGCGCCTGGAGTAGAGGGCTCTGGGAGTAGGAGAGCTGGAGGCCGGGGTGGAGGCTGAAAGGAGTCTGGGCCCAGCAGGGTCCCTCTTGAGCAGAGCGAGGACCAGAGTGACCCGCCAGGGCCTGAGTGTGCTCCCTGAGAACGCTGTCTCCCCAGTCCTTGCTGGTGGCACATGGACCGGAGGGAACTTCCTCCTCCTGCGGCCTCCTGCCCCCGGAGCTGGGAGCTGCTGTGCAGACCTGGGGCACCGTTCCCCAGGGAGGTGGGGGCCTGCAGCTGAGCCTGTGTGTGCCCTAGCCAGAGGGATTACAGAGTCTCGGCTGGTGGGGGAGGTGGTGGGCCTCCGGGACCAGTAATTAAAGCCCAGCAGATGATAATTCCCTAAAAGAAAGCTCAGCAGGAAGAGGGAGGAGGGGCCCAGAGAGGGCAGGAAGTCAGGGTGGTAGGCCAGGGGAGTGGACAGAGGACCGGTACCTGGAGTCCTGTTCAGAGCATCCTCTCTGTGAGACCTCCCTCTGCTGGGCCCCAGCACTTAGCTGTTTCCTGTCTTCAGACTCCCTGTGAAGGAAGATTTCCTGTTGTCTGCGTCTTACAGAGGAAGAAACTGAGGCCCAGAGGAGGCCCCTGTGGGACAAGGTCCTCGGGGCCAGTAAGAGTCTTGGCAGGGAAGACCAGGATGACATCCAGGCAGGGCAGATCTTCCCACCCCTCCCTCTGTCTGGGGAGGGGCAGGGGTCCTGGCATCACGGCTCACAGTGTGGTGGCTGGAGGGGGTCGGCCACCTGGCATCACCTGCCATGCGACTCGGCAGGATCACCCCTCCTTGGGGGTCTACACACCTGTCCGGGGCTCCGATTGTCCTGGGGTTTCCTGTAGCCTGGACAGTAGGGGTAGCCAACAGGGCAGACCCTGTGGGGAGGGGGGCTGTGACCTCTGGGACTTCCTTCCCCCCCATCACTCGTCCTGCAGGTCCCTCAGCCTCTCACGCTGCAGGGCGGGGGGCTTGACTGTCACCCCCTCTGACAGAAGAGCATCCAAGCCATCTCCTGGAAGTGAAAAGCTTTCTGCTGTCCTACCCTCCCTGTCCCCCACTTCATACCCGCTCCACACACTCGTCTGAGCAGACTTCCCGCCCCAGAGGGGCCAGAGACTCAGGCTGAAGACCACAGACCAGACCAGAGCTTGTCCCTGGTGACACCTTCAGGTGGGCACTATGTGGCCTGCCACAGGGCTTAAAAAATAATACCAGGCTTCACATAAAAATCCCACTTTTCGCTCCTCTTACAATTGGAAATCATAGAGCTGCAGACAGAGTTGAGACAGGGCTGCCCACCCCTTGGGCTTCTGCAGACCCCGCCCAATCTAGTTAACCTCCACCCACCCCCACCCCACCAGGTTTGCCCCTCAGCCCCTTTACATCTGGGGCTTCTCTGGTGGCTCAGTTGGTAAAGAGTCTGTCATGCAGGAGACCTAGGTTCCATCCCTGGGTTGGGAAGATCCCTGGAGAAGGAAATGGCAACCCACTCCAGTATTCTTGTCTGGAGAATCCCATAGACCTAGGAGCCTGGTGGGCTACAGTCCACAGGGGGTCACAAAAGAGTTGGACACGAATGAGTGACTAACACACACACACACACCACTTAACACCTGGGCTCCCATCCCGGCACCCCAGCTTTTGCTTATCTTGGGTAGATTATATCTTGGGACTCCTCTGTGAAATGTCCAGTGAAAGTGTCTCCAGAAATTCTCCAGGTGAAAGTAAGTACAATAAAAGGAAGGGAGTGCCAGGTGGAGGCTGCCAGAGAAGAGCGGAGGCGGAAGGGGGCCGGGGGAGCATCAGCGAGCGCTCCCTGCCCTCACGTACCTGCTGGGCAGCACCTGGACACCGCCCTGCCAGGCTCTGCTGGCTCCACACGTGACCGTGACCCTTGGTCTAGCCTCGAATCTGCCCCAACCCCTGCCCCAGGGCCTCTCTGATGAAGGGAGGAGGGCTGCAGAGACGTGAGGGGGGCTCCGACAGCACCCTATTCTTGACTCCCAGTCCAGCGCCCGTTCTCATCTCAGATACTGTAACGTTGGCCGCTTGTTCATGTGCATTTAAAAAGAACACTCTTGTAGTTAATATGCGGGAAGGATTTTGATGTTCTCGCACATAACCTTTTGCTGAAGTGACATCGTGCGGTGAAAGGGTCCCGGGAGAGTCAGTGTAATTTGGGCTGTGAGGGGCGGAGAATACCAATGCAGAGGCCGCTCCAGAAAGCCCGGAACCAGGAGCCCCGGGGACCCCCACCTGTCGTCCCCCCGAGGCCTTGTCCCCGACTCTCCATCCTGGCCCCAGGGACCACAGTTCTTTCAGATTCATTCATATTTGGGCTTGGCTGTTGGGCATTTCCCTCTCGTGTCTCTGGTCTCTGAGTGGGATGAATTCCGGGGGAGGGGTCCTCCATGGAGAGAGAGGGATGGAGTTCGGGGGGGACATATGGGGAAGCCCCATTCTGAGCAGGAGCTGGCCACTGGGGGTGGCAGACAACCGGGCCCTCGCTGCGGGAAATCGAAGGGCACGCTGAAGATCTGTCGTGTCTGCCCTTGGCCCCAAAGGATCAGAACAGGGGGCTTGAGAGGTTCCAGTTAATTGAGGCTGAGTCTAAATCGGAAGGCTTAGTAAATGGTAATTATCCTCCATGGGAGTGGCCCAGAGCTCACTGATGCCACCGGCAGTGGAGACGGGGTCGGACCCCTTCCCCTCCCGCTCACCTAGAGGCTCTGAGAACAGCCGTCCAAAGTCTCAGGGACAGACCTGGTATGGATGGGCCACCTCCTCCCTCCCCCGGGCAGGCTCAGGGCCTGGAGGTGTTTGGCGTGCCTGCCTTCCACCCAGCTGTCTCCAGTACCCTCCCATTGGCTGGGGATGGGTGTCTCCACATGGAGCCTCAGCGGGACACAGACTGGGATTCTGGAGAGCAGCACCCAGCCATGTGGACAGAGGTGACTGCGAGGACTTTCAGTCGCACCCCAAGAGGAACTTTCTATTATTTAAAGTGGCCCAGAAGCAGCCAGGGCTGCTCCAGAGGGTCTGCGAGCAGATCCAGAGTGTGCCTTCCTCTCCCATGCGGTTCTTCCTCAGCTCAGAGGCCTGGGCTGTGGGCTTCCCTGGGTGACCACACACAGCAGTTAACTGAGGCCACCCTGTCTTGTTGGAGGACCCGGCCGTGGCCTCCTGCCTCTCGGGGTCCCCAGACCTGCCCAGAGAGGCAGGGAGTGTGGGTGAGGGTGGGAGGGTATGTCTGTGTGCCCAGCAGGGTGGGGCTGAGATGATGTGATGCTGTGTGCGTGTGTGGCTCCCAGGGCTGGGAGGGGGCGGCTGTGAGTGTGGGCACCTGGGCCAGTGGACACATTTGTGCCGAGGGGAGGGGTATGCCCCCCCTTCCTGGTTCAGACCTTCCCACCCAGGCCCCTCACTGCCCCTGCCTCCAGGTCAGACCCAGGAGGCTCCTAGTCTCTGCAAACACTGACCAGCCATTCTCCCCTCTCCCAGGGACCTCTACACCTGCCAGCCTGGCTCTTACTTTTTCCTTGTTCCCAGGATGAGAGCAGATCCTGTGGGTGGCCGGGAGGTTCCAGGAGACCCTGGAAACAAGGAGGGGGAAGGAGGAGGCCACCTGGTCAATGCTCAACTCGCCCCCCACCCCAACCAGGAAAGCCTGAAGGAAGTGGTTCCTGGGTTTTCACAGCATCTGGGCCAGATGGGGAGGCCTCTGTGGATGCACCGTGAGCGTTTGCAGACGCAGATGGAGCGTGTCCAGAGGTGGGGTGTTTTTAGAAATGAGACATGGCGTGTCTGGGCCAGGCTGAGGGTGTTTCTAGAGACGACGTGAAGGTTTTCTGGAGGAGGGGCATGCAGCTGGAAGGTGAGACGCAGGCACTTGGGGAATAGAAGGCGTTTTCTGGGGTGAGGATGAGGCCTTTCTGGATTTCAGATATTGTCAGGGCCGAAGCATTTCTGGAAAGGGACTGTTTCTAGAGACAGACTGTAGTACTTCTGGAAGTGGGGTGTTGGGGGATGATGCTAGAGTATTTATGGACGTGAAATAGGGCACTTCTGGATCTGAGGTATTTTGGGAGCTGAAGTGGAACGTCTCTGGAGAAGGGATGTGATATTTCTGGAAACGGAGCGTGTCTGGAGCTGAGAGGAGCCTTGATGGAGAGCACTGCCATTTCTGGAGACGGAACATTCTGGATCAGATGGAGGGTTTCTGGAGAGGACGTGGGCCACCCTCAGAGTGGGGGCCAGGGTGCTTCTGGAGACGGAGTTCCTGGAGGTGACAGTGACTCAGTTAGGGCAGCCATGGATACCTCTTGAGAAGCAGGTGGGGTGGCCTCGGAGCCCAGAGGGCCCGGCCTGTGACCCTGGTGTTGTGGGGTGGGCTCCTGCCCAGGCCCACCCTTCCTCAAGCCTCCAGCCCTACTTGTGGGGCCCCAGCCCCGCCCTGTGGGCTCTGGCAGTGTCCAGCCTCACTGCAGGCACAGGCTGTGGCTGAATGGTTATTCTCCCTTCACTCAGCTTCCTGGGAGCCACCTGGGCTCGCTTCCCAGGCCTCCGCTGGGGACCCCCCACCCCCTACTTTTGAGCAGCCCTGAGATTGGCCTTGTTTCAGCAGAGGGGTCACGGTGTACGAGGCCTGAAGTGGGGGCAGGCCAAGTCCCTGCTGGGCCCAGGGTGACCTCAGGGTCCTGGCCATCTCCTCCCCCAACTCCAGGGGCCTGGATTTTGAGGACTGTCACCACTTGAGCTGGCCCGGAGCTCTGAAGTAATTATTTCTCTTCCTTAATTGAAATTTCAGCCTCAGTGATCCCGTCTCTGGATCCCAGGGTGGGAAAAGGCAAGGAGCCCCTGCCCAGAAAGAGGGAGCCAGTGCTGGCCCCCAGGTCCTGGGGGCCACCCCACACCTCGGATGCCAGCCATGGACATGGGTGGAGAAGCTGCAGTTTAGGGAGACGGGAGTCTCAGGTGGTTGTGGGAAACTGCAGTTAAGAGGCTGGGCCTTCACCCCTGACAGTCTGGGGGAGAGCTGCAGGGGGTCTGACCCAGGCAGGTGTGGGTCTGGGGTGGCCTCTGTTGGGGCCCTGATCCAGGGTAGCAGGAGGGGCCAGGCTACTGGGAGAACCATCTGCCAGGATCCGGGGGTGGGCCAGGGGTCTGGCTCAAGCTGAGACAAGGAAGGCAGGGGACCAGGTAGTGCCTGCTTCAGGGCTTGGTGAGGTGCTGGCCGTGGGGTGGGCTGTGGCTGGGGGAGGGGCGCCAGGGAGCCTGTTTTCCCAGCTGCGGTCAGCTGGGCGGACACGTGCGCATACACACACACACACACACACACACACTCACTCTCTCGCTCTCTCCACCTGGGTGGTCCCTGCCTCCTCATGGGGCCTGTGGGCCTGTCTGCCGGAGGGGACAGCCGGCCCCAGGGCCAGCAGGAAATGGGGAGAAGGGTGGGCTCCCAGGAGGAGGGGGGAGAGGGCCTTCTGAGGTTCCAGGAAGCAGGCAGGCCTGGCCTGGTTCTTGCAGGCCCTGGGGGTCTCAGTCTTCCTCATCTGGGAAGTGGGGTTTGTGGGCATTCTTGGGTACGGTTGCCCTCCTCGCTGCTGGTGTTAATGTGCTGGGTCAGTGCTGGGGGTGTTTTCCTGGGACCCATTAATGTTTGGGCAAGGGCTCCCCCACCCCCAACCCCCCAGGCAGGCTATGACAAGGGACAGTGGGGCCACTTGGAGTGAGGATGGAGGAAACATTAGGATGAGAACCACGCTCAGCAAGGTTGCCTGAGCCCTGGCTCTAGAAGCACACAGCCGCCTTCGGTGGGAGACACCTGGGCTGGGCTGCCCTCCAAGGGTAGGGGCCAGAGATGCGTGGGAAGGGACATGCCAGCCCTGGGAGCTGGAGAAGTGAAGAGGGGGTGCTTTCTGAGGGGGAAGAGGGTGCAGGCAGGGGCCAGGGCTGTGGCCTCTCCACCTGCTACCCTGTCTCAGCCCCAGACCGTCCTGCTCCAGCGCCCCCACCTCCGACCCCCAGCTGCCCCCACTGGCCTCCTCTTGCTTGGGAATTTTGAGCGCTTACGCCACCACCCACTCTGAGTGGAGTCCTGTCCTCCCTCGGGTGGGGGGCCTGGAGCCCCAGAGGCTACTTGGGGTGGGTTCCTGGTGCCTACACCGCCGGCCAGTCAGCTTCTGAGCTGACCTCCTTACCTCAGGCCAGACGGGGCAGCCCCTCCCCCAGGCACAGAGAGCTTGGTCACCTCACCACCAAGGGAGCGGGGGGCCCTCCTGATGCTGCAGCTCCCCAGGGATTCAGATGCCAGGTGAACCCCTTCCAGGTGGATGGCCAGGGGCCCAGGCGTCAGTGCTCCAGAGGGCATGGGGACTGCTTACCGCAGGAGCTTGCACTTAATGTCCACCAGAGCCTTGGGAGACCCTCTGGGGCCTCCACCTGGTGGGGGGCACATGCACTTATGGGACGCCAACCTTTGGCACCTGGGCCAGGGCCCATGCCCACCCCTCGCCGTTCCACGGCCTCCTTTTGGGAGGACCCTAGCCAGGGGTCCCAGCTCCTCCTTCACCTAGAGAAGCTCTGGGTTCCCAGCTCAGGGACCTGCCCTCTTCTTCTGAAACCTCCCAGAGGCTATGGACCCTGCGCAGTTGCCCCTGAGGAGCTGGTGTCATTGCCCCCCATGGAAAAGTGGCCCCTCCACTGTCAACCCGGGAGATGGCCGGGGGCTGGGGGCAGAGAGACCTGACCCAGTGCTGGGGCTTCCTACAGGTGAGGGCAGCAAGTTGGGCAGAAGAGCGAAAGAATTTGCCTCAGGCCATGGCCCACCCCCCATGGTCCCCAGGCAGGGGTGCGACTGGACTGCAGACCCATGACCTTGTGGCCGTACTTCCTGGGCCCAGACGTCCCAGGAGAGAGGTCTAGGCAGCGCAGGCCTGTGGGCCACACTAGGCTGTGGCCCGTCCACAGGCTGGGAATGGGCCCCCAGCTTGGCTTCCCCAGAACAAAGCGGGATGAGCCACAGTGGAGGCTGCATCTGAGCAGGTGGAAGGGGCTCCATCTGCCTTTTGTTACCCAAGGAAGGAGGGCCCGTTGGATGTGCCCTTGAACAGGGAGCGGAGGAGTGGGGAGGGCTAGGGCCATGGGGAGGGGGCCGGGGCAGACACACCTGAGACAGATGCCGCCCCTGCCCCCATGCCCGTTAGCACATTGAGAGCATGGTCACCATCTTAGCATTCAGCACACACGCACACTCACACACATGCCCCTGTGCGCACACACACACATGCTCACACATGCCCCCCCACCATGTGCGCGCGTGCACACATGCACACACCCCTTCACGTACATCACTCCCAGCTTCCTACACCCCACCCCACCCCCCTGAGGTTCCCTGTAAACCAGGAAGGTAGCCTCTGACCAGCAGAGAAAAAGAAAGAAAAGAGGAAGGGGGCTTTGGAGGAGAACGCGGTCCTGGAATTCCCTTAGTTCCAGCTCCAGTGACTCGTGGGGCGGGCTTGGCCACCTTCCTGCTCAAGAGGACCCTCCCCCCGGCCCCTCCATCACCCCATTAGCAAGACGGGGCCCTTGTTCCTGAGTTCTGCAGCAGAAAGGGAAGAATCAAGGACTCTTCAATAAGAGAGAGCTCCCTGGGTGGCTCTGAATAGTTGCTTTTTGTGTGGCGGCGAGGGACGGTCCTCTGCTCAGCGCGCTGTGCCCTGGCTGCCTCCTTCTGTCGGCAGCCGCCACTCCTGGGTCTCCAGGTGGCTAAGCTGGTTCCTCGGGAGCCCGGTCCTTCATTGTTCCTCCTTTTCCCTTCCGACACCCTCTAGCCTAGCCAAGGCCATGGGAGCCTCTGCATCTCAGGAAGGCAAGAGAAACACCGAGGTGATTGTCAGAAAGCTGAGACCTGGGGAGGCTCCTGCCTTGTGCCAGAGGCTCCCCGCATCCGGGTGCTGGGCTGCCCACCTCTGCCAAGCCCAGGGCCAGGCTCGGTGCCCATGGAAGGGGCTGGACTGGAGGGAGGGCTGGCCCCGGCGGGGGTGATGGTGGGAAAGGAGGCAGACAAGCAAATCCGTTTCATCAGACGCTGCATATCTTAGGAAAGCACATTTCAGCTCTTTTGGCTTTTGGCAAGCTGGCCCCAGCCTTTAATTTTCTAATAAAAAGGAATTACGTTTGCTGAAAAGACAGTAACCAGCTCATGCCAGTGTCTCTCCCAGAGACGGTAGTTCTGTCTTGGGTGCCTGCTGGCCCTGTTGGATTAGGGTAGATGGTAGGCTTTTGTGGCCACAGGGGTCGGTCGCTGGGGAACATTGTAGGGGCAGGTAGGACCTGTGCATCCCAGGCTGCAGCGCCAACCCTACCCAGAGGCCCAGAGACCCATGGCAGTTCAGTTGACCAGTCATGTGCAACTCTTCGCAACCCCATGGACTGCAGCACTCCAGTCCTCTCTGTCCCTTACCAAGTCCCAAAGTTTGCCCAAGCTCATGTCCATTGCATCAGTGATGCCATCCATCTGTCTCGTCCTCTGACGCCCTCTTCTCCTTCTGCCCTCAGTCTTTCCGACGGCAGACAGGAATAACTACTTGTGAATGAACCCTCACTACTGAGGCCTGGGCTGTTGGGTCAGACCTTTGCCCCGTGAGTCACTGCACGTGTACACATGCACTCCCCAGAGTCTGAGGTCACCTATCTGGAAGGACTTGCCAGCCCCGCACCCCCCAAGCCCCTGGCACCAATTCATTGGAAGCTTTGCCAAAAATCATATCCTTTAAAAAAAAAAAAAAAAAAACACAGCATGCATTCATTGTTTGGATTAAAAAAGACAAAACAGAAGTGTGTGAACTTGGAAGTTTATGTTCCCACAGCTCCAGACCTGAGCTCCCCAGGGGGATAGGGGTCCGCACTCCTGTCACTGGAAATTTTCTTTCTCAGTCCCCACTGGGGTTTCACTCCACGCGACCCTGAGGGCCCCTCCACTGTCCACTGCCTGCCACGTGGATGGCTTTTCTGGCTGTTAAAAATACCTTCATTCCTGTCCCAGTTTTATTATTTAAAAAACCTTTTTTGGATTTATTTATTGGCTGTGCTGCATAGCTTGTGGGATCTTAGTTCCCCAACCAGGGACTGAACCCAGGCCACTGCAGTGAAAGAGCTGAGTGCTAACCACTGGACCACCTGAGAGGTCCTCAAGTCCTGGTTTTAAAGGAGCCCGGGTAGGTAGAACACATGATAAATGTCGCCTTTGTGATTCGGAAGGACTCTGTACTCAGTTCCATGCCCCAGGCATTTCCTGTGCCCTTCTGTATGCCAGGCCCCTGGCCCGGGACCCCATGGTTCCAGAGGGATGAGGAGGACCCTGAGCAGTATCCAGGAGCCCAGTGTCCCCACCCCTAGTGTGGAGGTGGCCCCCCTGCCCGCGTCCACTCCGGGCACCAGGCCACTGCTCTTCAGCCGGCCCGACTTGGGAGCAGCCTCAGGCTCATCTGGTCGGGCCCCTGGGCCAAGAGGCACAGGAACGCCAGCACAGCGTCCCTGTCCTCGGCCTGCCTGCACCACAGTCCCCAGGGTAGCCCTTAGGTGCTGCTGCCAGCCAGGGCCCCATCCGCTTGGCAGCACCCTGGCGGGGCACTGGGGTACCCCGTGGGCTTGGGGGGTGGAGGGGAGACGCAAGTGGGAATGGCAGTGGGACCAGTCACCTGTGCCCCCTGCATAGTCCTGTGCATGGTACCTGAGAGGCGGCTCACTCACGTCGTGATGGCGAGGGTGGTCCCACGTGCTGCCAGGACCCACCCCTGCCCCTCACTGCCACCAGCTTGCCCAGGGGAGACCCGGGCCCGTCAGGGTCGCGGGGGGTTGGGACCCACCTGCCTACACCTGGCCTCTGAACCAAGCTGCCCCATTCACCTAGGATGGCCTGAGGGCAGGGTGCAGTGTGGTTTTCATTCACGAATTTTTAATTTTCAAAGGAATGGTAGCTCTAACTAAAGAAGGAAAAAGCAATAGAGGTGCATCAGATAATAGGTAAGGTCCGCCCCAGGTTTCCCCAGAAGTCATTCCTTTCAGTTTAACGTGGCCCTTTGGATTCTTTTTTTTTTTTGGTGGGTTTACACACGCACACACAAACACACACACACACCCCTTCACTGAGCACCTACTGTGTGTGGAACCCTGAGATCTAGGGTTGACATGGGCCTGGGCCCTGCCTTTACGGGGTGCTCTTGTCCCGCTGAGGGTGATGGGGGATGAGGGCCTCAAGGAATGGGCTGCTGGGAGGCCGGGCTGCAGGGGGGCATCAGGAAGGGACTACCGGTCTTCAGGAGGGGAGGAGGAACACCCGACCGGGAGCTGGTTTGGGACACTGAACCTAGGGGTCAGCCCCTTTGCACGCAGCCTGGGGGCACTTAGCAGCAGGGCATGGGAAGGGCAGGGGGTTGGCCTGGCCTTTGTCCTGGGTGGGATGCCCTCTGTCAACACCCATCACCTGGTTGGCAGACCAGTGGGTGATGATGGAGCACCAGGTGCCTCGCTGGTGCCACAGCCCCCACCTGCTACCCTTTGCTGCTCCCCAGACAGACCTTGGCACAAAGTTGGTGGGGGGGACGCGCCTCCACAACGCGGCCCATCTGGGAGCCAGCGTTATTTTCTGATTCAAGGAAACATCTGTTCCTGCCTCTCCGTTCAGAGCGGGCGGGCAGCAGACCCAGGGCCCAGAGCCCCGCCTGCCGGCACTGGGCAGGGAGTGGGGATTGGGGCCGAGCCCGGAGCCCCATTCTCTGTCAGACTCCCACCCGCCACCGCCACCTCCAGGGACTCTTGGCCAGGTGCAACCAAGTCCTCCCCTCTGCCCCCACCAAGATGCCTGAGGCTGTCACTGCCTTCTACCAGGTACAGGGGCTCCTGGGGCAAACACGCAGCTGCCCCCGGAGTGCCACGTGTGTTTACTGAGGGACCCCCTCTGCTATTTCTCACACACAAGAGCCGTGTTTTTGAAAGATATGGCTGCCAAACAAGCTGCATTTATTACATAATGATTAATTCATTGCCCCCATTTCTTATTAATCAAAGACATCCATAACTGCCTCCTGAGCTTTGGGTGGGGCGAGATGGCCAGTGGGGCCTTGAGCTGACAGCCTTCTGGCCCAGAGCAGGGCCCTGCTGGATTTGTGTCAGCCTGGCTGTGTTTGGGGTAAATGCACAGCACCCTTGAGATTTCTAGAAGAAATGGAGACAGCTCACAGACCCCCACCCGTTGCCTCCCTCGGCTCCTGGGGTCACCTGGGATATTTTATCGCCGCCTTTCCAGCCAGCCCTGACCTTGGGTTGGCCGCTTGGCACTTGGCCACCGCTGACCAGCAGCTTGGTGGAGGGTGAGGGGGTAGAGTGGACTGGCCCCCCTCCATGGAAGCCGCCATCAGTGCAGCTTAGAGGGGTGAGTGAGGGCCTGGGCCGAGGTCAGGACTGCTCTGGGCAGGGGACTGCCTGGCAGCCTGGTCCGAGTGTGGAGGCTGAGAATCCTGGAGTCCTGGGGCACTTGAGAGGCCTGTCCTCTCACCTTCCAGGGCAAGACAGAGGAGGCTGCTGTTGGGCCTGTGCCATTCAACGCTTCTTTCAACTTCTTTGTCTGACACTGACTGAGGGGCCTGGCACCCGCCAGGGAAGACACAGCCTACTGGGGCTGGGGCAGAAGCCAGACAAATCATTGTCATCCCGTGGGGTGTCAGGCCAGGGGACACCCTAGGAGTGAGGGACCAGCAAAAAGGCTTAAGCCAATACAGGAGGTGTGATCGGGGAAGGCTTCCTGGAAGAGGTGCTGCTGCAAGAAGTTGGTTGTTTTTTTTTTTTTGCAGGGGGTGGGGAACTTTTAAAATGACAATTGCGATGGCCAAAAAGCTTATTCGGGGTTGCCCAGGGAAACAGAATGAACTTTCTGGCCAACCCGGTACTTGGTGCTGTTTGCTGTCAGGTGCTTTTCACATACGTTGTCGTGTTTAATTTGCACCAACACCAACAACCCTGTGAGGTAAGAAATAGCGTCCACATGTTCTCAGTGAGTAAGCCATGGCTTAGAGGGGAAGTTGCTCGGCCAGCTCGCTCAGCCAGGTTTAGAACTCCGAGTGGCTCTTAGAAAGATGATAGGAAAGGTGGAAAGGGATGGGAGGTAAGCCTGGCATGCCTGGCAGAAGAAACAGTGAGTGCAGAAGCATGGCTGAGGAGCAGCTGTGGCACAGAGGCAGGCTGGGGTCCTGGGAGCCTGGGTGCTGGCAGCAGAGATCTGGGGAGCCCAGCAGGTATGTGAGGGTGGGAGGCTCTGGGCGGACCTCCCCGCCTGCCTGGCAGCAAGCACACCTCCCAGACCTGCTGTGTCCTTCCTGCCCCTGATCTCAGGAGACAGCAGCCAGGCTGGCATGGGGCAGCGAGGACATGCCCGAGACATCAGCCCCCCGGGACCTCCCAGACCTCTCCCTAGACTCTGCTGCCCATCCCCTGTCCAGAAGGAGGCTGAATGGCTGCCAGCATCTGCCCGTCAGCAGAGTTCCCGCTCTCAGCACCAGCTCCCCGAGCTGCCTCCAGGGACGGTCTCACCCGCCTCCCTAGAGAGCCAGCACTTCCGCTGCTGCCTGATAGCTCTAGTGGCTGGAGACGCTCCTTAAAGTTTAGCCTGTGTGGCAGGAGCCTTAATAGCAGCAGCCCTGCCCCCTTGACCAGCTCTGCCTACCTCCTGAGCCATGTCCCTGCACCGTGCAGCCGCAGGCAGAGACCTTCCTCCCTCTCTGGGTGATGTCGGGATGAAAGGGCATCCAGGGACATTGCAAGTGGCTTTCTCTCCCCTGAAATCCAGAGATTCCCTGTAAGACCATGTTATTAGCACCATGTCCATTTTAGAGATGAGAAAACTTGAGGCTCAGAACTGGGAGATGATGGGAGTCAAACCACTTTGGCCGCTTCCTTCCCCACCTGGGTTCCTGGAAGTGGATCGTGTTCCTCAGGCGGAAGAGCTCCACCCCTGCAGCCTCTCCCTTTCGCTCCCCTCTCCTTGAGACCCCATCTCAGGGAAGTCTTTCTGCCCCCAGCTCCCTGCTCTAAGCACTTGCTGAGCACAGCCTTTGTTGACTAGGGAGCTCCACAGTGGTGTCCCCAATACCCTCATGATATGTATTGAAGAGGAAATGGGTGAGTGGATCCCCAAGCTAGTTAGCGTGAGACTGGTTGTAGTAACATACAAGCCCAAACATTTCCAGGAGTCCAAGAGTTTCTGGTCAGCAGGTGGTGACGTGGCCCCGCCTTTCCCTGTGGCCTGGGCTTGGTCCCTCATCTGGATGGGGCACCTCTCCAGCGCTCACGTGCCATTGGCTGGAACTCAGTCCTATGCCCATCCCTCATTGCAGGAGAGGCCAGGAGATGCAGTCCAGCTATGGCTCCAGGAAGAGGACACAGGGTTTGTTGACTTCATCAGTGCAGTTTTCACAGTGTTACTATTGACCCTGTTTACACGCTAGGAGCCTGAGGCTCATGTGACCTGTTAGGGCCAGAGCTGGCTCAAGGACCCACATTGTCAAGTGCTGCCCTGCCCTGCTTCATCCTAAAGGCCGCCTGTCCAAAGGATCTGGCTGACGCTCTCACCCCGAGTCTTGACACACCAGACACGTGGCCATTTAAGGAGGCAGCTGTGTGCAGCCTGGGCCATAGGTACTGGCTTCCCCTTTTCCTCGTCTTGTGAGGATTTGTCCTCGCCTGGGGTGGGGGGGTGGTGCAGGGGACATCTTAGCTGTGTGTGTTTGGATGGCTTCTGCTTGTTCCTGAGTCACCAGCTCTGGGCCCTTTGGGGGCGCCTGTGCATGGAGGCTAGAGCAGAACCCACCCTTCCACATCGGGGAAGGTGCACATGTGCTGCTAACCATTGGCCATCAGCTTCAAGGTCTGTCTTCCCTGCCTGTTATGACTTCAAGTGCTTTTGCTGGCCTTTCTGTCACTTGGCAGCCACCCCCTGCCTGCCACCCATGCAGAGAAAGGACAGAGGACCCACGGGAACGTGGGAGGGTGTCGGTCAGGGTCCGAGAGGGTCTGTATAGGGGATAGTTCCTGGGCTTCCTGGAGGAGGTGACATTTGGTCAGGCCTTGAGGGCTAAGGCGGGTGAGAGCTGGAAGGGCGTTCCAGGCAGAGGGAACAGCTTATGCAAAGGCTGGCAGAACCCCAGAGCTTGGTCTGCTGCCCAGACCAGTGACCCAGGTCTTTCCAACCTGAGCTGAGGGAGTGTCTTCTGGTCCTGGAGGGAGGAGAAACAGAAGGACAGCAGGAAAGGAAGGAGGGGAAGGAGTGGGCACCGGCTGAGGAAGCACCTGTCTGGGCCTGTGCTGGCACCTCTCTGCTGGTCCCTGTCCTCCGGTTCTCAGCTACGCACGGGGGGCCTCCTTGCTCTCTGGCCGGCTGGTGACGCTCAGGGCCTTCGGGCTGGCTGCCCCTCTCTCCACCGCCACAGGGCCTGTTCCTCCCCCGAGCCTTCCCTCAAGTGTCACCCGTGTGGGACTGCGGGGCCTGACAGTCCCCGCTTACTCCAATCTGTTTTCCCCAAAGAGGTGCTTAGTCACTTGGTCTTGTAATTTACTTATGTCTTTGCTCATTGGCTGCCTCCCTTCTGCACTCTCTTCCGATTTTGAGTCTGGCCTGTTCAGTGGCGATCTTTAGCCTCTGAACATAGTAGGCACTCAATAAATGTTTAATTAATGAGCGAATTCAGCCTTGGGCAAAACGTGAAGTTGTAACTCAGCCACAACAGCAGAGGGCTGAGCGGGCCGCGGGCGGGACCCCTACCGGCCCCGGGCTCACGGGCGCGTCCCCGGCTGCGCGCGGGGCGGTGTGAGGGCGCCGGTAGTCATGGTTACAGCGCCCGGGCCTGTGTGGGTTTCTGGCCTTTTGTGTTCGCACAGGCCTCGCCCCCATGTGGTCGCCACCCCTGATTGGCCGGCATGATGCGGAGGGGCGGGAGTATCCCGGGCCCGGAAGTGGGCGGGGCGCTCTGCCCCTCTGGCGCGCGCGCGGCTGGGATGGGCGTGGCTTCCGGAAAGGCTGAAGAGGTTGGGGGGGGCGGGGGGCGTGTTGATGGAGGTAGTGAGCGTGGGCCGCGATCCGAACAAAGGCAGCCTCGGCCCAGCTCTGACTCTGGTCGTTTTTTCTCGTCCTAGGGGTCTGGCATTGAAAGGGCCGACTCCTTATCCTGGTCTGTGCACTTGATGGTCCGCTCCGCCGACCCGGCCCCCTTCCTGCCACAGGGCCTTTGCACGTGCGCTGTCTGTTCCAGGATTCTAAGTCATTTTTCCTGGCCACCCCTCACCCATCCTGGGCAAGCTTTCCACACAGACCACGTGTCTGCTCTGCTTTAGATGTCTCCGGTGCGGTTGTACCTTTAATTGTGCGTCTCCCTCCCATACCCAGCTGCCATCCAGGCAGGGCCTACATGTGACCTGGCACACAGTAGGTGCTCAATTTATACTTTTGAATGAATCCATTCATCTGGCTGCCCCCAAGGCCTCCTTGGCAGGCCAAGTGCTGGACACTAGGACTCAAGAGGAGAAACAGACGCCCCTTGACTCCAAAGACACAGAAGGGTTTATGTCCAAGGCCAGACTGCGGGGTGAGTGGCTGGACCCTGGGCTGGAGAAGCCTGGTTTGGTGTGTGTCCGCCGTCAATGGTCCCCTGTTCTGGCCACATGGAGAGGCATAGGGCCTCCCTGCCTCAAGAGGCAAGCGTGGTACAGAAATGGGCTGGTGAGGGTTACTCAGGGGACACCTTGGGTACAGAGACCCTGGGAGGCCTAGGGTCCACTCACTCTGCCCGGAGTAGGGGTGACAGAACTCTGTAGCCTCTGCTCCGGGCACTGCCACTGCTCTACACACTGCAGTGAACACTGCTGTGCTCACACACTGCTGTGCTCACATTGCTGTACACAGATCCACCTTTTGGGGTTTGGATGAGGTGTAGACATTGTTCCCCACCAATACCAAAAGAAAAAGTACCATGCCCTGCAAAGCCAGTAGTAGCAGAGTATTAAACCAGAGCTTCTGGAGCATTGGTTTGATCCAAACCTTGGAGTTTGTACCACAACGGATTCCTGGACTCAGGCCACCCCTAAACCACAGATCTTAAGGGAAGCAACCCAGAATCTGCCCCCTTTTCAAGCCTGTGTGGTTTTAGTGTTTGAGAAACAGAATGTCAAATATTTGTGTCTCCAGACTCTACTGAGACCCCTGTCTCACACTTCATCCCAGACCCTGGGCCCAGTCCAGGTCTTAACTACAGGGCCTCTGCACACTATAGGAATTGGAAAATACTCTTATTTTCCTTAGAAAAATGTGCTTGTGCATGCACAGATACACACAATTTGCATTTGATTTCAGGCAGTTCTCACACCTGGGCTGAGTGGTCTGAAAGGCTGGGGAGACCTGTTTGGGAAAAGGTCTCCATGCTGGCACTCCCCTGAACCTAGGGCCAAAGTGTGCAGTTGTATAGGTTGTATACTGCACAAGAGTGCCCAGCAGAAATCCAGCCTGCATTCCACTGGACAAGCTGTGCAGCCTGGCACCTAGAGTGTCTTCTCTTATCTTGTGCATACGTAACATATGGCCTGCCCCCAACTCCTATCCTTGCCCTCCTGCCTCTCGTGATAACTCAGGTTAGGAGCAACAACCAAGTGACAGAAATTATGCCCATTATCACTGATTAGCTGGCTTTTGTAAATTCCATCGTTAAAGGCATGACAAATGACCTGGCAGCCTTCACATGCTGACGCTTGGTTCCTGGTGCTCCTAGAGTCCTGAGCTTGTGTTGTGTAGTGGCTGGGGCTGCCCACAGGTCTCGCTTGGGGTAGGAAGATGGTTAATGAAGTTGACCTCTCAGAGAGTGGGGGAGAAGATGAGTCAATATTTCTTTAGTTGACATGAGTGATTCATTGGGTCCATTTTATGGGTCAGGAAAACTGAAGCTCAGGGAGCTAATCATTTGAAGTGGAGAAGGCCCACCTCTCTGGGGAGACTTAATGAACAGAAGCTTTGCAGTAGGACAGGGAGGAGGTCAAGGACGGGGAGAGGAAGTAGACAAAACCACACCCCACAGCACCTCACATCATGCAGCTGACCAGTCTAAGTGACGCCACCTCCTGGAGCCCTGGGCTGGCTAGAGGCCTCTGGGCTCACACAGCCTGGGCTTTTCCATCACAGTGCTGTCACCCTGGTTTGGTGACCTGTTTATGCAGCATGTCCCCACAGCCTGGCAGCACCCAGTTCTGGGCTGTCAGCCCTAGACACGGGGCAGGGCACACCGTGTGCATGATTATGAATGATGAGTGGCCAGTTAAGTGGGCTCTCGGCTCCTCACAGCTTTGCTCCTAGCCCACCACAGGCCCTAGCCTGAAATGGGGTCGGGGAGGCTGGGAAGCCTGGGTGTTGGCAGCTGGTGCAGAGAGGAGGGTTGCAGGCTTGGAGTGGACCAGGGGAGTCAGCACTCGAGCCCACTCAAGAGTGAGCTGGAATTTCCTGTTTGCCAAGGCCAAGCCTGCAGGCCACCTTTGCTGCCCTGCCCTCCAGCTCAGCCTGGCTGGAGGGCGGCTGGCAGAGCCCAGCAGTGAAGCTCCGGAGAACAGAGGCTGCTAGACGCTGAAGCAGAGGTCCCTATGCAGGGATCTTTCTCCACTGAAGATCCTCGGGCCCTGAGAGGAGCGATGCCCTTCCCACCCACAGGCTGGACAGAGTCCCCTCAAGGGACACCTGCCTCTGGGGAGCGAGCATCCTGGAAACACTGGGAATCCATGACCCTTTAAAGCCCCCTCCCCAGGAAGCACTCTGAGTCCCCGTCATCCAGGGTTCCCCCACAGCAGGGGTGTTTCTCTGAACCAGAAGAGGGGGTATCTCCCAGGCCCCTGGACCTTCTTCTCGGTGTCTGGTCCCTGTACCCTCAGGTGTGACTGAGCCATTGCGGCCCCTGGAGCCCCGCAGACCTGCTCCCCACACTACCGTGTAGATAATACTTAGTGTGTCTCCTGGGGCCCCAGGTGGGGACGAGGTCAGACTCCCATGTGTCCCCAG
>NW_011494752.1:8607966-8613655 GCF_000754665.1 Bison bison bison
ACAGGGGGCCCTTGGTGTGTATCTGGTGACTGGAGAGCTGAGTGAAGAAGGGGCTGCTGCTCCTGGGTCCTGCGGAGCTGACCTGGAAGAACACCCCACCTCACCGTGGCAGGACTTCCTCCCACTGGGCAGACCCCCCCCAGAGAGCTCCTTGTTGCTATAGGTGCCCTTCTTGATGCAAGTACCCAGTAGGACAGGCAAGGGCTCTGCAGGATCCAGGGGAGCAGCCCTCCATCTAGGGTTCTGGGGGTATTCAAGCCCTGCAGCTGGGTCTCTGTGTCCTGGCTCTGGGGTGCCCAGCTCCAGCCTGGCGGAGACCTGGTTGGTAGTGACCCAGGTGGGCGGCAGGCCGGGTGGGGGTCCTCCCAAGGCCACGGTCTTCTTGCCTGCTCATGGGGTGATGTGCCCACCTGGTGAAGATGGTCTTCTGGTGGTGACTTTTGTGTCATTGCTTTTAGCAGGGTGCTCGCAGCCCCAAGGGGTGTTGGTGGCAGGGCGGTGCTGGGGGTCCTCCACATTTCACCTGATTCCCGAACCAGGAAATGGGGGCCAGAGAGGGCGGGGCTCTCCCATGTTCTTGGAGCAAGGGTCTGCCAGGACTTTGAGCCTGAGGAGGGAGGCGGGAGGACCCCCCATTTGAAAGTGGGAGATGACGTGACTTTTGGGGACAGCTGTCGAAGTGAGGGGTCACAGTCTGGGTGTGGGGGTGCCTGGCCCAGGGACCCATTTCTTTGGCCCAAAGACTGGGGTCTTGGGAATCCAGGGAGGACAGGGCCTGTCTGAAGACCTCCTGGCTTGGCCAGAGAGGCTGTGGAGGGTTGGAGGAAGCCAGGCAGGGAGGTGGGGGAGGCACCCTCCTGAAGACCAGCACCAAATCGCCTCAGTTGGGGGCAGCTTGGCCCAGGGGAGGCCTCTCCTGCTCCTCCTCCAGCCCCTCGGGTGGGGTGGTGGGCCCGGCCAGCAGCCCTGCTTCCTGCCCGCAAGGCCCACTCCCCTCGGAAGACTTTCCGCCACTGGCAGGAGAAGGGAAGTTGGGGCTTGGATTTGCCTCTGTGGAGCCAGTAACCGACAGCCCCCGCCACGGGCACCATCAGCACAGTTTCCGGAGCCTACTCGAGACACACCTGCTCGCGCTAAAAGGAGAAGCAGAAATCCATCAAAACAACCCAAGGCGCGGGAGGGGCCCAGACCTCGGTTCCCCTCTTGAAGTCGGGGCTGCAGGCATCTGCAGGCCCCTGGCGTCCCCACCGCTGGGCTTTGGTCTCCCTGTCTGGCCAGGTGACAGGGATATGCTCCCAGCTTGCGCCTCTGGGCCTCCTCCCTTGCCCCCACCCTCATCCCTCCCTTTCCAGAGACATTATAAATCAAACGGCTTAGAACGTAAGGCATCAAAAATTCTGAAACCTTCATCTATTATTAACGCTGACAGTAAATCCCCCCTCCGAGCGTTTTACATAGCAACTGTTACCAAGACTCGCTGGTGGGGCTGCGGCTCCAGCCCGCCGCATCCCATGGCTCTGGGCGGGATAGCGGCCGAGCCTGGACCGGCCAGGCCGCCGCCTGGGCACCCTCCTGCCCTCCCCAGGAGTCGGGGGGTGCCATTCTGGCAGGGGAAACAGTTTCCTTCCTGCTGAAAACAGGAGGAGGGGTCCAAGCTGCTCCTGGTGAACCTGCTGGAGGCTCCCAGCCAAGCGAAGCTCCTGCCCAGGTGGAAGGGAGGGGCCCGGGGCCCCTAGGAGGCGGTGCCCATGTTCAGGGCTGGGGTCTGGGGCCTTTGCTCCCTGCTGCCCTGGTGGAGGAGCAGGAGACACAGGACGGGAAAAGGCTTCGTAAACTGTTAAGGGCTGTGCAGATGTTGTTTACCGACCCACCCACCTGTCAGCTAGACATTCCCGAGTGCCTGTTTGTCTGCAGGCGGTATCTGGGCACCAGGGATTTAAAACAAAGACAAAAGGCCTGGGCCCTGTCGCGTCCAGTTTGGAAGGAGACAGACGTGCCAGCCTCTAATTGCATTGAGTGGAATGATCGATGTGTGTACAAGATGGACTCAGGAGGGGCGGGGACAGGAGGCCTCTTCCCAGGGTTTTGATCAGAAGGATGAGCAGGGGCCAGTCTGTCTGCTCTGGACAGAGGAACTGGCATGTGCAAAGGCCCAGAGGCATGAGGCAGCCCGGGTGGCAGGTGTGCTCTAGGTCGAGGCGTTTTGGTAGAGGAGGGGACCTGCAGGAGGGAACAGGTGTCAGAAGGTGCAAGACTGTGGATACAGAGTTGAGGGAGGTGATTCGGGGACACTGAGGGGCCGTGGAAGGTTTTAAACTGGGGAGGAACAGAGTTGGATTTGGTTTACAAGGAGCCACAGATGTTGTCTCTTGTAGCAGTGTTTCAGGGCTCCAGGCTAGGGGATGGCATCGCCTGTAAGTGCTGGAGAAGAGACCACCTGCATGGGTGGGAGGCAGGGGAGGCAGCCACTCTCTGCGAGCTGTCACTATGCACTTGCTGTGTGCCCAGCCCCACGTCACACCCGTGGTCCCTGCCCTGGGGACTTTGCCATACAGTGGGGGCCTGACCAGCACAGACCCCACAGGGAATAGCATGGACAGGTTAAGAGGCTTCTGCTCCTGGGGCTGCCAAGGGCCCGGGAGCGGGTCTGGAGAAGCGAGCGGGTCACAGGGCCCACGTGCGAGGAGTGGTGTCCCTGGTTGTCTGCCACTGGAAAGCGGGACACAAACCAGGACAGACCTGGGCCTGGCCGAGTGGGGGCGTCAGTGGGCAGACTGTCCCCCGCCGGTGACTAATAATATATGTCCATTGTGGGAAACTCAGCAAATAAGCAGCAACCCTGAGAAGATGAGGCCCCCCCCACTAGGATCTCACCACCCATGGATGCCCTGGCTGCATCATGGTTTCCGGTTACTCTGGAACCAGACACAGTCACATGTTTTTTAAAAGCAAGCAGCATCCTTCCCTCCTGCACCCCTGGGTGACCAGCTGTTCCTGCTGAGCATGCTAGGAACAGCTCCTGTCTCCCCATGTGTCTGGGGGTTTGTCAAGGGTGCAGCTCCCCAGAGGGGCCCGACTGGACTAGGATGTCCACCGCTTCTCTGGGGGCCAGAGGCCAGGGCTGTCCTGCTGCAGCATCAAGTGGCCAGAACAGAGGCTGATGCCCAGTAGGTGCTCACTCTTCTAGCTGTGGGGAGTGAGCCCTCTGTCCCCAAAAGTGAGTGAGCAGAGGTTGGGTGGAGCCCACAGGGATGCCATGAACTGGATCTGGCAGTAACTGGAGCTTTGGGGTGAGATCTGTGCTTTAAGGGTGTGCAGTGGCCAAGGTAGAGGAAGCAGGGTGTTCAGAGAGGGCTTCCTGGAGGAGGTGAGCCGTGGGATATTACAGAAGGGCAGACTTGCATAAGGGCCTCTTCTGTGTGGACAGGGCTGGGGACCCAGTCAGGGTTCTGGCCGCACGGGGCTGCCAGGCTTGGGAGAGACAGACAAGTGCCTGGAATGTGTGGTATGGGTTCAATGCTATGATGGTGGAGAGATGGACCACAAGGGCCCAGTGATTCAGGGCAGGCTCAGCATCTGAGCCAAAGGCACCCAAACTGTAACCAGAAGTTTGACTCAGTCCCATGTCCCTTGGTCCAGGGGCTCCCAGATGCTGACAGTTGATGGCAGCTCAGTTGGTGCCTTGGCCCCAGGTTCGCTGCTTTGCAGAGTAGCCCCCAAATGCAGGGCCCACACCCAGAGTCCTACCCCAGAGTGGTCCCCCAGCCCTCAGCTGGCAGCCACCCATGGACCTTATCGGAGCAGAGGTGGAAACTGCCTGGGAATGTCCCCCAGCCTGGCTGAGCCTGGGTCACCTCAGCTGTCCCTGGTGACACAGCCCACTGGGCCCACCCTGCATGGCCCAGGCCACCTGAGCCAGGCTGGGAAAGGCTTCTGAGGGGCCCCTACCTCCCAGTCAAAGGATTTGGGGATGGATGGAGGGAGGAGCCATCTGGCAACAAGGTGGGGCCATAGGGAGCAGCATGGGGCAGTTTGGGAGGAACGCCTGGCAGACAGCCCCTCTCTGCAGCCTTCCAGAGCCTCCTGGAATGGCCAGCTTCAGGGCTCACAGCTCCTCATGACTGAAGAGCATGTGTATGGAAGTCAAACAGACCTGGGTTCACGTCCCAGCTCCTCTGCTTCCTGGCTGTGTGACCTTGGGCTAGTTCTTTCTCTCTGTGCTCAGCATCCTCACCTCTACTTTGAGGATAATAACAGCACTGGTGTTGACTCGAGGCTGGAAGAGGTGATCCATGTGTGAATGACTGGCGTACAGCGAGTGGATGAAAGTGGTTGCTGTCACCCTGGTGCCCAGGGAACCCATAACAGAGTCCTCACTGGTCTTAGAGGCTCGTGTTCATCCTCCAGCTCCGGCCTCCGGAATCACAAGGCCCTGGTCCACTCACCAGCTCACATCACTCTCTTTCTCTGAGCACCTACTATGTGCCGGGTTCTGGGGCACTCTGGGAGGCAAACGGTTGTCAATCCTGGTGGGTAGACTGCTGGCACAGTGGACAACGGGTCCAGGGAGGGAAGTCACACAGAGTGGAGAGGAGGTGACCCTGAGCATTTGTTAAGATGATTGAGTCCAGTGAGTGCAAAGTGGGGGTCGGGGATGAGAGAGCTGGTGGGTGCAGGTCGTGCCCTGTGGTTTAGTGCTGCTGGTGAGGCTTGAGAGTTGGGAAGGTAGGCAGGGGGCACCCCTGAAATCAGGCTGGAGAGGCAAGCCAGGAGGGGTCTGAGCATGGGGCAGGGCTGGGAATGAGGGAGTGGGCTTGGGAGGAGGGCAAGCAGGTGCAAGGGGAGGGAGGGAATGCTGTCGGCAGGTGGGAGCCTGTGGGCTGTGAGGGTGGCCTGGAAGCTGGAAGCAGCTGCAACCTGACCTTTCAGCATGACAGGTGGGACCCTATGCTCATGGCTCACCATCCATGGGGACTTAACATTCACGGGGGACTCACCATCCACGAGACTCATCATCCATGGGGGGCTCACATCCACAGGACTCACCATCCATAGGGGACTCGCCACCCACAGGACTCACCATCCACAGGGGACTCACCATCTCCACGGGGCTCACCATCCATGAGACTCATCATCCATGGAGGGCTCAAATCCATGGGACTCACCATCCATGGGGGTTCACATCCACGGGACTCACCATCCATGGGGGCTCACCACCCACAGGACTCACCATCCATGGGAGGCTCACATCCACAGGGGACTCACCATCCACAAGACTCATCATCCATGGGGGGGCTCACATCCACAGGGGACTCACCATCCACAAGACTCATCATCCATGGGGGGGCTCACATCCACAGGGACTCACCATCCACGAGACTCACCATCCTCAGGACTCAACATCCACGGGGGACTCACCATCCATAGGGCCGACAGACAGAAGGGAGTCAACAAGTACAGGAGGGAGGTGATTGCAGAGAGTGGTGAGGGCCATGGGGACAGGGGCTCTTATAGCTATCAGGCAATCACAGAGGGCCTCCAGGAGGAGGTGGCTTTGGGCAATGAGAAGATTCAGGGGACTGGTGATCCAGATAGAGGGAACAGTGTGCGCAAAGGCCCAGAGATGCCTGCCGCCCCCTCACCCCGCCACCCCCTCACCCCGCCACCTACTGCCAACCTGTGCGGGGAG
>NW_011494752.1:8614136-8620566 GCF_000754665.1 Bison bison bison
TTGCTTCCCTGTGTGACCCTGAGCACGTCACCCACCGTCTCTGAGCTCCTGAGTTCTGTGCGGTGCTCAGAAGCAAAGAGAGCCCCCCTGCTGTGGCTGCTGCCATCACCTTTGTGCCCACTGACCCTGCTCTGGGTGGCGGACTTGGAGGGGCAAGTGGGACGACTTAATGGAACTGAGAGCCCCCTGGACAGGAGGCCCACGGGGCCTGTTCTTTCGGCAGTGTTTTCGCTCCTTGACGCGCTCAGAGTCCTGCCCACGCTGCCCCGCCTTGGTGCTCCTGTCACCACGATTGGAGACTCAGCTGAGGCCCAGGGTGGACCCCAGTGGTGGCCGTTCTGAAACCCTGCTGCTCCGGGCGGGTCCCCAGCCAGTACTGGGTGTTTGCAGCTGAGCTGAAGTCATTTCTCTCATGGCCTCAAACAGAGTCTTTGGAAAAGATGTTCTTTCCCTAGAACTGTAACCTGCATTACCCAGAATAGGCTACTTGGTGGTGCCGTCTCCCCTGAGTGCCCCCAGATCCTTCCTGCACACTGACTTTCCCAATAAGAGGCCCTTGAGGTCATGACCACCCTTAGACACCAGAGGAGGGAGAGTGGGTTTAAGAGCACGCCCTCTGGCTCTGCAGGTCTGGGAGGGGTCCCAGAGCTCAGCTGGGGCATCCACAGCCTCCCAGGCCACCCCTGGCTTTGTGGTCAAGACCAAGCCTGTGTGCCTTTACCCCCTGCTGCTCCTGGGGGAGACAATGGGTGGCTGACCGCATGCCTCCCCACGACGGAGCCCCTGAGAGGAGCAGGAGAGGGTGATGTGGGCTGGGCCGTGGTGTCCAGAGGGAGCAGCTGGCGCCGCCTGAGTGCTGGGGCCGCAGGTGGCAGTCCTCTCAGGCAGGGCAGGCCAGGGACATGGGTGCCGGGGGGAGGCACGAAGGCCTAGGACAGGAAGGACCTGGCTGCGTCTGAACTGCTGCGATCACAGTGTACCTGAAGGAGAGGCCCCGTGGGGTTCACGGCCAGCGCAGTTCCGTTTCTCGGAGCTCGTCAGGGACCAGACCACAGAGGGCCTGGGAAGCCTGGTGTATGAGTGAGGGCTAGAGGGCTCCCGCATAGTAAGCATCCCCGAAGGTCAGCCCCTGGAGACAGGGCTCCACTCCCTGGAGCTGTGTGTTGCAACTGGATGGCAGAGGGATGGCTCTCGGTGGTCACTAAGGGGCCCACAACCACAGAAGCCTTGTGAGGGCTGCACGGCCCAGAGGGAAGGAGACACTTGGGCTCACGGAGCTTCTTATAGTGACATGTCATTTTCAGTCCAATTCCACTGACTAAGGCGGGCCTGTGGCCACCCTGCCTCCTTGGTTGGGGGGGGTGGGACATTCAGGCTACCATTGACCGAGGAGAGCAGGGAGTATTTGGAGGTGAGCTGACCTTGACCCCCGGGCTGAGGAGGGTCCCATACTTCATTCCGAGTAAAGCGAGGCACCTCTGGAGGCCTTGAGTAGAGGCTGAGGTCTCATTGGTTTTATTTTTTAACTATGTATTGATCCCATGCAGAGAAGGGCACGTATCCTGAGTGGCCGGCTAATGAATTGCTACAGACTGGACACACCAGTGTCTGACCAGCATGCACATCAGGAGGGGGCATCACTATCCTCGTGTCCCCCCAGGCCTGGCCTACCTGGGATCCCAGTGTCAGCTTGTGAACTTCGTCCATGTGGTCTCGAGGGTCCAGTTGTCTGACACGCCTGGGCTGCATGCAGCCAGCGTGGTTATTTCCTCCTGCGTAGTGTTCAGGCATGCTGTGTGGCACCCCAGGAAAGTCCGGGCAGCTTACAGCCTACGACTAAGCCTGCCAGGAACGTCCGGGAGCATTGGGAACGCAGGGTCTGGGGGCGGTGTGTGGCACTCGTGTTGCTGTGTTTCTGGAGGTAGGATTGCTGTGATCTCGGGGTTAAGAAGGTGCCCCCTGGACTCAGGAGAGGAGACCAAGGGAGTGACCCAGAACAGGAGAGGAAGGGCTGGAGGGTGGGTTGGACCCTCGGGCCGCTTGGCCTCAGAATCGAGCGATGTTCCCAGTGCAGTCTCATCTCCCGTGGGTTTGGACGGTGAAGGTCACACGTGGTCAGTGAGGTCACATGTGGTCAGTGCCCCCAGAGTCCCAAGAAGCAAGGCCTGGATGTGGGCTGCACGTTCAGCCCCACCACCACCTACGGTGATGCATAGGCCTTCCAGTGACTGCGCGCTCGGGGGTGGCAGGGAGGTCATGTGTCTTAGAGCCCGGAACTCTCCTGCATCAATGCACATGTGGGGAGCACCCGAGCCCACCTGACACTTGGGGAGACTGCGGCTGGCCAGGAGGTCGGGGTCCCATGCACTCCCCGACTCTGGGTGCATGGGACAAAGGTCTGGGGTCATGGTTCACAGGGTCACCTCTCCAGATGGTATTTCTTAAAGGGGCCAAGAGAGGGTGATTCTTTGCCCAGCTTGAAGCTGAGAGCACAGATGGTTAGGCCCCGGCCTGTCTGGGACCCTCCCCGGGCCCCCCCCCAGCCATAACAACAGACACTGCAGCGGGGGCCAAGTAGTGAGCCGGGGGTGGTGGTAGGGAGCGGGGTCTGGCTCCCAGGCCGGGTCTGCAGCGCGGGTAGGTGACTCGCTTGGTGGGGCCACTGTGTTCTGCCAGTCCCCAACCAGCCCCCCGACCAGCTGTCTGAGGCCAGAGCAAGGCTTCGCTGAGATCCTTGGACCTCTGGGTCCGAGCCCTTCAGGGTCGGCTGGTGTCAGTTTTTGTTTTAACAAACACAGTGTGCCTGTTCCTTTGACTGGCCGCCCCTGGGCCCATGTCTGGGTGACCTCAGCACAGGGTGCTCCCTGAAACCCGCACTCTCAGGGAAGCATGCCAGGCGCCGGCGGGGCATCTGGGGAGGCTAGGGCCATGGCCAGTTGTGAGAAGAAGTGTCTTTGTCGCAGATGCACGTGGGGCTCTCTATGAAACCGTCTCAGTGCCGCACAGGAAGAAGAAAAATGGGGCTTTGATGTGGGCTGCCTCTCGCCGGCCGCCGCGATGTCACTCAGGCGCGTCTGTGGCAGCTTTTATTAAGGAGCTGTCAGCTCTTCTCAGCCTGAGACCCAGGGGCTCCCAGGGCAGGAGGCGGCCCAGAGCTGTCTGCAGGAGGCCTGGCATCCACATGGGTGGGAGGGACCCCGGTCCAGCCCCGGCTCCCAGGGGCAGGCAGGGCCCAAGTGGATCCCTGGGCACCACTCTGGGCCAGGTGGGGTGGTGGGGGTGACCTGCTTTGGTGTGGTCCTGATCCTGCTGTGCAGCCACCGCTTGGCAGGGAACTGGGCGCGGCCCCTGCTCTGGGCTGAGGAGGGGGCTTCAGAGGCCTGGAGGCAGCGTCCAGCACCAGATGATGAGGCCAGAAAGGGTGCCTAGGGGCTGGAGGGGAGCCTGGTCTTGTGGGTATTGGGGCGGCTAGGATCCACTGGGCTATGAGCAGGAGGGCAGGGTAGTGCATGTTTGAGGGGGCCTCAGGAATGTGGGGGATCCCTCAGGGAAAGGTTGGGACTAGCAAGATCTGGAGTAGGGATCCAGCAGGACAGTAGTCCAGTGGATACCAGCCCTGCTTCCTGACCGGCCAAGGGGATGCCAAGACCTGCCGTGAGCACCCTCCTCAGGGCCTACGGCTTCCTGAGCACTCAGGCGTCCCCAGAGAACCAGGCGGGGTCATCCCAGGGGCAGCCCAGGCCCCCCAAGCTTTCATGAGCCCTCTAAACCCTCAGTGACGAAGGGAAGGAGACCCAGACACCAGGGGCCCTAAAGCTTTGGGCCTTAGGAAGCAAGTAAACCCCACTCTGTATCCACAGTATCTCCATTAACAGGACTCTGTTCCACAAATCTCTGTTCCTCGTTCATTCCAAAAACTGTGAGCTGTTGATCATTTCAAAAATCTCAGCTCGCTGGAGAAAATACAGAAAATAACCAAGAGTGAGTATAGAGAGAAGAACAGACGTTGCTGCCCGGCCCTCTGGTGCGGCATCTGTGTGTGTACCCCCCTAGCTTTCACGTCCCGCCTGGTTCCTTATGCACCAGTCCATGAGTGTCTGCCTGGGTCTTTGGAAACAGGGCTGCTGAGGCTGGGATCTGGGGTTGTGCATGCTGTGTGACCTTGCAGGAGTTGGACACCCTCTTGGAGCCTTCGCTTCCACATCTCTGCATGTAGGGAGGGTTACGGTGGTTTCTTGGGCTCCACTCAGAGCTGACATGGGGGGTCTTAGTGGTTCATCAGCACAGGTTCAGTTGGGAGCCTCCTCCTCAGAGCAGAGTTCATTGTGCCTTTGGAGAGGGGTCCTGGGCAGATCACACCTCCCTGAACCCCCGTGAGCCATGGAGTCTGGTGGTCTGTTGACTTAACGTGTTCATTGCTCTCAACACAAAGCAAGTGTGCAGTCGATAGGAGCCATCCTTACAGGCGTGACCAGCGGGTCAGACCCTGGTCTTCTTGCTGCGGGAGAGGCGGCTGGCCAGCTCACCTCCTCAGGCTGGCTTTGTGGCTCTGGCTTTGTGGGCTTGCGTTCAGAACACCCTGCACTTGCTCTTGTGTGGCTCTGTTGCTTTTTGAGCTGGAACCAGATTTTTTATCTTGCGCTGGGTCCCTCAAATTACGAAGCTTGCCCTGCTCTTAACAACAGGATTGTAGGGAGTAGAGCATAGGATGGCCTGGGCCAGCACCCCGCGCCGTGCTCCAGGGCTGTGTGTGAGGGAGAGGTGGGCCGGGGGCTGCCCGCATGGCCGTGGAACCTGCCAAGGGCAGGAAGTCTTGGTGGGAGGTGGGTGGGGTGGGGGGACCTGCCAAGCTGTGGCCAGACACCCCAGGGGATGCAGAACAAGGTCAGAATCGACTGAAACCAAGCCGAGTACCTGTGAAGAGGAGGATAGGCTGCAACACCGGCACCCACGCCCTGGGGATGCGACTCCCCTGCCTCGGGATGCAGGCTCAAACGTCCCATAGCACCCACATGGGGAGAGGCGGCGCCTCAGCTGCCCACAGGTGCAGGGAAGGGGCAGGTTGGGCAGGAGGCCTCTGGTTGCAAAGGCAATTCAGCTGAAAGGAAAGTGGAGGGCCGAGGAGGAGTGGCTCTAACTCAGGAGGCAGACAGGGCATCAGGCAGGGGGCTGGGGGGACACCCCTTCCTCTCCGTCACTCCTGGAGGGCAAGAGAAGGGGGTCGGGTCTGGAAGGCTCTGCTTTCTGGCATCCCGAGTTGGCCTCTTTCAGGAGACCTGGCCTTGTGTGGGCCCTGGGGCACTGCCCCCACAGCGGTGGGGGAAGCTGGCTCTTGAGTGGCAGCTGCCTGCCCTGGGCACTCAGGGAGCCAGGCGTCCATGCGGGGCAACCAGGGACTCCATGACCCACAGGGGCCACATGAGGGCATTGTGGGCACCCAGAGTGCAAGGGAAAGGTGCTTCCTGCTGAGGAAGTCCTTCCGCCCTGGGTTTGGCCTGTGGAAGTGGGGGCCTGGCGAGGGGCAGCCTCCCCTGGTCTCAGTGCAGGAGGCAGGGCAGTGGGAGCAGCATGCTGAGGACAGGGACTAAGTAATGGGGAGCCAGTGAAGGCTGTAGAGCAAGGGAGTGCCTGGGGCCAAGCTTGTGAGAGGCCACGTGGTGGGGAGGCTGGGATCTGGGAACGCAGTCTGACCCGTGGCCAGACCTGGGCTGTGGTCGTGGGGACAGGAGGGGGGCCCTGAGGACGCTGAGGGGCCTCCTCAGAGATGGACCATGGGGAGACGGGGGCAGAGGACGAGGTGTGTACAGAGGTGGCCTTAGGGTGACATGGGTGCGCTGAATCTGGGGATCTGGAGCTGCAGAGGGGGGTCAAGGCAGGGGGCTTTGCCCTCAGGAGTGGCCGAGGCTGGGGTAAGAGCAGAGACCACCCAGGAAAGGAAGCCAGAGTCTGAGGGAGAGTGGGTCTCATCAGGCTCCCCGGCACCCTGGTGTCCTGTGTCCCTGGGGACGAGCGGGACGAGCCCTGTGATGAGAAGCCACGGGACTGGGATGGGGATGTCCAGAGTGAGCACTCGGCCCCCTGTCCACCTGCTGGGGGAGGGCAGCCCTTCTCCCACAGGGCGGTGGGGCAGCCAGGCCTCAAGGACAAAGGCAGGCGGGGGCAGGGGAAGGAGCTTGTGGCTGGGAGCTTAATGGCCCCGAAAAAAAAAACATAAAACTGGAGAATTATGGGGAGACATAAACAGAGCTGTCAGGCATTAGCTGCAGGGCGACGGCTCAGCCCGGGAAGAGATGCCGGCGGCTGAGCTGGGTTCTTGCGTATGCACGGAAAGACAGAAGTTATCAAAGGAGGGAGATTAGGGAGATGCTGCCTGCACGCTCAGCTCCCTAGCCCAGCTTTTCTCACGCTCTGGCTAAGGCCCCGGCCACAC
>NW_011494752.1:8620698-8628150 GCF_000754665.1 Bison bison bison
GGGGGTGGGGGGCGGGACTCAGGCCCAAGGACAGAGGCGGGCGCCGGCCCCACAATTTATGGTGCTCGCACACCCTGCCATCTTCATTCTCACTATCGCTGCTGATGTCATTAGCCAGGCACTAATGGGCTTAAATTTCACCTTAAACCGTCCCCGTGTCCCCGTGGATGACAAGCATTCTGCTCTCCCCAGCTCTGCAGAGCTGCTGGGCGGGCTCAGCAGGCATGTATAGCCCTCCTCCTCATCTGCCCTCCGGGTCCCAGCAAGAGGTCCCCAGGGACCCTGGGCACACTTATGGGTCAGGGTGATGCTGGGAGCCCCAAGCGCAGGGATAGGGCCCAGGAAAGGGGGCTTCTCGATGAGCTCTGGAGGCCCCGGGATGACCCACACAGCGAGGTGCAGCTGGGGTCCAGCACCCTCCCCGTGCCCCTCCATTTCTGGGCTCAGGTGTCATGACAGGGGTGGTTGCAGGGGGTCCCTGGCACCCTGGAAATTGCCCACCATGTTCTTCTTTTTCTTCTTTGACTGCACCTGGTCTTAGTTGTGGCATGTGGGATCTTCCTGGATGAGGGATACAACCCGTGTTCCCTGCACTGGCAGGTGAATTCCTAACCACTGGACCACCAAGGAAGTCCCTGCCTGCCATGTTCTTTAAAGCCTTGAGGAAGTCTTATTTCGCTCAGGCTAATGAGCAATGGCATTGCTTGGGGTTGCAATTCCACCCACTGCCTGTCTGTCCACCCACCCATCCATCCATCCATTCATTCACTCAGTCATTTGGCAAACACAAGGCCCATGACCCCTGGCTTGCTCACGTCCATCAAAGGCCTAATTAGCTTTCCTTTTGCACCTGTGAGAGGGAACACACGGTGATCTTTAAATTCAGGGTGTTTGGAGGACAAAACCTTCCTCACGCTGGCTTTGCAGGTGGAGGGAACTGCTGGGAGCTCTGGGGCTGTGGGGGTGTCGCGTGGACCTGTGGGCCTGTCCAGTTCACTAGGATCAAGTTTGCCTGAGGAGCCAGCTGGGGCTTATCCACCATCAAAGCCGGCTTGCAGGGGTGTCTGCTGGAGCCAGCCCTTTCCCATGGGAATCTCAGGCCCTTCCACGTCTCCAGGGGCCTGTCCTCGCTGTGCTGGAAGCTTCGTCCATCCATACTGAGATAGCAGTGCCAAGGAGGTCTTGACCGGAGGGAGACCACCACTCCCTCGGTGTCAGACAGTCCCTGCAGTGGGGCAGGGACGGGGACGAGGCTGGTGCAGGCCTATAGGCATGAGGAAGGAGGCCAGAGGTGGGAGGCGGGGGGAGCAGTTCTGAGCCCCCACGCTGTGTGAACCCCTGCCCTTGCTGGGCCTCAGATGTGCAATCTGTCACACCAGGGTGTTGACCCTGCAGCCACTGGGGGTGAGCTGGTGGATGCGCTGAAGGCGGTGTTGCCTGGTGGGTTGGAAGCGTGGGCTCTGGGGTACCCCGAGGCTGTCCCTGCTTCTCCCCATCAGTGTTTGGAACCTGCTGCTGAGTCGGTGCTCCTGCCTGACACTTCTAGACCCTCACCACAGCCCCCAAGGCCTCCTGCCACGCAGACCCAGGGAGGCCTCCGGGAAGCCTCCTCTGAGCCTGAGTTCCTGCTCAGGTGTGATTAGGGCCCTTCTGCCCCGCCCGCCCTCCTGGACTGGCCAAAGCTGCCTCAGGAAGTGTGCAGCTTGGCTATCCTTGACCCGACCCACATCCTTGAACTATAATAAAATCAGGCCTCACAGCACTTTGCTATCATGGTGCTTCTGGTCCTCACAAGCTGTGCAACTCTGGACAAGTGCCCTAATCTCTCTGAGCCTCTGTCGCATCACTGGTAAGAGGAGTTAAAATATGTAGACTGCTTCTTAGAGCAGGGCTCTGCACACGTAAGCATCGTGTGAGAAGCAGCTACGAGGGTGACGATGACAAAGCACTTTTCTGTCCATGTTCTCATTGGCTCTTGCTCAACCCCGTGAGGTGGGCCCAGTCTCCTGGGTGAGGACAGGGAGGCCCAGAGAGGTGGGGGCGGGGGCTCACCCGAGATCACATGGCGAGTCAGTAGCAGCCCTTGGGTACTCGATGCTCTTTCCAAAGACACAGGAGGCTCTGGTCTGGAAAAGAGCAGCCCAGAGCCAGGAGGACAGAAGGGCCTTTCTGAGTCCTCTTTCCACGGGCCCGGGCCTGCAGAGGCCTCCAGCCAGCCAGCCAAGTCTCTTTTACCCAAAGTGCCAGCTTGAGAACTCAGACAGCCAGGTCTCACTCTGGCCACTGCCTGCCGAGACAGCATGGCCGCCCACCCAGGCAGGCACCAGCTGCTCCTGAGGCCAGAGCCTGGTTCCTGTCACCCTAGACAGCTCCCAGCTTCCTGACCCCCCTCCTCAGCCAGCACTAGGACTGGTCAAGGATTTTCCTGAACTTGCCCTCTATTATAAAAAATTATACAAATGTTTTCCTCTTAGAAATAACAACTTGCTTATTGGGCCCTGCTCTGCCAGGCACTGTCCCTAGACACGCTGCCCTCCAGGGACTGACCCCCGCGCCTGCTCACAACTGAGGTACTGAGGCCCAGGCCCAGGGCGCGCGGGCGGCCCAGCTGGGACTCAGCCCAGCATTCCCAGACGGTCAGCCGCACCCTCACAGCCCCTGGGAGCCAGAGACGCCTCTGCCCTTATCACGAGTGTTGCCTTTGTTTTGGCAGTTGGAGGGGAGCAGAGTGCTGGTAGAAATGGAGTGAGAAATTCGGTGTCCCACAGACCGGGAGCCGTCCCTGTGAGCCCCAGGCCCCGTTCGTCAAGGGCCCTGGCCGTGGCAGCTGCCCCCAAGGCGGTGCACCCAGAAGCGAGGTCCTGGCCTCTGTAGGCGTTCAGGCCTCAGTTTTCTCATCTGTAAGATGACGCATGATCGCCGTGCTGCCTGTTGCAGGACTGAGTGAGGCTGCTCCTCTTGGCAGCTGGGCTTGTCCCTCCTGCTGATGGCCACGGCCTGCTGTAGCCTGGCAACTGGAAAACCGCCGGGCCAGATGGGAGCCCGGCACGGGGCACACTCTCCAGCCATCTTCAGAGCCAGCCTGGAGGGTAGGTATTTATCCACAGTGTAAGCTTAAAATCCTAAGTGGGTATCACAGGCTCATGGTAAAAAATGAAAAATCAAGTACCCCTCCTCTTTTATACAGGTGGGGCCTCTCTGCACACTGTCTACACTGTGGTTTGCTCACCAACCTAGAGGCTGCACCCCATCCACACACGAAGCCCATATCCATGGTACAGACCTCCGCACATGTGTGTTCCTCAGCCCCTCACGGGGACACATATAGGATCTCCAGGCTTTGGTTTCTGCATACTGCAGTTCATGCGATGCAGACCACTATGGGCCTGGCTGGGCCAGGGCAGAGGCACAGCTGGTTCCTATTCACCAAAGAGCTCTCTCAGCGACTGCACCGGCTTACCCCCACCTCCGTAACTTGACCGGGGCCCGTTGCCGGCCGGGGAGAGACAGGCATCACATCCACACCAGCACTGGAGGGGCCAAAACGAGTGGTTTCCCCAGAGGAATCCTCCGTGGTCTGGCACGCCTAGGGGCCGAGCCAGCCTGAGAGAACCCAGGTCCGCCCCCGGCCCCTCCTCCAGGGTGTGGCCTCGGGCGTCAGGTCTCTGGGCTCAGCGCTGTCATCTGTGAAACAAGGGTGGTCATGGGACCCACCCGCGGGACTGGCATGAAGATGAAGTTTGTTGTGAAAGTGCTTACTAGGGCAGCACCGGGCACGTGAGGTGGTGAGGATGGGTCTGGGTGAGCCCTGTACCCACCCCAGGTCTGCAGCTCTTGGGGTCAGTGCTGGGGTCTGGATCTGTTGCCCCTCGGAAGGGGTCAGGGAAGGGGAGAGGGTTTGGAACCATCAATGGAAAGGGGGGATGAGTTTAGCCCAGTTTGCCACTGTCCTGACAGGGCCACTGAGGCCCAGGAGGCCTAGACTTGAAGTGACCATGGGTTCAGCAGCATGAGCTGCCCTTCAGTGCCACCAGGAAGCAGGGCTGGGTGCAGAGTCTGGGGGGCGGGGGAGCAGAGCTGCAGGACCCCGGCTCTGAGACAGACGGCTCGGGAACACGGAGCCACAGGCTAACGCCAGGTCCTGGGCAGCCCTCCTTGGACAGGACAGGACTCAGAGCCCCTCGCTGAGCCCAGCCTCCTCCAGGGGCTGAGAGCTTGCTGCCCTCTGCAGCCCCCAGGCCAGCAGGCAGCCTCACCTGGGAGCTCGTTAAGAGTCACAGAAACCCAGACTCTGCCCTCCACCCAGCTCACACACAACAGCGGCAGTCCAGCCGGGAGGACAGCTCATCTGCCATGGGGGTCGGGACACGTCTGAGCACAGACCTTAACCCTGGGTCCCAGCCCCCGGCCCCGGCCCCTTCCTGAGGACCTGCTCTGTTTCACCCTTAGCTCCCTGGGAGGCAGAGGCAGTGCAGGGTCTGGCTCTCGCCCCATGGGCAGCGCTGGAAACCGCTGCTGCTTGTGCTTCCTCCACCAGGCACCAAGCACGGCATCTCTGCCAGTCTCACGGACCCGCGTCGGCATGTCGGGGTACGAGCAGGCTTCAGTTGGGGAGCGTGAGGCTCAGAGAGGTGAAGTGAGCGGCCCAAGGTCACCCAGCATGGTGTGCAGAGCTGTGTGGCATCAGAGCCCAGGTCTTTACAGGATGGGGACCAAGTTGGGCCAGATGACAACTCCCAGTATTCCAGAGCCACCAGCAAGCCCCCACAACTGGCCGATGTGACTCTGACATCTCTGGAGCCCCCGTCTCGATAGAAGACTGCCCTCTCCCTGTGGTCAGCGCAGAGCTGGCCAGCAAAGATTCTCCCGCAGCTTTCCAGAACAGGCTTCCTGGGGTCGGGCTGAGTTCACTGCGAACAACTGAGAGAGGCGCTTCCCAGACACCTAGTGACCGGAATCTGGGGTGGGCCAGGAGATCTGGTTTAGTTGGAGGGGAGGCCCGAGAGGGCTGGGCCTGGGGAGAAAGAAACATGCTTTCAGCTACAAGCACAGAGAATGGGCAGAAAGTATCCTGTCCGTCCTGGGAAAGAAACAGAGTGCTGTTCAGAACAGCTGGACGCTGGAGTCAGACAGCTGCCCTCCCCTCGGTTGCGCCCCCCAGCACCTCCACGTCTCACGGCTGCATGGAGGAGAGGAAAGTCAGCCAGCACAAAGCAGCAGCCGAAAACCAAAGGCAAATATTTTCCGTCCTGAGGAGAGCGGTCCCAGGCTGCCTCCAGGTTTGAGCTGGTGGTTTGCTTTCCCCAAAAGCCAGTGCTTCTGGTCACCAGGCGACGTGTTTAGGGGGGCTGCCCAGGATCCACCTGGTTTTGGGGAGAGCAAGGAATGGGGGGCAGAGGGGGCAGCAGAGCATCCATCCAAGCCTTGCCCGGAAATGGAAGCTCCCTTCCCAGCAGAGGGGCAGCAGGGGAGCCCGGAGCACAGGGTGGCCCCAGCTGTTCATCTGGCAGAGTCCCCCCAACCCAGAATCCAGCCTTGAGATGGAGACTCCCTCTCATATCAAAATAGGAGCTGCCTGTTTGGGTGACACAAAACTGCCAGGCCCTATGTGAAGTTGTGGTTTGTCCTAACCAGCCACACACGTGTGAAGAGCTTGTGACATTCACATCTGGGCCGCACATGAGGTTCCTCCTGGGACCCTCAGTAAGACCCTCATCATAGGGTGGCTGAGTCTGAAGGGGTTGGGAGGGGCTTGGGGGGAGGAGGAGATTGGGCGCGTAGTTGGTGCACAGTGTGATTTCTCTCAAGCTCTTCACCACACCAGGCCCCTGCCCTTTTTTTCTCCCAAGAAAAACAGTTTTCTGAAATTTCCAAAGGAGCGAACCAGGGCCTCCCTGTCATCCTTGGCCCTAGAAAGGGAGGACTCCTACAAGCTGGGGTGGGAGGAGCTAGGAGCCCTGTCCCCACCCCCTTCCCCAACTCCAGGGCTCAGTTTCCCCATCTGTGAAATGAGAGGTTACATCACCTTCCAGATGGCAGCTTGAGGGTCAACGGTATGATCTGCCAAGGCCCTAGGAGGGGACGGACACGCTGTCCTGCTGTTACACCTGCTTCCGTGGTCTGAGGGTTACTGAGAATTTTCAAGACCTGGGGGAGGCCCCAGGCTCTGTATCCAGGCTGGTTGAGGAGAGAAGCCCGGTGACAACCCCCCTTTGCCCTGCCAGGCTGTGTGTGTGCCCAGGGGATCCCTGCTCTGTCCTCAAACCTCCTCCTGTCCAGGCCAGGCTGGGCCTCCCAGATGGCCAAGGGTGTCAGCAGACCAGCTGTTCTCACATCTGTATTCCACCCCAGCTCCAACCGGCCAGGCTTCTTACCTCTGCAGTAATTTTGGCCAGAGGCTGCTACCCTGGGGTGGGAGCTGCGCCTGTTTGCTCCCCACCGCCCCGCCCACCCCATTCAGCTAGTCCTGGGAGAGAAATTTGGCCCCAGTTCCCAAATATGCCCTGTTCTTTGCTGCTACTGGGCCAGCACTCCGGGCGGGAAGGCCCTTTTCCCTCTTCCCAGCAGGCCAGACCTCCAGTCTACCCCCCACCCCTGGAGGCTCTGCAGCCGGTTTCTCTCGGCACCCCCCGCCCCCCCCTACCCCGCTTCAGAAGGGAGGTGGTCAGGGGGTCGATGCCTGAGCAGTCTGGAAAATGTCAAGTGACTGATCCAGCCGAGGCCCCCAGGGGGTTCTGGGTCCAGCCCTATCCTTAGCTGCCCCCTCTCTGGGGCGAAGGACAGGCTGGGGTTTGGGTGGGTGGCCTTTTGGCGAGCAGGGTAATGGGAGTGGACGTGGACTTCCTGCGCCCCAGGCCTCTGAAGGAGGGGGCGGGGGTCTGGGCTGCTGGGGCTGCTGGGCCTGCTGGGCCTGCTGGGGAAGGGGCCGGGAGGAGGGGGCAGGCTGGGGGAGGAGCGCCCCTCCCCGGCCCCCGCGCCCCAGGCCGGCCTGGCGGTTCGCCTTGAAGTCGCCGGTGTGCAAGGCCGCTGCTGTGTAAATGGTGTGTGTGTTTGGAGCGGCTTAGGGAGGAGGCTGGAGATGGGGGAGGCAGCGCCCCACTTGGCGCCGCAGCTGCCGGAGGGTCCGCGTGTTAGAAGCTCCAGCTTCGTGGATGATTGAAGAAGGGTGGGCGTTGAGGAGAGAAGGACGAAATCCAGAGGGGGTCTCGGCGCCCTGACTTGGCCGCCCCGCGTCTGCAGAGGGAGAGCTGAGCGAGCGCGGAGGGAGGCGAGGGGACGAGCGCGCCGGGATCCCCGCCCCCAGCCCAGCCGGTTCCAATATTTCGCAGAAAGGCACGCGGCTCCTAATCGGTCCTTTCCAGGCTGAGATTTAGCCGCGCGATGCCCGTGCAGGGGCGGGGGCCGCGGGCCGGGGGAGGCGCTCGGAGTCCGGAGGCGCTGAGCGAGGTGAGG
>NW_011494752.1:8628696-8629259 GCF_000754665.1 Bison bison bison
AGCTGGCGGCGGAGGGAAGCTTCGCTCCATTATTCATTATTTACGAGCGTTAATAGGTTTGAGGCGTGGGCAAAGGCACGGTGGGGACCAAAGCACTCGGGCCCGGGATGCGGAGGGAGGGCCGTGCCGCCTCGAGGAGGGGGTCTTCGCGTAGGCCCCGGTGTTGGGGGGGCTCCTTTGCCTGACTCCTCTCCGCCCGCATCGAGGCGGCGCGGAGCGCCGAGAGGGGAGTGCGGGCCTTTGATTGCGGCCGTCGGCCTCTGTCCTTAGCGTCCTCGCCCTTCCCGGGGCGCTGGGAGGGGGTACAGGCTGTACGCCCCGCCCTGCGCGCCCCTCGCGGCCGCCGCCGCGTTCCCGACGCAGCCCGGGCCTCATTTATCATCATCTTTGGTCAAGTGGAGTGTGCAAGGAACAGCTGCTTCACTCGGCTGACTTCCGAGGGCGGCTACAGCGGGAATCAGGGAGATGAATGATGGGGGCCGGAGGGGCGCAGCCCCCGGGGTCCCAGCGCAGGCCGGAGGGAGGCGCGCGGTGTCTCCGCCACCTCCGCCTCGTGGCGAGAA
>NW_011494752.1:8629359-8630623 GCF_000754665.1 Bison bison bison
AGGTGAAATTTTACCTGCCCCTGAGGGAGTCCTGCGGATTTTCTCCGGCAGCGGCAGGAGCTCTGTCTTTGTCTTACACGCCTGAAACATCTGTTGCGGGGGGGCCGGCGAGGCCGCAAGCGCCCCCGCACGCCCCCCATTCTCGCCCCATCCCCCGCTCGGCCGGCGCCCGCGCCGCGTTAACCCTGCCGACGCTGGGGCGCTAGCCCGCCGCCCCCAGGGGTGCGTGGGAGCCGGGGGCGGGGCGGAAGGGTTAACGGCCTAGTCGCAGACCCTAATTGTCAGACCCGGGCCCCGCTTCGTTTCAATTACCCTAAGTAGAGACTGAATGCGCAATTAACGAAGTCAGCTTGCCAACTGGAAAGCCGGGCCGCGTTCACGTTGAGAATACTCCACCAGCTGACTCGGACTAAGCAATTTCCTTCTCTCGCTCCCTTTCTCTCTCTCTCTCTCTCCACCCCCTCCCTCTTTTTCTCTCTCCTTAATAATAAAATTATACCAAGCAGTTTGCGGTGTGGCAGACGGCCAGAAAAGCGTTTCTTTAAACGCCGCCGTCTCACAATTAGGCAGCAAGAGGATTTGACACGCTGCGGCGGCCTGACAGGCGGCTTCCTCCCTTGGGGCTGGGGGAGGGAGGGGCACCACTTCCCGGCTTCCCCAGGTGGAACCGCGCCGGGAGGGGCTGTCAGGATGCAGTGGAACGGGGGTGTCAGGCAAGGAAGGGAGGGGAGGTTCCTGCCCAGGCCGGGGAAAGGAGGGGGCGTTCTCGGACTCCTGGGATGCTGGATGTCCAAAAGAAGGGTCTGGACCCCCACTTCTGGCCTCTAGCTCCAAGTTGGTTTTCTGGTGGCTGGGCATTCTGGAGCACAGATCTGTAGAGGTCTCTCAGCCCTGCGGGACCTCTTGGACAAGTCACAGCCCCTGTCTGGGCTTCCACTAACCCTCTGCAAAATGAGGAGGTGGCTTGACCTGGAAGGCTTCTGGTGGCTCACTGCTCACAGCAGCTGGCGGTGTGGTGGAGGGGGACGCTGGCACCCTGGTCAGAAACAAGCCAGGAGACCCCTCTCCAGCTTTATAGACCAGTGGGCCCCACAGAGTGGGGAGAGTGGCCCTTCCCTGGGAGCAGTGAGCAGGCAGCAGTTACAAATGGCGGATGACTGTGCAGGACTGCTAGGGGGCAGGGGAGGTGGTATCAGGTGGACAGTGGGCATCTGACTCCCCATCTGGGAGGGGTGGTAACTGGGACCACCCACCTGGTCAGTCC
>NW_011494752.1:8630723-8635636 GCF_000754665.1 Bison bison bison
CTGGTCAGTCCTGCCTCCCATCAGTGGGCCCCCTCCTTCCAGTTGGCCCTGACCGCCTCCTTTCCCCACCCCCAGAGCCCCTTGTGGGTGTCACACCCCCACAGTCAGCTGCCTGTCTGATTGCCTCAGGAGGGCAGAAGTCACTGCTTTTTCCTCTGGATCCTCAGCACCCAGCTCTGCCCCTGCGCAGCGTAAGAGACGGGCTTGGTGAGCGAGTGGGTGCGGGCACTGAGGGCTGTGACCCAGGGGCTGTGGAGGGCAGAGCAGAAGTTCTGTTGTCCCTTCCTGGTTGGCTGCTGCACACACGTCCTGGCCTCCAGGCCTGTCATCCTCTGTTAGGGCTGTGATGAGGGTTAGGTAACGTACTCTTGCCCCTCTGTCCAGGCAGCATTTAATAGGCATCTACTGGGACTTCCTGGTGGTCCAGTGGCTAAGACTGCACTCTCCATGCAGAGGGCCCTGGTTCAATCCCTGGTCAGGGAGCTGGATCCTGCATGCCGCAACTAAAAATGCCGCCTGTTGCAACGAAGACCTGGCACAGTCAAATAAATAAAATATTTTTTGAAAAAGGCACGTACTTGGAGCAGTTTCTAGGCTTAGAGCCTAGGACGCAACAGATGAAGCCCTTGCCCTCCTCAGGCTACTTTCCAGCAAGGCAGACACAGGTGAAGTGGCTCATTAGACCATTAATTATGTAATTACCACTGTGATGATGCCACCAGGGAGCCCGGCAGGGACCCAGCAATGTTGTGGGGCCGGGGGAGACAGCAGGGCCTCCCTAATCGGCGCTGGGGTGGAGCTCCAAGGAGGGTTATAAGCACCTCTGTGGCCTTGGGCCTCCTACCACCAGCCTTTGCAGCCCTCAGAGCTCTGGTTCCATGGGGCCCCCCGCAGCTCAGTACTGCTCTCCACCCGGCCCCCAGTGCTCCACTCCACAGCTTAAGTGAATAGTGCTGGTCTCAGGGCTTCTCCCAGAGTCCAGGGAGTGTTCTGGGCGCTCCTGTTCCCACCTCTTCACATCAGGCACCCCCCAGGTGCCTGGCATTGCTCAGGCCAAGTGCTACCTTTGTCTGACACCAGGGAGCTTGTGAGCAGATACAGCCTGAAGCCCGGTTCTCTTGGATCTCTGGGGTGTTGAACTTTTTTGCTTGGTTGATAACATTTTATTAAATTTTATAGAAGTCTAGTTGATTTATAATGTGTTGATTTCTGTTTTACAGCAAAGTGATTCAGTTATATATTTTTCAGATTCTTTTTCGTCCTGGTTTATCACAAGACATTGAATGCAGTTCCCTGTGTTCTACAGGAGGACCTTTGTTTATCCATCCTATATGTGATAGTTTGCATCAGCTGATCCCGAACTGCCCATCCATTCCACCCTTACCTTTTGGCAACTACAAGCCTGTTCTCTGTGAGTCTGTTTCTGTTCCGTAGCTATGTTCGTTTTTGTCATATTTTAGATTCCACATATAAGTAATACGTTGTATTTATCTTTCTGACTTTCTACACTTAGAATGATGATCTCGAGATCCACCCATGTTGCTGCAGATGGCATGATATCATTCTTTTTATGACTGAGCAGTATTCCATTGTGTATATGCGCCACACCATCTTTATCCATTCCTCTGCCGATGGACGTCTAGGTTGCTTCCATGTCTTGACTGTTGTGAATATGCTGCTATGATCATACATAGGGGAGCATGTATCTTTTTAAATTAGAGTTTCCATCTTTTCCAGATATACGCCCAGGAGTGGGATTGTTGGATCGTATGGTAATTGTTTTTAGTTTCTTGAACAGTTTCCATACTATTCTCCACAGTGGCTACACCAGTTTACATTCCCACCGACAGTGTAGGAGGGTTCCCTTTTCTCCACACCCTCTACAGCATTTGTTATTTGTAGACTTCTTAAATGATGGCTATTCTGACGCGTGTGAGGTGGTATTATACCTCATTGTCATTTTGATTTGCATTTTTCTAATAATTAGCAATAATGAGCCTCTTTCCATGCGCCTGTCAGCCATCTGTAGGTCTTCTTCAGAGAAATGTCTATTTAACTCTTCTGCCCAGATAACGTTTTTTAAAATGAGAGATTCGTCTTTCTGTGAAACACTCAGAGGCTCTGGCACCTTGGGTCCTGCATCCCACAGGCAGCAGGCAGCTGGAGCAGCCTCCCTCCCTTCTCACCTGCGCCCTTCACAGGTGCGCTTTCTGCCACCCCCCAGGGAGATCTTTGTCAAATGAGTGAGGAGGTGCAGCCACAAGCCCCTCATCCCCACCCAAGTGTGCTCTGTACCTGTACTCAGCCTTGTTCTGGATATTTTCATACTGTGACACTTTATGTATGTATGTATTTTTAAACAATTAGACATTGGATTTTATTAACTGGCAGCATCTGAGATCTTAGTTCCCCTACCAGGTATCAACCCTGTGCTCCCTGCAGTAGAATGGTGGAGTCTTAACTACTGGACCAGCAGGAAAGTCCCATGTGACATTTTAAACAATATACATTCAACAGTTATTGTTCAGTCGTGTCCGACTCTCTGTAGCCCTGTGGGCTGTAGTCCACCAGGCTCCTCTGCCCATGGGATTCTCCAGGCAAGGATACTGGAGTGGGTTGTCATTTCCTTTTGCAGGGGATCTTCCCGACCAGGGATGGAACCTACATCTCTCGTGTCTCCTTCATTAGCAGGTGGGTTCTTCAGCACTAATGTCATCCATGAAGCCCTTACTCGGGATATGGGTGCGAACAAAACAGGCAAAATCCCTGCTTTCGTGGAACTCCTTTCTAAAGAGGACAGGAAAAAAGTGAAGCCAGCCAGCCCTGTGGCTAGTTACCTTAGAGAAGTAGGGGTGGTGTAGGGGAGATGGAGCATGGGTTTCAAACACAGTGGTGAGGGTCAGCCACCTGAGAAGGTCACATGAGCAAAGGCTTGCAGCCCAGGAGCCAGAGGAGCCATGGAGATCCCTGAGCGTGGTCTTCCCGGCAGAGGAAAGGCCGTGCAAAGGCCCCGAGGCCTGGGGAGATGCTGGACTGACTGCCAGTTCAGTCCTTTGGTACTTGCTCTTCCTCAGGAGGTCACAGTGGGTGGGGCACACAGGGTGAGAGGGGAGGCTCTCTCCTTGCCTTCTTTGGCTCCCCTGAAAGCCAGCGGACAGACGGACTCTCTGGCGTCTGTAGCGTGTAGCCACCTGTAAGACCAGGGCACGGGGCAGCTGGGGAGCCCCCGACACCAGCCTCTGGACTAGCCCCTTGTACTTGAGTGCGTGGGTGACTGACCCTGGCCCTCTTGGCTGTCCGCATCCCAGCACTACCCCGTTTTTTTTTCCTCATTTTGACAGAGTTGGGGAAAGGGGGTTGCTTTTTGTTGAATGGTGGATAAAATGATGCAAAAGCAGCTACTATCTACAGGAGACCGATGGGCATGGAGCCCCCCTCGCCAACTGCCTCCTCCCCCCGGAGGGCTCCAGGAGGCCAGCAGCACAGTGGCGCTGACTCCTTCCTGCTGCACCACACCTCACGGTGGGGAGGGGGCTGGCTGGCCATCTGCCTCTCACCCCCTGGACCATGGGCCCCTCCAGCCCAGCTGACCCAGGTCTCTGGACCTACTGGCCCTCACATCCCAGAAGCTGCACTGGGGGCGGGGGCAGCAGGCATGGCTTTAGAAGTCAGGGAACAGAGCTGAGAGCTTAGCTTTGCTGCCTGTGGGTTGTGCTGTGGGAATTCATTAGGTTAGGTTACTCCTGAAAGTGGGGTCATGGCTCCCTTCCTAGGAGGGGTGCCTTAGGGAACTAACAGAGCAGCAAGCCCACAGGCAGTGCCCCGAAGTGCCCAGGATAGTGGAGTGCTCGGATGGGGCACCACATGTCCTGGTGGGTGAACCCCAAGGCGGGGGCTCTGGTCTGGTGGCTTAGTAGGTCTTGGCTGTTCTGCCAGGGAGTCCTTGGAGGAGGCAGCTTGGTGGGCTTTAGGAAGCGCATTCCAAACATCTACAGAGTCCAGAAACCCCACCCCCCCATTCCAACATCCTTCAAAGATCCCCGTCTCCTGGGACCCCAGCCTCAGCAAAGGGGCCTGGCTGTCTGCCTGCCTCTTTCGGGCCTATAGAGTGGCATGTCGGACCTGAGGGGCTCTCCCTTGGGTGCCGGTGAGCGAGGGCCACACAGCATTTATGGGGGTGTTGCCCACACACGGGGCGGGGGGCTGCCTTGTTCTCTGTAATTCCTTTTGCCCCTGGATGGGCCCCTCTGCCCCAGGCAGACCTCCCCCAGCGACTGACCCCTAGGCCCTCCCTGTCCCAGAGGCCTGAGGGCACTGGGCTGTCTTGTCTTGGGGCCTCCTTGGAAACTCATTCCCCCTCCATTCAAGCCAAGCCCTTGGGACTCAAAATAGACCCCACAGAATAGCCGTAAATTTGACTAGCGACTGATGGTTTTAATCAAGGTGTCCTGTTCACAGTCTTCATCACCTACAACTCAGAGGGAGGCCCAGGTGGTCCCACCAGCTCTGATCCTCTCGGGACACCCCAGCCTCCTGGTTCCCCAGTCTTGAGGGGGGTTGGGTTTTAAAGCTTTTCCCCTGCAACTACAAGTCAGAAAACGAGGTCACAAAACCACCCTGGGTTAGCAGGTGGGATGCGCCTGTACCCCCAGAGCCAGCTAGGGTACAGAAGCTCCTTTCTCGCCCCCTCCCTCCCTCCCCAGCCCCAGTGGAACTGCAGTAAGCTCCTGCCTATGCTGTCAGGCCCATCTCCCTGACCTGAAGCCTGACCCTGGGGGCTGAAGAGGCCGTGGACCCAGTGAGTTCTCTCTGAGGCTGCTCAGCGCACAACAGGCAGCCAGGAGTGGACTCCCTACGGTGGGGCGGGCCCGAGCCCGCTTCTGGGGGCTCCGAGGGTGCCGGGGGGGCAATGG
>NW_011494752.1:8635761-8640158 GCF_000754665.1 Bison bison bison
TCTGGGGCCTCAGAGGTTGCCGAGGGGACATTGGAACCCCCTTTCCTTGTCATGCTCCGGGGGCCTTCCTCTGAAGTGGGAATTCTCAGTCCACACTGCTGCAGCGTCCATCTGGAAGAACTTCCTATGGGTGGCTCACAGGCAGGTCCTGGCTTTTCTGAGCCTCCCATTCTCTGTAACAGGGCAGGAGGCAGGAGCAGGCCCTATGGCCAAGGCTGCCCCTGCCCCCATGGGCCCCACAGTGCCTGCAGGGGGACCAGAGACTTCTGCTCTTTGCCAGAAAGAAGGGCTGAGCCCTGGCTCACCTGCTACCAAACACCTTTGGGGGCTGCTGGTCTTGTGCCTGGGGTGGGCTCTGGGGCTCATCACATCTCCTTGCAGGGCAGGGATACCCGTCACTGAGGTAGAGAAGCCTTGGGGCACGGGGTGGGCAGGCCAGCTTGCAGGAGTCACCATGGGAGGTGATCTGGAGCTCAGGACTGACTTTCTCCCTCCCTCCTTTTCCCTCTTCCTTTGCTTCCCATTTGGTTAGAATTTCAGAGATGTGCCTTAACCTAGTGTCTGGGAGAAGGGGGAGGGGAAGCAGGGATAGGGAGGCCGGGCTGGACCGGGAGTGAAGGAGTGTTGGGCACACCCCTGACCCCCAGCTGGTGCCCTCCTGCCCCCTCCTTCCCTCCCAGGTTCGGAGGTCACCATCTACCTCCCGATGCTGCCCACCCCAGCTCTCTGCCTGCCTCTTTCCCTTCTGTCCTTTGATGGTCCTCTTGAAAAGTAATCATAATCACAATAATTAATAACAACAGAGCCTGTGGCGGCCCAAGGCGGCTCTTAAAGAGGCCGAGCCCCACTTTGTCCCGGTGGTGCTGGTGGGACGGGGCCTTTGTTCCTACACGGGTTGGGGGGGCCCGGGCCCGCCCCCGCCAGGCTGGGGGGCGGCGCTGGGGTGAGCGTTCTGCTGCCTTCATCAGGCGCAGGGCTTCTCGTATTTTAATTGAACTGTCTTTTCTTCGAGATAGATGCTCTCACCACGTCCAGCTGCTCCTGTGTATCGGAAAACCCGCTGTAACACGGCTTGGCGACATTAAAAGATGCGGCAGCTGGACTGATTAAACAGGGAGGGGGCGCTGGTCAGAGCACACTCTTTTTAAATAATGTTTCTGGTAATGCATTTTGGGGGAATGTGAAAAAAGTGTATTAAAAAAAGCTGTAGAAATGTTAATGATATCCACAAGACACTCAGCGGGAAATGAGCGCGATCTGGGACTAATAAAAGCCGGGATGTAATTTGTGCAGAGAGACGAGGCGAAGCCTCCCAAGCCAGCCTGGGTGTGCAAGTTCCGGGCTTGTAACGTGGCCGGGGAGGGCAGGGCAGGGCCCAGGGGCCCAGCCGACCCTGCCTGCCTGCGGGGGACACCCTGAGCAGAGGTGCCTCCAACTGCCTCTGACAGCCTGGGCAGTGGGGGCCGCCCGCGAGTGCTGCCTGAGGGCGGCAGGGGGCGCCCACCTGGGAGCCCGGTGTGGGGGCCCCGGGGCTGCCCACCTGCAGGAGCCACCCGTTAGAACCAGCACTGCCTCCAGCTCTGGGTCACAGCAGGCACTCCTGTCGTGTTTGATCCAAGCCGCGGGATGGACTGAAGTGGGTCAGAGGGGGGCCTCCACATCAGGGCGCCTGTGATGAGCCAGGGAGAGGCCATGGCCATGGGGCTGGCCCTGGAGTGGGCTGTGGGGCCCTGCGGTGGGCTTGGGGCCCTGTGGTGGGCTTGGGGCCCTGGGGCTGAACCAGCCAACCACCAAGGCAGGGAGGGGCCTGGGCTGGAATAATGGGGCTCCTTGGGGCCATCCAGCTGCCCTAGGCTGGACCTGCTCAACTTGGGCCCCTCCCAGCTCAGCTTCCCCCGACCCCCACAACTGCATGAGGAGGTGGGAGCTGGATGAAGAAGGGGTGACCGAGACCCCCGGGGGAATGCTTCTTCCCTTTCACATCTGTGTGTCGGCACCCTTCTCTGTGCCCCTTATTTTCTGTGCCTCACACAGCCCTGGAGGCTCGGAGCACACGCCAGGCCACCCCTTCCTCTTGGGTTTGGAATGGGCCCTGAAAAGTCCCCTGTGCCCTTCTGGGGGCCTGGGCCCTGCAGGTGAGCGAGGTGTGGGTAAACCCAACGGCCGGGATGCAGGCTGCCACCAGCCCTCTGTGTGTCTCCCCGTGAGCCAGGGGTGTCCTTGCTCCTTCTTCCCTCCTCGAAGGGTCTGGGGGGGCGCTAGCCTGGATGCTACAGCCGGCCTGTTATGTGACCCCATGGTTCTGCCCTGAAGGGCCCCCCCAAGCCCCACCCCCACCCTGGGGTCATTTCCTGACCCAGGATCTTGCTTTGGTGCAGGCTGGACTCCTTGCGTGCCCAGCCCTGAAAATCATAAACAGATGGGCTCTCGGCCTGGCTCTGACCCGGTGCAGGCGGGCGGGGCTGACCTGGAGGCCCAGGCGCCTCAGGCAGAGGGACTGCAGCTCTGCCCCATCGCTGCCTCGTCAGGGCCGCGCGGCCTGTTTACGTGCCTGTGACACCAACACAGGAGGCAGGGCCACTGCCCATGCTCCGGGTAGGGACAGCTTATGCCCACAGTGGCTCAGTGGCCCCTCATCAGCGCCTGCCAGAAGGAACAGACAGCTTCCAGAGGGCATAGCAGTGACAGAGAAGAGGGGAGAGACAGAGAGTGTGTGTGTGTGTGTAATGATAGACAAGGGGAGTGTGTGTGTGCAGTGATGAAGGGGTGAGTGTGTGTATGCAATGATGGAAAAGGTGTGTGTGATGATAGACAAGGGGATTGTGTGTGCATTGGTGTGTGTGTGTGTGTACAAAGGTGTGTGCATTGATGGAGAAGAGGTGTGTGTGTGTGTAATAGACAAGGGGAGTGTGTGTGTGCAGTTATGAAGGGGTGTGTGTGTGTGTAATGATAGACAAGAGTGTGTATGTGCAGTGATGAAGAAGGTGTGTGTGTGATGATAGACAAGGGGAGTGTGTACGTGCAGTGATGAAGGGGTGTTTGTGTGTGTGTAACAGACAAGGGGAGTGTGTGTATGCAGTGATGAAGGTGTGTGTGTGTGCAGCGGTGGAGGTGGTGTGTGTGTGTGATGATAGACAAGGGGAGTGTGTGTAATAGACAAGGGGAGTGTGTATGCGCACTGATGAACGGGTGTGTGTGTGCACTGATGAAGGGGGATGTGTGTGTGTGTGTGTAATAGACAAGGGGAGTGTGTGTGTGTGTGCAGTGAAGAAGAAGCTGTCTGTGTGTGTGCAGTGATGGAGAAGGGGTATGTGTGTGTGTGTGCGTGCGTGTGTGCGTGCGTGCATGCTCATGTGCATAGACTCCAGGCCTCAGTGAGTGGTTTCTGGGGCAGGGCAGGCCATCCCCCGTGCCACGCACACACATACACACACTCACGAGCTGGGTCACGCCTGAACACTGCTGCGCTGGGGCTAGATTACCGGATCCAGCAGCCCCAGGGGATGGGGGAGCGGGAATGGCTGATTCTGAGCTGGCGGGGAGGAGGAGGGGAACTGGTGGTAGGAGGGGGCAGCTCCCCAGTGGCTGGCGCTGGGCGGCCGGGCTGCACCTCCCTGTCCCCGTCAGAGCGGGAATTACAGAGCACACGGCCCTGACACACAAGTTGTCAATATGTGCACAGCTGGTGGGGCGGCTGCAGGAGGGGGCGGGGCGGGAGGGGGCTGGCTTTCCAAGGGAAGGAAATGGCCCATCTGAACCCCGCCCGCTCTGCCCTCCTCTCCCCGCCCTCCCTCTTGCCCTTTCTCTTTTCACAGATAACCAGCCCAAGTCATGCAGTCTTTTCGAGAAAGGTGTGGTTTCCATGGCAAACAGCAGACCTACCAGCAGACCTCACAGGAGACGTCGCGCCTGGAGAACTACAGGCAGCCAAGCCAGGCCGGGCTGAGCTGCGACCGACAGCGTCTGCTGACCAAGGACTACTACGGCCCGCAGCCCTTCCCCGGTTACGAGGGCGGCGGGGGCACGCCCGCCACCGCGCGCGCCGGCAAAGGCCTGTCCTCGCCGCAGGCCCCGCCGGGGAGGCCGGCCTTCGCGGGCTACACTGTCCAGGACGGCAGCCCCTACCCGGGCCGCTACTCAGGCGAGGAGGGCCTGCAGGCCTGGGGGGGCCCCCAGCCACCACCCCCTCAGCCGCAGCCCCTGCCAGGCGGGGTGGGCAAATATGACGAGAACCTGATGAAAAAGACGGTGGTGCCCCCCAGCCGGCAGTACCCAGAGCAGGGTGCCCAGCTGCCCTTCCGGACTCATGCCCTCCACGTCCAGCAGCAGCTGCCGCAGCCCCCACCATCCCTGGCATACCCCAAGCTCCAGAGGCAGAAACCCCAGAGTGACCTTGC
>NW_011494752.1:8640264-8643405 GCF_000754665.1 Bison bison bison
AGTGACCTTGCGTCCCCCCTGCCCTTCTCCCAGGGCAGCCACTTCCCCCAGCAGTCCCAGTCCTTCCCCACCTCCTCTACCTACTCCTCCAGTGGCCAGGCTGGTGGGCAGGGGGCCCACTCCTACAAGAGCTGCACAGCCCCCTCCGCCCAGCCCCACGACAGGCCGCTGACCGCCAACGCCAGCCTGGCCCCTGGCCAGCGGGTCCCAAACCTTCATGCCTACCAGTCCAGCCGCCTCAGCTATGACCCACAGAAGCAGCAGCAGCAGCAGCAGGCCCTCCAGAGCCGTCACCATGCCCAGGAAAGCCTGCACTACCAAAACCTCGCAAAGTACCAACACTATGGGCAGCAAGGCCCAGGCTACTGTCAGCCGGACGCGACTGTCAGGACCCCAGAGCAGTACTACCAGACCTTCAGCCCCAGCTCCGGCCACTCGCCCGCCCGCTCCGTGGGCCGCTCACCCTCCTACAGCTCCACCCCGTCTCCACTGATGCCCAACCTGGAGAACTTTCCCTACAACCAGCAGCCACTCGGCCCTGGGGCCTTCCCCGCTGGCCTCACTGACCACAGCCACTTCATGCCCCTGCTCAACCCCTCCCCGACGGATGCCGCCAGCTCTGTGGACACCCAGGCCGCCAACTGCAAGGCCCTGCAGAAGGACAAGCTTCCCGAGAGCCTGCTGTCGGACCTCAGCCTGCATAGCCTCACGGCCCTGACCTCCCAGGTGGAGAACATCTCCAACACCGTGCAGCAGCTGCTGCTGTCCAAGGCTGCTGGGCCTCAGAAGAAGGGCCTCAAGAGCCTGGTGGCCCGGACACCGGAGCAACACAAAAGCCAGCACTGCAGCCCCGAGGGCAGCGGCTACTCGGCCGAGCCAGCGGGCACACCGCTATCAGAGCCGCTGAGCAGCACGCCACAGTCCACACACGCTGAGCCGCCTGAGGCCGACTACCTGAGCGGCTCTGAGGACCCGCTGGAGCGCAGCTTCCTCTACTGCAGCCAGGCCCGCGGCAGCCCTGCCAGGGTCCACGGCGGCTCCAAGGCCAAGCCCGAGTCCGTGTCCACCTGTTCCGTGACCTCACCGGACGACATGTCCACCAAGTCCGACGACTCCTTCCAGAGCCTGCACAGCAGCCTGCCTCTCGACAGCTTCTCCAAGCTTGTAGCTGGCGAGCGAGACTGCCCGCGGCTGCTGCTCAGCGCCCTGGCACAGGAAGACTTGGCCTCCGAGATCCTGGGGCTGCAGGAGGCCATCAGTGAGAAGGCCGACAAGGCCTGGGCTGAGGCACCGGGCCTGGCCAAAGACACCGGCAAGCCGCCCTTCTCTCTGGAGAACCACAGCGCCTGCCTGGACCCTGTGGCCAAGGGTGCGTGGCCACGGCCAGGGGAGCCGGAGGCCCTGCCCGAGGCCCTGCAGCTGGACAAGGGCAGCAGCGCCAAGGACTTCAGTCCGGGGCTATTTGAAGACCCCTCTGTGGGCTTCACCACCCCTGACCCCAAGAAGACAGCTGGTCCCCTCTCCTTCGGCGCCAAGCCCACCCTGGGGGCCGCGGCCTCAGACCCCACCGTGGCTTTTGACTGCTTCCCAGACACAACCTCTGCTGGCTCGGCGGATGGTGCCCACCCCTTTGCCTGGCCCGAGGAGAACCTGGGGGATGCCTGTCCTCGGTGGGGGCTGCATCCCGGCGAGCTCACCAAGGGTCTGGAGCAGGGCGGAAAGGCCACTGACAGTGCCAGCCAGGACGGCACCCGGGAGGCTTCAGCCTGCCTGGGCTTCCAGGAGGAGGTGCCCCCTGGGGAGAAGGCTGCAGTGCCCCGGGACTCCCAGCAGGAGACAGCGGGTGGGGTGAAGGAGGAGGCCGGCGGGCTGCTGCAGTGCCCCGAGGTGAGCAAGGCCGACCGCTGGCTGGACGACAGCCGGCACTGCTGCTCGGCTGCCGACTTTGGGGACCTCCCACTGCTGCCGGCGCCGGGCCGGAAGGAGGACCTGGAGGCCGAGGAGTACTCGTCCCTGTGCGAGCTCCTGGGCAGCCCCGAGCAGAGGCCTGGCCTGCAGGATGCGCTGTCGCCCAAGGCCCCGCTGCTGTGCGGCAAGGAGGAGGTGGAGGAAGTGCTGGACCCCAAGGCCGGCTGGGGCTCCCCGTGCCCCCTCTCTGGGGACTCAGTCATCTTGCTGGGCCCTACCGTGGGCGCCGAGTCCAAGGTCCAGAGCTGGTTCGAGTCCTCCCTGTCCCATATGAAGCCAGAGGAAGAGGGGCCCGAGGGGGTGCTGGCCCCAGGGGATTCCGCCGCCGTGACCCCGGAGGCCTCCCTGGCACAGAAGCCGAACAAGCCTGCTGTGCCCGAGGCCCCCATTGCCAAGAAAGAGCCTGTGCCTCGCGGCAAAAGCTTGAGGAGCCGGCGGGTGCACCGGGGGCTGCCTGAGGCCGAGGACTCCCCGTGCAGGGCACCGGCGCTGCCCAAAGACCTGCTGCTCCCCGAATCGTGCACAGGGCCCCCCCAGGGACAGATGGAGGGGGCGGGGGCCCCAGGCCGGGGGATCTCAGAAGGACTTCCCAGGATGTGTACCCGCTCCTTCACGGCCTTGAGCGAGCCCCGCACACCCGGACCCCCAGGCCTACCCACCACCCCTGCCCCCCCAGACAAGCTGGGGGGCAAGCAGCGAGCCGCCTTCAAGTCAGGCAAGCGGGTGGGGAAGCCCTCCCCAAAGGCCGCTTCCAGCCCCAGCAACCCAGCCGCCTTGCCTGTGGCCTCTGACAGCAGCCCCATGGGCTCCAAGACCAAGGAGACGGACTCGCTGGACGCACCAGGCAAAGACCAGCGGTCCATGATCCTCCGGTCCCGCAGCAGGGCCCAGGAAGCCTTCCACTCCAAGCGCAGGCGGCCCTCGGAGAGCCGACTGCCAAACTGCCGTGCCGCCAAGAAGCTCCTTGCCAACAACCACCTGCCCACCACGTTCAAAGTTGCTGGCAGCCCCCAGAAGGAGGGGAGGGTGGGCCAGCGGGCGAGGGTCCCCAAGCCTGGTGCCAGCGGCAAGCTCTCAGATCGACCCCTCCACGCCCTCAAAAGGAAGTCAGCCTTCATGGCTCCCGTCCCCACTAAGAAGCGCAACCTGGTCTTACGCAGTGGCGGCCTCGGG
>NW_011494752.1:8643505-8647160 GCF_000754665.1 Bison bison bison
GGAGGGGGCCGAGGGCTCCCCCACCCTCTTCAAGAGGATGACGTCTCCCAAGAAGGCGAAACCCACCAAGGGCAATGGTGAGCCCACGGCGAAGCCACCGCCCCTGGAAACCCCGGACACTGGCCTGAAGCTGGCCTCACGGGCGTCCTTCCAGGGGGCCATGAAGACCAAGGTGCTGCCACCCCGAAAAGGCCGGGGCTTGAAGCTAGAGGCCATTGTGCAGAAGATCACCTCGCCCAGCCTGAAGAAGTTTGCGTGCAGAGCACCAGGGGCCCCTCCTGGGAATCCTGTGAGCCCATCCCTCCCCGAGAAAGAACGTGGGCTCAAGAGCGCTGGGGGCAGCCTTCTGGGGGCAGAGGAAGGTCTCTTAAATGTGAGCCCTGGGCAGAAGTTCCCGGCAGCTCTGGGGGCCGAGCCGTTGTGCAGAAATCCGACCAATAGATCCTTAAAAGGCAAACTTGTGAACAGTAAGAAACTGTCCTTGACCGATGGTTTCAAAACGGAGGCCTTCACGTCCCCAGAGGCCCTGCTGCCCGGGGGCACTGCCCTGGCGCCTAAGAAGAGAAGCCGGAAAGGTAGAACTGGGGCCCTTGGACTCCCCAAAGGCTCCCTGGAGAAAAGGCCCCACCTCGGCCCAGCTCTGCTGCTGACTCCCCGAGACAGGGCCAATGGCACGCAGGGGGGCAGTGAGGACAGCTCTGGCGTAGGAGGCAAGAAGCCAAAGACGGGGGGGCGGGGCCTGGCCGCCCAGCCCCCAGAGGGCCGGCCCTGCCAGCCCCAGACAAGGGCACAGAAGCAGCCGGGCCATGCCAACTACAGCAGCTATTCCAAGCGGAAGCGCCTCACGCGGGGCCGGGCCAAGAGCACCACCTCCTCACCCTGTAAGGGGCGTGCTAAGCGGCGGCGGCAGCAGCAGGTGCTGCCCCGGGACCCCGCCGAGCCTGAAATCCGCCTCAAGTACATTTCCTCCTGCAAGCGGCTGCGGGCAGACAGCCGCACCCCCGCCTTCTCGCCCTTCGTGCGGGTAGAGAAGCAGGGTGCGTTCACCACCGTGTGCACTGTTGTCAACTCCCCGGGAGAGGAGCCCCAGCCCCAGAGGAAGCCTTCCTCCTCCTCCTCCTCCTGCTCCTTGGACGCGGCCGGGGCCTCCCTAGCCACGCTCCCTGGAGGCTCCATCCCACCGCCTCGGCCCTCCCTGCCCCTCTCCTCCACCATGCACCTGGGGCCCGTGGTTTCCAAGGCCCTGAGTACCTCTTGCCTTGTTTGCTGCCTCTGCCAAAACCCGGCCAACTTCAAGGACCTCGGGGACCTCTGTGGGCCCTACTACCCTGAACACTGCCTCCCCAAAAAGAAGCCAAAACTCAAGGAGAAGGTGCGGCTAGAGGGTACCTGTGAGGAGGCCTCGCTGCCTCTTGAGAGGACACTCAAAGGCCTTGAGTGCCCAGCTGCCGCATCTTCTGCTGCCACCACCACCACCGGGAAGCCCCCCAGGCCTGATGGCCCAGCTGATCCGGCCAAGCAGGGCTCTCTGCGCACCAGTGCCCGGGGCCTGTCCCGGCGGCTGCAGAGTTGCTACTGCTGTGACGGTCGGGGGGATGGCAGTGAAGAGGCAGTCCCAGCCGACAAGAGCCGCAAGCATGAGTGCAGCAAGGAGCCGCCGGCTGAGCCTGGTGGGGACACCCAGGAGCACTGGGTGCATGAGGCCTGCGCTGTGTGGACAGGCGGGGTCTACCTGGTGGCCGGGAAGCTCTTTGGGCTGCAGGAGGCCATGAAGGTGGCCCTGGACATGGTAAGAGGCCAGTCCCGCCGGGTGGGTCCTCGGGTTCTGCAGGCAGGCAGGCAGGCCTTCTTTCCAGTGCTGCGGTGTGGGCCAGACAGACCAAGTCACAAATGAGTCTGGGGGCTTAGCCAGAGAGCGGAGGCACCCCCGGGCCAAGGCAGGACACAGTTGCCCACCCTGTCTTAGACCTCCCTGCTGCCCGCTCAGCCTGTACCCACCACACACTCAACCCACCCCTTCCAGCTGCAGCCCCTGCACCCTCCTGACACCCGTCTCCAATAATCAACTGAGACGCTGAGTCCCCAGATGACAAGGGGCCTCAGAACTGCCTGCCTCTTATGATCTGAGGTGGATCAGGGCCTCAGAGAAAGAGCCCCTCCAACAACAGGTGGCTGGATGGTCAGTCAGCCCTTGTCGGTAGGGTGGTTCAGGGGTCTTTCCTGCAAGGCCCTTCCTGAAACATCCCAGAGGAACTGCAGTCGCTGTGTGCCTCTAGGCACGTAGCCTAACCTCTCTGTGCCTCCGTTTCTTCATCTCTTAAGTGGGCATAACAGCCCCATCAAGCTGTCACAGCTGTGCTTGGCCTACCCACGAGCCCATGACTTAACTGCTGGGGCCATGACAGTGGCAGCTCTCCAACGACACTAGCATGTCGTGTCCCAGCAGTGACTGTCACTCTGGTTACTACAGCTCTCTTGCTCCACGAGCTCCCTGCTGTGGACCACGCTCCTGTCCCCTTGCCACACTACTGTCCAGTGTCTCCTGGGCAGGCACCCACCATGCCACCCTCCAGCTCACTGCCCTGCACCGTCCATGCCTGCCCACCTGCTCCCTCTTGGTCCCCACTCCCCCTGCCCCGACAAGCAGCTCTGTGCTGGCTGTCACCAGGGAGACGACTTTGCTGTCCACATCTCCCTGTTTCCTGATCCTCTGCTACCAGGATGTGCTCCAGGACCTCTCCATTCCGGGGCAACCCTCCGCCAGCCTCCACCCGTATGGAGGAAGGCCCCCCCTGGCCTGACAGCCCAGGCCCCTGCGCTTCCCTGCTCAGTTCTCCTTTCCTCCCATCCCGTTTTTGCGTCTCTCATGACTGTCTCATTCCCAGCTGCCCTGAAATAGGTTCAGGTGTTCCCCTCCACTGAACGATAACGCCCACACTGAGATCCCCTCCAGGAAGCGCCGGGTGGCCTCCCTGAGGTGCACATCCTCAAAGCCCCGACCCAGCTGTGCTGCTTCTGCACCTTGTCTGAGCCCGGGTGGGGGCCAACCCTGGTCCTTCCTCCGTTGCCTATTCCGGGCGCTTTGGTCTGACCTCACTGACATCACTGGCCTCCCGCTGGACTGAGGCAGATGCGGGGGGTCTGAGTGGCCTTGTGCGTTCCTGGTGTCACGTGGCTATTAAGTACTGGAGCACTTGGCCTGGTGGTCCCATCTCTGCCCGCTGTGCCATCCTCCATAACGGTCCCAAGGCCTCCCACCCTGGGAGCGGCCCTGAAAGGTTGGAACTGGGTGGGAGGGGTGTTCACTGGTCACCAGCAACAGTGTCTGCACCGGTTACTCAAGGATCAGAAGAGCCTCCCTGCTAGAGAGGTGGGCCTGGGCTGAGCTGGCTGGGACTAGCAGCCAGGGAAGCCTCCGAGGGGCTCGTGGGAGCAGCACCCCACCCGGAGGACACCCTGGGAAGACAGGCAGTGTCTGGCGCTCCCCAGGTCGTGGTTCGTCCCCCTCCCCTCTCACAGCCCAGGGCTCCGAGGGCCACCTGCCCCGAAACCCTTTCTGCCTCGGAGCTTGGTGGCCTAAGGTGGTCTTGGAGTCATGTGGACCCCAGTCCCAGTCCCAGCTCAACAGGAAGCCAGTTCCATGACCCCCGCAAGC
>NW_011494752.1:8647260-8650770 GCF_000754665.1 Bison bison bison
TGTGAGTCTCAGGGCACCAAGCCCATCAGCAGGGTGTGACCGCGTGGATGGCCAGATAACCCCCGCACCCTCACAGTAGGGGCCCTTGCTCCCACCTTTGCACCCATCAGCGCTCTGCTGGACAAGAACTCCTGTGCAGGCCTCCAGGGGCACGCCCTTCTGTGTCCCCTGCTGCAGCCCCCATACCACCTGTCAGCCCTGAGCCACACCGTGCCCACCGCCCGGGAGTCTGCCTCTCCCTTGAACTGCTGGGGCCCTTGGCCGCCCCCAGGGGGACAGATCCGAATGTGCGTGCTGGGTTTAGGAGGGCCTGAGGCCTTGCTCTGCTTCCACGTCTAGAGGCCCGTCTCCAGGGTTTGAGGGGCCTCTGTGCAGACAGGGTATGAGAAGCCATCAGCCAGAGGAGTCCACTGTCACTCTTCAGCCATCAGAACATCCACGGGCCGCAGTGGGTGGGACACTGGGCCAGGTCTGGGGGCCTGTTCCTGCCTTATCACCCCTTCGTGAGCCAAGAAATGGAGGGCCTGGAGACTTGGCCCTGATCAGAAAGACACCGCCATGCAGGAGCATATGAACACTGGTGTTCCCCCAGCTTCCCACCCTGCCGCTCCCCACCCCAGCTGGGCACCAGAGGGAGCATGCTCAGGCATGAATTAGGCCCAGGAGGCTGGAGACCATCCCTGGCCTCCCTTCTCCTGGGAGTGGGTTCCCTCCAGTCCTGGGAAGGAGCCCACCTGCCCCCGCCCCAGCAGCACAGCACCATGATGGCCAGCCTGTGCCCCAGCTCCATTGCTGGGCTCAAAGTCCTGTCCAGCTCCTCCTGAGCTGTGTGCCCTCAGGCAACTCACTGGGCTTCTCTGAGCTCTCATCACTCACCTGGGTAAAATGAACCATGATGCCAGTGCCATCAGGTCGTTAAAAGGAGACGGCCTCCACACGGACCTGGTGCATCAAACCTCAGTTACTGGTTTCTGTGACTCAGCCTCCTGGCGTGGGCCTGCTCCTTTCTCTGCTCTCCTCCCCTATCTCAGGCCTCTGCTGCACTGGGGGTGTGGGGTCTGCGGGATCTGGGGTCTGTCCCTCCCCAGGCCTCAGGTTTTGCTTTGTTCTTCCAAGGGCCTTCTTAGCATCGCCATCCTCTCCCAGTTGGTCCCCCTGCAGGCAGCCCTCAAGCTCAGCAGACCCACTTCTGAGACCCAGAGTGGCCCGGCTGCCCTGCTGGCTGGCCTGGGGTTCACATGCACCCCACAGCACCAGCTGTGTCACCCCCTCCCAAGTCCTGGCAGGGGGTGGTGAGTGGCCCCTCAGGGTGGGGCCTCTGACTTGGTTCAGCACTGCTTCTGTCCCCAGAAAGGGCGAGAAACAATGCTCACCGCCTGTCCTGGAGCGGGAGGGAGCCCCAGCTTCACTGTAGAGCAGGCCCATGAAAGCAGCCCACCTGGAGGCTGTGGCGGGGAGTTGACGGGCAAGGGCATGGCCGGGTGGTGACTGGCCTCGTGAGTTCCTGTCACCCGCTGGGCCCCCAGAGTCACTCCTTCAGGCTTTGAGACCATCCTGTAAGGCAGGAGCCGCCCCACTGTACACACCAGGTGGGAAGAGCTGTGTTGCTCAGCTGACGTCATGCAGTACACGGTGGCCAAGCCATCACTCGCCCACACCTGCCGGACACAGAGACACCTCTGGTTATGCACTAGGTATCCCACCCGGAGAGCTCCCCACCCAAGGTACCGATGACCATCCTGAGCTCTCCCACGGCTGCCGGTCGAGGTCCTGTTTGGAAAAGGGTGGGGGCCTCCCGGGCCCTCAGCTGCAGACTCACCTGTCTTCCTTTTCTCCTCGCCAGACTTGTTCCAGCTGCCAAGAAGCGGGGGCCACCATAGGGTGCTGCCACAAAGGATGCCTCCACACCTACCATTACCCGTGTGCCAGCGATGCGGGTAAGAGTTAGCCCTAGTGGACAGGAAGTCAGGGGATGTGGGCACAGCTCCTTGAACCAGCCCCACTCGACCCTCAGCCCTTGCCCCCCGAGCTTCCCTCTTCTTCCCCAGCAGTTTTTTATCTTCTGGTGTCTCTCAGCCAGGCCCTCTGCTGGGCAATGCTGGCGAGACACGTCAGTCCCCAGCCACCTGCTGGAGAAGCATAGACTACAAGGCTGAAAGCTATATGTGAGCTGCTGTCGCCAAGGGGTGCCTAGAGCTGGGGAGGATCTCAAGCCTCAAAGAGCAGGGCCACCAGGCTGGGCCTTTGAAGTCTGAATAGGAGTTCACTGGGTTTGGGAAAAAGGGAGAGATACAGTTCAGTGACAAAAACTGAGTGGGATGGAAGGAGAGGAAATTCAAAACAGAAGCTGTGGAAGGGGGAAGCAGGGCCACGCCAGGCCCTGCACACCTGCCCTGCTCTTTCTGATCACTCGCTTGTCTGTTCTGTGGGCGTTTATCGAGTACCTACCATTGCCAGGCACGCAGAGCACAGACTGCCTGCCAGAGCCTGGAGCCCCTGATCCTGGTGGCATCCTTCATGCATGGCCTGGGTGCGTCCCTCCATGCCTCTGCAGTCGGGGCCTCACCTGTGAAGCAGAGGGGAGAGTCGTTTCTTTTTGCAGCTCTCTAGGGCAGGCAGTGAGGTCATGCACACGACCCAGAGAGGGCAGCACTGGTTCAGTTCCGGGAGGCTCCAGGACCTCTGTCCCCCACCCCCTGCTGCCCTGGATGGGGGTGAGGATATGACAACCCTGCCACACGACAGAGCAGAGGCCTCCCCTGCCAGGACCCTCCCTGCTTCCACCGCCCTGGGAGCCCCAGAGGCTTTGGCACAGGAAGCAGGGGCTGCCGCACTGGGAGGATGGCGAAGAGGGAGGTGGCCAGTGTCCCCAGGCAGGGAGCAGGCCTGAGGCAGGGCAGGCTGTGCCGCTGCTATATTAGCTGCATTACTAAGTCTCAGGAAGGCGCATAAGGGTTGCCAGGCAGAGCCCACCCAGGTGGCTGTGGTCAGCCAGCAGCTCAGCTGAGGCTGCTGGACCCAGACGAGGTTTGGAGCCTTCCCAGCTCTGCTCCCGCCCGTCTGCCTCCAGCAGAGCCACCCCTAGTGCCGGCCAGGGCGGGGCAGAAGGATTGCTGTTGGACTGGCTAGGCTGTTTGCAGGGGGAACAAGCTGGAGAATTAGGGGAGGCCTCCCTATGACTAGATGGGGTTCCAGGGGGAGGGCAGAGTAAAGGACAGGCAAACCAGCGGGGCTGGAGGGCAGGCAGAGTTTGACTTACTCTTCGAAAAAAACCCGCAACCGGGGGCGTCCGGGCGGTGGGCGCCCCGCTCCCGGCCACACACGATGCCGGTTCTGACCGCACGAACTTCTGTTTGCTCATAGGTTGTATATTCATTGAAGAGAACTTTTCTTTGAAATGCCCCAAACATAAGGTGAGTGACCGCGAGCCCCCCTTGGAGGGGCCCAGGCTGGAGAGCATTCTCCGTAGCGGGCCCATCGGCTCCAGGCAGACAGCGGTGGCGAGTGCGC
>NW_011494752.1:8650897-8651315 GCF_000754665.1 Bison bison bison
GGTTGACCCTTCGGCACGTGCACCTCCGTAGGCAGCGCGCCCCGTGTCTCTTTTCTGCAGAGGCTGCCGTTGTAATCCACTCCCGGCCGGAGGAGCCGCCGGAGCCAGCCCGCCTGCCGCCGAGGAGAGGAGCCGCAGGCGTAGCCCCCGGGCCTTTGCCCTGCTTCCGGCGCGGGTCCTGAGCGGATTCCTGATCCGGAACCGAATCTTGGATCTGGCCGCCTTGGGCGGAAGCTAGTGGTCCCCGGTTGGGTAGAAAACACGCTCCGGATCCTTCTGCTCCTGGCACCGGACGGCACAGGGCCTTCTCGCCTCCATCCCCCGGCCAGGCTTGGAGAGGGGTTAGCCCGCGGAGTGGCCAGACCCCTTGGGACCCCCAGACTCTGGCGGAGCCGGGAGGCCTGTAGCCTGGGGACAC
>NW_011494752.1:8651415-8653631 GCF_000754665.1 Bison bison bison
GATAACGTGGTACACATTCCACGTGGGTCTGTCGTGGCCGTCAGCCGGACACCCTGGGTGTGGGTAGGGATAGGGGATTGGCGAGTCCTGACCCATGCAGGAGGGGCTGGGGGCTGGGCGCCTTAACTGCCCAGCCTCGGCCAAAACCTGCGTGTAGGTCTGGAGGGCCGAGCATCTGGGGCCTGTTCTCGAGGGATGCGACCTTCCTGGGTGTGGGCAGACTTGCCCCCGCTGGCTTCTGCTCGTCCCCCTTCCAGCCCACCCCATCCCTGGAGCCCAGCCTGGGAGTGCAGAAGGAGTCTCGATCCCCAGCAGACGCGTGACCAACCCTCCGCATGACCACCGTCTCCAGGGGCCGCAGCGCCACTCGCACGGGAGCGGAGACAGCGCTAGATCCATGTACACACCTGTGTGCCCCTCTATATATATGTCACATAGAATGTATATATGTTGGGAACATGCTCGCTTCTCCGTGTGTCGCCACTGTGCGTCGTGCGCCCCTTAGCACGGGGCCCTTGCTGGGAAGGTGGCTCCAGCGCTGCCCCCTTCCCCTTGCAGCCACCACCGCCCCGGGCCAGTGCCCACCAGTTCGTCCGCCTGTCTGTCCGTGTCCTCAGCTCTGTCCACGCTTCGATAGGCCTGACGCAGCCCCAGCCTGGGGCCGCCCTAGCAACTTCCTGTACATATGACTGTAAAATGGTGAACGTGTGTATTATATCCAGCCTCGTTATATAGTGTATATATATGTATACATATACATATATATAATATATATGAAGACTGTAAATGTTAAGACGACTAGTGTTCTTATTAGTATATTGCTTCACACTGAAGATTGTGTGTATCGAGCTGTTTCTAAAAGATGTTTATTTTCCTTAAGAGTAAAAAAAAAAAAACAGTCATTGCATTCAGAAAAAAAAAGTCAATAAAGATACAACGATTGTTTTGGAATTCTGCAGCCCGTGGATTCTGACCAGATTTTCCTGGGAGAGGGTCCAGGCTTTAGGGGCGGGCTCTGGGACAGGAATGTGCTGTCAGGGAGAGAAGCCCCTGCTGCCCTGCCACAGCTGTGTGGCCTCAGATGAGGGGACAGGGGTTAGGCAGGTGACACACCCAGACACACAGGAAGACCCAGGTTGTAGTTCCTCCCGTCACCACAGATTCCCAAGAACATATCATTCCTGGACCTAAAGGGGGCAGAAGCTGGGAGGGGAAGCAAGAAGGAAAGGCTGAGACCACAAGGGCCCTAAGGGTTAGGAGATGAGAGCGCGCGCCAGGGCCCAGGTCAGCTAGAGGGAATAAAGCCAGGCCTCCCAAACACAGAAGGGCAGGTGGCAACAAGAAGCCTTTGCCTGGGTGCTAGAGGGACAGAAGGCCCAAAGAATCCCCTCTGGTTAGCCTCTCCCCAAAGGAGCAAAACCCAGATTATAAATAATTTCATTTTTTATTCTCTGTACAAAACTCAACCTATGAAAATAAAGTCTGCAAAAGGCAAAGTAACGCCTGAGCCTTGGAGGCCAGGAGGCTGGTGCACTCCGATCTACACTATGCACAGGTCTCCCTAGATGGGAGGGAGGCACAGGGGGTAGGGTCCCTCGGTTCGGTGAAATGCACCCCTCTCTTCTCTCTGGAGGGAGGGGGAGAGCTGCGGACTGGGGGCCCATGACACCAAGGAGCGGTGTCACTGGGAGCACGTGACATCCGGCGGCGGCGGCGGCGGCAGGCCCCGGTAATTCCCCAGCCGGCCACCAGGGGCCAGCACTATCCTGGCCACCGCGCGCCGAGTGCGGGAGCGGGCTGGGTAGGCCCGCAGGTCAAGAGCAGACGTCTCTGAGGGTCTCCAGCCGCCCAGGGGCCGCGCAGTCTGTGGACTGGGCGTGAGCCCCGGATCTCCGGCGTCGCTCTCGGCCGCTGATACGGAGACCGGGCTCTAGGGCAGGCCCGCCGGCAGGAGTCTAGCTGGAGGTCACAGTGGTCCCACCCCCCAGGCGCATGAGCATCTGCTGACAGTCGTGCAGCAGCCGGCGGTCACCGAGCTTCTCCAGCGTGCGCGCCGCCTCGGCCAGCATGCCCACGCGCTGCCCGGGCGCCGACAGGAAGCCGGGCGGCAGGTAGCAAGAGGCCAGCAGCAAAGCCTCGGCCTGCTCCCGCCTCGTGGGCCGGGACTCCAGTTCCGCCGCCGCCGCACCTGCGCACGCACACGGGAGCACGTCAGG
>NW_011494752.1:8653922-8658694 GCF_000754665.1 Bison bison bison
TCCGATCTGCTTGGTCCCTTCCGCTCCTTCCCCTGGAGCACAGAGCGAGTGCTCCACAAAGGACAGTCGTCCCCCGAGTCACAGGTTAGGGCTCCCATCAGGGGCCACCTCGAAGTCCCGAGGCTCCTGTGTGTCTTATGGTCTCCCTCTGCAGCCTTCACCTGGCCTGCGACCCTTCCCACCTGGGCCAGCCGGCCTTCTCACCTCCTTTGCAGGGGCCGACCCTCCTCCTCAGGCTGCGATCCAGAAGCTGGTGTGTCCGCGCTGGGCTGGCCCCTGCCATCAGTCGGGCAGTGGCTTCATGTAGGAATACCTGGGCAGGAGGAACCAGGAGAGGTTCAGGTCAGGCCCCACTCCCTTCAGACACCTCATGTCTGTCCCCATCGCAAGTCAGGACTCTGTGGGCACTCACCCTCCGCATGGCAGGCCGAACATTCTGTGCCAGACGCCTCAGGCCACTCAGGTCCCTCTGGAAACCACGAAGCTCGAGGGCAGAGGCCTGGGCCCCACCTCCAGGGCCCTGTGAGGCCTGGGTGGGTGCCGGCAGCTTCTGCCGCTGCCAGAGGCTGGTGCGCGCCACAAGGAGCAGGTCACACAGGAGCAGCTGCAAGGCCTGGGGGTGGTGGGTAGGGCAGGGCAGGGGTCAGGGCCTCTGGCTGTGGGAGAGAAGGCTAGGGGGCCCGTGGTGCCAGGGGCCGGCTCCGGGCTGCACTGCCGAGGCACTGCACCTGCCTCACACATGCAATGCAACAGCAATGCACCGCGGGGCCGCCCGCTCTCCAGGCCCCCATGCCCCCACCGGCCTGCGCGGCAGCCTCCAAGGAGGGCCCTGCCACATGTTCACCCCACCCTCCTCCTAGGAGGGCAACATTGAGGCCAGAGGGAGCAGCCATTCTCCCCTGGACCCAAGCCTTAGCCAGAAGGCAAGGCCGGCTGGGTCCCCCGTCCTGTGCTGTTGGGCTGACCCTGCAGTCTTCTGCAGCCCAAGGGGGACCATCCAGGGAGTGGAAAGGCCAAGGCCCCTGAGACAGGCCAGGCCCCTGGCCCCAGCCCTTACCTTGTCAATGGAGCTGTCAGCTGGTGTGGTGGCCAGGCTGTCCTGCAGGTACCCACTGGCCTTCTCACACATTGCCAGGCTGGCTGGGCCAGACTCAGCCTTCCCGCGGCCTAGAATGGTCCGGGCAGCCTTGAAGGAGTGCAGAGCCGCCCTGGGTAGGGGTTTCCTGTTGGGGCCAAGGCAGAAGTGTCATGGTTGGACCTCCCTCTGCCCTGGTTCTGGCTTCATGGGAAGAGCATGGTGAGACCCCAAGGACATAGAACAAAGCTGGGGGCAGGGTTGGGGGTGGGGCACGAGCATGCAGCCTGTGCTCACTCGGACTCCTGCAGGGCACGGGGCAGGTGCTCCACCAATGGGTACAGCCTCTCGGCTGCCTCCTCATCCCGCCGAAGCCAGTGGGTCACCACAGCTGTCAGAGAGGCCCACCACTTGGCCACCGGGTCTGTGCCTGCAAAGGGGGCACAGGAGGCAGAAACTCAGCCACACTGCACCCGAGGCTGAGCTGCTTGGCACTGGGGCTGAGGGCGTCACAGGTGGGGGGCTCACCGGGGGTGGCAGCCATGCTGGAGCTGATGGAGAAGCTGCAGGTAGGAGCTCCGGCCACGTCCGAACAGCTGTTCAGCAGCTGCAGGTACCCCAGGGCATCTGAGAACTCCCTGTGGCAGGAGAGGACGGGCGGTCAGGATGGCTGGCAGGGGGCCTCACCTCTGCACACAGCGCAGCCTGGCCTCCTGGCTCCTCCAAGAGCCTCCATCCCCTCGTGCTGGGCCGGTGGGAAACTGAGGCCCAGAGAGGAACCGAAATGCACCTAAGGCCACAGTGGCCCAGCTCTGGCCACCCACAGGCTCCACTGAACAGGGGGCTCTGGCCTGCTGAGGTGCACAGAGACACTCACTTGTCCCCCTCGGCTGATCCAGGACTGGGGCTGGGCTGGGCCACGCAATTCAGTGCTCGCTCCAAGAGATGTTCGCGGAACAGTTGAGTCACCTGGGCCAGGGGATCCACTGTGGAGAAGAGTGGGCGAGTGGAGGGGCGAGAATGGCCCCACCCCTCCTGTGCACAGGCACCTCCCTGCACTAGGGATCTTTTCTGGGCACGGGAGGGCCTGGCTCTGAGACAATTGAAAGCTGGTGGATAAACACTCCGTCCACCTGTGGACAGGATAACCCACCTGGGATGCACGCCCTTCCCCGACCTCCTCACTGCATGGTGATGTTGTCTGGAGCACCTCTTGAATCAGCCCCCTGGCCCCCTGCCCCGTCTTCCTGTTTGCCTTTGAAGAGCCCCCGCTGAGACAGACCCAGGTTGGCCTCCCCATCTGCACATCCCCATAGCCACACCAGATGGCAGGGCAGCAGGCCAGGGTGGGCCGGGACAGCAGAGAGGCAGGGGACAAGAGACTGACCAGGGAAAGGCATGAGGAATGGGAACGGGGGACAGAGGAGGCGGCCAGCTGTGGGGAAAGGGGTGGGCACGGGGAAGGGCCCAGGGAGAGAAGGCACCTGGGTTCCCAGCCACGCTGTACAAGCTGTCCCTCGGGGCGCTGCACAGGGCCCAGTTGCCATCCACGAAGAAACGGTGGCCCACAGGGTGGCAGAGCCACTGCATGGCAAGGGGCACTGAGCCGCTCTGTGCCAGGCAGGCCTGGCGAGCACTGCTCAGGAAGAAGCGCTGTTGAGGAAGGAACGGGCCGTCAAACTGAACCCTGGCCGAGACCACGGCGGGCCCACAGCCGGCCCCATAACCACGTGCCTTTCTGTGCAGCCCTCACCTACCCACAGAGCCCCCACTGGTCACCACCTACTCACTGTCAGAAAATGCAAGGCCCGGGGCAGACTGGCCTTGACCCTGAGCGCGGCGGCCACGTAGATCTCAGCCAGCGTGGCCACGGACACAGCATCTCCAGCGCACTCGGCCAGGTTCAGGGCACTCAGTGCCAGGTTGGCAGCAGCGAGGTGCCCACCTGAGTACTTTCCTGGAAGATAAGAGGGTGTGAGGCCAAGGGTGGTGTGGAGGCAGCAGGACCCCGGGGGCCCAGCCCTTGCTCGCATACCCATGGTGTGCAGCTGGTGCAGCTTGTGGTAGACGAGGGCTGCGTCACGGGCGCTGGTGCGAGCATCTGCCTGTAGGGCCCTGTCCCTCCGTAGGCCCCCTGCCCAGCCGGCCAGCCAGCGGCCCACCCAGAGACGTTGCAGCAGGTGGCGGATGAGGCTCCAGAGCAGGCTGCAGGCCAGGTCCAGGTGGGAGGTGGGCAGAGGCCGGCCCAAGGCCCGCAGGGCCAGCCACAGCTGCTGGGCAGCCTGGGCAAAGTCTCCCTGGGGGTGAGGGGTTTTCAGGTAAGAAATGTGGGGCTGTGCTACTCCTCCACCTTGGGCCTCCCGTGAGGACCACACCATCCCAGCAGCACAGGCTGGGCCCCTAGGGGTCCACAGGAGTCGGAGGGGTAGTCAGGAGTGGGAAGAACAGGGGAGGTCCACGGTATGCCCAGCACCTTCCCAGACACTGCTCGGGGTCCCAGCCTTGCCGGTTCCCATCCCCCAGGGTCTGGCCACTTACCCTGGCCAGGTCCAGGTCGGCCTGCTTGCGATGCCTCCAGAAGTGCACGGCGGGGCATGAGTGGGGCCGAGTGACTGGTTCTCCATAGACAAAGAGAAGTGCCAAGGAGAAGAGCACCAGCAGCCCATTCATCAGCCAGACCAGTGGGGGCAGCAGCCATGGGGCCCAGCCAGGACCATCTAGGGGCAGACAGAAGCTGGGGACACAGAGGCTGGGCACCCAGGAAATTCAGAGCCCCAAGCCCACAGGACAAGATCCACCTCTGCGAGAGCCCCCCTCCTACCACCCTACCTCTGCCCTCAGCACCCAGCATGCTGCGCCTGGGACCGTGGTTGATGCTGGTGGTGTCGGAGGGGCCAGCAGGACCCCGGCTACCCAGCAGGGAGGCCAAGGGGTTGCAGGAGAGACAGAGGAAGACGAGCGCGCACAGGGCCAGGCGAGAGCGGTCCAGCATGCCCTGGCTGTGGGGAGCAGGCAGCGGCTCTGGATTCACCTGGGGGGACGGGCAGGGCGGTGAGAACAGGGCGGCGTGACCCAGAGAGCACAGCTCCAGGAAGGAGGGGTCAACTCTGCCCCCTGCCTTACTGTGGGAACCCCTCAGCCCTGTCTTTCTTCTGTCTATAAAAGGGGAGGTGGGATGTGTGAGGGGCCTGATCCAGTCCTGAGGCTCGGAGGAAGTTGCTGGATGACAAGAAGGGAACAACACTGCAGGCCCCACCTGGCCGTCCTCAAAGACCGGGCTGTCGGGCTCCGAGTCACTGCCACTTCCACCGCTGCTACTGCCCCTGCTGCCAAGGGACAAGGGGCTGCTCTGGGAGGGCGAGCCGGCATCTGAGGGGGGTGGACTCAGGGTGTCCACCACCTCTGGCTTCATGCCCTCCATGGGCACATCTGTGCTACCTCCACTGCCACAAGCCGACACCAGGTCCTTCAGCGATTCTGTGGGCCAGAGAGGAGCAGGCTGGAGTGAGCTCCACACCCCACCTCACCCCAAATTGGAGCTCAGGACCTGGGGGAGCTGCGAGCCGGGGAGGGCCAGCGCTCACTGCTTTTGTGGACAGCAGTGCGCAGACTCAGGTTCTCCTGCTTGAGCTTCTGGTTGCTGTGCTGAAGGAAGCGGATGTAGTCGATGGCCTTGCGCAAGACGGCAGATTTATTC
>NW_011494752.1:8658880-8662274 GCF_000754665.1 Bison bison bison
TGCATCTGCTATTCCTACTCCCTGGGAACATTCCTCCCCTAGAACCTGCCGCCCAGGTAAGTAAGATACAGACAACAGCACCTGGCTGGCTGCTGTCAACATCACTCCACCTTATGCCTCACCCTCTCATCTCCTCCAGGCCTCTGTTCACACATCGCATCACCTTTGTGAGGCCTTCCCTGACCACCCAACTTAGGTTTGCAACTTCCCCCATCCCTCTTCTCTCCAGCACAGCACTTATGCCACCTGGCGTACCCCAACCCAGCTCTGCTGGCGCCCCCGCACCCTGCTAGAACGTCAGCTACTCAACAGCAGGATCTCTGTCTGTCCCCTGCTAAATCCCCAGCACCTGGAAGAGCCTGTGCCACCCGGGGCTTCCCTGAAGCTCAGCTGAACAGAGCTGCCAGGCCCGAGGAGGCTGGGGCCCCAGGACTGTCTGCCCAGCCCCATCTTCCTCCTCCTCCTCCTCCTCCCAGGTGCCTGCTTGCCCAGAGCCACCCTGTTAGGGCCTCAGCCCACACCTTGGCCTCGGTGCCCACCACCAGGTCCTTGAGCTCAACGATCTTGTCATTGATGGAAGAGCGGTAGCGTTTCTCGATGGCGTTGTGGGCTGTACGCTTCTCGCCGCGGCTCTGCGCCGAGCCTGGAGCCTTGCCACTGGCAAGTCGGTTGATGGGCAGCTTGTCAGTGTCTACTACCAGTGGCACCGTGGCCAGGATGGCCCCGCCACTCACCAGGGTCTGCAGGGCCAGGCAGAGTTAGCAGGTGGACATGTGAGCAAGCCTCACCGCCCCCCACCCCACCCAAGCCACCCACCCCCACCCTGCCTGAGCCCCCTACCTGCAAGGGCGCTGCCTGAACAGCAGTGCCAGGGCCCAGGGAGTGGATGCCTGCCGCTTTCAAGGGGGCTCCCACATCTGTTTTCACGGTCGTCAGGAGCAACGAGTCTGCCTTGATGAAGTGGGGCTGCAGCAGGACCTAAGGACAGGAGGGGCCTCAGTCGTGGGCTATGGGTCTGGGCCCAGGGCTGCCACCTCCCTGATGCCAGCCAGACCGCCTCACCGGGACCTGCTGTATCTGGGAGGTCACAGCGGTTGCTCCAGGGGCCACCGTGGGGGTGGCTGTGGCTGTCAACAGCTGCTGGGGGGCCGCGCTCTGAACCTGGCTGTGCAAGGAGACGGGCGGGACCCCTGGCAGGGAAGCCAGTGGCAGGCCAGCCAGTGACTGCGAGCTTCTCCCCGGAGGGGTCCCTGCAGAGATGAAGGCTGGGGCTGAGGACACAGGCTGTCGCAACCCACTTCCAACCCGTCCCCCAGGTCCTCATCACCATGTGACCTGGGATTAGTCACTACCCCTGTGGCCGTGGGTTCCTATCTGGATGGCTCTGCCCAGGGCTCTGATGCAAGTATGCCAGCCTCCTAGCCAAGAATCGCTCTGCGGAAGGGCAGCTGGTGTGGACCCCGGGCAGTGAGGGAAGTGCTTCATCCACAGGAGCCCGAGAACTGCTGGTGAGCAGGCGCCTCCAGCCACAGAGCAGGGGCCCGACTGCTAAAGCCTGCAAACTCCTCTACCAAAAGCACCTGACTCCCACCTCCACATGCCCTCCTTACCTGTGAAGCCTCCCGGAGGGCTGGGGTAGCCCACAATGGGAGCAGAGCTGAACTGCGGTGGGGTGGTGGCCGCAACACTCTGCGGCAGGAGAGCTCCAGGCAGGGGCTGGGGGGTGGTGGGTTGGAGGACAGTCAGGGGCGCTGGCTCCTCCTTGATCCCAGGCACCGGGGAGAAGGCAGGCACAGATGGGTATATCTTCAGGGGGGTGGGCGCAGGCTGGGGAGGGGACAAGGGTGGGGGTGTCGCCTTGGTCACCCCCAGGAAGCCTTCAAGTGAGGAGCTCATCGTGGAAGGAGGTGGGGACAGGCTGCCCGGGGAGCTGGCGTCAGGACTGGCAGGGTCTGTGGTCCCTGCTCCGCCCCCAGCGTAGGGCGGGTCGAATAGGCCCGGGAATTCGCTGTCTTGGTTGTTGATGAGCTGAAGCATGTCTGCGGGGAGGAGGAAAAGCTGTGAGCAGCAGTGGAGCAGGTGTTGTGTGTCTTCACGCCGCCCCCCACCCCTGACACAGTGTACACGTGGGAGCAACGCCACAGAAACAAAAAGCCACCCCCAGGAGGCCACGCTCACAGACACCCGGGACATCTGGAGCTTTGCCCAGTGCATCAAACAGCCTTGCGACACTGGACAATGCCAGTGGCCCCCGAAGCAGAGGTCCACGACCGCTCAATTCAGAGCTGCCTTTGCCAACCCATTTCTCTGTGCAATAAACCGAGACTTGGGGCAGAGTCAACCACTGGCCGTATGTGTGCCAACCAGTGTGTCTCGGAATGTTCTGGGCACAAGCCCAGGCCCTGTTTGCAGCCAAGCAGCTCAGGACCGGCCATTCAAGCTTCAGTCTCCCCTCAATGAAAGCCAATGCCGTCTGTCCTGACTCTCCTCCTCATACAGACTGGACACATGGCCCGCAGCAGCCCAAACTGGCCACAAGCCCTCTCCCCCAGCTGGCAACCAGCAGACTGGCTGGGTCAGTCCAGGGCCCTCTAACCCACTGAAGGAGTCATCCACTGGGTCAAAGTGCTCTGCAGGACCCATGAGCAAACCCTGGGAGCCCCAAGTGTCCCCCAGACCCCCAGCCTGGGCTTCTGGCGAAAGTGTCCTCTCACCAGCCCTTAGTCTCCCCATCTGTACAGGACAGACAAAACACTTTGTGACAGGACAGCTGCACGGAGTGGGGCCTCAAGGTCACCTGAGTCCCTCCTACTGACAGGTGCCAGGCAGGAAAGTGACTGCAGGGGACGACCCAAGCTGCCAGGAGAGCACAAGGGAGGATGGGGTGGGGGTGGGTGCCAGGCTCAGCCCTCCTATCCTCAAACACAAACACTTGGCAGGCCCTCCAGGTCTGCACAGGTCATAGTGCACAGTGCTTTCTCCCGCAGGACCCCCTACCCCAGGCCTCACGAGCCCCTTTGATAGTTGGGGAAACTGAGGCCGAGAGACGAAACTGGCTGACCTAGGGCTCCCACTGTCTGTCAAGCCCAAGGTGCCCCCAAAAGGGAGATCCAGGAGACAGAGGAAAAGTGGTCCTCCTCGCTGTGGAGCAGATGTGGGAAAGCCACCCCCTTACTCCGGACGTGGGCGTGGGGAGCCTACTCCTCTTAGAGCAGGGAGTGTGTACACCTCCCCTCAGGGCACCGAGGATGGAACCCCTCTGAGGAAATGAAAGCTCTATAATAAAGGGGTGGAGGCCTCCAAAAAATACCTTCGAACGTGCAGTCCATGGTTCCGCGGCCCGGGCCCGTCGCCCCTCGGGGCGTCCAGGCGGCTGGCCTGCCGGTCTCCGAGC
>NW_011494752.1:8662540-8667803 GCF_000754665.1 Bison bison bison
ACGCGGCTCGGGTTGCGCCCCGCGGCGCCGCATGGGGGCCGGGGTTACTAGCGGACGCTGGCCCTTAACCCACTAGGCGCCGACGTCTGCAGGGGTTACTGGCGGTCAAGTCAGAGAAGAGCGGTGGAACGAGGGGCTAGAGGGGCCCCAGCTCCGCAGGTAAGTCTCCGGCTCTCTGATACCCTGAGCCGGTCTCGACCACGCTCAGCCTCAGTTCGCTCTTGGGAAATGGGACGAGCACGATTCTGGGCTCCGACGGGGACAAGTAAAGGTGTTACTGGGTGCAGTGCTTAAGTGAGACCTAGGGCCACCTGGCAGTGGGTGTGGGGACCTCCCCTTCCTAGGCCGCCCCAGCATGGGCCACACCTCACTGCACGAACCCCTGGCAACAGTCACTTCCCAGGGAAACTGAGGAAGGGAACATACCCCAAACTGATGGCCAGTCTGAAGCCCCATACAGACATCCCTTTGAAGAGGGGCCTGGATCTGGGACGGGGTCAGTGACACCCCCACCCCCAGCAGTCTCGGGGTGAACCTGACTCACTTATTCACTGCAGGGTCAGGGGAAGCCAACAGGCAGCCCAGTCCCTGGGACAGAAGGTGAGGAAGTCCTGAGGTGACAGGCTCTGGGGGTCTCTGGAGGGGTGCCCAGAACCTCTCCCCTTCTGTGTAAGGTTCGAGTTCTACACAGATGAACAGAGCCTGGCCAGCAGCCCAGGTTGCCAGCTCCAGCTTTTGTGGCCAAGTGGACTCCAGGCTCATGCCAGCCTCCAACTGCGGCCAAGCCCACCTGCAACCCTTTCTTGGTGTCCTGCAGCCTCAGAGGCTGTTGGGGGCAGAGACCCCCTGGCCCTGATGGCTCTCACTTTCCAGGAGGCTCCTCTCCATCACATATCCACCCTTCTTTGTTCGGGTCCTTCCATGGCCTTGCAGCAGGTGCCAAGGACAACTGAATTCTCCACCTCCCTTCCTCCTCAGCTGGTGGGTGCTCACACCCTCCCTCACCCCCCCAAATCAAGACATTGGTGTTGGCAAGGCTCCTACCTCACCTGAGTACCTTGAGACTGGGAGACACTCAGGCCTGAATTCCAGGGCTGACTCACACCTGAGCCTCTGCAGGGCCAGGGCCACCCAGAGTCAAGCCTACCTGCTCCTGACCGTCCCTCTCCCTGTCTCATGCTCTCTCGCCCCCTTTGTTTCCCATTTCACATGTCTTGGCTCTGTCCCATCTAGACCAAGGACGTAGAAGGGAGAGGCCCACAGCCGATAGGGTCAGGAACAGCTGCCAAGAGGAGGGCTGGCCTCGGGGACATGATCTAACGAAGACGCAGTGCATCTGGTGGCATGTTGAGGGGCCACCACCCTCTGAACTCACGGTCTGACTGGGCCCCCTCTCACTCTCTTCTAAAGCCAGGTCTGGGTGCCAGAACTTCCCTCCACCCTTCACTTGCTGTGCAGTCCCAAGCAAGTCACTCTCCTTCTCTGAGCCTTCACCTCTGGCCTTGGAGCAGGGGATTCTAGGAGGCAAGAGAGCCCCCCCTCCAGGGTGCACAGTTTAAAGAAGCTCCCTCCAGTCCAGTGGGCCTGAAAGGCTGGACAGGGCTCCCACAGTGGGGCCCCTCCGCCAGTGAAGTAAGCACTCACATGACCTAAGACTCAAGGCCTGCGTAGCTCCTGCACCCACTCTATGGGGAGAGGGGAGGTGTGGGCTCAGCCTCAGGGGGCCCACCTGCCCCTCCCCAAGCCTGGCTTCATCTTTTCCTCTCCTGCCCTGATTCTATCAGGGCCTAACAGGAAACCTGAAACCCTCTGCCCCCTCCCTGGCTCTACCTACAAACCTCCCTCTGAAGGCAGATGTGGGCCTTTTATTCTCGGGCCTATTTATCCTGTGAGGCCATGACAGAAATCCTTGGGGGACCCCCATCACGCCCACCCACAGGAGCCCACCTCTGACTATCACAGGAGCCTATGACCCGCAGGAGCTGACACAAGGCCTTGCACCCCAAACTCTTCTTGCATGCCTCCTGGGACAGGGAGCTCACCACCTCCTTCATATGGCTTGGCCCATGAAGCTCAGATGTCCCTAAATGCCAGGCCAGTGCCAGGTGCTGGGGGTGCAGGAACAGAGCGTGAAGACCTCCCAGTGGAGCTTCTGTTCGAGTACAGGAACAGAGCGTGAAGACCTCCCAGTGGAGCTTCTGTTCGAGTGCAGGAACAGAGCGTGGAGACCTCCCAGTGGAGCTTCTGTTCGAGGGAGGCCAACCGTCTACTAATCCGTGGAGGAAGGGGGTGCAGGTGATGAGCATCGTGAAGAAACAGAGGGAGTCAGGGCAGGCCTCTTTGTGGAGGGGGCATCTGAGTAGAGGCCTGAATGAAAGAAGGGAATGGGCCAGGAGGAAGGATGTCACAGGCAGTAGGAACAGCAAGTGCAAAGGCCCTGAGGTGGGAGCAAGCTTGGTGTGCTATCAAGACAAAGAAGAAGCTGGTGTGACTGCAGAAGAGGGGGTCAAGAAGGAAGAGGGTCAAGGAGACAGCCCAAAGCTGGAGTTCCAACCCACGTTTGTCTGTCGCCTGAGCTAAGAACACCAATTCTCAGGGAATGGGCAGAAAAGGGATTTGTAAGCAGGTCACAAAGTCTGCAGCAGACAGCACAAAGCAACAGCACCACTCCACCTCTGGCTGCGTGAGGGAGGGCACAAGGCAGCAGTGGGAAGCGGGCTTGCACCCTGCCAGCCAGCCCCGCTGCTCCCACCAGCATCTCCTGGAACCTCCCGAGAAGCACGGTTGGCAGGTTCGCATGTCCTCAGCCGATCATATGTGCAGCAGGGGCACAGGGTGCCTTTGTGTGTGTGGGGCTGCCCGGGGATGTGGCAGGTGCCTGCTCTTCCTGGAATGAGATGGCCCCGGAGCCAGAGCCCCAGGGGAACCTGAATATGAGCCCTCTAGCCAGATGAGGCCACTAAGGCTCAGAGGGAGGCTATGTGCCCCAGGTCTTCCGACTGCCAAGTGAAGAACCTCAGACCTACACCCAGGCCTGCCAACCCCCCAAGCCCACAGCCCCTAGCCCCGCCTGCCAGGGGCAGGAGTGAGCCCTGAGGCCAGCCTGGCTCTGTCCCAACTTGTTGCCACCACTTATCCCAGGTCAGGATGTGCGTGCAGAGTGCTACGCAGAGGGGAGGCAGTGTGAAGCTCCAAGGCTCAGCCCTGGCATTGCCCCCTCTGAAATGTGCTGCTTCCGAGCTGCCAGGCTGCTCTCTGGAACAATAAACCTCCTTACACTCTCCCTTGCAATGTGTCCTGTTTAATCAGAGCATCACCAGCACTGGGTTTTATCGTTTTTACCTACTTTGGGATGCTTTCCTTAGTCCTCACAACTGTGTGACTGGAACCTTGAAGGTGCTTTAATTTGCATCTCTGAGGCTGCCCTGAGGCGGTTGTGCAGCAAACAATCAACTATGGCCAGAAACCCAGAAACACATGCTGGGCTTGGGCCCTCCTCTGCCAGCTAGAGATGGATTTACTGCAACATGTTCTTGGCCTGGGAGGCAATCCCCACTGGGCCTGGCCTTCCTGCTGCTCCCCACACCTCAGCTGGGCAGGTGGGGGTAGTGGGCATGTCCGCCCCCAATCTGTATACCAGTGAGGAGATAACCATGGCATTTCTGAGGCTCTCCCCTCCCCTATCACAAGTGCAGGTATGCACGCCCAGTAGGCCCCAGGGTCAAAGGGCACATCCACGGGGCCTGTGGCTGGCAAGACACAGGACAGAGGCACTTGCTCTGGCCAGGAGTCATTGCCACCTGGCCTGCCCTATCAGCTGGGCGAAGTCCAGACCCCAGGCCTCTGCCCGGTGGTGACCCCACCTGAGGCTGGGCAGGTCACCTAGAATGTGTGCATCCAGTGAGGTGACCACCGGGCAGAAGGCAGCTCCCAACTGCTGGCCCACTGGCCTTCCTGGACTGCCCGCAGCTCTCCCCACCCCCTCACAGGTGTGAGGGCTGGAACTCACAGGGATTCACGGGCAGCCCACCTATGGCCTCACCCCAGCTTTCCAGGGCAGCCGCTGCAACCTGGAGAGAGTACACAGCCACACCGGGAGGGCCTCTGCTTCCTGCCACCTGGGGCAGATGGGCCAGGCACCCAAGGCAGGAGAGGGATGGAGAGGGGCCATGTCCAGGGGGAGAGGCCTCTCCCAGGCTCTGCCCTCAGGACCTCTGGACGTGAGGATGAGGCAGGAGAGCCATGTGGGGGCAGAGTGTGTCCAGGGCATGGGGAGGGCCTGGAGGGACAGGACTCACCACGGGAGGGCGGGCCCGGCCTACCTGACAGGTCTCAAACACCACACTGAGACAAGGGACTGTATCTTGGGGTTCTGGGCAGCCATGGTGGTTAGGGAGCTGAGCAGGCATGTGCTGTGGCCAGAGCAGGGCTGTAAGCCATCTTGAGCTTGTTTTCTAAGGAGGGCCCATGCTTGGCAGCACCAGGGAGAGACCTGGGCATGAGAGACTGTAGGGAGAGGCCTGGGGGGGCAGGTTGGCCCCCATGTACCTCTTTGAGCAGGCTGGCCTGGAACCCAGGAAGCCAGGTCCCTGTGGTTGATTTAGGGACTGGGTCGAAGGCAGACACCTGGACTTCGAAGACGAGTGAACTGGGAAGCCCAGGCAGAGGTGACTTCCAGCTATGCACTGGAGGCCCAGGCCACCCCTTGACCAGGCCCACCTGACCAGCAGCATCCTCCAATCACCCCTTCGTCACTGAGCAGCATAGTGCAGTGAATGAACCAGTGGGAGATAAGGCCCTCCACGGCATCAACACAATCCCAGCACTCATGCAAGGCGGCTCCCACAGACCCTCTCTCATGGCCACAAGGGACCCCAAAACAAGAACGGGAGAAGGAGGCTGGGAGCAGGTGGATCTACCCAGAATTGTGGTGCAGTGCAGCCAGGGCCCAGCCTGCAGCACAGTACTTGGGGCTCCTGGTGAGGGCGCTGGTCACATGACGGAGTCTGGCCGAGGCACATGCCCAGGCTGGGTGGGGCTCAGGGCCATGGGCAGACTCCCTGATGCCAGTCCTCCGTCTCATGAGTCAAAGGCTCTGGGCTAGGATGAGGTGGCCGTGTGACCTGTGACCGTTTCGACCCACTCCCAGGCCCCCAGCATACCTCCATATAGAGCAGCCTCCTGAGTCCCCTGCTCCACAGTGTCACACACATACACACACTCACAATAGGAGACCAGCATTTAAGAGCGTGGGCTCTGAAGC
>NW_011494752.1:8667903-8668736 GCF_000754665.1 Bison bison bison
GGGAAATCAGCATTTAAGAGCGTGGGCTCTGGAGCTCCCACCCTGGGTTTGAATTCTGGCTCTACCATGCTCTGCTGTGTGACCTGGGACAAGTCACTTAACATCCCACTGCCTCTGGGATCCAGTTCAGCTCTCACCTCCGAGTCAACGCTGCCTGGCCCTCCTCTCAACTCCCCTCCAGGGGACCTGGCAACTCTTGGGCCCTACCAGCTGGGTTCTCAGAGAGCCATCCAAAGAGGGGTTGGCTCAGTTGTGTCCATTTTGCTAACCCTAGGGCGGCCATAGGCTCCATGGATGAGTCCATCCAGGCTGTGGGAGGTTTGGGTCCTGTGCTCAGGGCCTGTTTTCCCCATCAACCAAGTGCAAGGTAGCCAACGTGGCTGAAACTGCATAGGAACCTCGGAGGCAACCTGCGGAGGCTGGAATGTGCTCTGTGCTCCGTGGGCAACAGCCTCCTGACTGGCCCCGCTGCAGCTTCGCCCCCAACACCCTCTTTGTAGAACAACCAGAGCAGTGTTTCTAGGTGTGTAAGAGAGCCAGCGCTGCTGCTCCCGCCTTTCCCTGCCAAGTCCTCTTCCACCCATCTGCCCAGTCTCACCTGTGCCCCTCCAACTCCTCGCCGTGCCCTCTGCAGGGAAGACATCCTTCTCAGGGCTGAGCTCAGGTCCCACCCCACCGCCCTACCCGAAGCAGTCACCCTGCCCCAGCTCCACCACAGATGTAAGTATCCGTTTATGGGTTTCCTTAGGGTGGGTTTGTGCTTCCAAGGAAAGGGGGAGCCCAGGTCTGTGAACCTCTGGTGCCTAGAACTGGGCCTGGTATTCAGTAGACGC
>NW_011494752.1:8668836-8671045 GCF_000754665.1 Bison bison bison
TCTGCTGCCGCGCCGCAGCTGCGCGCTTCCGCTTAACCCTTTTCTTCCCGGAGGACAGCATCCCATTTCACAGGTGAGCAGAGACAGGCGGAGGGGACGCGCGCCGGGAGCCGCGGGGGCGCCGGCCGGACGAGCCCGCCCGGCCCGAGGCGCAGCCAATGGGCGCGGGGCCCTGGTGGGGTGACGTGGCGTCAACGCCCGGCTCCCGGCGGCTGTACCACGTGCGCCTTCCGACCGACCCTGCGCCCAGCTCGCGCCGCCCCGCCCGCGCCGCCCCGCCCAGAGCCGGCGTCCCGCCGGGTCCACCTGAGAGGCAGGTCTCGTCTCTGCTCCTTGCCGCTGTGGGCGTCTGAGAGGCACAGGGGCATCGTCTGTGGGTTCAGAGCCGTTTGGGGCAGGTGTCCAGCGCAGGCAGGGCCGAGCCATGTCCTTGATGCCGGAACTCAGGGGCGGGTGGCGGGGCAAGCTCGGGAGCTGCCAGGGCTGCTGGCACTGGGCATTGCCTCACAGGCTACGCAGACCCCTCCCCACTCCTTGAGCCCCCCTGCCCCTGGCCTGCCCTTTCGTGCTTCATTTTGCAGTAGCTGAGCTGGGACCTGTCTAGCTTGTGGCCGAGGCAGCAGAGAGCCTGCAGGGAGCACTGGGTTCCTCCCAGCTCTCCATCTGGTCATAATGGAACCAGATGGCCATTGACATGGCTGGTTCTGGTCTTGGATGACCCTGTGTTCTCATGCCAGTTTGGCTTCTGCTGTGTACTGGACAAATCATTTGAAGCCCTCTCTGAGCTGCTCTGGGGGTACACCGGCCAGGGAAGAGCCTCAGGAACTCAGTGAGGGCTGGGGCTTACAGGAAGAGTGAGGCATCAACTGACACCACATCCAAGTACAGGCGGGTTCTGATTCTGAGTTCATTGTCAAGTGTACATTTCACTGAAGGCTGCATCCCTGGCTTTTCTTGAAAAATGGGAGTTGAGCAACAGCAGGCTACAGTGGCCTGTGAGCTTCTCTGGTCCCCTCTGTCCCTGAAATCCACCGAGGCAGCACCCTGGAGGCATTGGGTTAACCATGTTTGACCCCACTTCTCACATCACGGGACACTCTGCCTGCAGCTCGGGGCAGGGGTGGGGAGGGTATGGCTGGTCCCATGGACTCCCTGGTGCTGAAGGCCTGGAGCCCCTGCACCCTCTGAAGCCACCCAGCAAGAGCTGGCAGGGGTTCCACTACAGCAAACGACACTTCTGGGTGAGTCCTGCATGTTCAAGGCCTCTTGTCTGCCCATGCCCAGCTCCTCAGAGCCCCAGAGACCTTTTCCTTGGAAAAGAGGGGGACTATAGAAGGATTTCTTCTCAGCTGTCTTAGTGGGGGACTAGTGGGCAGTGGGCCATGGGCCATGAGTCATGAGTTGACCAACAGGGCTCCCCACACTGCCCCCTCTTCTGGCTGCTCCCCAAGACCTCCCCGCCCTGCAGGCCCTGGAAGAGGGCTCCAGGGCTTCCTGGCTGCAAAGTGTCCTTAATTCTGAGAATTGGACTGGAGCTGCCCCTCCCCTTCCTGGCCAATCTGGCATCCCACATGCTCGCCATGGGATCCTGGCACATCCACGGTGATGTCTCAGCGTCACCCCACTTTGCACCCCACTCAGGGACACAGGCCAGTAACCTCAGATATGCGGATGACACCACCCTTATGGCAGAAAGCGAAGAACTAAAGACCCTCTTGATGAAAGTGAAAAAGGAGAGTGAAAAAGTTGGCTTAAAACTCAACATTCAGAAAACTAAGATCATCGCATCCGGTCCCATCACTTTATGGCAAATAGATGGGGAAACAGTGGAAACAGTGACAGACTTTATTTTTTGGGCTCCAAAATCACTGCAGATGGTGACTGCAGCCATGAAATTAAAAGACACTTACTCCTTTGAAGAAAAGCTATGACCAACCTAGACAGCATATTAAAAAGCAGAGACATTACTTACCAACAAAGGTCTGTCTAGTCAAAGCTATGGTTTTTCCAATAGTCATGTATGGATGTGAGAGTTGGACTATAAAGAAAGCTGAGTGCCAAAGAATTGATGCTTTTGAACTGTGGTGTTGAAGATGCTGGAGAGTCCCTTGCACTGTAAGGAGATCAAACCAGTCAATCCTAAAGGAAATCAGTCCTGAATATTCATTGGAAGGACTGATCCTGAAGCTGAAACTCCAATACTTTGGCC
>NW_011494752.1:8671145-8673068 GCF_000754665.1 Bison bison bison
TGTCGGTCAGCAGCGCCGCGTCCAGCTCGCACGGCTCGGCCAGCGCCAGCTCCAAGGCCGCTTCGTTGAAGGGTGGCTCGTCCATGGTGCAGTCACCTCCTCTCGGAGGTCCGCCGGTCCCGCCGCAGCCGCTCCGCGCGTTCGCGTCCCGCCCGGAACTCGGTGGTGCCCAGCGCCCGCGAAAAGTTCCTCGGAAACTGGGTTCCCGGCGGCGGTTCTGCGGGGCAGGCGGGGCGGGGCGGAGCCTTGCAGGAGCCCCGCCCCCGGGTGGACGGTCCCGCCCAACCTGAGGAGCGTCAGGCGGCCCCGATCTGGCCTGCGCACCCGCCCCCTGGCAGTTCCATCCCTGCGCGGACTGCTGCGGGGTTCCCGCAGGCCCCGGCTTCTCCCGCACTGAGCAAGGAGGCCGAGTGGAAGCCCCGGGTTGGGTCCGTCCCAGATGTCGCTGAACTTGGGGCAAGAAGTGACCCGACAAACTTCATTCTGAGATTTGGGCCTTTAGAAGACAGACTAGTCCAAGACCTGCTGTGTGCCCTCTGGCCAGTTACCTCACCACACTGTTCCTCAGTTTCCTCAGCTGTAACGGGGCTTGATGGTGTCTCCGCATAGGCTGACTGGGACGTTAGTAACGGTGGCCGGCTGGGCCTGTGAGATGAGCCTGCCCCTCCTTCTTTAGATCTTCTGAAGAGTCTGGAAGAGGCTAGAATTTCCCACTCTGACTTACTCTGGTTTCCTCCCAGATCCAGCTGTGGGACTGACAGAAGGGCTGGGGGTTAGTGGGCCCAGTCCGGCTGCTGAAGGTGGGCTGGCCTCTGCACCCGGAGTTTAGGAGCTCACCAGCACAAGCTCACACAGCCACCTGGAGCTGTACCAGGACTGGACCCCGTCCCCAGAGCAGCTGGGATGAGGTAGGGGCAGTCTGTGCTTTGGGCCTGGGACCCCTTGCCCTGGATCGGGACAGGCCCGGGCAGGTCAGAGGAGACAGCTAGACTGGGGAGAGAGCTGGACCAGGACCCTGGGTCCTGTGGGTTGGGGGCAGAGCTAGGTGCCAAGGGAGGGTCCTAATAAGGTGGACTGAGATACTAATATGCAGGTGCTGGAAGTGTGGAAGCAGTGAGCAGAGGCACCCTTGGTAGGGGGCAGCCAAGGAGCCTTATCAGAGGTCTGGACCCCCACCTCCACCCCCCACTCCTCAGTGAATCCAGCCATCCTGAGTACTGCTTTGCTCAGATTCCAGATATAGCCTGTCTGACCACACCCTCTGACAGAGTGACATTTGTGGCGCACTTTGGAAGGGGGGTGTTGCCCAGGCCAAGAAAGGCTTTGGAGGCCCAAGTCCCTGGGGCTCAGACTGGACACGCAGGGCTCTTGGTTCCCCTCCCGGAAGTGGCTGCGGTGGAAAATTACCCAGAACAGGGATGGCCAGGCCCCGGGGGACCTCCAAACCGCATCTGTTTCCCAAGTGGTCCTGCTCAGGGACCCTTGGGGCCTGGTCCTCCAGATGAACTTCTGTGGGGAAACAGCCCCCTGCATCCTGATGCCCAGGCCCCACCCCCCCAAGTAGGAGCCAAGCACCCAGAGGGCCTTGGGAATCTGGGGAGTTCCCTGAAATTTCCAACAGGCCTTCCCAGGGAGGGGAGGGGGTGCTGTGTGAAGCCTGAAGACCAGTTTCTTAGAGTCAGGAAACAGGTCTGGGTTTTCACCTGCTTGCTGTGTACTTGGAACATCGTACTTCACCTTTCTGGTGTCTGTAAAATGAGAACACTCCTTCCTGCTGTAACCCTGCAGAGTCTGTTGGAGTCAAGGTCAAGACAGACGTGCCTGCTTGTCTTGTAGCCGCCTATACCGCATATATAAAGAGCAAGCTCAGTCAATATGCGCGTGTAACTGCAGCAGTTCAGGAGAGAGGGTGATGAAGCAGCG
>NW_011494752.1:8673681-8673972 GCF_000754665.1 Bison bison bison
CCTCTGACCGCTCCGGCTTCTTCCGGCCTGAGGGATTCGAGGCTGGGGCCGGAGCATCCGCTGGGGGAGAGGGGAGGCTGGGAACCATTTCAGCAGCTTTGGCCCTTTCTTCAAGGAATTTATCGAACTCTGCAACACAGAACAAGGCCCAGCAGGGATGGGTAGGGGCTCAGCTGCCACGCCCGATCCCACAGGCAAGGGCCCCTTTCCTCCTCTGATACCACCAGGGCAGGCGGGAAGCCCGGCCACAACCCAGGGGGCGTGAGGGAAGCGGGCAGCTATGACTCGTGC
>NW_011494752.1:8674072-8677549 GCF_000754665.1 Bison bison bison
AGTTGGTGATGGACAGGGAGGCCTGGTGTCCTGCAGTCCATGGGGTCACAAAGAGTCAGACACGACTGAATGAACTGAACAGGGACACAGAGCAGGCCTCTTTCGGGGCCCACAGCACCTTTCACAGGGGGACACGACTTCCATCCACAGAGCTTGGGGCCCCCACACTCTGGAGGCTGCTCCCAGACTCCCCTGGCATGGGGCCTTGGTCTCATTCCGACTGCCACCCCCAGGCAGAGGGAGTGGGGCGAGCGTTCCCGGCAGCACGGAGGCCCACGCTGCCTCTGCTTAGACAAAGCTGAAGGTCAGCTCTGGCAGGCCCGACGGAACAGAGATCGCACAGCAGCAGTCTGTTTGTTTGTTTATTGTGGAGTATTTTACATGCAAGATCCCAAACTAGACAGACGTATCTAGGAGAGCTCGTGGGTAGACAGACGCTCCGGTGTCACTGACTCACCCTCCAGTCCTGCTCTGCCGGCAGAGACAGACAGTGACAGACCGCTAGGCTGGGGGACGCCGACAACAAACCTGAGAACCCTCACAAATCAAGTGCAAACTCAAGGGAATAAATATTCACCCCCTTTCCTCCAGGAGCACCTGGAGAGATGCCATAAGCCTTCTGAGTTGATAGCTATTCTCAGGGCACCCCAGGGACAAGAAGGGCTGAAGTTGGGCATGGGAGAGGCGGGGGCCCTGGGGCATCTTCTGGGTGGTGAAGCTGGCAATGCCCACGTTGGGGACAGGGGAGGGGGCCCGGGCCTGGGGGCTGCCAGTACAAAAGGCTCCACTGTCCTCCACAGGGTTTCTTCCTCACTGGCCCACAGCCCCTGAACCCTGTGGAAGGCTGGGTTGGACTGAGTTAGAAGCATGCGGAGACCAAGTGGGGCTGTGGTGGCAGGAAGGAACAGGAGGAGCTGGAGTCTGGGCACCTGCTGCCCCGGGTCCTCACTCGCCCCCACCTCCCCGGGCTCCCTTCTCTGGACCTCGGTAAGGAGGGGAAGGGCAGGGAGCCAAGGCGGGATCCAGGGCCAACAGCACAGTTGATCACACTGAGGGGCTGACAGACAGATGGAAGGACGGATAGCAGACGGCCACCTTGCCCTCTGGGCTGGCCAATGAAGAGCCACTGCAGCTCTGAGGCCCTTGTCCTTATGCACACAGATAAGCCAGTCGGTCACATTCCCCCGGGGGTCCCGGGCAGGGGCCGCTCTGGGGCAGGCTGGCCAAAGGCCCACCAGTGCCTGGTCATACGAACTCAGTGCTATTTGCTGCTGCCCACTGGTCAGAGAGGCAGGAGGAAGGGGTTAGTTTTCACATCTCAGCACACAACACAGAAAAGGTTAAACACATCCCCAAGAAAATATTTTGACAAAATAAATATTTTAACCTATAATCAGGTATAATTAGTGCTTATAAGGAATCCCAGCAATAATTTAGTGTAATTACATACTGGATCTGCGGTCTCTAACACTGGCAGAGGCTGGTGGCTCGGAGGGTCTCACTCTGCTGGGCAGAAGGCTCTGGCCAGGGTTCCCTCCTGGGAGAGCGGCCCGAGGGCCGAGCCTCCCAGACAGAAGGGAACCAGTGAGATGGGCCCGGGGAACCTGGGGCCTCAGGACAGGAAGGGCGAGCAGCACCCGTCCTGGGCACCTGCTTCCTGGGCGTGGTGGGGGCAGGTGGGGCAGGCTGCTGTGACCTGATGGACGAGTGGAGGGGCAGCTCCGGCCAGGACAGCTGGCGAGGCCACTATCACTCACCACCCTAGTGGCTTGGCCTCTCTAGACTGGGCCTGGCTGAGCAGCTGGAGCTGGGGACGGCTTTGTGGGGTCTCCCCGGGACAGGCTTGTGCTCCTGCCACACTGTCCACCTGGGGACCCCCAGGAGGCCGGCTCCTCCCTCAGCAGATGCTGGGCCCGGCTGCTGTGACTCCCGAAGGACTGACTGACCACCAGAGGCCCACTGTCCTCTGTGGGCTGGCAAGGCAGGCCCCACCCCACAGAGACACACCCCCAAGCTACACTAGAGGCCTGGGGATACCAGCTGGAGTGGCCAGGCACAAGCAGGACCTGCCCTGCAGCTCGTCAGCTGGCTTCGGACGGTTCAGCATCCAAGGCTAACTGAAGGTGGGACCAGGCAGCGGGGAGCCGCGGTGTGGGGGCCTGGCTGGGCAGGGTGCAGCAGGCTGACCCAGATACACGGAGGGGTATCCTCCGAGGACCTGGGGTGTGAGGTGCCAGCAGGACCCCAGGCCTCCCCTGTGGAGGGAGCTGCGGGGGGGCCAGGCCAGGTGTGGGTCCCCCAATGGCGCCTTGGTCTCTACCACACCTGCTGCTGCTGGACCCCCCACAGCCCCAAACCCCGCCCTGAACGCTCCCAGGAGACCCCAGCTTTGCCCTGATGCCGGGGAGCACCTGCTAGAGCTCTGAGCAGGGCTAGGGCTCCCAGGCCAGCAAGAAGCTGCGGGCATAGCCCGTGTGCTCTTCTGGGCACAGGGCAGCTCAGGCTAGATCAGGCTGGGGCCAAGTGAGGACCCAGGACGGAGTGGGGCTCGCCAGTCGCCCCCCCTGCTGAGGTGGCCTGCAAGGTCAGGCTTCAGGACAGTCTGTGGGGGAGGCTGAGTCCCCGCCCAGAAGGAACACAGGAGCCTTGGAGCTGCACCGGCCGCTGGGTCACTGGGATTTCACTCGGGGTCAAAACCACTTACTGCTGTGGGCCCTGGAGGTGGAGGCAGAGGCTACCCTGGGCCGGGCTGAACGAAGCACATTCCGAAAGGCGCCTAGCTTTCCCGGGCCGGCCAGAGCCAGCCCTCACCATGCAGGCCCCTCCACAGACAGGGCGGCGTGCAGAGTGGTGCATGGGGGCAGTGAGGCCACCGCCACGTTACCTCTGCAGGCTCTGCCCACACCGGAGCCATGGGCCCCCGGCAGACCCCTTGGTCCCAGCTCGGCAGGGGGCCTGAGCTAGCAGCAGAAAGTGAAGAGGGTCAAGCAGGTGGTAGATGAGAGACGCCACCCGCGGGCACCACAGAGCCTACTGAAGTGCCAATGCTCATCAGGGAGCGGCAGTGGGGAGCAAGACCAAGCCCGCGGCTGCAGACTTGCCCTTTCTGGGACCAAGGGGGCACAGGCGGGCAGGAGAGGCCTGCTGAGCTGGGCATGGGGCTGGGGTCTGAGCCCCTTCTCTGTGGGCAAGTGACCAGAGGAACTGCTCGGGAACAGCCCCAAAGGGCTGGCCCTGCCTGGGGCTGGGCTGGTCACCAGCTCTTCCTGGAAGAAACAGGCAGAGGGAGCAGGAGGGCAGAGGCTGAGGGTCTGCAGCTGCAGCGACATTGTCCCACCTCCCAAAGAGAAGGTGGCTAAAGCTGGGCCCAACGAGTGGGAGGCCTGGGAGCAAACACAGTGGTGTTTCCATGGAGATACAGCAGCGCAGGACCAAGTGGGGGCGGGGGATGGGGGGAGTGGCCAGGGCCTGGGGTGG
>NW_011494752.1:8677649-8679694 GCF_000754665.1 Bison bison bison
TCACTGACTTGGTGCTTTTCCATCGTCCAGATCAGCATTGGTGGCAAGGGAGGGAGAGCTGGAAGGGCAATTTCCTCCTTGACCTTGGCAGGGACCCCCACCCCGGCAGGGCTCAGGGCCTCCAGAGGGCCCCAGACCGGCACCCCCTGTGCTGACCGCATGGCGTGTGTTTTGTCTCAGCTGCAATGACCATTCGGGGGTGGGGGGCAGACCAGTCAGGAGTGCCGCCGGTCTGGGGTCCCATGGACCTGGGATGGCCGATTGTGCCTATCAGCACCTCCCACGTCAGCAGGTGACCTGGATGGACAGAGCCCAGGAGTGGGGAGGCGCCAGGGCAGCAAGGAGGTCTCAGAGCCTAGGAAGGGCACGGCCACAGTGGGTCGGAGGCAGGCCTACCTTCGCTCGTGACGCCCTCCTCCAAGTCATCGCCCTTCTGTGGGAGAGCGGAGAGAGGGTGTTAGTGCTGTCCCACGGCCGATTCCGCCTGCGGCCCACCCGCCAGGGCAACACCCAGTGATACTTCCTACTTCCCAACCTGAGTTCTGCAAGAGCATAATGCTGCTCTCATCTTATTGGAGACACAGAAACTTCTGTTTTTAAAAAGTGAAAACAAAAAGCTGAGGAGGCTCTAGATCCTCCAGAAAGGTCAGAAAGAAAAAACTGAACTGTGCAGCTCCTTCCCTGCTGAAACTCGGGGCAGGACCACAGAAGAGCCAGGACAGGCTGGGCTCCGGGCGCCCCTCCACTCCGCAGACCCTCACAGGCAGCTGCATGGCACTGGGTGGTCAGGGCCATGCCAGCAGCTGGAACCGTGTGAGACCTGGAGACATGGGGGTGCCCCCAAGGCACCCCGGCAGAGGGTTGGCTGGGCTCCAGCCTCCTAGGAGCAGCGCCAGTCTCTTCCTGTGCCCCAATTCGGACACTGAGGACGCTCTGGGTGATCAGTTCTGTTTGGGGGATGTGGGGGCCACTGGGTCCTGCACAGACAGTGATGGGTGGTGGACATGACCCCAGCCTCCTTCCTGCCTCCACCCCTGATCTGCCCTCGAGTGCAGGTCCCCCTTGTGAGGTGGGGGGCCAGGTGTGCCCGCCTGCTCTGTGACAGCAGCTGTTTCTCTCCAGGTGTTCTCTTGGGAAGGACCTAATGGGTGCCTCTTCCTCCCCTGGCACGGCCCCCAGGCAGCAGCTTGTGGGGCAGAGAGTGTCTCTGGAAAGCCTGTCTTTGGGATTGGGTGGGCGGTGTGCTGGCCCGGAGCGGCAGGAGATCCTCCTAAGGTCTGCCATCCTAGTTGGGGGCCTGACAGGAGGTGACAAGAAACAGGAGATGAGGTGTCCCCAGGTCAGGGCGACAGTCCCGTCAGCCATGACGTGGGCAAGCACCCCTTTCCAGGGTGCATTTCTCCAACAGCCCCCCAGGGGCTAACAGTGCTTGGCAGGAGGCCAGCACCGGGGCAGGGCAGGGGGATGGGCCAGCACAGCCTCCCCTCTCAGAACCTGCTGCCATGGGGAGACACATGACGTCCTAACCTCCCTGCCCGTCTCTGGGGACAAAGACAGTGGCCTCTGGAGCCAGTAAAGCCAAGATGCCAGGCTACGCTGGGGAAGGGCGATGACAGTGATGGAAAAATAAACACCCACTCACAACTGTGAAAATTTCACAATTAAAATAAAAAAATGAAAACCAAAAAAATTAAAATTAAAAAACGCACAAAAACCAAAAGAATCCAAGAGCATACACCTGGAATCGCAGAGTGACTGGGAAAAGTCAGGGTGCGTCCTCGAGGCGCCTGCCCAGCCTCCCTCCTCCACTCCCCAGGGAGCAGCCCCTCGGGCCCCCAGGCCAGCCCCAAGGGGCCCCGGCCTGGGCCTCGCCACTCCCCACCAAAATAGAAACGTGGAGTCTCACCAGGTCGGTCCTGAGCCACACCTCAATGTCGTCCATGACCGAGGGCTGCACCACGGGGATCTGCGGAGGTGGCAGGCAGCGGCCAGGCAGCCCCCAGCCAGGCAGGGAGACAGAACAGCGGACACGTCAGTGCAGGCAG
>NW_011494752.1:8679794-8683026 GCF_000754665.1 Bison bison bison
AAGCCCGGAGAGGCAGAAACACCCTGAAGCCGGATGGGGCACCTACACTGCCTCCCCCACCCCCCAGGCAAGCTGCACCAGAAGGTTCTCAGGGCCTCTCCTCCCCACAGGGAAACCTACGCTGTTTCCAATGAGGCCGGAGCCAGTGGTGCACTCAAGGGTGATATCCCACTCAAGGGTGACATCCAGGGGCTGTGGACCCTCCTGACAGCCCGCCCTGCACCTCCTCACCACCACCTACAAGCCCTTGGTCTCACTCAAAAGTACAAAAAGTTTCCAAGCAAAGAATTTGTACTCAGGCAGTTTGGAAAGACTTGGGTTTCTACACTATGGGAAATAAGGCAAAGCAATTAATATACATTGTTTAAAAAAAAAGAACAAACACACTGCAATCAGACAGGTGAGATGCAAGGTTAGTTGTTAGCCTGGCTTATTTCTGAAGTCGGAGCCTGGAGCTCTAGGTGGGGCCAGGCAGGGGCGGCGCCACCACTGGCTGCCGAGCCACACCGCGCGTTGTGGGCAGTATCCTTTTTTGCAGGATTAACAGGTCCAAGGACACACTATGGATCCTCCCAATTTGGACAATGGAGGGAATATGCTTTAAGGAGTCCTGCTCTAAGGCCACTCACACGTATGGGGTGGAGCCCCAGCCTGCCCCAAAGAAGCAGACGAGGGCCTGGCTGGCCTGTGTCTCTAAGGTTGGCACTGGGCCTGGGGCAGCAAGCAGGGCTGTGGAGCAGTGGGCGATAACCCCAAATGTGGCTGGGCCCAGTCACCGGCTCCAAGCTGGATGGGCAGACATCCTGGCCTGGGCTGTAGCGGCCCTGCCACACCTGGCTCTGCCAGGAGACCTTGTGCCACTCACAGGCCCAGGCATGCTGGCCCAGCCTGAACAGCCCTCCACTGGCCCATCCTGGCCCGGGCCCTAGGAGTCAGTCCCGCTTCCTCCTGGAGTGTCCAGCGTCTCCCGCTCTGGTCCCATGACCCACAGACCTCTGGTTTCCATGGCAGAGGCAGGTAGCCACGTGGTGGCTCCGTGAGAGGTAAGCTGCTCTCTGCCCGGCAGGCAGGCTGGAGCAGGAGACCCCTCTGTGCACAGACTTGGGCCACTTGATCACAAGGCAGGAGGGACTCTCCCAGGCTTTGGCCGTGGACGCCCTACTTCCCAGGGCTGACTGACTGTGTGATCCCAGTGCCCTGGCCCTGGACTCCTCTTGTTCTGTTCCTGTTGTGTCTGTGTTTCGTCAGGGGCTGCAGACCTTTCTGGGGGACACGGTGGGCACAGACCCCACTGGCTGAGGACGGCCTCATTCACAGCAGGGGGCCCCCCACCCCCAGGCAGAGGCCACAGGACTCGTACTCATCCTACAAAGTGAATACTGCCCAGAGCTCCAGGGACAGTGAAGGGGGAAGGGCCCTCCTCTCACTCCTGCAAACGCCCGAGCTCAGCAGAAAACCAGAGCTGTGTTTCTGGGGCTGGAAGTCTGTGGCTTAAGGAGACAGACAGGAGGGTGAGACTGGGCACCCGCCGGGGTGGGGGGTGGCCCTGGACTGTCCGACTCACAGGGGCTCAGCAGGCGACAGAGGGAAGTGCTGGGGGCACAGGGGATCAGCGCGGTTGATGACCGCTCACCATTCCTTGGGCTATGAGCCAGCTGTCTATGGGCTCCAGGGCGGAGTCCCCACCTTTACCTCTCTTCGGGGTCGAGGACAGAAACGTCCCAGAAAGGAAAGTCACAGCGAGACCCGTGGTAAAGAAGGCAAGAGCCGGTGTCATGGAAACAGAGAAGCTAAGTCACCGAGGAGCTGGACCCAGCACCCCACGCCCTCCCAAACACCCCTTGACTCCTGCATAAAAGAAGGAGTTAAGTACAGGGGATCCCAACAGGGCAGGGCATGCTCAAGCCCTGTCCCCACCCCAGGAAACCTCTTGAGGCCAGCGGGGATGCCCTCCCGCCTGGGACTCTTGGGGTCACCAAGGGGCGACGTCACAGAAGCAGCTGTGGCATAATCATTTCTATTTCTTCTCATTTCTGCTTTTTTCCTCTTTTTCCCCTTTCAGTTACCTGTGTGTTTCTTTTCCAACTCTTAACGAGAATGCTGAATTTGCCTTTTTACATAGTAAAAGTATTTAAAGTTAAGACTCCTGATTTGGATGTACTGTGGAGGTGCAGTTACACAATTTTTCCCCTTTTATTGTGCTCTTAACTTTACCCTTGGCCCAGTTTTCATTTCCAGGTCAGCACTGTTTAGGATATGAACAACAAAACCTGAAGTACAGGCCTGAAGATGCATGTAAGTGCGTGTGTGGACGGACACACCCACGGACACAGACATACAGACACACACAGAGACAGGGATACCCACACACAGACACACAAACTCACAGACACACAGACGTGGACATGCACAGACAGGCATATGCCCCCCACAGTCGTGCACACACACACACACACACACACACGCTGTCCACAGGAACCCTGCTCCCACACCCTCCACTGAGCAGGACACATGGGGAGCAGACTGTCTCCCGCAAGTGAAGATGCTGACGAGAGAGAGGCAGCCAGGCCAGGCACCCGCCCGCCTAGGGTGAAGGGTGAGAAGCTGGCCACGTTCCTGAGCTTGAGCCTCGGGCACTGGCATTGGGACACATCTGGGCCAGGTGGGGCAGGCCTGAAGGCAGAGAGGGAAGCTGACCAGGCCAGCTTGGCTGGGGGGGCCAGGGGAGGGGCCTCACTGGCCCCCTGTGCCCTGAGTTACAGGGAGGCATCTCAGCAACAGGAGACACTGGACCATGACCACCAGAGCACACAGCAGAGCTAGCCTCAGGGGTCTGAGGGGGCAGGGCACTGAGAGCCACAGCCGAGCTGGCTCTCTGGTGCCCCCTAGTGGCCGGTGAGGAGAGACACATGACTCTCACCGAGCTGCCTAAACCAGAGGGGACCAGGGGAGCAGCTTTCCTGCAGACAGCAGGCCACAGCACTGCTGCCTGCTCGGGCCACATGGATGGGGCTGCAGGAGGCCAGGGGCTGACGCTGAGGAAGTGCTGCCCCTTGCTAGCCCAGGCCAGGTGTGGGTAGCTGTTCTGGGGCTACAGTTCACCCCACATGCATTCGTTCACTCACAGCCACTCATTTCTCAGTTAGGCAGAATGAGCCATCACAGCATCTGGGGCCCCAACAACCCGACCTCCACTCTCAGCGCTGCCCATCCCCCTGCAGCCCAGCTCCCC
>NW_011494752.1:8683126-8685413 GCF_000754665.1 Bison bison bison
GCCAGGTGGGCGCGGGGAGGAGGTGCAGTACGCCTTCTTCAGTGGATAACTTTTTGACTAGTGTGTCCGCCCTTGGTCCCGGGGCCCCAGCAGGATGGGGAGGCCGCACAGCGGCCCATGGCCCAGGGTGGCACAGGGTGCGGGGTTGGCAGGAGTCTGGGCTCTGTTCACTGAAAGGATCCTGAAATGTGTCCCAGGGCATTTCCGAGTGGGGAGAGCACCCAGGCCTAAGGGTGGCCTGGCCCACAGCAGCCCAGCACATTCCTCCACCAGCAGACACAGGCAAAAGCAAGCACTCTGATGACCACAGGGGCCGTAGGCTGTGGTCATCTGTGTGTCTCTTTAGTGGGAAAACCGCAAAGCAGCCTGAATGCAGCAGCCTCCTCTCGCCCCACCCTCCCCTCCCAGCCTTCAGGACGTGGCCCCCTCCTCCCCACCATCAAAGGGCACCTGAGAGCAGGGGAGGGGGCGGGGGAGCAGGGGAGGGGACCGGGGTCCTGAGAGAAGGAGGGTGCCCAACCATCGCCTGGGCCTTGTCCATGCCGGGGCTGCCTGTGCCCAGGGCCCGAAAATCTATTTGGCTGGAAATAGTGAAGCTGCTGGCAGATGTCAAAAGATAGTAATGTGATAAGAAGTAAGAGTAACCTTTAGTCCCCCTGAAGTCACGCTAATGAAATGTTGGCTCCCTGCCTAGAGAAACAGGTGGACGGCCCTTGATCGAAGTGACCTGTGTCCTCACCTAGGTTAGCCCATGAAGTACCTCTTGGGACCCACTCGCAAGCCCACTGTTTCTAGAAAACTCTCCAGCGCTGTGTCTGCAGCTGGGTTCACCCCAGGGCCACACAGCCAGGCCGGCAGACCCCATATCCGGCCTCCACAGGCATTTTAGAGAGGCGCAGGCCAACCTCCACCAGATTATTTGTATTTACTTGACCTACTGGGGCCTTATAAACGCTGGAATGAAAAAACACCCTGAAATGACCATGAGGCTGAGGGACACGTGGTCCTTGCTCTGCAGGGTGGGCCGCCGTGCGCACTGGCACCACCTGAGGCCCCTTTCGTCCCGAGCGAGCAGGAGCAGGGGCACCCGGGGCACGACCTGCCAGGTTCACGCTTGCTGGCAGGGTTTCCACCCGACACGTTCTCATGACAGGAGATGCAAGTTTTCGTTACTGTGATTCTTCTAAGCCGGGATGCCGGCCTCGGGGAGGGCGCCTGCCACCTGCCACGTTCCCAGAACCCAGCATGGAGAGTCAGCACGTCTCCAGGGAGAAACCGGCAACTCCAGCTGCTGGAGCAGGGGGTCCCTGATGCCCACCAGCCTCAGCCTGCCCAGGACGAGCAGAGAGGCTCATCAAGTTGCAAAGCTTGAAAAAAGCTGCTAAAGGGGTCATTGGCTTTAAGCCCTCTTTACTGTTCAGAATTGATCCCCTGGGGTCAGGGATCATGCCCCGTTTTCCCCTCTGGACCGATCTTGAGAGCCAGCACGCTCAGAAGATAAACACTGACCTGTGAGAAGCTCCTCACCCCTTGAGCTGGCGGAGGCAGATCTCCCCTCCCATGGGTGGACTTGCCCCTCTCCAGGAGCTCCCTGCCTGTGGGCCCTGGCCTCATCTGTGAAATGGGGTGACGGCTTCCACCACTCACCACCCTGTAGCCCTTCATTTCCAGGCTGCTCATTCTGTTTCTAATTCAGAAACCCAAGCCTGACCCCTGACTGAGAGGTGTGGAGTAGGTCAGCTGTGGGTGACAGGACAGCTCACGTGACCTTGGGATGGGCTGCGCTGCCTCGCTGGATGCAGCGCCTGGGCTCACGAGCCACCTGCCACGTGGTCGATGTGGGAGCACTACACCAGGGCAAAGTTTCTGTGAAAACCAGGCGTGTCAGATACGCTGGATACTTGGCTGCCCTGTGGACAGCCCCGGCCGCGGGCGCATCCCCAGGCCCGAGGAGTCTCAGTGTTCTCACCCTGAGCGACCTGGGCTCTGACGCGGTCTGCGGGGAGCACCTCCTGGGCAAGGGGTCTGCGGAGTGTGAGGTGGAGGAAGGAGATGGAAAAGAGAGAGAAACAAAGGCACCTCTCATGTGGGGACTCTGATGAGGATCTGCAGCCGGACTCCCTCCCCCTGTCCTCAGCCCTGATCTGCACTCGCTGGCGGGCAGCTCGCTCACTGGCTGGCTCACTCACCGGCCCAGGAGGGAGGGGGCTGCCACCAGCTCAGCCACTGCCAGGCACCCTCGGCTGCGTTTGGGGGCTGCGGGTCTATACAGGGAGCCCTGCCCCTG
>NW_011494752.1:8685513-8689129 GCF_000754665.1 Bison bison bison
AGTTAGGCAGAATGAGCCATCACAGCATCTGGGGCCCCAACAACCCGACCTCCACTCTCAGCGCTGCCCATCCCCCTGCAGCCCAGCTCCCCAGCCAGCCCAGAACACCAACCCCCTTCTGATGGAACAGGTGGGTAGGCCTGCGGGACCTCCTGTCCCTTCTGTGAGGGCCTCACCTATTGGGGTGCTGCCCAGCCCAGGGCACTACAACCTCTGGGGACAGACTCCCTGACCACAGGAGCCCTGAGAGCCCAGAGCCACCTTGGGGGCACAGCGGGGCTCCCAGTCAGACCTCTTGGGGTACAGCCTTGCCCACTGCTCTCGGGCTGCCCTCACAGTCTCCCCCTCTCGGGGCCTGTCTCCTCCTGGAAAAGCTGACACTGCGGTCTCCCACAAGGTGGGGGGACTCGGTGAGCTGATGTGGCTCACCCAGGTCTGCCCCTCTGGTCTACCCCACTGCCATCAGCTCTGCCTAACTCTCTAGCCACCTTCACCCCCACCCCCACCCCCCCGGCCTTCCCTCCAAGCAGAAAAGCAGGGTTCCAGACCTACCACTTCGGAGCTCTGTTTCCGACCATCAACTGCCACAGCAGGTACTCCGACGGCCTGGGGGTCCTCGTAGGTGGGCCTGGGGACAACGGAGCACAAACGGGGAAGTCATGGGGATGGATGGGGTGGACTGGTCATCCCCTCTGGCCGCAGGACCTTCCTCACGAGTGCTTGGCAGTCTCGGCATTTAGGCCGGGATCTGAAGGCAGCTGAAGCCAGGAGGTCCAGCTGCTCACTCCCTCTGCACCTCAGTGTCCCCCTTTCAAGTAACAACATGAGGCATCTCTAAGGCTCAAGGACGGGGTGCTGTGAGAGAGCAGCCATATGAAGCAGAGCAGCGGCCTTGGGGGCATCTGACAAGGGTCAGATGTGAGGGGTCTCCCGGTCTAGGGTCAGGGTCTATCACTCATTGTGAGGCTGTCTCTTCTACTCCCCAACTTCTTGTGCTGAAGCACGGCCTGGGGCCCTGCTCAACCTGCTGAGCCCTGAGCACAGACCCAGAGATCTGGATGCATCAAGATGCTGGGCCCTAGGAGGTGGGTCAAGGCTTAACAGAAGGCTCCCAGAAGCAGATGCAGGGGGCTGTGTGTTTTGGAATCAACTCCCACAATTCCACCTGGCTCACCGTAGCCAGAGTCTCTGTCAGGGAGGCCGCTGCCCACACCCCTGGGGCAAGGAACCAACTTGTTGCCTGCCTGCCACATCCTCTTGCCTCCCTCGCACCCGCCCCCCACCCCACACACACACAGGCAGTTCCAGCAACCACAGTGCCGAGCAGGGGGAACAGTGAGCCCAGACTCGGACAGACTGACACGGCCGGGATGCCGGCCTCACGCAGCATCAGTGTCTCTGGCCAGGTTCCAGCAGCCAGAGTGTGAAGTCCCGGCCCTGGCGAATTAAAAACCCCACTGTGCTGGCCATGGGGCCAGGCCGGGGTCAGCCCCCCAGTATCCCCAGAGCCATCAGAAGGGCCCCCACGTACGGGTTGCGCTGCTCAGCCGAGGCACTCCCTCTGGTCTGGGCGAACACATCGAAGCTATCCCGGGGCTGGCACTGCTGCAGCGAGCTCAGGGTGCCACTGACACTCTCCGTACCCAGGTCTGCACACAGAACACAGCATAGGTGACCACAGACGTGGGCCTGACCTCGGGAACGACCCCCCACTCCCCAGTGGGCTGCCCCTGGTGGATGGAAGTCCTAAGGGGAGAGAAGGGTAGAGAACAGCCACAGCCCCACAAGCTGCTCCCAGACAAGGGCAAGCAGTGAGCAGGCGGGCCCTACAGGGCGCGCCGCGAGCCAGTCACAGTGGCCATGGACCAGGGTCCTTTATGTGACAAATATTACATAGGTGTCCACATGTCACCAGTCAGCTGCCAACCCTTCCAGGCCTGGTGTGGCCTCAGCAGCCTTTGGGGCCGCAGGTCCAGCACCTGAGGAGCTGACACCAGTTTGCCGCCCTGGCCCAGCTGACACTGAGAAGATCACTCGGGCCACACAGGATGTCCATGTGCGACACAGCAGCCACCTATCCTCAGGACCAAACAGCCTCCAGTTCCTTGGACCGCCACCCCCCAACTCCAGGTTTCCAACAGGTTCAAACTCTAAGCTTAGGGAGAAGCCTTGAGCTGAAGCTGGCACAGCAGGACCCGGCCCACACTGCCCCATGGACCGCCCCCCCAGAGGCCAGGAGGTGGGGGGAGGCCAGGGACACTCACCCAAGCCGGCGAGCTGGGAGGAGAGAGAAGATGGGGGTGCTGTGCTCCCCACAGTCGGGCTCACCACGGCTGGAGACCCCGGGCCCAGGTCTATGAGGTTGTCCTCTGTCACTTCGCTTAGCACCTGCCAGGCAGGAGACATGCTGGCCCAGAGGGGAAAGCCCACAAGGTCCCAGGGTTTCCCTGCACCTACCCACCAGGGATGTTCCCCCACCCTCCCCCTCAGAGTTTGCTCTCCCATCACCCTAATATTTCAACCATAGCTAGGAAAACCAGAGGTAAGGTCAAATCCAGGCCAGTTTCCTGGCCCCCAGGCAGGGGAGAAAGAACACTCACCCCATTAGTGGCATTTTGAGCAGATCGGCCTGACCTGTATCGTTCGAACCTAAGGGGGAAGGGAAAGTAGAGTAAGGAGGGTACGGGGAGGTGGAGCTGTGGTGCCCGTGGGCCCGGAGGCCAGTAGAGACCCAGGCTCATTTGGGGGCCTGAGAGCGGACACCCCGTACACACACAAGTTTGTCCTGCCTGCCTCTGCATGGGGCGACTGGGGTGGGGGTCAGCCTCCCCATGGGCACTGCAGGAGAGGGAGGAGGTGCTGGCTGGCACGTCCAGGAGGCATCAAAGCACACCATGGGTTCCTCTGGCTCAACTCTCACTCACTGAGCTCCTGTGGCCCCCCAGACCACAGGCGCCTCTGGGCCCTGCAGGGGCGCTGGGTCAGCCACCTTCCGTGGGGGCATCTCAGATCCAGGTGAGGACTGCCACCCTCCCTGTCAGGCAGCTCTGCTGGAGAGTGAGGAGCTGAGGTGCTGGAGGAAAGGGTGGGGCCCATGGGCTGGCACCTGGAGGAGGAAGGCAGGCTCAGGCCCTAGCAGCTGTGTGGGGGTCAGTCACCAGAGAGAGGACCTAGCCTGGTCAAGGACAGACTCTCCTCTCCTGCACTCAAGGCATTCTGTCCCAGGCAGGGACCAGCATAGCAACCCAGACACTGTAAGCTAAGACCTCTTATAGCTGGGGCTCTGCTGGGGTTCCTGCCCCTCAGTGGTCCCCGCCACGTGCTGCAGTCACGCCTGGTGAGCAGGGATCCTGAGGACAAGCCGGGGTGCGGTTTGTACTCAGTCTACACGGACAGGAATTCTAACCCACCTGTAGTTCGTGTGCTGGAGCACCTCCCCCGTGCCCTCACTGACAGTCAGTCCTGTCAGAGGCTCTCTGGCCAGAAGGTCTGCCAGCCCTGTGTATTACCGTTACCCTATTCCTGAGATGGGTTTACCGGGTGAGAAGCTCAGCCCATTGAAACTGGAGACACGGGAGACGCAGAGCAGGGCCCAGGGCTCTGGGGTCGGGAGTGG
>NW_011494752.1:8689229-8690468 GCF_000754665.1 Bison bison bison
CAGGAGTAGAGCCGGGTCGGGAGTGGAGCTCCCCCCGACCCGGCTCTACTCCTGTGCCCCCTGGCACTCGGGGCCCCGGATGGCCCCGCATTCCTACCATGGTCGGCCCATCACCCAACTGGCAGACACAGGGCCACCCACTGCTGCCGCCACAGCTGAAGCAGAAACAAGGCCCAGAGTTGTGGCACTCACAGCAAAACCAGCCTGAGGCCCAGATGCCCATTGGTCATGTGGACCTTCTGTGACGCCAGGTCGTCCAGCTAGGGTCTGCAGCCCGGAGGCCACCTCATCCTGACGGCAAAACACTGGCCTGGCCAAAGTGCTTCCTAGGGCTGCTGCTGCTGCTAAGGCACTTCAGTTGTGCCCGACTCTGTGTGACCCCATAGACGGCAGCCCCCCAGGCTCCGCCTTCCCTGGGATTCTCCAGGCAAGAACACTGGAGTGGGTTGCCATTTCCTTCTCCAATGCATGAAAGTGAAAAGTGAAAGTGAAGTCGCACAGTCGTGTCCGACTCTGTGCGACCCTACAGACGGCAGCCCACCAGGCTTCCCGTCCCTGGGATTCTCCAGGCAAGAACACTGGAGTGGGTTGCCATTTCCTTCTCCAATGCATGAAAGTGAAAAGTCAAGGTGAAGTCGCTCAGTCGTGTCCGACTCTTAGCAACCCCACGGACTGCAGCCTCCCAGGCTCCTCCGTCCATGGGATTTTCCAGGCAAGAGTACTGGAGTGGGGTGCCATCGCTTTCTCTGGCTTCCTAGGGCAGCCCCCTCCAGATCCAGGGTGGGAACCCGCTCACCACCACCTGCCTGCTTAACACTGCCTGGATCCCACACTTCTTCCAGAGGGAAGGCTCGGGGAAGGGAGAGAATATGCAGGTTTGCTACCTTGAACCCCAAACTGACTTGTCTGCAGGAGGAGCGAGAGAGTGCCCGTGGCAGCAGCGACCCGTGGCACTCACACCCCTTGCCTCAGAGCCTCCAGAGACTGACGTTGCAAAGAAGAGGACAGTCTCTCCTTTCCAAATATGGGAAAGGAAATCTTCCCTGGTAGAGATTTCCCCCTTTAATTCTTTGCAGATTCAGGGGCTCCTCCAAGGAGCAGGTGCAGGAACCAGGGGTTCCCGGCAGTTCTCCTTCCTGGGCAGGAGACATGGGACCAGCTTGAGGTTCACGGAGGGCAGCGCTTGCCTTCACGCCCCCACCCCCGGCCCCTTCCCTGGACTGCCCCGCCCCGGGCCCC
>NW_011494752.1:8690616-8706461 GCF_000754665.1 Bison bison bison
ACCTCTCGTAGCGCAGGAAGACGTTGTTGAGGTCGTCGTTGACGTGCAGCAGCTCCTCTGTGACCTCCTCGTTGCACACGCGGGAGATGAGCTCCACCACGCGCTGCTGCATGGCGCGGCAGGTCCGGTGCAGCTCCTGCGGACACACGGCCCGGCTACCGCGGGCTCGCTTCAGAGCGGCGCGTGCCGGCTCTAGAAGCCACCCCAGGGCCCATGCTCTAGAAGCCACCACAAGGCCGGGCGTGTGCGCGAGGCCCGGAGGACCCCCCTGCTCCGCCCCACCAGTAGATGAACAAGCGTTCTAGCGTGCGCTCTGCTGTGTGCGGAGAACAATTTTACACAGACCGCTTGTAAAACCTGAGAACACGATTCCCTGCAGTTGCTTCCTCTCTTCAACAGAACATGGCAGACGCCACCCCATCACTTGGGACAGGCTGCCCCATTCTCTATCCCCACGCATCTCAACGCTTTCTGGGCACCAGCCAAGACTGCTTGTGCGCTGTGAACACACCCCGACTCAGCGCCTCCAGCACGCCCCCAGCCACCACCCCCCACCTCTAGTTAGCAAAGCCAGGCTCCCACCCACCCCAGCGGAGGCGCCACAAGCTCAAGCAGAACAAGCCCCTCCGCGGACTGCAGGCAGCGGCTCCAGCACCGGGCACACCTGCCTGAAGAAGGGACAGCACCGGCCTGGAGGAGGCGGGACTGCAGTCAGTCTCCCCAGGAGCCCAGCCCCTGTGGGGTGTCAGGACTACAGCAAGCAGTCCTGACCCTCAGCTGTCCGGGGCGGGAAGCGGGTGGAAGAAGAGGTGAAGCTCTGCCCAGAGCCCTCCCATGCCCCCTGCCCACTACCCAGGGTTCTGGCCCCGGCCACGACAGCCAGGGTGCGTCATCTGCTTTCACCTGTTTAATATGCTAGAGGTCTCTGTACAGTTTTACTCTTGGAGAAGGGTTCCCTGACCCTACAGAGCATTTGAGAGGCACTAGATGATTTCTGAAGGAGACCCAAAGCTGTGCACTGGTGCCTGGCTCCTGTGGCCTTCCGCTGAAGCGGAGGGGGCAAGACAGCCCCCAACCCACTGGCAGGGCCTTGGATGCGCCACACCTGCGCCAGCGCCCAGGGGCCCTTCATGGAGCTTCACCTACACATGGACCCAGATCAGGGGCCTCTTGGGGTCTCTGCACAGAGAAAGTTTTACCTTCTCCTTGCTTCAAATTTTTAAGTTATTATCTTAAAAAATTACAAAGGAAAAAAAGAGAGAGAGAGATTGTATAAGTAAGAAAGACCACAGCATAAAGATTTGTGCCACCATGGACACCCGCCGGCCACCCTCAGGGCCTCCAAGCGATCATCCACAGCCAGACGCAGCGGCTCCAGGCAGACCTTCCTGCCTCCCTCCAGCTCCACGCCACCCAGACAGGCACCTTCTTCCGGTCCTGAGCTGAGACAAGGCGACCAGAGCCTGCCACCGGCCCTAGCTTAGACAGGAATGTCCTCACCGCAGACAGTCTCTGTCTGGCCTCCTGGGTCTGGTTCTCAACAGCGGGGTGAACAGCTGGTCACCACTCTTGGTGCAAATGCCCTCCATCCATCAGAGCACCTGGCAAAATATCCTTTTCCTGTCTAATTAATCCCCACACCTTCATCTTCTCTTTAAGGGACACTCTCATCCCCACATTGCAGAACAACCTTTTAATCATCTTGCTGGGTTCCCAGGAACAGGGAATGGGGTCCTGCAGATCTGCGCTCTGCAGCTGCAGAGGAGACGGAGGAAGAGAAAGTCTTTGTTGACGACAAGAGGGGAATAATGAAGCTGAACACATAGTCAACTAGGTTTCTCTGGAGAAAATGGTCCTGGCCATCTAGGCTTCTATTGAAATGAGACGCAAGAAGCAAGATAAACCATCTACTATTTGAAGAGACAACGTGGGGCAGGGCTTCTAACAGGAGCCTTCCAGGAGCTGGGGGACAGCTGTGAAGGAATGCCTGTTCTGGACGCCATTGGATTAATTAAATATTATCGCTAACTGCAGACAAAGCTACAGAGGCTGGTCTGGGGGCAGCAGGGGTGTGGCTGTCAGCACCGGGATCCCAAGGATTCCAAAGGCTGGACTCCCGAGTGCGACTGAGGGCCAAGCTCTAGCAGACAGAGGCAGAGCCTCAGGTTTCAGGCCCAGACCTGGAGCCCACACGCAGCCAGGAGACATGGCTAGAGAGCTCTCAAGGAAGATGGAGGTTCCCCAGCACTGCCTCCTGCTGAGAAACACCAGCAAGGGAGGGCAGCCGACCACAGCAGTGAAGGACCTGCCCCACAGGAGATGAATTCGTGATGCTCAGCTGGTGGGGCCGCAGGCAGGGGTTGGACGTGAATGAACAAGCATGCACAGCCCCACTGGCTCTGACAAGCTGCGCCTGGCCCTATGCTGGTGACTTTTCAGCTGCTTTCCAGTCCTTTGCCAGGGCAGCGATTACTCCAGGCTCCAAGTCACGAGCTCCTGGAAAGGGACCCGGGCACCCCTCAGCTGCGGCTCTTCTGCTCTGTCGAGCTGCTTCCCAAAGGCTATCCGAATCCTGTGTTTGGAGGAGGAGGTGCTTCCCAGGCCTGTCACTGAGGATGTTCAGGAATGAGGGTGCTAGGCAAGCTGCCGTCAGGGGGCCAGCATAGGGCAGGGCTGGACCAGCTGCCAGCGGGTCTCTCCGGCCCAGAGAAAGGCATCTGTGTTACTCCAGGCCCTGGCCTCACCATCCTGGGGGGACTCAGCCTCGCCTCGCCCACCTTGCTCCAGCTCCTGCCGCTCCACAGGTCCTTCGTGAAATGCAGGAAGCCGTTGGTCACCCTCCCAGATGCTGGTCGTTGCTGTGGTGTGCCTCGCCGACACCTTCTGCCTCCCTCTTCCCGTGTCCTACACCTCCTACCCAGCAATTTACACTCAAATCCGCAGCAGCTTCTGCTGGTGTGAACACTTGGGCTGATGACAAGCGCATTTATTCCCATCGTGAGCTCTGGACAGCTCTGCCCTGAGCAGTCTGGCGGCCCTCCAGCCCGACCCTTTGCCAGCAGACTGTGGCACTTTCCCACGTGGAGCCTTGCTGTCCAGTGCAGCCCTGACCCCTGGGAGACCCCGCCTGGCTGGCTCCTGGCTGTGGGGGAAGGGAGGAGGGGGGCGTCGGGGACAGCTTGAGAGGCACAGCCAGCAGCCAGCAGACCCTGTCTGCTCATAGCGCTGCCGGCTTGTGAGTCTTTCATGCCAAGAGGACAGCCTCCCACTGGCACCCAGGGCCATCCCTACTGTTTGGTTCATAAGACAGCAGCGAGTGGGCAGGCTTGGAGTCAGAGCAGAACAGAGGGGAAGGAAACGTCATGGGAAGCAACCTATTTTTGAAAACTGTGAGCTGACGCCAAGAGATCAGGTTCTGTGTGTCTTGGCTGACAGGCTTGTTTGAACACACACACGTACATGCACACACACACGCAGAGTGCATGCTGTCTGGTCGGCCCTGGCTCTCGTTTGAACACGCACACATGCAGAGTGTATGCTTCCTGCTCAGCCTTAGTCGTCTTGTTTGAACACACATGCATACACACACACACACACGCAGAGTGCATGCTGTCTGGTCGGCCCTGGCTCTCTTGTTTGAACACGCACACACGCAGAGTGTATGCTTCCTGCTCAGCCTTAGCTGTCTTGTTTGAACACACACGCGCACACACACACACACACATTCAGAGTGCATGCTGCCTGCTCAGCCTTAGCTGTCTTATTTGAACACACACACACACACACACACACACATACAGAGTGCATGCTGCCTGCTCAGCCTTAGCCGTCTTGTTTGAACACACACACACACACACAGCTTGCATGCTCTCTGCTTGGCGTTGGCTTTGTTCCACTATGCCCGCTGCCAGGACCTCCGTTCTGCCCATTGCAGACTGGTCAGCAGGAACTTGGTGCTGACACAGCACAACACTGCCTCAGGAGGCCCTCTCAGTTCCTGAGCCTCGGGTAACGCCTGGAAGATCCCCTCAGGCCGTGGGTGGAGGCCGCCGCGTGGCTGACATGTGGGCGAGCTGGGAGACCCTCCACTCCATGTCGAGAGCAGCCGGTGGGCCTGGGCCCAGAGAGATGGGCTGCCCATGGTTGAGTGCCTCCAGGCAGGGACCACAGCCCAAACACCTCTAGGCTGGCTTCCCCACCCCGTCCTCAGGGGCTGGAAGGACACGGGGCAGGAGCCCTGTGGCCAGCCATACTCCTAGACCCCTTTCTGCCAGGCTCCGGGACCTACAGGTGGCCAGTGGGCAAGGACATGAGCCACCCTGGCCCAAGGACCTCAGCATCACCCCAGATGTCTCACGAGGAGCCCCTAGGAACAGGAAGAGTTGACGGTCCCTGCACGTTTGTGACAACATTGAGTGAACAAAACAAAACGTAAAATTATACACGTATTATCGCCTCATATGGAATAAACACAGAAAAAATGTCTGAAAGAAAATTCACCAAAACCAACAGTGCTTATATGTGGACGCTGGATTAAAGGAAATCATTTTCTCCTTTGAACTTCCTTTCTTTTTCGATGGGTATATAGTCTACAACTGGCATTTTGTAACCAGGAAAACAGGTTTTTAAGAAGAAAGAAGAAAGCACCAGGGACTGGCCTCTGACGGCCCCAGGATGCATGGGGCCGCTAACGGGCTTCTCCAGCTCGGTCCCTCTCGAGGATGGGCCCAAACCCTGAGCCACCTCCTGTGACCCCGGCCCGAACGCCCTCACCTGCAGCAACTCCAGATCGGATGAGTCCTCCTGCCCAGGGACCATCTCAGTTAGCATCTCGGACATGACTTTTGTGTTTCCTCGAACAACATCCAGTTCACTCCGCAGCCTGGCAATCTGTGGGGCCGGGGGGTGGTGGGGGAGCAGGGGGTGGTCAGTGAGCTGGACATGGCCTCGTTCGTCTGCCTGCGTGGGGGTGCCGACAGCTGGGGCCCCCAGGGGCAGTACCTGGATGGGGCAAGGGGGCCGAGCAGGGCCTACAGGGGACACGAGCCTCTCAGGCCCGTTTCTGCTCCTTCACATGCTAGTGAACATGGCACCCAAGGTCCCTGCAGGGCTGGGGGCCTTGTCCAGGAAACTCACAGCTGCAGACTCTGGCCCAGGAATCAAGGTCTAACCACAGCAGCCAGCACGAGCCACTCCTTCCCCTCCAGCCCCCACCTGGGGAGGGGGCAGATCCCAACTGCCAGCTCCCCAGCACAGAAAGCCCATCAGGAGAGGGTCTTGGTGGCCATCCACCTGCAAATGTGTCCACCTTCCCTTTTCCCAGGGCAGGGAAGCCACGTGCTGGCCATGGTGGGGTCCCTCCCACCTCTGCCTCCACAGCGGACGGCCTTCTCACCGGGTAGATCTGAGCCTCTGCAGGCCACACAGGGTCATGACTGTTTACAGCTCAGCTCCTGCCAGATTCCTGCCCACCCTGCCCTGGCCATGTGCTTCCACTCCCATCCCCCTTCCCCCCTCCCATTTCCCCAGCCCCGCCTCCAGCTCCATCCAGGGAGGCCTGGTCTGTCTCCTGGGAGGGGACCACAGACAGCTGGCAGGTCACCCGTGGCCCCAAGTGCACAAGTACCTGCTCAGAATTGGCAGTGATGGGGCCCGCGGTGCTCAGAGCTGGGGCCTGCGGGGCTGAGTAGGAGCTGCTGCTCGTCCTCAGCTGCGACTGGGACTTGGGCGTGGTTGCGGCGGGGTCCACCTCCGGGACGCTCTGGCAGGGCAACCACAAAGCCTTCTATCAACCCAGGTCACCCATGCGGCTGGCCTGGCACCGACCCCCAACACTGCCCCCAGCCCAGGACTGCATGTCAGCCTGACCCCTTCGCCCCCCACCTCTCCTTCCCCCACTAACCTCACAGTCATCCCACGCAACCCAGAGAGGCAGACCCCGCAGCCTGAGGGCTCTGGCTGCCCTCCCTCTGTCAGGACCACCATGGGGTCTGAGCAGAGGGCCTGCTGCTATGGAGGAGCCCTTCCGGAGCCCTTACATGGTACCAGAAGATGACTTTTTGGCCTTTGCAAGTAGACTAATGTAAATAGTAATCATGCAATTTACCGACTGTCCTCTGTAATCATATGAACAATACCGTTCTGTTATTACTCGAAAAATAAAACACGTCTGTTTACCCCACAAAGCACAGCCAGGGGCCTGGTGGATCCACGCGAGAAATGCTGGAAAGTCCAGGTCCCTGTGCTCCCTCTGAGCCCCTGATGGCCTCTTAACCTGACCTGAAAAGCCTGAAAGCTCTTCTTTGCCCTGTGACCAGTGAGGCCATCAGCCCCTCGCCATCTGCAATGCAGAAGTGGAGCCAGAGGGGCTCGGGCCCCAGGGAGATGCAGTCCCCACACTGGACAACCTGCTTGCACAGCAGGCACCTGACCCTCCCAGGATGGAGCAGCCACCTCCTGACAGCATCCTCACTGGTCCCTGGGGTCACAGCCCCCATGATGGGGTGAAAACTCGGGGACACTGCTGCCACTGAGCCCCCACAGCCAGCTGTCTCCCTCTGACACCACTTTATTGTCAACAAGAGATACCCTAGAGCTCTAAGGAAGCTGCTGACAGGCTGAACAACCCAGAGAGTATCTGCAGTGGGCTCCTGGGAGGCTCACCCGCTGCGGCGTGTGGATGGGGGACAGTGCGTCCAGGTCGGCCATGGGGAATTCCACACCCTTCCTCTTCAGCTCCTCATAGGCGTGCACAACCCCCGTGAGGTCAGGGCTGCTCCGGAAGGCATCGGCCCACGCCTGGAGGGGAGGACGGACCTGTTAGTGGTACTGGACACTCAGGGCTGCAGCCCAGCCACTCTGCTCCTCCTGCCAGCACTGCCAGGCTAAATGCAGATGGAAACAAAGCACAAAACCGAGTCCAGCATGGGGCGCTTCTTAGAGCAGAGACAAGAAACCACCTCCCCCACCGAGTCCTGGAGCTGAGCCCAGGTGATACACCTGACCATGACTGGCTGCAAGCCATGGGGGACAGGAGTGTGGCCTCCTCACTCTGCATGGGGAGGTCCAGGCTGACCCCCAGCTTCCTCAGTAGGTCAGGGAGCCCAGAGCCCATGCTGTCTGGCCACCCGTCTGACAGGCAGGTGCCTGCAGCCAGGGCAGGAAAGCAGGAGCTGCCCACAGAGTCGGGGGACGTGTGCCTTCATGGGACAGTCCACAGGGAGGCTCAGCCACCAGGTTCTGTTAGATCAGGACAACCCAGAGAGGAAAGGACACACGTTTCAATAGACTGCCACTCATCACTGGTTCATGGAACTGTTAAATTTTTTTAAAAAATTCTGTTCTTCAGAAGTTACAGAATATATCAAAAAAAGAAGTACCACCAGAGGAACCCCCAACAAAACAGGCCCAGAAGAGGAGGCAGAGCTGCTCCATTGCCAACTCTGTCACTGGAACAGGGCACAGCTGCCTCCCTGACTCCAGAAGGGTTCCAGCCAACCCAAGGTCAGAGACCTGTCCCTCACCAGCTGACCACCAGAAGCCACGAGGTCAGTTTCCAAAGAGACTCGCTCACTTCAGCTACTGTGTCTCACGAACCACAGACCCTGCTGCCAAGAGCCCGGCCTCCGAGGTCTGCTTGTCCCATCTGCACCTGCAGGGACTTCACGCCCACGTCAGGATGGCCCGCGGTGGCCACACTGCAGTGTGGCCTGGACGCTGGCGGGCGGCAGGGCCACAGAGGCAGCACCGGCAGGAGAGGAGGAGCACCCAGAGCCCCCGCCTCCACCAGCTGCCCCGGTTGCACCACCTGATTCAAACCCAGCCAGTCCTGCGACTCCACCTTCAAAAACGGGCCAGCTTTTGGTCTCGGACCTAAACTTTAGGATCTCAGAACGTCCCACAGCCTCAAGGGAGGTTGGGGAGAAACAGGGGCGCAGTGGCTACTTCCAGCACGGCCTCCGCCGTTACTTCTGCAGGAGGGCTCCCCCCACAGAAGTGATGTTGACGATCTCGACTGTCCCTTCCAGTCGGTGACACTCCTCAGGGCACCTGCCCAACAGCCATCAACAGGCCCCTGAAGGCACTGGAGGGCAATGTGTGCCCAGCTGCTGGGTCAGGTCCTCTCTCCACAGAGCCTGGCCAGGCCCAGGGTGGGGCGGGGCTGGGCTGCTCTCTGGGGAGATGCGGGCCTTGGGAGATGGCCACGAGCCAGCGGGGACTGGGAAGGAAGGCTGAGGACCCCATTCATTCTCCATCTGTCCACCTGCTCTCCTCCATGCGGGGTGGCTGTGAGCACAGGACAAAGTTGTTTGGGGGGGGACTGAGTCTGGAGGGGGTCAGACTTCCCAAACAAGCCACTAGGGCCACCTGCAAGTGCCCACACCTAAGGCCCAGCCAAGGGCCGAGCGGGTCACCCAACCAGCAGGGGTTTTCCAGAACAAGGTGGGGGTCTCAGACTTGCAATAGGGAGGCAGGGACCAGGAGCCTTTACAGAAGCGGTGGGAGAGGCCCAGGGCCACCAACCCACCTGGATGAGAGCAAGCACCTTGTCCTGCACAATGGTGGGGGGGCTGTTCTTGGGAGAGATGACCTTGACCAGGACGCTGTCGATGAAGTCCCGGTTGGCCACGAGCACGTGGAAGCGGTGGCCGCAGTTCTTCACACATGTCTCCAGCACCTGATGCGGGCAGGAAGAGAGGTCACCACCGGGACTGAGGGGCAGCAGATAGCCACCTCCTGCCTGGACTGTCCTGCCAACCGGCTCCTCCAGAGGCAAACTCCAGGCACAGGTGCCCCTTGCTGGCCAGGATCCCTGGGCTACACAGCAGTCAGAAGGCACCAGCTCTTGTACAAGAAGGATGCTGGGGTTTCAGTGGGGTCAATGACTGAGCGTCCCCAGAAACAAGCCTCTGAGTGGACAGCAATAGCTGGTAGACATGGGCCCTCATGGGAGAAAGCCGCCAGGATGGCCTGCAGCCTACTCTGAGCCCCCATCTCTGCCTGCCTTGAGGCATGGGCCACCCTCCTCCAAGATCAGCGAGCTCCTCAGATGACAGGCAATCTCTGCCAGGGTCTTGTCCCCTCATCTGGTCCTTAAAGTGCCCCGGACAGAGTCAGTGGGGCCCCAGAGCCTAGCAGAGCAGGAGCTGCAGAAGGAAGGGGCCCTGGCTGGCACAGCCCACTGCAGGCTGCTCTGCCAAAGAAGTGAACCCCTCCCCATGGCCTGAGGGCCTGAATCACATGGGAAGTTTCCAGAATGCGGCCAAGGCCCATGAGCAGGCAAAAAAAAAAAAAAAATCAGCAAAATAAAATCTGATAAGGTGTTAATATCCAAAAGTATATAAGGAACTCACACCACTCAACAGCAAAAAAAATAAATCATCCTATTTAAAAATGGGCAAAGGACTTAAGTATTTCTCCAAAGAAGCATACAGATGACCAACAGGCACCTGAAAAGAAGCTCCACATCACTGCTCATTAGGAAAATGCAACTCAGAACCACAATGATGGAGAAGAAAATGACAACCCGCTCCAGTATTCCTGCCTGGGACATCCCATGGACAGAGGAGCCTGGAGGGCCATGGTCCATGGGGTTGCAAAGAGTCGGACACGACTTAGTGACTGAACAACAACAAATACACAATCAGACAGATGGTGATTTGGGGAAATATCTCTTCATGAAAAGGTGGCATAAAATGGAGAGTCAAGTGACTGAGCAAGATGGAATGTAGAGTTTTGTAAGAAACTTGTGTATAGAATGAAAGCTGCAAATATTCAAATAATAAAGTCCGTGGCTAAAGGGGAAAAAAACCACAATGAGCTATCACCTCACACCTTATCTGTTGCCTAATTAAAAAATATATTTATTTATTTGACTGCACCGGGTCTTAGTTGTGGCACGAGGGATCTAGTTCCTTGACCAGGGATCGAAGCCGGGGCCCCTGCATTGGGAGCGTGGAGTCTTAGCCACTGGACCACCAGCGAAGTCTCTATCTAATTTTTCAAGTTGTGAGTTTATTAAGTGGTTCTTAACATTGCATTTTTTGTTTGTTTGTTTTATCTGAAAAAAGTATAAGAAAAATCTAAATTCTATTGAAATATCTGAGGAATGTTGAGGACAAAAGAGGTATGTGTTGGTGTGGGTGTGGAGAGAAGGGAACCCTTGTGCACTGCTAGTGGGAATGTAAACTGGTGCCACCACCACAGAGAGCAGACAGGAGGGTCCTGCTACTGCTAAGCTGATTCAGTCGGAGTGATCAGCAATCCCGCTCCTGGGTGGACATCCAAAGGAAATGCTTTCAGGTTATCAGAGAGACACACGCACCCCAATGCTCACAGCTGCCTTGCTCACAACAGCCAAGACATGGAGACAACCTAAGTGTCCACTGATGGATGAATGCACGAAGAAAATCAAACGGGACACAGACACACACACACAGGGAGATTATTCAGCCATAAACAGAAGGGAATCCTGCCCTCTGCAACAACAGGGATGATTCTCAAGGGTATTAGGCTAAGTGAAATAAATCAGACACAAATAATGTACGATATGACTTACAGGTGGAATCTAAAAACTCCAAACTCAGAGAGTTAGGACAGTGGATGCCAGGGGCTGGGGGTGGAGGAGATGGGGTAAGGTTGGTGAAGGGTATGTCTCAGTGGTGAGGTGGGTGAGTTCTTGGGTCCAGAGAACGTGGTGACTATAACCTACAGTACTGCGGTGCACACTCGGAAGCTATTTATGTATTTATTTTGGCTGCTCTGGGTCTCTGTTGCTGTGCACGGGGCTCTTTCTAGTTGCACGGAGCAGGCTTCTTTTGCTGCAGAGCACAGGCTCTCGGTGCTCGGGCTTCAGCACCAAGCTCATAGGCTCAGGAGTGGTGGCACACAGGCTTAGCTGCCCCGTGGCACATCTGTGTTCCCTGCATTGCTGCTGCTGCTGTGAAGGTGCTTCAGTCGTGTCCGACTCTGTGCGACTCCATAGACGGCAGCCCACCAGGCTCCTCCATCCCTGGGATTCTCCAGGCAAGAACACTGGAGTGGGTTGCCATTTCCTTCTCCAATGCATGAAAGTGAAAAGTGAAAGTGAAGTCGCTCAGTTGTGTCCGACTCTTCGAGACCCCATGGACTGCAGCCCACCAGGCTCCTCCGTCTATGGGATTTTCCAGGCAAGAATACTGGAGTGGGTTGTCATTGCCTTCTCCGGTTCCCTGCATCAGCAGGCAGGTTTTTAACCACATTTGAAAAAATGTTAGGTTGCCAGACAGAGATAACACTGGAAGCCATCCCTTTTAATTTTCTGACATCTTATGTGCATGCTAAGTTGCTTCCGTGGTATCTGACTCATTGCAACCCTATGGACTATAGCCCACCAGGTTCCTCTGTGCTTGGGATTCTCCAGGCAAGAATACTGGAGTGGGTTGCCTTTTCCTTCTCCAGGGGATCTTCCTGATCCAGGAATCAAACCTGTATCTCTTATGTCTCTGGCACTGGCAGTGGGGTTCTTTACCACTAGTGCCACCTGGGAAGCCCTCTGACATCTCAAGGACAGGCAAAAATCTGGTCTGTTCTTTCCTGAAAGGAGTCACTTGCTGATTTTCCCAAGACCCTCTGCAGCGATGTTGTTTTTACCCCTTAATCCAGTCGGCACCTCACTAGCTGTGATGTCTGGGCAAATCTGGGGCCTCTCCAAGCCCGTTTCTTCATCCTTAAAAGCAGATGAGGAAACCTACTTGGGAAGGTTTCTGGAAAGTGTATAACATCTGGGCAGGTGCTCAGGGGGAGCTGGCACTCTCACAGGGAGGGAGCTGACCCCAGAGGAGCAGCTGGCCTCAGTGTCCCCTGGCAGACTGGTGAACAACAGGGACCCATGCCCAGGCCTGGGGCTTCTCTGCTGGGGGCTTCTACTGGACAGCGCTGTCCAAGCCTCGTCCCTGCTAGCATGTCATCAGACTTGGGCTCACGCATGTCAGAGGGCAAGACACTGGGGCAGCAGCAGGAGGCACTGCTGTCTGGGCCGAGGCTCCTGGCCACGCTCCCACCCTGGGAGAGGGGCAGGGGCACTCACAGTCAGCGCCAGCATCACCTCCCGGTAGTTCCGGTTCCCGTTGAGCCGCTTCTTCAGGGCCCGAATGGCGTCCTTGGGCCTAGAGAAGAGACAAGTGCAGACCCTGCCAATCCTGCCTGGGCACCACCCTGCAGAGTCAGGGCCATAGTGTCAACAGCATTTACATGACCTTATTTGCCACTGCCCGTTTGTAAACGAGAAAGATTGCAGACAAATGAAATGCCCATCAACGTGAATCAGGTTAAATTAAACCATGCTTCTCTACACAATGGAGTACCATGCAGCTGCACTGAGGAACGCAGAAGCTCCTCACACAGGTCCAAAGATAAGGACCAGCATCGTTTGCAGAGCCGGGCAGAGGGGACGCTGCCACATGAGCTCGGAAGGACAAGGAGCACCCAGCACACATGTCCGATGTCCACAGGGAGGGGACCCTGGAGGGATCTGCCCCAGGAAGGGCGTGGGGCTGAGGAGCAGGGACTGTTCCTGGGGTCACACGCAGGCTCCGGCCTCCTTGAATTCTGCATCATGTGCAAGCATGGTTCTTCCAGAAGAATGACCAGCCGGCTGGCAGGTGGGCTCAAGAAGGGAACCTGGCCAAGTCCCTGCACAGGCCTGGATGTCCAGCCTCTGGCTCCGGGGAGCACCTTTCTCCCTGAGAAAACTGAAGTAAGTCTGCTCAAAAGTCCAGAAGTTGTGGGTTTGAGGCTCCAGATCTGACCAGGCTTCCTGGGGCAGAACTGCAGGGCCTCCAGCTGACACGGCTGCATCATGTGCTGACCGTCCAGGACACACTCTTCCTGACACCTCGGACATGGCTGGGAGGTGGGTCCCCACCCTGCCCAGGAGGGCATGTACTGGGTGCAGCCCTGTGTCTAACACATTGTGTCATTTACTCTCAGCCAGGATTCAGCAAAGCCGTGGTGCCAGGAGTGACCTGGGCATGAAACCCCCACCCCCAGCACCACATCACCTTCTCTCAGGAGCCCCTGCCCTCTGCTGTCAGAACTGGGCTCCCACCTGCAGGTCAGCATAATCTAGGTCTAAACTGGGGCCCTCCTATCTTGATAGTTCAGAAATATTTGTTACCTACTTGCCAAACAAAAATGTCCTTTTAAAGTGTGTGAGAAAGCTGGGGGAGGGGAGGGAGCAGCTCTGCCAATTAGCCCAGTTAGACAGAAAGCAGAGGCTTCCAGAAGGAACCACACACACCAGCCTGCAGTCAGGCTGCCCACAGGAGTCCTCTGCTCCCGGGGAAGGGCCCTGTCGGAGGTGTGTGTGTGTTCTGTGTGTGCTCTTGTGCGTAGTGTGTGTACACAGTGCATGTGTGTGCCCTTGTGTGTGTGCACATAGTGCATGTGTGTGCCCTGTGTGTATGTGTGCTGTGTATGTGTTCTTGTGTGTGTGCAGTGTATGTGTATGTGTGTAGGGTGCACACACTGAGCGTGCCCTGTGTGTGCTCTTGTGTGTATTGTGTGTGCGTGCTCGTGCACGTGTGCAGTGTGTGCGTGTGCCCTGTGGGTGCTCTTGTGTGTGTGTGCCCTTGTGTTTGTGTGCTGTGTGCTTGTATGTGTGTGCTGTGTGTGCTCGTGTGTGCAGTGTGTGTATGTGTGCAGTGTGTGCCGTGTGCTCATGTGTGTGCGCTGTGTGTGCTCCTGTGTGTGTGCAGTGTGTGCCCTGTGTGTGCTCCTGTGTGTTGTGTGTGCTGTGTATGTGTGTGCTGTGTGTATGCTCTTGTGTGTGTGCAGTGTGCCGTGTGTGCTCGTATGTATGTGCTCTGTGTGCTGTGTGTGCTCATGTGTGTGCAGTGTGTGTCCTGTATGTGCTGTGTGTGTGCTCTTGTGTGTCTGTTTATTGTGTGTGTGTGCTGTGTCTGTGTGGCTGCAGCAGCACTGCCCTGGGGAGAGGCCCTGCTGGAGGTGTGTGCAATGTGGCAGCAGTTCCTACAAGAGGTGCTGATTTCTGCAAAAAGGGACTTGACAAGCTCTTGCTTTTGAGGACTTTGTGGACCTGAGCTGGTGGAGCTCCATGGCCACAGGCCAGGAGTGTGATTGATTTCTCCTGTCTCAAAGGCTCCATCAAGTAGAGTCTCATCCCCTCCCCTTGAACTTCCACGGAGCACTAAATGGGTAGAGCCACCCAGGGCTGCACTCACTTGCGGCTCAGGGAGCACAGCACACAAGCTCCCAATGGGGGATGAATGGAGGGAAATCAGAGATGCTGTAGCTCCCAACTTAGAGGGAAGGTGCTGCCTGAGAGGGAGCACAAAGGCAAGTATTATTTACCCTTCTCCCAGGGAGAAGCCTGGAGATAGGATCCAAGTCCTGTCGGGGGCCCCACACAGCTCCCTGCAGCAGCAGATCAGCCATGAGCCAGGAGCAGGAGAGCGGGGACCCAGAGGCTGAGAGCAGGAAGGGGATACCGTACCCGGCAGCTTCTGGGGGACAGATTGGGGCCACAGGAGCTGGCCTCCCCAGAGTCTCCACAGACCCCACGCTCCTCTAGTCATCCTGAAGACGTCTGGTCCTTCGGCACCAGGACTGCTGCTTCTGAGCTGTTTCCTCCCTGTCTCCCAGGAGGACGAGGCTGCACCCCCTTCATACCCTGGATGCCCCCACTCCCTTCCTGCCACCCCTCCTAGCTGTTCCCTTGCTCCACTGCAGTTATTGGGCTCCTCCAGCGTAGAGGCTGGGCACAAGGACTCTGTGAGCTGGGGAAGGTCCGAGATGGTCATAAAAATGACCATGATCCTCACCAGAACCACCATGAGACTCTTCTGGGAGCATTCATCAAACCCAGGTGCCTGCACCTGACTAGTAGTCCAGGGATGCCTGGGAAACAGGATCTAAGACATCCAGGTTAGGGGTTATTATTCTGCCAGGCACTGCTGCTTAGTGACCAAGGGCCCAGGGCACCAGGGGTGGCTACACAATGCCCCAGGCTGGAGGTTACCTTAGGCTGGGCATCAGGGCAAGCCCAGCAAGGGGCCTGTGGAAGAGCACATCAAACCTGTGCCCACCAGGACCCCAACCTGCCAGGTGAGCTCTGAATAAATGAAGGAAGCATACCCAGAATTTCCGGGCTGGAGCCAGTCAGCAGGGCTTGCGTCCTGCATCTGCCCTTCCAAACTGTGCTAACCTTGGGCGAGGGCCAACCAGGGCAAGCTTCAGCTTCCTCAACACTCAAAGGGGCTGGCCCCGTTGCACAGGCTGGCAGAACCAGGGCCGGATACAGGGTGGGGGCCCAGGGCAGGAGCAGCCCCTCGCCCCCGTTGCCTCCCAGCCTCCTCGGTGACTGTGCACAAGTGGTCACTGCCCTCTTCTCCCCAGCTCAGCTCTGCACAGTTGAGTCACCAGCTGACCAGGGTGTCTTGTTCACAGCCTGCCTCCCTGCTCTGGAATGTCAGCGCCGAGCGAGGGAGTCTGTTTGTCCCCTGGGGCTGAGTATGAGGTGGTCACTCAGAAAATATTTGTTTAGTGAAATCAGAAGGCTGGTCCCCAGCCTCCACATGGCAAAGCCAGTAAGGACAGAGCTCAGGGCAAGGGCTGGAGCTGCCCAGGTCTGGAGGTGGTTGATGAGGGTGCTACTACCATAAATTCCATTTTTATGGTGCAGATAGAGAGTCAAAGACCAACGAATTTGGAAGAAGTGCATGCAGAATGCAGCTGTGATGCAGAAGAGGATGTAAACACAGCAGCAGAACAGACCGGGCGTTACAGGGGTGGGGGCGCCTGGGCCTGGCAGGTCTTCCCTGCTCCACCGCCCACTAAACACCCTG
>NW_011494752.1:8706561-8746080 GCF_000754665.1 Bison bison bison
CCCTGAGGGCTCTCTTCTTCACGGGGCTCCATCCAGTCCAGCAAAGCAGGGCAGAGACAGCCCAGGGCTGCAGAGGGGGAGGGAGGATCGGCTGCAGGGGACTCAGTAACCAGGCAACTTCATTTTCACTTGTGATTAAAAGCAGGTTATTAAAGAGGGGGTCACTGCTCTGACTCCAGCAGCACCTTTGGGGGCGCCGGCGGGAGGGCGGAGCATCCGAGCATTGCCAGGTGGGACTCCATGGTCGACAGGCCACCTGCCCAGAGGGCAGAGGGGACACGCACCCTTCCTCCGTCTCATTGATGATGTCGCAGATCTCCATGTTCAATGTCCAGTCCTCGCTCTGCAGGGAGCCATCTGTTGCCTTTTCTGCAAATTCAGAAAGAAAGCTGCTTTACATTTCTCCTGGAATAAGGGGCCTGGCAGAAAAAAGTGGGGACCGGATGCACCCCACTGCCCCCTCAAGCAGATGGGCTGAGCCAATAGCAGCTCTAGGGCTGTTTCCGAGAGAACACCTGGGACAGGGGGTCAAGGGGTGACCCCCAATACTGTCCTTCAGTCACTAAACTCCCAGGCGCTGGAATTCTTAGAAGAAAATGCAGGGGGAGGGCTTCATGATGTCAGTGTGTGGGTGCTAAGGCACTTCAGTAATCTCCGACTCTCTGCGATCCCATGGACTATAGCCTGCCAGGCTCCCCTGTCCGTGGGATTCTCCAGGCAAGAATACTGGAGTGGGTTGCCATGCCCTCTTCCAGGGGATCTTCTTGACCCAGGGATCAAACCCTCATCTCTTACATCACCTGAATTGGCAGGTGGGTTCTACACCACCTGGGAAGCCCACATAATATTGTATGTGGCAATAATTTCATTCGTGGATATGACACCAAAAGCACAGGCAACAGAAGAAAAAACAGATAAACTGGACTGCATAAAAATGTAAACATTTCTGGCCATTAAAGGACACAATCAACAGAGTAAAAACAGAGTAACATATGTTCAGAATGTTAGAAAATATCTGCAAAGCTGATAAGGAGCTAATATTTTTTTAGGATAAACAAAGAACTCTTACAACTCAAACACAACAAAAACCCCAATTTAAAAATGGGCAAAGGCATCCAGTCCCATCACTTCATGACAAATAGAAGGGGGAAAAGTGGAAGCAGTGACAGACTTTATTTTCTTAGGCTCCAAAATCACTGGGAATGGTGACTGCAGCCATGAAATTAAAAGACGCTTGCTCCTTGCAAGGAAAGCTATGACAAACCTAGACAATGTCTTAAAAAGCAGAGACATCACTTTGCTGACAAAGATCTGTATAGTAAAAGCTATGGTTTTCCTGCTAGTCATGTATGAATGTGAGAGTTGGACCACAAAGAAGGCTGACGGCTGAAGAAGTGATGCTTTTGAACTGTGGTGTTGGAGAAGACTCTTGAGAGTTCCTTGGACAGCAAGGAGATCAAACCAGTCTATCCTAAAGGAAATCAGTCCTGAATATTCATTGGAAGGACTGATGCTGAAGCTCCAGTACTTTGGCCACCTGATGCCAAGAGCCGACTCATTGGAAAAGACTCTGATGCTGGGAAAGATTGAAGGCAAAAGGAGAAGAGGGCAGCAGACAATGAGATGGTTGGATGGCATCACCGACTCAATGGACATTAATTTGAGCACACTCTGGGAGATAGTGAAGGACAGAGAAGCCTGGTGGGCTGCAGTTCATGGGGTTGCCAAGAATCGGACACAACTTAGTGACTGAACAACAACAACAAAAGGACCCAAACAGACATTTCTCAAAAATAAAATAAAAACCTATATACAGGGACTTCCCTGGTGTTCCAGAAGTTAAGAATCTGCCTTGCAATTTAAGGGATGCAGGTTGAATTCCTGGTCCGGGAACTAAGATCCCACATGCCTCTGAGCAACTAAGCCCACACGCCACAACAAAAGATTCCAAATGTCACGACTAAGCCCTGCCACGCCAAGTTAATTAATTAATTTTTAAAAAAGATATACAAATGGCCAACATGTCCCTGAAAAAAAAAATGCTATGTATCACTAATCATTAGGGAAATACAAATTGAACCCACAATGATATATCACTTCACTCTCTCTAGGATGACTGTTATCAAAAAAAAAAAAAGGAACATAAGCAATGCTGGTGAGGATGTGGAGAGACTGGAACTCTTGTGCACTGCTGGTGTGGATGGAAAATGACGAGCTGTCCCTGTGGGAACCTTGGCAGGTTCTCAGAAAACTGAAAACAGAACTACCGTATGATCCAGCAACTCCACTTCAGGTCCACACCCAGTAGAGCTGACAGCAGCACCTCAAAGAGATATTTCCACACTTGTATTCACAACAGCATTATTCCTAACAGCCAGGGAGCAACCCAGGTGTCCAGACACAGATGACAGATAAACAGAATGTGCAGATTCACACAGAGGAATATTACTTAGCCTTAAAAAGGAAGGAATTCTGACACCTGCTCCAAGATGAGGGGACCTCCAGGGAATTATGCTCAGTGAAATAAGGCAGACACAAAAAGACAAATACTGCATGATTCCCCTTATGGGAGGTTCCTAAAGCAATCAAATTCATACATAGAAAGTAGAATGGTGGGTGCCAGGGGATAGGGGAGGGAGTAGGGAGTTACTACTGAACTGGGGACAGAGTTGATGATAAAGGTCCAGAGAGTGGGTGCACGACCACATGAATGTGTTTAATACTTAAGGGTGGTTAGAATGGCACATTTTGTTATACCTATTTTAACACGTTTTTTTTAAAATCCTAGGGCAAGCAGTATTCTCTCCCATATTTAGAGGAAGCAAGGCTCAGAGAGGTTGAGACGCTAGCCAGGATCACACAGCTGAACAGGCACTGACATCTGGTCTTGGGTCTGTCTGTCTAATGCCTGGGCACTTGCTGATGGGGCCCCAGCTGTCAGCACCATGAGTTTGGACCCAACGCTGCCCTGTCCAAACTGTTTAGTTCTCCAGAGAGACAGTCAAGACAGTCACCAGCCTCTTTAACTAACAAAAACTTCATACAACATGCACGTCCACTGACAGTGTGAACCCCACGACCTCTGTGCACACTGGAAGCGGCTGGTTCCACTGGACACAGCTGCGGGGAAGGCACGCTTGTCCTGCACATGCAGCCCAGAGCTCACGCTCCATTGACAGCAGTCACCACACTCCAGGAACCCGGCCACAGCTCCAGACATCAGTGCCCTGGCCCGTGGTGTGTGTGGATGATCCTCACTGCTTCAGTCTTTACCAAAAAGCAAGTATCCTCAACCTCTTCACACTCTTTACTCGTCATCCTTGACACCCAAAGACTCCCCACCCCACAAAAGGAGCAAGCCCACCCCAGGGGCGAGAGTGGCTGGGTGAGGCCCTGTGTGCGGGGCGCTGGGTGGGGGCCAGGGGCCCTTCACTAGGGCCCATGGTGTCACCTGGCTGCAGCAGAGGCAGCATTTGATGAATCCCCCTCCTCTAGGGGGGCTTTCCCCGGTGGCTCAGCAGTAAAGAATTTGCCTGCAATGCAGGAGAAACAGGAGACGTGGGTTCCAACCCTGGGTCGGGAAGATCGCCTCGAGGAAGGAAATGGCAACCCACCCCAGTATGCTTGCCTGGGAAATCCCACGGACAGAGGAGGCTGGTGGGCTACAGTTTGTGAGGTCACAGAGAGTCAGACACGACTGAGCATGCACACAGGCACCTCACTGGGGGAGGAAAGCATGGGGAGGGAGGAAGGGAGGAGGAGCCAGGGGCCTGTGAAGAGAGGCAAAGGTCAGGACAGAGGAGAGGCCACGCCACCCAGCCGCAAGCAGCACTGCTGGGCCCTCAGGGGACATCGTCATGGGGGTGGGGCTGGGGCAGGCACCCAGGCAGAACGGCCAAAGCAACATCCAGTCCGGAGCCGGAAAGACTGGACGCAGAGGCCGTGTGAGGCGAGGGCAGCGCGAGGCAACATTTGGAGAGTCCGTGACGAGACCCTTGCCCCCTGCTCACTCTGCCACTCGGATCTCTGAAGGGCCTACCCCTAGAGGAGGGGACCCCCCGACCTGGGGTCACACACAGCAGGGCCTCTGCAGCCTCCTAGTAAAGCAGCTCACCTGCTACCCTTCGGAGCCAGTGAGGGGACAGACCAGCTGGCCAAAGGGCCACCGTCCGCCTGTGGTCTGTCCCATCTCAGCATGTGTCACACACAGACTCAGGAAGAGAGAACAAGGGACACTGGCAGGGCCAGGGGACACTGTCTTGGAGGCCTGACAGAGGAAACTTCCATCAGTGAACCTCCCCACCCCTCCTCCCCACCACCGGGAAGGGGGTCAGAGGCGTGAGAACCTCTCCTCGGGGTCAGCACCCTCTATTCAATCACTGGGCTCTGAGTTTCCAGCAAAAGATAGAGGCTCCTTTTGATTATAAAGAATCGACCTCAGAAGAATGCCTCTTTATTTTCATTTTGCTGGAAATGCCACAGACATACAACTGTGGGTATTTGGCTCGGCTGAGACAGAAGAAGCAGGGAAGGCTGACAAAGGAGCTCAAAGCGCTTCTCGGCTTCCTTTCCTCATAAAAGAACTCCCGCCATGGGACCAAGCTGGATCTGATTGCCCTCCAACTGTGGCCACACCCATTGGCTCCCTCCCCAGGCCAGAGGACGCCAAGTTCAGGCTCATTTCTGTTACCACATAAATTGTCAAAACCGAAGATAAATAAATCCTGGTGCAACGGCAAAAACACAATGCTCCAGAGGTCAGGGAGCAAGTCATTCCCGCCAGCCAGCCCCCAGGATGGAGACAGATCAAAGCGCCAGTGACCCGGGCAGCAAAGGGCTGACCTTCCAGAGGTCTCCAGTGATATGCTAACGGCCAGGGGCAAGGCAGAGCTGGACAGGGCTGTGCAGGGCTGGGTGGAGCAGGGGCAGACACAGCGCCCATTAAACCTTCAGAGCCTGTCATCCTGATGCTGTTGCCATGGCATTTTCTCCATTCAGAAAAGGCTGCCCCCTGCCTGGTGTGGGCTGGGGGCCAGGGTGCCTTGAATGTCAATCCTGGGACTTCCCTGGCGGTGCAGTGGCTAAGGCTCTGAGCTTCCATCCTGGTTGGGGTGTCCAGACTCTGATGGCAAGGTTCTTTTCCAGTAGCAGCCCACCCCCCGCCCCACAATGTCCCTCCCATATGCTCTGAAGTTCAGGGCCGTGATGCTGGGAGGACACTCCAGTCCAGGGGCTTGGTTTCTTGGCTGCTGATTTCTACACTTTGATGTGAAATACAGCAACATCAGAAGCAGCCAGCACCAGAAGGCTAAAGAGGGCTGGGTTAGCATTTTTGCGTTCAGCAGCAGCCTCTTGGTGAGCCTGGAGGAGAAACAGCCGAATCTTCAACCTCCTCCATAATCAAGAGCGAGAAGGAGCCCAGAGTGGCTGGGCTGCTTCCTGTCGGGGGTGGAGAGGAGAAAAGGAGTCTGCACAGGCAGGACTCATCTGACAACATGCCCCATCAACCTGAGATCAGCCTTCTAGGCTCTGGATGGGTTCAGGCCAGTGAGGCAGGTGAGGAGGACCAGCCAGGTGGAAAGAACTCAGTCCCAACACCGCACTCAGAGCCACGGACGCCTCTTCTCTGGGTCCTTGACCTGGTGGATGTTAATTGCAGCTGCTCCCCTTTCACTAGAGACTCCCTCCGTTTCATGGGGTGTCCCCCGTTTCATGGGGTGTCCCCCCGTTTCATGGGGTATCCTTCTGTTTCATGGGGTATCCCGTTTCAGGGGTGTCCCCCCATTTCATGAGGTGTTCCTCTGTTTCAGGGGTGCCCCCGTTTCATGGGGTGTCCTTTTCTACAACAGGTGGTCCCACTCCTCCCTCACCCTCTTAAAAGGCAGAGGAGGGGCCGGAAGAAGGTGCACAAAGTATAATCTGACCAGCCCAGAGACTCCAGAGGCAGCTTCCTCTGTAACTTGGAGGCAAAATAAAACACGGTGGTCCTCAGACCATGTATACGTTGGCAGCCTGGGGACCCAATCCCTAGGAGCCCTGGTGCTATGGAGCTGGGAGGAAGTGAGAGAGACCTCCCTGGCACTGGCACATACACACTCCCTGGCAGTGGTACACACACTGCCAGACCACAGCAGGCCCCTGCAAGCAGGGCACACAGGACCAGACAAGCCAGGAAGGACCAGACAGGGCTAATGTGAAGTCCTCAGGGACTGGGGCAGCCCCTGTCCCCACCCCGCAGCTGGAGAGGGCAAGGGCAGGGGCCTGATGGAGATCGTGCTCTGGACCTTGGCTGCAGGTGAGGCAGCCCTGCCTGGTCCCACCCTGAACCTTCCCATCAGAGCCTGGGGGCAGAAAGCAGGTGCAGACGTGCTCCCGGGGGTGGAGGTCCCTGGACAGGGCCATCCAGCTGATGACTGCCGAGGGTCGTGCACTGGCAGGCAGCGGGAGGCAGGCAGACGGAGTCCCTGCCCCACCACCCGCAGACTGGGCTCAGTCCTGCTGTGCCACGTCACCCCTGGGCCCTGGACCCAGCTTCCTCTGCTTCTTCCTCTGAGCCCTGTTTCTGTCAAATGAGGTAGCGGGTCTGGTGATCTCTGACCCCCTCAGTCCCCGACTCTGCTCTGACAGCATACTGGCCTATGGACACTTTTTCTTCTTTTCTTGGTGATTTTTTTTTTTTTTTTTTTACTGTGGTAAAATATACGTGGGCTTCTCTTATAATTCAGTTGGTAAAGAATCCGCCTGCAACACAGGAGACCCTGCTTTGATTCCTGGGTCAGGAAGACCCGCTGGAGAAGGGAAAGGCTACCCACTCCAGTCTTCTGGCCTGGAGAAGTCCATGGACTGTATAGTCCATGGGGTCGCAACGAGTCAGACAGAACTGAGCGACTTTCACTTTCACAATATATGTAACATAAAATGTACCACCATAACTGCCTCTCGGTGCACAGCTCAGGGCCATTAAGTGCAAGTACGTGTAACCGTCCCCACCACCACCTCCAGAAATGATGCATCTTCCCAAACCAAAGCTCAGGCCCCTGAAACCCTCACTCCTCACCCCTCCCCCAGCTGTTGGCACCCACCCTTCTCTTGTCTCTGAACTTGATCCTCTAGGAACCTCACAGAAGTGGGTATTAATCCTTTAGCAGATACATGCTTTGCAAGTATCTTCTCCCACTCTGCACTGCTAAATCCAGGGTCATGAAGCTTTCTGTTTTCTCCTAAAACATTTATAGTTTTATTAATAGCTCATATTTAGCTATTAATTGATTCATCGTTGAGTTTTCTAGATGGTATAAGGTGAGGTTCCAACTCCACTCTTGTGCGTGTGGACACCCAGTTTTCCCAGCTCCATCTGTTGGAAAGACTGTCTTTCTCCCACTGGCTGGTCTTGGCACGTGTGTCAGACATCAGCTGAGCATCCATGGGAAGATTTGCCTCGGGTCTCCCTGTTTCATCCCATGGTCTCCATCTCTCCCTGTACCAGGGCCACACTGCTCTAATGACGGTAAGTTCTGAAATCCGGAAGTGTCAGTCCTTCTATGCTATCCCTCTTTCTTTTAGTATGTTTATTTTTATTTATTTTTGAAAGAAACATTTATTTGGCTGTACGTGGATCTTCAGGTACATGGATCTTTCTGGTCAGGATCTAGTCTCCTGATCAGAAATGGAACCCAGGCCCCCAGCACTGGGACTCAGGAGTCTTAGCCGCCGGACCACCAGAGAAGTCCCATCTTTGTCCTTTGTCAAGGTTGCTTTGGCTATTTGGAGTCCCTAGAGATGCCATATGAATTTTAGGATGGAGTTTTCTATTTCTGCAAAAAAAAAAAAAAATGCTGATGGGATTTTGAGTGAGATTGCATTGAATCTGCAGATCACTTTGGGTTAGTACTGTCAGCTTCAAAGCATGAAGTCTTCAGTCCATGAATATGGGATGTCTTTCCATTCATCTTCTCTCATTTCTTTTGGGCTTCCCAGGTGCCTTAGTCAGCCTGCCAATGCAGGAGATGCGAGAAATGCAGGTTCAATCCCTGGGTCGGGAAGATCCCCTGGAGGAGGACATGGCAACCCACCCCAGTATTCTTGCCTGGAAAATTCTGTGGACAGAGGAGGCTGGTGGGTTACAGTCCGTGAAGCCAGGAAGAGTCCGATATGATTGAGTGACTGAGCAACAACAAAAACATTTCTCTCAGCAATGTTCTGCAGTTTTCAGTGTACAAGTCTTTCACCTCCTGGCTAATTCCTAGGGATTTTATTCTTTTGGATGCTATCATAAATAAAATTGCTTTCTTAATTTCCTTTTTGGATTGTTCGCTGTGTAGAGAAACAGCTGAGTGTTGACTCATATCCTACAGCTTTGCTGAATCTATTTATTCATTCTAACAGTTTTTTTTTTCTTTTTTCATGAAACCTTTAGGGTTTCCTACATACAAGGTCACATCATCTGTGAATAGAGATGGTTTTACTTCTTTTGTTCCCACTTGGATGCCCTTCCTTTCTTTTCTCCTATAACTACTCTGGTTAAGACTCCCAAGACTATGTTGAACAGAAGTGGTGAAGTCAGCGTCCCAGGCCTGACGTATGGCTTTACCAAACCTGACCATGGCCATGAGAAGAAACACAGGGATAAGAAGACCTAGTGGAGCTGAGTTCTCACCTCAGGGAAAGGTAGATCATCTGCCCGAGTGTGAGCGCGGGAACCCCAGCAGGGGCTTGAGGACTCTGCCTGCTAAGGGGTCTCATATCTGCGTCCAGCTCTGAGGAGGTCACTGGGACTTCTCTGGCCTGGAAAGCCGTGCCCCACAAGCCTGCCCAAGGACAGCGCCACTCCACGGCCTCCCCGTGCCTCCTGCCGTAGGATCTCAAGGGGCGCTTCTGACAGGCACCCGTACTTGATGGTATGGTCTATGGTCCACATGAGAGCTGAGTTCTCAAGGCCTCCCGCTGCTGTTTTGGGAGCTTCTTCCCATCTTACAGCCACTGGGGGGACCCTGGCTCTCCATCTGAACTTGTGGGTGAGCAAAGGGCCTGTGCTACTGAGCAGTGGTGACCGCACATCCTCTGGGGCCCTAGGCAGCCTGGGGAGATCGAAGTCAGGCTCCAGCTCTCCCCAGCATCTCCCTCTGGGCTCAGAAGCCAGAGAATTGGGCGTCGTAGTGGAGTCTGAGCAGGGAGTTGAAACCCAGGCTTCCCAGGCTTTGGCGGGTTCAAACTTCAGCCAATTACTGTGTGACCCCAGGAATGTGACCTCTTCAAGGCTTTCTGTTGTCTGTAAGATGTGATAATCACAGCAGTCTTCTCACAGGGCTGCTGGGAGGTGAACTCAACACGAAACAGGAAGCCCTGAGGAGCCCCCGACACAGCCACACAGAGGCTGGAACCCCCACTCCCACCCCGCCTCCCCAGGGCGTCCCTCGCTTTCCTGTGTCACCACTGCCACCTACAGGTAAACAGCAGTCCACGAGCCACTCTGGTCACTCGATGCCCTGGGAACCTGCAAACACCCAGCTGTCTGATTCAGGGCTTCTGCACCACAAGGGTCTCCCTCAGAGGGAAGCCCCACAAGGGCCTGGCCCACATGCAGGGCAGAGGCACTGCTTCCTTAGGGATCCAAACGCTGAAGCTCCCAGATCTCAGAGCCCAGCTGTTAGTTTCCCCATGAGTCACTCACAGTGGACGTCATGTTTCCCAACTCTGGACGTGGATCCTGGGGCAGGGAACCCAGAGCACTGCCTGCGCCCCACCGGCCACACCGCGGACCCCAAATCGCCCAGCCACTGAAGTCACTCCTCTCACACGGGGTCCAGGGAGCACACTGTGGCCTCTTCACAGACACAGTCTTATGTGCCACCCAGCTCCAAGGCAGCCCTTGTCAGAGGGGAGAAGAGAAGCCGAGGGGTGAACAGCCCAACTGCACACGGCCGGCAGGGAGAAACAACCAAGGTCATCCTGGCGCACGAGACCTTGGACTCTGACACCCCAGGCAAGGCTGGGCCTTGAGTACACCTGGGCCCCCAGCCCCTGGACACAGCCATGCCACCACCACCCCAATCTCTCAGGTGAGAAGGGCTGGCTGAGAAGCATGCAGAGAAAAGGGTGAGGGGTCAAGTGCAGTCAGCTGCTCCCCTTGTTGTTTTTTTTTTTTTTAATAAACTGTCAATACTGGAATAATTTCAGACTTACTGAGAAGCTGCCAAGATAGTACAAGGATCCCCAAGGGCTTGTCTCCCAGTTTCTGCTCATGTTAACATCCTTCAGGGCCACCGTTCATGTGTCAAAAGTGAGACGCTAACAGCAGCTCAGGACTTCTAACTCCTATTCAGAGTTTTCCAGTTTTTCCATTAAGATACCCTCTTCTGTCTAGGATCCAGTTCAGACCAGCATGCTGCATTTAGGTTTCTCCTCACTTTAAACATCTACTTTCTTTAAAGACTGGCACATTCATAAAATCCTGAGCTCGCTCTCCCACCCGGACAGCTCAGTTCCGAAGGGCAGTGCCCTGCCAGCCGATCCCACACCCTGTCCCGGCCGAATGAGGACACCTCGTCCTCCCAGGCCCTGACAAAGGAGCCCTTCAGGCCAGCCCAGCAGCGGAGAACAGAGGCTGGTCATCCATGCGGGCATGGGCTGCTGGTCCAAGTTCTTTCTAACTGAAATTCCCCTGGAAGGCGGGGTGGTGGAGAGGAGGTAGTCCATAGCTTTAAATACATGTTCTCTAGAGACAGAGCCTGGAGAATCCCATGGAGAGAGCAGCCTGGCAGGCTACAGTCCATGGGGTCGCAGAGAGTGGTACATGACTGAGCAACTTTACTTTCTTTTCTAGAGGCAGAGCCACTGGGGTCTGGATGGGGAATTTCCCCAGGTCTTGTAAACAAAGGTGTGGAGAGGAGCTGGGGGAGACATGGGCCTAGGGCTGGGGGGCGGCAGGGAGCGCGGGAGGAGGCTGGGCTGGGGAGGGGGTCTCTGGCTATTACCCGCTAGGCCAGTTGACAGGAAAAGGTCTCTCAGGGGCTAGGGCTCAGATTAGGGCTGTGGGAAACAGAGTGGGCTTGCAGCCCAGGTGCACCCTGAGGGCAGGGGCCAGGGGAGAGCGCCGGGCATTGAGGGCTTCCAGTTCAACCCCAACCTGACTGCGAGGCGTCCTCCCACGGCACACTGACACCAACCAACACACACACACACACACACACTCACATGGGAGAGGTCATCCAGACGGTCTCTCTTCTTAAATGCTTGAATTTTTCCAACATTAATAGTAGGTAAAACTTCAGTAGGAAAGGCACAGACTGCTCCTCCCTGTGACCCAGCCAGACAAGCCCTGAGGAAATGCTGAGGGGGAGGGGGGCTGACTCGGCAAAGGTGCCTAACTGAGGAAACCTCTGCTGTTTCCACAGACGAGAGGACGGCCCCTTGACGAGGTCCATCCACAAGGCGCAAACGTACATGCCTTTTAAAAATGATAAATGCCTCAGCCTCGCCACCAAGTGAAATCAGTGCAGGAATGCTAAGTGAACATCGGAGCCAAAGTGCCCTGTGCAGACTGATCTCTGCCAGGCAGAAATGCATGCTTGTGGGCGAGAACACACAGCCGGTCCTCTCTGTGCTGAACTGACCCTGCTTCCCTCCCTCTCTGGTCCCCACACAGCCCCGGGGCCATGTGGGGGCCCCTCTCGGAGCCCAGGGACTCCATGGCACAGATGTCCCCCAAGCAAAAAATCTAAACAGCCACAGTCCAGTCCAAGGTTCTGGTTTGTTCTGTGGAGCCATTCGCACCTGCAGGGACCATTTGGGAAAGGCGTCCAGCTCGGGAGGACTGCGGACAAAACCACACCACACTGGGCCAGGCGAGGCCGCACTGTGCTCCTGCCAGCCGGCCCTGGGTCTCCATGCCCAGTTCCCAACGCTCATGCCCCAGGCACAGCCACCCGAGGCCAGGCTGGGGGACAAAGACCACCCTCCATGCCATGCCCCAGTGCCGACTCCGTGTCCCCCAAGGCCTGGGTGGCCCCCTCTGAGCAGCAGGCTTTGGGGGACATGCTTTGATACAGACATTCAAGAGAGAATAGAGAAAGAAACCCAGAGGAGGCCATTTTTCAGGGCAGTGGTTCTCGGCTCTTTCTGGATGGAATGTTAAAGGAAGAGTAATTCCCTGTGAGCATCTCGGAAGATCCTTCCAGAAAAGTGCGCAGGTACTTAACTCAGCACACACTCTAGACGGGCTCCCCAAGAGCACCACCCGGGTTGGAAAGCACCCTGACAGAGAGCATCTCGAGCGCCTCGGCTGCCCCGTTCATAAGAACACCTGCAAAGCTAAGCAGAACATGAATGTCCAGGACAGCCACGCGGCCGCAGCGCTCCCAGGAGGGCCGCTCTGGGCAGGCAGGCAGACTCTCCACTGGGGGTCTCAGCCGCTGGACCAGGTGCAGCGGGTCTGTGGGACTGGGATGCTGACCTCACTGTGCTGTCGTCTCCCCGAGGGCTTCCTTAAGTGCCCCGGGAGCTGGGAGCTGCCCACACAGCCTTAGTCTGTTCTCCCAAGAAGAGCTGGTCCCAGGGTTCCAGGGAATGAGTGAGTCACCAATGACTGTGATGACGCCTCCCCCACACCCCTACATACTCGGAGACTCCAGGATTCCCAGAGACCTGCTCGTGCACTCCTGAGACAGGACTCGCAGTCCCGGCAGCCTGTGGCCCGCAGTCCATCAGGGCCACAAGGCCCAACCTTCACTGCCCTGTCCTCCTGGCCCTTTGTGGCCACTCCCTGCGACTGTGTGAGTGAGTCAGTCCAAGTTTCTTCTCACCAAGTGTTGGAACACACGTAAAGGCCTACTTCCAAAAGGAACTTAGGGTCATTTTTATAATAATTTATACTCAAGGTAAATGGAATGAAGACTGGAAACCACTTGGAATAAAAGAGGAGATGAGTTATGACAACTCCTGACACCCTAGGTAAAAGGTACAGACAAGAAGCCTTGGTCCTCACTGTCTGACTGAGGGCAGAGCAAGCCACACTCCACCAGGAGGGTGGCCATCTCTTCCTGATGTTGAGGGACTTGGAGGTGAACGTACTGCCACCACTCCTGTACTACGGAATAATGAGCAGGGTCATATGAAATGTCTTGAAGACAGCATCACATAAAACGCAAAACGTTCTCCCTCCGCCTTCCTGGCACCTGTGCCCTCCCTGACTCGCCCCTACCATCTCCCCAGCCTCTCCAGGCCTCCTGGTGACAGCAAGGCTCCCCTCAGCCGGGCTCCTCCAAGTTCCCAGAACCACTGCGACCTTCCCCAGCTCACCTGCACTCACTCTAGATCCTGCCTCTTCAAAGATCTCCCTGACTCCGAGTCCAGAGGCCTCCCGCAGCACCGCCCCCCGCACTCCCACCGCTGCCCAGCACCCGCACCACGGAGGCAGGTCACATGGCCTCGTGATGCCTGTGGTCAGGCCGAACTGAGCCCCATTCTAACTCTTGTGGTTATTGGCTGTGTGACCTTCAGCAAGTAACTAAATTTCTCTGAGCCTCAGTGTCTACATCTACGGATTGGGAACAGTAACACCCACATCATACGAAGCTTCTGTAAGAACTAAGGCTGGCCCAGAGCAGCATGCAGCATGCAGAGCAGTGCTTGGTCTGTGCTCCAGTTACTCAGTGTGTCTGACTCTTCGTGACCCTGTGGACTGTAGCCCACCAGGGTCCTCTGTCCGTGGGATTCTCCAGGTAAGAATACTGGAGTGGGTTGCCATGCCTTCCTCCAGGGGATCTTCCCAACCCAGGGATAGAACCCAGGTCTCCTACATTGCAGGCATATTCTTTACCACTGCCCACCAGGGAAGCCCAATACTGTGGAGACCCCCAGCAAAGGTGGTCCCCGAGGGCGACTAGAGGAGTATCTCCAGGATGCCCTGCACCATGGAGCTCAGGAACAGGGCTGCCTGAAAGTCTGACCATGTGGAATCAGAGACCTGACACATGGTGGACTCATGCTGGGCCCAGGTCAGGAACATGGAGCTCCTGACCCCAGGCCACGCTTGATCCATGGAACACTATCAGAACTGCCCCCACCCCAGGGGCTCAAGGGCACTGACCTCCTGCTTCTCAAGGCAAAGACCCTTGTCCCTGTGAAAAGATCACTCTCATCACACAAGTCTCAATCCTCACGCAGATCACGCTATTACAACCTTGGGGCGACCACCTCGCCCAGAGGCCCCTCTGGGGGAACAGGTGTGCACTTAATTGTTACGAATGTGCATTGCTGACCAGAGCCTCGGTGAACTGCAGATACAATCTATCAGCTCTCGATGGCTAATTTGGTAGAACATGAATTCTGCGAGTTCTAATAACTCACAGGAGACTCCTGGAGCACTTACACGCTATATGTCTTCCACACTCATAAAACAACCGTAATTACCTTTCATGGGTGAGATGGTCTAGTAATTCTTAAGTGATTTAACCCGAGAAAGTCTACGGAAAAAACTAATTTCAAAGAATTTCTGTCTCAAAAGAAGACGAGACCAAGAACTGATGAGTCTGTTTTTTAACCTACCTGGCCTCATCCCCTGGGGACACATGCATTGCAGGGACTCAGTCCTGGACAGCCGTGCAAAATTGTGTCCAAAACAGTTCTGAATTTTCTGTTTTAGAAGCTCCCTTCAGAAGTCCTGTGACTGTGAGAGGAAGCCAGGACTCCCAGGGGCAGGCTGGGGCAGGGGGTGGGCGCTCTTTGGAACCAGACAGTCGTGGATGCAAGTCTCACTTACAAACACTGGGGAAATAACCTAAACAGGAGAATTTGAAAAAGAATAGATACATGTATATGCATAACTGAGTCACTTTGCTGTACACTTGAAAGTAACACAACATTGTTAATCAACTGTGTGTGCTTAGTCGCTTAGTCGTGTCTGATGCTTTGTGATCCCGTGGACTGTAGCTTGCCAGGCTCCTCTGTTCATGGAACCCTCCAGACATAAAAAGTGGGGAAAACAAACAGACAAACAGGAGGGACTATCCCTGATGGTCCAGTGGCTAAGACTCCACGCTTGCAATGCCGGGGGTCTGGGTTCAATCCCTGGCCAGGGAACTCGATCCACATGTTGCAACGAAGATCCTATGTGCCACAACTAAGACCTGGTGCAGTCAAATTAAAAGAAAACACTGGTGAAACCGACTGGTATCGTTTCCGGGGCTCAGAAGAGCTCCGGGACCATAGTCCTTTATGTCTTAGTGCAGAGAATTCAGCAAGAGCTGAATAGAGGTAGATAAGAAGGGATTTATTACGGGACTTCCCTGGTGGTCCAGTGGCTAAGACTCCATGCTCTCAGTGCAGGAGGCTGGAGTTCGATCCCTGGTCAGGGAACTAGATTCCACATGCTGCACCCAAGAAGTTGCAAGCCACAACTGAAGAACCTGCATGCCACAATGAAGACCTGTTGTAGCCAAACACATAAACAAACATTTTAAAGTACTCTATTAGAACAGGACGCTTGTGAGGTTTACTAGCAGACAGGTGAGAAAGGCTGCACACTGAGAACTTAGTGAGCTACAATTTTCTAATCAAAGGCAGAGTGGGGAAAGGAGAAGAACTTCTTTGTTTTTCTTGAGTAGACATCACGTTTCCATCATCAGTTCCTCCCCCAGTTAGGACAAGGAAGCTTACTTGTTGGTCAGGCCAGGACTGTTATTAACATTTTGGAAAAGTATTTTCAGGTCTCAGTACAAAACGAGGGTCTTTCATTTTGAAAAGTCACCTTCCTGTAAATGATTTCTTTTGTGTGCACAGAGCCTGTTTTGGGGGTCATTAACTTGATGACACCATGGGGCAGGTGTCAGACATTTCTGGCCTGCCTTTATTTTCTACTACTGTTTTATTGGGGGGGGGTGTTGTGCAAAGAACATGTCTTAGGGGCCAGAGAACATGTTTTGGGGGTTACTGACCCACTGAGCTCACCGGGCAGGATATGGGCCTCATGCCACCATTCTTTTGTTGTCGGGGGCATGTCTCCTGCTTCTGTTCTATTGTTTTGTTGCTAAGCAAACCTGCTTTCTTGAGTCATCATTAACTTACAAGGGTCTCCCATATTTTTCTATTTACAATCCCCTAGGAGGATTAACTACTTAATCACCTATTTTGTCCCTTCATTCTGTCCCTACCACTGGGATGTTTTTTAACCTCCTTCCTCAGTGTTCTCCTATATAAAATGGGGACAATATTAATGGATATGGAAATGATTTACTGTACATCAGATCATTTGGGGAGTTTGTTAAAAATACAGATATGTGAGTCCCGTCCCTGAAGATTCTGTTTCAGTGAGTCTGATGTGGGCCCGGAAATCTGTGGGGATTTAAATTATTTTTCATTTTTAATTACACAATATGTAAATACATTTCCCCCTTGTAAAATATTAAAACATTACCTTATCAGTTATGATTGCATTCAGCTGCAAGCAATTAAAAAAAAACTTAACAGTTGCTTAAGCAGATGGGGGTTACTTTTCTCATGGAGTAAGAACCCTGGAAGCAGGCAGTGCAGGCAGGAGCAGCCCCACCAGGCCCCCAGGCAGGATGGGATCCGTTTGTCTTCCTGCTCCACCAGTGCTGACTGGTGGCTTCCGTCCCTGAATCCATGAGGCAGCCAAAGCCCTAGCAGACAGAGTCCTTGAAACAGGCAGGACGAAGGCACAAGGGCCAGAGGGCTTTGCCATTTACTGCTGAAGAGGTGCTGTTCCTCTCAGAGGCCAGAATTGTGCCCTATGCCATGCGTAGCCATAAGGGAAACCAGGTAAGAAAATGTTCCAGCCGGGCCTAGAGCCCCTCCCCAGTCACGGGGAAATGAGGAGTGTCCAGCACAGCCACAGTGACGGCCGCATCCTCTGACCCTCCTCCCCAGGCCTCGTCCACCCCGGCCTCATGGGTGTTTTTTTGCCAAGTCCCCGGGGTTCTGAGCACGGCCGCCACGCTCACGAAGCTCTCGCCAGCTTGGAGCTGGGTGGCCAAGTGTCCCAGGGGCCTGGGGACCGCATCCTCTCACCTCTCCCCTCCCCTGCAGGTCAGCCAGGAAGCCTGCTCTCCTCCACTGCAGCCACATCTCAGGTTCAGTAATCTGAAGCATCTGAAGAACGTGACGGGGGCTCCAAACCTGGCTGAAGCCATGAGGCCCTGAGATGACAGAGTGTCCCCTGAGGGGACTGAGGCCTGGGGAGGCCTGCCTGCACTCCTGGACCCACGTGGCTGCTGGGCAAGTGGTTGACCGTGCCCAGTGGAAGAAGGTCAAGGTAAAAATTGTACATACAGTTTTATGTTAACCACTGTGCACCCATGGAAGGAGAAAGGCCTGGAGTGTCAGCCCAGGCTGTAACCAGGCGGACACCACAGGGTGAGAGCAGCCATGTCCAAGACTGCTTTGATATTAAAAAAAAAATTATTGGTTTTTGGCTGTGCTGGGTCTTTGTTGCTGTGTGGGCTCTTCTCTAGTTGTGGTGATCCAGGGCTACTCCCTAGCTGCAGTGCACAGGCTTCTCTTTTGTGGAGCACGGGCTCTAGGGAGCACAGGCCCAGGCACTCTGCACCTTGTGGGATCTTCCTGGGTCAGGGATTGAACTGTGTCTTCTGCACTGGCAGGCGTCTTCTTCACCACTGAGCCACCAGGGAAGCCCCTGCTTTGTTTCTCAGGGAAGAATTTTTCTATAAAAACGTGCACTTCCCTTGTAACCAGGTTTAGGTCATCAGGAATCATCAGGAATCAGGAACAGTTTGGGGAGGGCTCTGGTGGATCAGGCTTCCCAGGTAGCTCAGTGGTAAAGAACCCATCTGCCAATGTAGCAGACACAAGAGACTGGGCTTTGGTCCCTGGGTCAGGAAGATCCCCTGAAGTAGGAAATGGAAACCCACTCCAGTATTCTTGCCTGGGAAATCCCACGGACAGAGGACCTGGTGGGCTACGGTCCATGGAGCTGCAAGGAGTCTGACACAACTGAGCGGCTGAGCCCTGGTGGGTCAGCTCACCCAGTTCTGTTCTCATGTAAAATTAAATGTAAGGAGGAGGGACTCCAGCCTCAACAAAGGCACAACCTAGACAGGGCCCGGCCATGATGGTGGCCTTGCAATACCCTGACACTGTTCAGATTTCACAGGGAAAGGGCTCAAGGCCCCCGTGGTTCCCATCCAGAAGCTGCAAAGACAGTACGGGTCATTACTTGGCCACCACGCTGTCTGTACCCCAACTCAGCAACCCAGCTGCACATGGACAGCCAGCTCCTTCAAGGGGGCATGCAGTGCAGGGGACCCCGTGCCCAGAGGCAGCCAGCTAGGAGGTAGCGTTTTCCAAGAAGGGTATGTTCTTGACCAACAGCCCCCATTTCCTCAGGAGGCTTCCGGGGCATCAGAAAAGCCTGCAATAAACCCATTTATAGACGAGGTCTATGGGCTGGACACTGCTCACCTGCAGAGGCAGGCGGACTGTGAGCAGGGCTGAGAAGAAACCTTGTCCCCAAGGCCTGTTCTCACTCAGCTTCTCTGCTCCAGCCAGCGCGCATGGCCTGCAGGCAAGACCAGCCTGGACGGGCTTTTCCTCAACAAAGCTGCCCCCAGCCACTGGGGACCCCTGACCCAGCTGAGTCTGCTGCATCCTGAACCCCTTCCTCAAATGTGACAGCAGAGAAGCGACCTCCATGGCCACTCATCCTGCTCTCCCGGTCAGCAGACCCTGTGTGCCCTGGTTACAGGGCAGCTCAAGTAGCCTGGGCCCCACCTCGTCACTGGGTCTCTCAGGGCTCCTATGCAAGGCTGAGCCATGAGTCTGGCCTCGCCACCCGCAATGTCCGCAGTGACAGGCCTTTGGGACCCACTGAGTCAAGTCACAAAATGATCAAACACAGTTGGAAGAATCAATATAAAAATATCCAACCTCAGCAGGAATTAAAGAAATGTGAATTTAAGTGAAAGGCACTATCTCCTGCCAACTTGGCCAAGTCTGTGAGGAACCCTCTCGCATCAGGGGCTTAACTGGCTCTGTCCTGTCCACCCTCCGCCCAGTGGCCAGGTGACCCAGCACACAGGCTCCTCAGTCACTGCCTGCTTGGAGCCGCTCCCTGGTTTCCCCTTTCATTTCGGCAAAGTCTAGGCTCTGTCCCCAGGCCTTGGTTGCTCCCTTCACCCCTGCCCTGTCCCATCCCATCCCTTCAACCACCTCCTCTGGCCTCAGCTCCCCCAGGTCCACATCGAGCGACAGCTCTGGTCTCCCCCACCCCCTCCAAATGCCTCCACCCTCGGTCACTATCAAGAGTGTGCCTTGCGAGCCCTCTCCCAGGAAGCCTTCCCAGCCCCATGCACACCTGAACCCACACTAGGTCCCCAAAATGCTGAGAAAAGAAAAGGCAGTGAAGCTTTCAGGGAGCGAGATCCTCAGAAAGGAGCCACCTGTCTCACAGGGTGATTCCAGGGAACAGGGGTTCCCTATCATAACCGGAAATGCAGACAAAGACTGAAGCTCTCCCAGGGTTTGTTGCTGCATTAATTGTTACAGCCAGGAAAAAAACAAAGGCAACAACCTGAATGCCCAGCACTAAGGTACACTAAATCACAATACAGCCACATGCTGGAGCATGGCGTCATCATTTAATGCCTGGCCAGGACCCCAAAGGAGGTCCCCTGAGCCCCCGTCTGCACGCCCAGGGCAGCAGGGATCAGCTCTGGCCTCTGGGCCCAAGAGCAGGTGGCACAATGCAGCTCCCAGGGTGGGGTGACAGCGATGCTGTGAAGGACCCTGACAGGAAGACTTCCTCTGAAGGACTTGTTTTCCCCCATAATCGCGGCTCTTCCAGCTGGTCTGACCTCTTCCGGGCTGCAGAGTGAAGCCAGCCTTTCCTCCCACACACTGCCCGCAGTGGGCTCTCAGAGCTGAGGAGCTGGAGCCCTCACCTGGGGCCACCTGGCCACCCCCGTGCTCTTCCTGCCTGCCGCCTAGCGCCCTCCCATGCAGGGGGCTGAGGAAAGCACACAAGGGCTGAGCCCAGACCAGGGTCTCCAAGTCAAAGGGACCATGTCACCCTTCTCCCCAGGAGACCAGCCAGTGAGCAAGGACGTCAAGGAGAGGCCGGAGGGACACAGACTGGCACCAAGATTTACAAAGCCTTCTGTGTGCCCCGCTCTGGGACAGGCCCTTGAGGGACTAGAACCCAGTTTGGAAACCATCTACAACCCGTAAAGAAGCAGGGGATACAGGCCCTGATCAGTAGTGGTCATGAACATCACAGAGAGACAGCAGAGGCCCCTGCCTCCTTGGGAAATTCAACCTGAACTTGGTCAGACGGAGGTTTACAGGAAACATGGGAACACGTGGCCACATTAGACGACACCACGAGATGCAATCAGCACAATCCAGGCTGTGGGAAACTCAATAGGGCCAGTGACCCGGTTTTTTCGACATACAAACTACAGTGAAGTAAACAGGGAGGACGAGCCTACAGACTAAGAGACAGAAGAGACACACCAGCCACCTGCAATGCGGAGCTTATCAGAGCCTGTTCAAACAGACTTTAACACAACGCGTGACACATCAGGAGACAACTAAAGACATGACTTCCCCGGTGGCTCAGACAGTAAAGAGTCCGCCTATAATGCAGGAGACCTGGGTTCAATCCCTGGGTTGGGAAGATCCCCCAGAGGAAGGCATGGCAACCCACCCCAGAATTCTTGCCTGGAGAACCCCCATGGAGAGGGGAGCCTGGTGGGCTACAGTCCACGGGCTTGCAAAGTCAGACACAACTAAGCACAGCACAAAAACATGAATGCTGACTGAATAAGCAATACTGGGGAATTATTATTAATTCCTGAAGTGCAACAATGGTATTATGGTTGTTTTTAAGAGTTCGTTTTCTTTTAGAGACACACATTGAAATATATGGCTGAAATAATATGATTTGGGGGATTTACTTCAAAATAATACAGGCCAGGAAAGTGAGAAGATGGGCATGTTGACAAAACAGGCCATGAGTTGATGACTGCTGAAGTTACATAAAGGACTGAACAGAGTTTCATTATACTATTCTCTCTCTCTTTAAAAATGTTTAAAACTCTCCGTAACTCAAAGTTTAAAAAGTAAACCCAGGTTTGAAGAAAAGATTGACATATTCAATGTTATCAGAGAAAAGTCAAAGTAAAAACTAGAGGGCAGGGGCAATTCTCTAGCAGTCCAGTGCTTAGGACTCTGGGCCTCCACTGTAGGGGGCACGGGTTCAATTCCTGGTTGGGGAACTTAAGATTTTGCAAGCTGTACAGTGTGGCCAAAAAAAGAAAAACTAGAGGGCAGAAGATGGTAAATGTAACGGACGTTTCGGTGCGAGGGAGACTCAGACTCGATAAACATCCACTGAGTGCCTGCCTTGTGCCAGCCTCTGCAGTGGGCGCCTCACTAACCAGCCGTGTGATCCCAGCCCCACAGCCTCCTCACCTGTGAAGCGGGACGTTAAGGACTCCGCCTCACCTGCTGGTTACAAAGACGAGATGGAAATGTGCTTACAGATACAGAACACTTCAGAGTAGCATGTGGCCTGCAGCAACGGCGCTCAAGACCAGCTGTGCCCAACTTCACACGACAAACACTCACGGCCTCATCTGGAGCCCAGGCTCCAGAAGCAGCCCCCAGCTCGCGAGGGTGGGGGATGGGGCTGCTAGAAGCATGCGGAATGGTCATCTGGGAAGAAGCTAGCTCTTAACCCTGGATGGAGCCCGGGACTGAGACAAGGCTGGAAGAAGCCAGGAAGAAAAACACCCGAGGCCTCAGAAATGCCACTCTGATGACGTTCAGGGCAAATTCTTCTCCTAATTAAAGACTGGCCTCCACAGCTGTCACTGGGGCGACCTCGCTAATTCAAATAAACAACCACAGAGTTTCAGAGGAACAATTTTAACCCCACTTTCCCATAATAAGCATTCTGGATTTCAGCCCAAAGCTTTAGCTGGTTACGTGGGGGGGTCATTCTAACAAATTGTTTTTCTGGCTGGGTCCCAAGAGAGCCAGGCTGTCATTGCAGCAACGAGGTGATCGGTTTTGCTTTCCTATCCAAAGCGGGGGCTTCTCCACAGGGCTTTTGAGTCTTACCTGTAAGGTCTATAACCACTCGGGCTCTCTACCTTCCCCCAAAACCTGTTCTGGGGCTTGGTTTGGGGAAACTACACTGGTGAAGGTGGCTATCCAGACGTGACACACCAGGACACATACCCCCAAAGAAGGGAACACTTCTCTAGGGAAAAGCCATCCTTGCCTATTCCCCCGGGGTGGCCGAGCACCCGGGGAGGAACCCCCAGCCCTGGCGATCCTGCTGCTCAGTGATGGAGGTCCAGAGGCCTTGGTGGACGTGCAGGAAGAGGACTGGACGTGGCCTAAACGTGCCCTTCAAGTCCCTGCCTTGTCCTCCAAGGGCCACAGGCAACTGGCTTATCTGCTCAGCTTCCTCGTTTGATAATGGAGAACCTCTCTGAACAGGTGCACAGAGCCAGATGGGAAGCTGGGTCCTGGTCTGGCAATGCTGGCTCCCATTAAGCCAGACCTTCCAGAAGAGGGTTCCGGGTCAGTGGGTCCCCTGCCCACAGCACTCCTTGCCTGATCTTGGGTGTTTGCGGGTCCAGACCAAGGCACCAGGGAGCAGTGAGACTGGACGAGCCTGGGTCTTTTGTCCAGTTCGGCAACATCAACCTCACACGTTCCATTCCCAGCAACTTTACAGTTGGAACGTCCACCCCTCACTATCCTGACTGGAGAACAAGCCTCCACAGGTGACCACTGACCCTCCTCTTCCCACTAAGACTGAGCAGGGAAGGGCTGCTGCACCCGTGTTTGATCTGCCTGCCCAGTTTCTCTCCACTGCAGGGCTGAGTAGCACTACCCACAGGAGGAGTGGGAAGGAGGTGGGGGATGCAGGCAGGGGTCTGCAGAGACCCCGTATGTGGCCGTCAGCTTCCAGGAATCAGCACTGGCTGGAACGCCAGACAGAGGCAGGACCACATGAACTTAGTCTGCTGACCCATAACTGGCCCTTTCTCTTCTCAAGGTCGCAAAGCTCAGTTCAATGATTAGCCATCATGAAGGTAGGGGCCGGGGGGCAGTCACACCTGGGCTCAGACCCCTGGCTCTGTAATTCATTTGCCCCAGGAGCTCAGGCATGCTACCTAACCTTGGCTTTAAACCTCTGTCATTTGATTTGTAAAATGGGGATAGTAGCTAATATCCTGCAGGATGTATTATTGAAAGGATGTTCATGATGAAAGCTACCGAGTGCTGAATGACTTACATACAGACACACATTGTCTCATCTAAATCTTAAAACCAGCCTATGAAGGAGATCTTCCCCCGTTTCTATTTCTGCTATTATTTTAAAAAATACTTATGTATTGGCTGTGCTGGGTTCTAGTTGTGGCCCATGTGGGATCTAGTTCCCTGACCAGGGATGGAACCTAGGCCCCCTGCTTTGAGAGCTCAGAGTCATAACCATTAGACCACCAGAGAAGTCCCTGCCCCTGGTTTTATTTTTTTCTGAGATAAGAAAAGATTTAAAATTTAAACCTCTTTTTAAAGTTGAGGGCCCCAAGTCCCAGCCTCAAGGATGGTGCTGAGTGTCCTGCTGAGAGGGCCCTGGACTCACCTGCCCCAGGCCGTGTGGTCAGAGCTACCTCGGTGCTGGGTGTACGGCAGGTTGCAGAGGAGAGGGAGCTATGAGGTTCTGGTAAAGGCCTCTCTAAGAGGCCTGCTCGCAGCAGCCCTGGGCAGAGAGCATTCTTGCCCACAGGACAGGCAAGAGGGCTGGGGCTCATGGAGCCCAACCGGAAGCCCTGACCCGCATAACGTCTGGAGCAAGGTGGTCTCCACTGAGCGCCCTGTGGTGCCAGGCAGCCCAGCCTGCTGTGGGGGCGGGGGAAGGGTGAGCCCCTGCCCCAGGGTCCCAGGAGGTGTCAGAAGGGGAGCAGACTGGGTGGGGTGCAGAGGCTCTGGGCAGAGGGGAGGATGAAGGAACGGGGTGGGGTGGTGAGAGCTGGAGCGGGGCGGAGGGCCCCCTCGGTCCCTCAGGATGGGATGCTGCTGCCCCTCTCTGGCAGGCCCCCCACATGCTCCTCCCCTGAGATGCATAAGCACCACCCACACACACACATTTAAGACCTCCCAAGCTTCCCCAACCTTTTAAAAAATTTTATTGGATTTACAATGTTGTGTTAGTTTCAGGTGTACTGCAAAATGAATGAGTTATACACACGCATATACCTGCTCTTTTTTAGCTTCTTTTCCCATATAGGTCACTACAGAGCATTGAGTAGAGTTCCCTGTGCTGTCCAGTAGGTCCTTGGCAGTTACCTAGTTTGTATATAGTAGGGTGTTTATGTCAGTCCAAATCTCCCAGTTTATCCCTCTCCCACCTTACCCCTGGTAACCATAAGTTTGCTTTCTACATCTGTGACTCTGCTTCTGCTTTGTACATAAGTTCATTTGCCAAGCTTCCCCCTTGACTCCAGACAAGGTTCAAGCCTGACTCTCAGGGTGACTGTCCTCGCTGCCCTCTGCTCCAGGTCCCCCCAAGACTCCCAGAACTGTGTCCTCGCCCAGCCCGCCTCCTCCCTGTAAACCTCTGAGGGGTCCAGCACCTCCTCACTGGGCCCCACACAGCCTGCGCTGCTCTTGTTTCCGGCCGGGGCAGGGCGAGGCCCCCATCAGAACAATGAGCAATGGAGACCAGGTGACCATCATGACCTTTAGTGACTTTAAGAATGCAGCCCCTGGGGAGGCAGTGGGAGCGGGCAGTGGGGCTGAGTCACGGTGCCCGGCTGCTGGGAGGGGCTCCCTGGCGAGCAGAAAGGTGAGGACGGCGGGACATGGAGCAGAAGGCTCCCTGACCGTGGCTGAGGCCGCCAGGCTGCAGTGCCCTTCACATGTCCGTAAAGCCCGGGGCCGCAGCAGGCATGCACAGCACCTCAACTGCTGTAATGGTTTCCTTCCTAAGGGTTCCAACAAATGGAAAATGATAGCGACAGCTTGCAGCTCCCATTACCTCCGTGCCTGCAAACCTAAAGAATATTTATGATCCGTGGGATCAGAGATTTGGTGTCTTAGCAGCAAAGAAAGGTCACAAAATGAACTGATGCAGGCCATCTGCTCTGAGTGGGGACAGAGACACGCCCAGCGCACAGCACCTGCTTCTCCCACACCAGGCACCAAAGGATGCTCTTTATTTAACTGAGAATAAAGCCGACGACCCCCACGAGGGGCAAAGACTGAACAAAAACAAGCTGGTGCAAGGGCAGGGCAAGGCCCCACAGGACATGGCACTGGTGCCCCTGCCCCCAGCCCCTGTACTAGATGCCGGGTGACAAGGCTTAACGGAGGAGAACAAATGCTCTCGGAGATGTCCCCGTGGCTGTGAGGCAGAGGCACTTCCCGCCTCCTGCATTTTTCATGTGCCTGCTGCCCCTGCGTCCCAGCGCCCGCTCCTGACATTACAGCAGATGCCGTGGCCGCCGCAGTCATCCTTCATCCTCAGGGGCCAATGGGAACGTACGCTTCCCCGTCCATCAGGGCCGCGGCCGCCAGAACAGCTCATCTGACCTTTGCAAATACCAAAGGGTGGGTTTAAGGCAGAAAAAGGTAACGTAAGAGTCTTTGGCTTTCCTTTTGAAGATGATTTTATGTCATTAGCCAAGAAATGGGGCCTATAGCAGGAACACGGTTAAAAATTGGGTAGAAGAGTCAAATGGGAAGTGAGGTGGCCGCCGACGTTTCAGCACACACACGTTCCTTGATGAATTATTTAACATATATTAAAAATATATATGGCTCAGAAATCTCTGGGCCTGGGATTGAAAACAGCTTCAAGCTGGGAATGAACAGCTCTCTGAAAGGACATACGCATACGCATGCACACACACACACACACACACACACACACAGAAACAAATGTGGATTCTGATGCCCAGCACCAGCTGGACTCCATCAGACTACAACAAGCTAATCCTGCTGCAAACCACGGATCTGTGTGGAGGTGGGACCAGGAGACAGCCCACGTCACAGTGGGACAAGTTCATTGTCAAGCTGCAGCACATATACACCCAGTTTCCTCTCTATTTTTAGCCTGCAAATCTTAGTCAATGTTGATATTTTAGGAGCGAAAGTGACCCCTTAATATTCCAGGGAGATTTTCTTTGCTTGGCTATGACTCAGCACCGCACAAAACTAGATTCCAAGTAATCTGCATGACTCTGGGTTTTTCCACTTGAAAAAAAAAAGTAATTACAGAGATCCCTGAGGACAGAGGAGAGAAGGAAAGCCACTCACATTAGCATGGCACCACCCCAGTTCAATGTTTTTATAATGGTTTTATGGAGACAGAACTCAGGTGCCATAAATTTCACTCTTTGGAAGTACACAGTTCAGAGGACTTCAGTACATTCCCAGACCACTGTAGCCACCACCACCAAACTCCAGGATACTTCCTCCACCCCAAAAGGACCCCTGGCCCCCAGCCCCCACACCCACTAACCTGCCCTTTCTGCACACGTGGTCTATCCTGGACACGCATGGAAGTGGAACCACACCACAGGTGGCCTTCGGTGTCTGGCTTGTCTGTCACAGCATTATGTCTTCACCTAACTCAAGTTTTTTAAATATTTTTAAAATTTTATTTTTATTATTTATTTGGCCACCCTGGGTCTTAGTTGTGACATGCAGGATCTTTGATCCTTATTGTGGCGAACTCCTGGTGCAGCCTGTGGGATCTAGTTCCCCAACCAGGGATCAAACCTGGGTCCCCTGCAGTGGGAGTGCAGAGTCTTGGCCATTGGACCACCAGGAAAGTCCCCACCTAACTCAGTTTTCATTAGGGCTTTGCTAGTCTCCCTTCCCATCTGAACTCCTACATATTTAAAGTGTAATCCTTTGCTAACTTGGTAAAGTTGAGTAACAACGCATTACTGACCCTCAGTTGGGACCAGGGGTCCAGAAGCTGAAGGCTTCGGTCTGGTCCTCCAAGTGTGAGCCTATCGTACTGGTTTAATTGTAACAGAAGAGACCTGGGGGTTAGGAAGACTGCACAGCTTGCCAGCCACAGGACAACCAGCACCACATGCAGTCTGCCCAAGAACAGAACTGCCCAGAACCCCAAACTGAACAGGAGGGCAAGCAGCCACCCACGAAGCACTGTGCAAATGTCAGGAGTAAACTGTATGCCCCTAAATTCATATACTGAGTGTGGCTGCACCTGGAGGGGGGCTCTTTGCAGAAGCAAAGAAGGTACAAGGAGGCCCTGAGGGAGCAGGCCCTGGTGCAACCTGCCCGGTGTCCTCCTAAGAGGAAGCTGGACACACAGGGGAACAGCAGGGACACCTGCACACAGACGAGGTCAGGAGAGGGCACAGTGAGAAGGCGGCCGTCTGCATGTCAAGAGGACGCCTCAAGAGAAACCAACCCTGCTGACACCTTGACCTTGAACATTCAGCCTCCAGTTCTTCCACCCCCTTGCCTGCACTTGTTTTGCCCTGGGGTTTTGTCAATAGCCGTCCTCGAGGGTGTGAGGAGGCTGCACGCTTTTGGGTGTGCCACTGAGCACCACAGAGATCCAGGGCAGGATGCGCACAGGGAGGAGGGCAGAGCTCCAGGAAGGGTCCCGGGCAGCGTGTGCATTTCTCAGTGGCTCCTCTTGCTGAGCGATGCCACGTGGTTGGTGCTGTCACAGAGCTGCTTTCTGGGAGGGAGCCACAGGGCCTTAGGGATTCCGGGGCAGTAATGAAACACGGGGACTTGGGGTGGCTTGTGGCTGAGAGAGCAGAAACCACAGCCCCCAGTTGGGCAGGTGGGCAGCAGCATCCTGGGCCTTCACGAGCAGATATCCTCCGGAGTCAGAGGGCTCCCAAGAGGCACCAGGGGCCTGGCTGTGGAGGATAGGTAGGAGCTGGCCAGAAAGAGAGAAGGGAGTTGGCAGAAGGAGCCTTTCAGCTTGAACTTCATCAAATGCCCACATGAGGGACCATCCTGAGGGGTCTTCAGTTTCACACCTTCAGAAGCTTAGGGAGTAGGCGTGAATGGTACCCACCTCAGAGCCCCTGAGGATGGGACAGGGCAGGTCAAAGGGCGGCAGACTCTGGGGTCTGGGCTCCATGACGCCCTGGCAGCCCCACCTTGGCAGTCAGGGGTTTCCTCTGAGGGAGCAGCAGGGTCCTCCTGGTGCCCCATGTGTGGGGTAGAGGGTCTACCCACAGCAGAGCTGCATCCACAGCCCTGCTCGTGAGACAAGAGGTCTGTATAAAGTGAAATATGTGTGCATCCTTGTTTAAAAATCAGACAACACGGACAGGACACAAGTCACCTTATGTAAAGTGCGAGGTCCCCTGCCCCATGGCCCCATCAGCTGCTGAGTATGGGTCTTGCTCCGTGAAGCTCATGGTGTAACGGGATCCAACCCCCGGTCTCACTTTACACCCACTTGTGCACCTGGCTGTGTGCCCACCCCTGGGGGGCACACACCGTCCTCCTTGGGGAGATGGGGTTCTGTCCTCAGAAAACTGCTATGGCCGCACGTGCGTCCACCTGACATTTCTGTGGATCGGGTCCCTAGAGGGCAAGCCTAGGTCAGGTCGTAGAGCATCTGAAACTTCAACAGTGATGTCAGTTCCCCTCCAGAAAGGTGTAGGACTGGACGCCCTCTCTGGCTACGCTCCCATGAGCTGGCCCCGCAGGACCAGGATGGAGGGCTGGGCGTGCTGAGGGGAATGCCACGGCCCTCAGGGCTCCCAGTGGAGCCTGGATGAAAAGCCCCCTTCCTCAGCTCAGAGGCCCCCTCCACACTCAGATCTGTGCCAGGACGGACACAGAAGACAGTTCCCGGGGAGTGACTGGGGCACCTGAGTGGCTTTGTGAGACGTGCACACACCATCTGGAACCCTGGTGCTCCGCCTTCCTCCAGACACATGTCCTGCACGGAGTTCTGAACAGCATGGAGTCTCTGGGGGCTCAGTCAAACCCCAAAAGTGTGCACCCTCCTCACACCCTTGAGGATGGCTCCATGAGAACTCCATGACATAACAAATGCAGGCGAGGATGAGCAGAGATCGGAGCCCCTTGTGCACTGCTGGTGGGGGTAGAAAATGGTACAGCTACCATGGAAACAGTATGGAGGCTCCTAAAAAAACAAACAGAAACAGAACTACCACATGGCCACGCTACACAGCAAGGCTACTGCCGGGCATGTGCTCCCAAGAACTGAAAGCAGGGTCTCGAAGAGAAACCTGCACACCACGTTCACAGCAGCAGGTGCAGGCAACCCATGTTCAAAAACGGATGGATGGATACACAACACGGCCTACACATTCAATGGAGTGTTGTGTGCACTCAGTCGCTCCGTCGTGTCTCACCCTTTGTGACCCCATGGACTGCCAGGCTCCTCTGTCCATGGGATTCTCCAAGCAAGAATACTGGAGTGGGGAGCCATTCCCAGTCACAAAAAGACATACTGTTTGATTGCATTTACATGAGGTCCCTGGAGTCGTCACACTCATAGAGACAAAAAGTAGAAGGGTGGGTGTCAGGGGCTTGAGCGGGGCGGGGGGGATAAGAGTTACTGTTTAATAGGGACAGAGTTTCAGTTTTGCGAGAAGGGTTCTGGACGTGGGTGTTCTTAATGCCCCTGAGATGTTCACTGAAAAATGATGCAGATGGTGAGTTTTGTGTCATATAATTTTTGCCCAATTTTTTAAATTTTTACTTAATTTTATTTATTTATTTGGCTGTGATGGGTCTTAGTTGTGGCACACAAGATCTTCAACCTTCATTGCGGCATGTGGGATCCAGCTCCCTGACCAGAGATAGAACCTGAACTTCTGCATTGGGCACATAGAGTCTTAGTCACTGGACCACCAGGGGAAGTCCCAGCACAATTTTTTTTTTTTTTAAGTTCGCAGAGCATTGTTCAGTGCCCATGAAAGTGAATCATGGAGGCTAAAGTCTAAAGAAAAACTAAAAGCTCCTTTGATTCCGGCCTTAAGCTTCAGATGTAGAAATGAACTTGTTCAACTTGCCCTTGTTACAGGAGTAAACGGGCTGGACACGGCCTTTCCAGAGTCACATGGCAAATCAGTGCAGGACTCCAGCCAGCCCCGGACTGCCTGCGTCCCGCCTCAGGGCAGTGTCTCTGTTCTGGACAGGAGCCTGATAAAGCAGGTAAAACAAAAGAGTAAAGGGGAGTTTATGAACTAACTTTTTCAACCAAACCTGGAACTAACCAATCCCATGTGATTAGACTAAACATGATTCAAACAAAGCAAAAGTTGTCTTCTTTTTTTTTTTGCCACATCGATCAGAATGCAGAATCTTAGCTTCCTGACCAGGGATCAAACCCATACACCCTGTAGTGCTGGAAGTGAGGAGCCTTAACCACTGGACCACCAGGAAAGGCCCAGAAAGTTCATCTTCATGAGTCAGAGTCCTTGATGACGTGATGGATGATGAACTCCCAACCTCCCTCACCCCACTGTGGACACAAACACCCAGGTGACTGGCAGGGCCCAAGGTCAGGAGAAGCCACCAGGACCTTCCCCAGTGGCACCAGGCCTCACCGGTCAAGGCCTCTCCTGGGACACAATGAGACACACGCATTTGACCTTTGGCCCAGTGCCTGGGCCATGGCTCCTGACACCCTCGGACTCTCCAGAGCAGAGAGTACCCAGTGGTGGCCAGCCTGGGGCAGCTGCATGATGGAGCTGGATGCCAGAGAGACTGCCAGCAAAGGAAGGTGTTTCCTGCATCTTGTGAGCCATGCTGGCAAATCCTCAAACCTGGGCACGGGTTCACAGGAACCCCCATCTACAGCCAGTTAGTCAGAAGTGCTGGTATTAAGTGGGAGTGGTCAGTGATGCCGGGCCCTTACCTGGGGGCCTGTGACAACCATGGCAGGCAGGTCAGAGTACACTGAACTGGACTGGATTGAGGATACCAGCTGGTGTCAGAATTGACCAGTGTCCGGAAAAACCCACAGGTCTGGAGTCAGAAGTGTCTGTGTAAGAAGAGCACAGACCCGCCTCTTTGGGCCTCCGTTTCCTCCTCTGTAAGAGTGAGGTATTTGGGCCAAAGGCCACAAAGGGCCTTCCAGAGTTCGGTGACCCTCAGAACTGCTGGTTAAAGGGTTTCTAGAGTTAGCAGGAAGGAAACTCCCTCTCTGGAGGCTCGTCCCTCCCCAGGCTGCATCTCCTGCCTCAAGCTGGAGCTCACACATGTCTCTCTTGGGAGCAGCAGAGACCTCCATGGCGTCGACCCCAGGCCCAGGTGCGTACCAGCTCCCAGAGGCGTGGGGCCCAATCCCCTGAGACGAGGAACCAGCCTCCCTCCTTACTCTCCACTCTAAACCAAAACCCCAGACAGAATTCTGAACGTGCCTCCCAGAAGACAAGGCCTGTGCTTCATTCCCAATTAAAGCAACAGCTCGTGAGCCTGGAAAGAGAGCTGGCCACGTGGAGAACTTGTGTGTGTCTGCCTCTCTTCCTCCTCCCGACACTGCGGATCCAAAGCACATCTGAGGAGGATGGAACCCCAGGAAGACTTGGGTGTGCAGTGAGAAAGCACTGCTTCTTGCCAAACTCCCCAGAAACTGGGAGGATGAGGACAAGTTGCCCAGATTCACCCTGGAACCAGGTGACGTTCAGGTGGGTCGAAACTTGAGATGACCAGTTCCACACTCTGAGCTGCAAGCACATTCACTCGACTCCACAGACAACCCTGGTTTAGGGGTAGGGACTCACAGACTGGGCGCAAGTCCCTGCTCTGCCACTGGCCATCACAGACCCCCTGGGAAGGACGTGCCTTGGCCTCTTCCATCACACGTAAGCAACAGTGCCGCCTCCGGGGTTGCCATCTGTGGGGCTCTCAACCAGCACCTGGTAAGGAGTCAGGCTGACCAGTCCCACCAGCATCACCCTGCCTGTCCTCAGGGCACATGCCAGACCCTCTGAGAACACGGGCAGGAAACCAAAGGCACAGGCAGCCACAGAGAAACAGACACACCATTCTTCACCGAGAGACCTGAACACCAGAGTAAAAAGGCAAATCTAGTATCTAGTAAGGGCCTACTATCCCAAATATGGAGAGAACTCCTAAAACTCCTCAGCGACAGAAGTAACTTGCTTTTAAAAATGTGCAAAGGTTCCGAATAGACATTTCTCCAAAGATTTACAAATGGACAGTCACCATGTGAAAAGGTGCTTAATATCAACTGAAAACTACGGTGATGGACTTCCCTGGTGGTCCAGTGGCTTAGACTCCGTGCTCCTACTGCAAGGGGCCCGGTGTGATCCCTGGCCACAGGGGAGATCCTGCATGCCACCCAGCATAGTGAAAAAAATAAATAAAAACAAAAAACTGCAGTGAGACACCACTTCACACCCACTTGGATGGCTACTATAAAAAAATAAATGACAACTGTTGGTGAGACAGTGGGGCAACTGGAACCCTACACATAGCTAGCAGGAGGAAAGAAAGGTGCAGCCACGGTGAAGGGCACCGGACAGCCATCCCACCTCCGGGTTTGTATCCAGAACGACTGAAAGCACAGATACAGACACAAACACGGGACACGTGCTCACCCGTATTCGCAGCAGCACTATTCACAACGGCCCAAAAGTGGAAGCAACCCGAGTATCCGCTGATGGACAAGTGAACGCACAAAATGAGTTCTACGCACACAACGGAGGAGTATTTGGTCTTTAAAAGGAAGGAGATTCTGAGACAGGCTCCTCCAACACGAGCGAAACTTGAAGACACTCTGCGGACGGAACAAGCCAGCCACAAGAGAACAGAACCTGCCGGATTCCTTCACAGGAGGTGCCTGGAGTGGTCAGGTTCACAGAGAAAGCAGAATGGTGGGGGCTAGAATGGGGGGAGGAGCAGCAAGTTAGCGGCGGGGACAGAGTGCAGTCTGGGAAGACAAGCAAGTTCTGAGGATGATGGTGGGGACAGCTGCACAACAGCGTGCGTGTACTTAATGCCACTGAACATCATAAAACAGAACGGTAAATGTGTGCTGTGCGTGTTTTTCTACAACTTCTAAGAAGTAAATAAATAAGAACAAATAAAACACGAGTGCCGTCATGGAGCATGCGTCTGAATGATGCCTGGCAAGAACGGTAAGGTGATGGCATATTTCACGAAGAAGAAGTGGTAGGGCAGCCTGCTTGTCACACACATCCCTTCCCTGGATCCGGTCAGTGGATCCACATGCGGGGCAGTCGCACACAGAGCTGAGACAGGACTGACTCTGACCCAAACACAAGGTGCCCATGTCAGAAGAGAACAGGCAGGCACAGGGCACCCAGGAGGCTCGGGAACACACTACAGGTCAGCGGAGGCCCCTTCTCGTCTACAGGGACCTGGCCAGGCTCACGGGCCACAGAGCTGTAGCACAGAGCTCTGGAGCCCCAGCCCGCCCTGGGAAAGGCCCTCAGCTCCTCTCGGCCTCCAGATGCTGGACATGAGAGCACTGACTGACAGGAGTTTCCCGAGAAAAAGTGTTGCACGCGACACTGTGTGGATGGCACTTCGCAGGGCGTCCTACCTTCCCGTGCAGGGCCTGAAAATGATGGCCATTATTTTCAGCTTTGATAGATGCTGAAAACAAGCCTGAGAGAGAGGACCCTTTGGAGTGAGTAACACACAGAGCAGACTCTACTGCGTGCTGTGAAGATCATGGGGAAACAGAAGGTATTCATCCTGCTCTGAGGAAGATAAGGCCATAAACAGGACGGGACTCGCAGCAAACAACAGGAAACAGCACGGCAGGAGGAAGCAGCAGCGTGCAAACTGGGCTGGGCATCCACTCACATTCCCTCTGCTAATCTTCAGGAACCCTGGAGGGCGAGGCCAAGTGCATGAGCCAGACAACACAGGCGGGCGTTCAGAGGAGTCACGGCACCACAGGCAGGGTGGTCTCGGAAGGCTGCTTGGAGGAGGTGGTGAGTGCTGACAGCCAGAGGCTTGAGGGCTAAATGGAGGAGATCAGAGACTCTTCTAGGCCAGGGGGGTTTGGGGAAGCACTGAAATAGGCACCAAGGCCAAGGCTAGTTTTTAACAGGCCTCTCCTCAGGGCACAAGGAGCAGGGTCAGCACGCTATTTTCTGTCCTTGCAGACTAGTAGGTTAACCTGAAAATTCTGAGTAACATATCTCCTAGGTCAAGAGCAACAATGCTTAACTGACGCTCCTCTGGGCATTTTTACCCCCTCCCTTTCCTGATACCCACTTGCCCCAAAAGCAGGCATATTACACAGAAATGACTTCCCTGGTGGCTCAGATGATAAAGAGTTCACCTGCAATATGGGAGACCTGGGTTCGATCCCTGGGTTGGGAAGATCCCCTGGGGGAGGAAATAGCAACCCACCCCAGTATTCTTGCCTGGAGAATCCTATGGATAGAGGAGCCTGGCGGGCTACAGTCCATGGGGTCGCAAGAGTCAGATGCGACTGAATGACTGAGCATAGCACAGCATGTCATACAGAAACAGGCTAAAAGCTCTCACACAACACTGCCTCTCCAAGGCCGGAGAAAACAGACTATGAAGTACACAGCGCTCTACTTACTCCATTCACTCTGTGAGATGAGACTCTCAAAGGGTTTGTAAGAAAGCACATTATGGTGATTTTCCCCCCTTTCCATGCTGCTGCTGCTAAGTCACTTCAGTTGTGTCCGACTCTGTGTGACCCCATGGACTGCAGCCCACCGGGCTCCCCTGTCCCTGGGATTCTCCAGGCAAGAACAATGGAGTGAGTTGCCATTGCCTTCTCCAGTGCGTGAAAGTGAAAATAAGTGTATGTTTTCAAGCTTTCTGCAGAGGTCCACACTGTGTCTTTAAAGCACATTTCCATGGGAACTGCTCATAGCCCCATCACACCCTCTAAGCAGAGCAGCGACCTGGCCAAATCCTGGGAGCCTCTCAGCTCGGGTCTGAGTGTCCGAGCGTGGAAAGCAGGGGCACGTGAGCAGGCTGGTTACCCTTACAGCCATCCCAGCAGTTAAGGACGGGTGCTCTCAGAACCCCAGGCTTCCACCCGTGCTCTGCCCACCCACCTCAGCAGGTGCCCTCTCATCTCTCTGGGGCTCCCCGGAAGGGCCCTATCCCAGACCTCGGGGAACTGGCACTGTGTGCGCTGACTCCCTCGTCAGACCCCCGCTCTGCACAGTGGAGGCTTTCACAGTAAGACAGAGGTGGCCTTTCGGCAGCTGCCAAGGGGACCCTCCCTGCCTCTGTTAATGACAGCCGGGCCACTACCCTCCCTAGAAATCATCCATGGCTCCTCAGTGCCACCAACAGAAGGGTCTAAACCACGCGGCCGACACTGGAAGCCTCGTCAATCAGGCCTGACACCGTCTGCCTGGCCTCTCCCTGCTCTCCCGGCTGGTCTTACCCCCACCCCTGCACAACCAGCCTTTGCCTAGAGCACCCTCCAAGCCTCCTTCTCCTCTTCAATAGGAGCCAAATCCCACCCCCTGAGCACCAGGTTCCTCCAGCCCCTGGGATGCCCCTTCTCATCATCGCAATCCCCCAGGAAAGCAGCTGCAGAGTCAGGTTCCGTCTCCAAAGCGGAAAGAGTAGCACGCTCACGGCGGTGTTGTAAGAACCAAAGCAACACAAGATATACAGCGCACCTACTGTGGTCTCTGGCACACAGTAAGCCAGCACCCATCTCTAAAACAGCAAAACCGTTAATCATTACTACTGCTGCTGGAGATGATCCCTCCTGTCCTCCATTTCCTTACTTCGTTTCTCTCTCCATCTGCTGCCAACACTTGCCATCTTACCTGACTTAGGTCCCTGTCTCAGCTCCCTTACTAGACTGAACATCCCAGCAAGTGTTTAGCGTGGTGCATACTGAGAGGCGACAGAACCACCAAATGCATGAATGATTCTAAATAATCAACCTTATAGTCTGTCCACAAGAAAACTCACACTTACTGTTTGAAGAAAGATTAAGAAGCGATTACAGGAGCAGAACTTTTCATCAAAAGCAACAGTTCTCAAAGTGTGGTCTCCGGACCCAGAGTGTCAGCATCCTCAGACCTTGACAGCCCACCCCAACTGACCCCGCCACCAGCTTCGACCAGCTCTCTAGGGATTCTGACAACCCTGACTCGTGGGCTCTGCAGGGCAAGAAGCAACATGCCAGCCCACAATGAAGCCCAGATCAGGACTGGATTCTCCGCCGGACTCTGGCCTTGACCTGGCAGAAGTCTCTTAACCTCCGGGAGCTCCAGTTTCTTAGAAGCGATACAGGGATGATCATCACACTCAGGATTCAGGGAGATCCCATGTGCAGTTCACACCAAGTAGGTGCTTTAAAACTGTAAGTTCCTTCCCGTTCTTATCCTGTCTATCTCACAGGGTTGGGAAGACTAAATAAAACCCTGAAGCCGCCCCCTCGCACTGGGTAACTAACTCCTCTCGGAACAAACACTTTGGCTCGTCAAGCTCACAGCCATCTCAGGAGATGGGGAGGCTCCCGCAGCAGTCAAGACCCCACACCACCCAGGCCCTGGACACTGACCCTGCAGCGAGTGGGAGGGAGCTGGTCCTCCAACACTCGGGTCGGGATTAACTAACTCCTCACTGATCGCATCTAAATGAATCCAAACTTTACTCCTGGAAAAGGGTGATCTGAAAACGTTTTCCAGCCAACACAGGAGAGCTGTGGACCTGCCGAGTACCCTGGACCTGGCTTGTGGTTCCCGGACACAACAACTGTTAACACAGGACCCTCTGAAACCCATTTCAGAAGAGAGCATCAGGCAGCGCAAGGAAGCATTCAGTCTTCCTGGGTACTTCTCAGCCGTATACACCATGGCGCCTCCGGGCTCAAAGCCGGGGCCTCTATTCGGGAACCACCTCCCAGGACGACGGGCAGCAGGGAGACCGGGAAGCCCCGGAAACCACGTCAGATGTCAGCTGGGGTATGGCTGCCAGCTCTCCGTGTGTCTGACCCAACAGTGCCCGGGAAGCATGCAGTAGGCCAGCCCCGAGGCAGGGTAAAAGGCCAATCCACGCACCCCCAGACAGTGAGCCCAACGCTCTGCGGCTCAGGACACTTGGGCTGATGCCTTACTGCTACAGAAGGCCCCTCGGAGCAGTGTTTTAACATCTCTATCCTGGGGCCTGGCACCCAGCACCCTCTCAACATGCCTGCTGAATTAGACAGATGGGATGAGTTAGGTACAAGCCCCAGCAGCTGTTGAGGGAGGAAAACGAGGTCCAGAGAGACTGAGTTGAGGTCAGTAAGGAATGCGGCCTCGATGTCACCCACCCAGGACAGGGCTCCATCCTGGGCCCAAACCCAACTTGCCCCCGTGCCCCGCAGCCACCTCCACTCCACTCGGACAGGGGACCACAGAGGGGGCCACACCGCCACCCACCTCCTCCACCTGTTCCCGGAACAGGGTCTCTTCTCTGAGAGTGCGGTTCCTTCCCCTTCCTCACCAACAGCCCAGGCCCAGCTCCCCGCAGTGTGCCAGCCTTCTGATAGCTCTCCCGTTCCCACAAGGCAACCCAGCACTGGCTATGGTGGCCTTCCACTGGTCACCACTGCCCCCCGAGTCTCTGTTCCCTCTGGTGACCCCATCAACCCTTTGAGCGCTGGGACAGCTCTGTAGGCCATGCTTCTGCCCCACTAAGCCTCAGTTTCCTCATCTTAAGGTGAGAAGGATAATAAAACTCACCATGAAGAACAGCTTCAGGAGAAAGTCATGGTGGTCAAATTGCTTCGTGTGAGGTAAGCCTGCTGCTCCTACTAGCCAGCTTTGTTGCTGGGGCTTCACTCCTGCGTCTCCCTCCCTTCTACCAACCCCTGGCACATATACCTCTCAAGAACACGAACAGCACTAAATGTCGTGAGGGTCACTTTTACACTTTGTCCCAACAGCACAGAACACATGTTGGAACCTATTCTGGCTTCTAATCACTTATCTGAGCTGAGCTGCGAAATTCCCGAGGCCTCACCTGCTGGCTCACTGGCTGGCAATGAAGGGGCCCCATTCTCTTCATGGTCAAGTGTCCTAAGGGACGGTGGACTTCGGGCCTGGTCACAGATGGGCCTGCGGTCCCCCATCTCCTCTCCAAAGTGGAAATGAGTCAATCTCCCTGCCCCCCACCTCAGGAGTGGGGGAGCTCAGGAGGGCTGCACCGTTTTCCAGGGCCCCACAGCTGAAATGGGCAAAGCGACATTCACCCCAGGTCCTCCTGAGAGAAATGTCATGCTCTTTTCATTGCTACCCACCCGTACATCCTCTATGTTTGTATATTTTAAAATCTCCTTTAACTTATATCCCTCATCAGCTACCTTGGTGTCTCAAAGGTAGTAACAGAGCGTCCTATTATAAAGGAGACAGAAAAAGGGAAAAAAAATCCCCCCAAGTTTACTGGCTCCCTTCCACAACTGCCTGGAATTCAATACCAGAAATGAGTTTCTGGAATACGGATGCCGTGAAAGAGCACCTGAGGAAGAAGAAAGGGAGGTGGAAACCTCCAAAAAGGTGGGAAAAGACCCTCCAGGGCCCAGTGTCCATCACCCCTTATCAGAGACCCTATACCAGGGAGCAAAGGCAGGCTCCCAGGTGCCAGTCAGCCAACGGGAGAGGCGTCAATAATTTCACAGGCCCACTAAAGGCTGAAAAGTAAGCTGGAAATTTACAAAGCAGGAAATAGGGAAATCACTCCAGCCTAATCCAGCCAGGCCCATAAGGACGCCAAAGGTCCCTGCTCATAGAAGGCGTTTTACCAGTCTTTCCACCAACCAGGAGAAACCCAGTTTTAAAACAAACCAATCCACATTCTTGACGGATCACGCCTGGCGTGAGCTCCCGCCTTGGGTGAAAAGGCACGTTGCTCGTCAGTCAGGAAATTTCACCGGGCGGGCCTCTGGTGGTCCTTCACCTCCACCTCGGGCTTCCTCACCGGGATGCTGGTCATCCCGGTGCCCGGAGCGCCCAGAGGGTTTGCACACCCGAGTAATCCCCTCTCCACCTGCCCCCAGAAGGCCGGCGTCGGCAGACTTGAGGACGCTGGGAAGTGACACCCACCAGGCAGACAGTAGCTCCAGAGACATGAGGGCCGCCTCTGACAGACGGAACTTCAGACCTGACAAGGCAGCGACTCGCACAAGGTCACGGGGAGAGTCGGCGGCAAGGCTACCTGGCCCTGGCTCCGGTCGTCAACCGGCACGGCCGCGGCCGCCCCGCCCCCGCCAACCTTCCCAGGGGCGCGCCGGCCTCCCCGCTCCCCGCCGCTGAGAGTGGCTCAGCCCGACGGGCCCGGGACAGGGAGCCCGCTGGGACCGCGGCGGCCGGGCTGGGGCGCGGGGCTGGGCCCCGCCGCGCAGCAACGCGCGGAGCACCGCCCAGGCCTCGGGACGCCGCGGTGGGGGCCTTACCGAGGCACTGCCCTACCGGCGTGCTGAACGGGTTCCCCAGGAGGAACTCCATCTTGGGCGGACGGCTCGACAGCGGCACGCGCGCGTCAGCCGCC
>NW_011494752.1:8746180-8747424 GCF_000754665.1 Bison bison bison
TGACACTTGCCCCCGCCCCACCCTCTGGAACGCCGGTGCCCGCCGCTGGCCCCGCCCCGCCTGTCCCTATTGGGCGAGAACTGCCTTGCCCTCTTCCGATTGGTAACCACACCACCCTCCGCGAAGTCCCGCCCACCCCGCGGCGTCCGATTGGGCGGGGTGGCTAGCTAAGTCACAGGAATTTCCGTCACCTCCCCTGGCCCGCCTCCCGACGAGAGTCTGTGTATTTTGATTCATTTATGTACTGGTCAATCGAGTGAATCCTTACTGTTACTGGACAAGAATCAAATCATCACTCAAAAAGAGGGCAGGGGAGGGCGGGGCTAGTAAGGTCCCCGCCCAGGGAGAGTGCTGATTGGACAAGCATTTGTTTTCTCTAAGGCTGGTTGGTGCTGGGTGACATTCCCCGCCCAGAAATATGATCACGTGGCCGTCAACTTTCACCCAGGATGTCTACTTCCTGACTTCCCCCTAGCAACGGAGTGAGGCGCTTGATTCTCCTAGCAACCCAGCTCCGCTACCACGAGCAGGTGGCGGACTGTGCCAGAGAAGCTGAGAGCCCGGAGCCGAGAGGCTGCTGAAGGACTTGACCTTTTCACGAAGGAGCCTGCGGGCCGCCCCACGCCGGTCAGGGCCTTCAGGCCTCGTGGGGAGAGAAGCTCGGGAAGCGTTTCCTATGGGCGCAGGCCCCAACGAGACCTTTAAGGTCCCACCCCCGGCCTCCGGGCCAGAGAGAGGTACCCGGCCCACTGATCCCTTTTCAGGAGGACATCACTGACCGTCTGCCCGACCTCTCAACAGCCGCTACCTTGTTCCTTTTCCTTAGAGCTAGCCTTCCTCTTAGTGAAGGGTTTTGGCTTGGAACGTGGATGCCCCGTCAGCAGCTCCCTTCCCGGGCCTCAGTTTCCCCGTCTGGACAGTCAGGCCAATAGGGCTCCCTTCTCTGCTGGCTCCCAGACCAGACCTGTAATTTGATCATGAACGGTACTCCAGAGCGTGGTGAGCACTCAGAAGAGGGTGGTTTTCTCTTATCAATTCACGGCCAATAGGGGCTCCATTTTCCAGGTCCAGTTGATGCCAAGTCCTTGTTTCGCTGGACGATTCAGGATCTGGTTCTCTGTGAGGAGGTGTAAGGCTCTTGGCTGTTCTCCCGACCCACAACAACACTACTGTCAGGCAAGTCAACAGCAGCCCCGGCTGGTGGGGAAGTACTGATAAACCCCCCCCCACAGATCGGAAGGGCA
>NW_011494752.1:8747524-8751008 GCF_000754665.1 Bison bison bison
GGAGGACTGTCCTGGTTTGGGGCAAACCTGGAACAGTTATGAGAAACAGTGTGAACTGTGACAGTGACCCACAGCATGGGGGTGCAGTTGAGTCTGATTAAGAGCCTGAGCTCTGCATCTCTGACCTCCTACCTCCGCATGCACAGGATGTGTCTGTCAGCTTGGGTGTCACTTGACCTCCTTAACCAGCTTCCGTTTTCTTACCTGAAAACTGCAGAGTCAGTCCCTCACATAAACTACATTCCTAGAGGTCTCTCAAACCCACTTCTTACCTGCAGCCCAGTCATGTCTTGACTCTTGACATTCTCAGTGCAACAAGCCAGAATGAGCTTCTCCAAATTAAACTCTGATCACGTCACATCCTCATCATGCCTTGGAACTTCCTAGGGATCCTGGGATGATCACAACACCCCTGGAGGCCTTGCCACTCTGGGCATCCAGGTGGAACCTGCCTCCTCCTCTCTCAGCTCAGGACCCTCACCCTAAAGACCCCTCCTCCTCCTCTCCTGCCCATCCTCCAGGTCTCAGCCCAGGTCCCCACAAGTATGTTCTCATAGTTCCCTACACTCACAGACTTGTCATAATTTATAATTAAAGGTTTGTAGGGCTTCCCTGGTGGCTTAGAGGGTAAAGTGTCCGCCTTCAATGCAGGAGACCCGGGTTCAATCCCTGAATTGGGAAGATTCCCTGGAGAAGGAAATGGCAACCCACTCCAGTACTCTTGCCTGGAAAATCCCATGGACGGAGGAGCCTGGGAGGCTGCAGTCCATGGGGTCGCAAAGAGTCGGACACTACTGAGCGACTTCACTTCACTTCACTTCATGATCCTCTGAGTTGGGTCTGAAACAGAGGTAAGGAGGTCTATGAATCACAATACTCCTAAACCCACTAACCGAGTCTTATCCATGCATGTAGTTGCTGTTCGTTGCGCATTTGTGGACTAAATAAATGATCTTAAACAAATATTGGAGGGAGGAGTTACCCATCTTTTACAGATAGGAGGTCGAAGGCTTGGAAAGCAAAGTCAGTTGCCCAAGGGTGCGAATCCAGCTCTGGTGTATGTAACAAACACAGATGTTCCACACCATGTGATGACTGTTGGGCCTGACTGGAAGCAGGCTCGACCCGGCTCAGGGACCAGGCCCTTGTGTGACAGGAGTGATGAGAAGTCAGCCAAAGTTTTGAAATCAGAGTATGAATCATTTCCCAAAGCACAGCACTTGTCTGTAAAGGAAAAAAGGGGGGGGGGGGAAGCACAAACACTTTCAAGTAGCATCTGCCAAATACAGCACATTAAAATTTCCCCGGAGAGAAGCTGGTGTCAAGTTATGGGAAATTTTAGAAAAATTGTCCCCAAAGAATGGGGAGATAGAGAGAGGTAGAGGACTAGAAATGTCTTTCAGGGGTTGAGTCAATCAGTTGAAGGAGATGAGAGAGTGTGGAGGGACCCAGGAAGAGGGGAGACTCAGAGGAGAAGTGGGTGCAGGAAGAGGGAGGCTGTTCCTGCTCTGGGGCCACCGGGACCAGGCTCGTGGACACTCCAGAAACAGAAGATGCACAACTGCACAAGCTGCATGGCGGGGTCGGGGAGAGGCAGCCAGGCAGGGGGTCTCTGAGACCCCGTGCAGGATTGCCAGGCCTGCCCCACTTTGCCCAACACCAGGAGTCTCCCCAGCAGCGCTCGATGGAATAAAAAGGCGATTGTGGGGCTGCATCATCAGGGACCAGCGGGGCAGGGAGGCCTGGCGTGGGCATGCAAAGGCCAAGGTAGGAAGCAAAGCCAGCAGGCAGGTGAGAACGGGGTGGAGAGTAGGGGAAAGACTGAACGTCCAGAGCATTCCGAGGCAGAATCAGGGCATTTCCAGTAGCATGTGCCCTCCCACGGGGTCCAGCCCTTCTGGGTGTGCTAGGAGGGCTGGTAATCATGGACTGAGGTCAAGCTGCCCAGAACCATGGCTCTGTCCAACCAAGAACAGCAGTGTGGGTTCGTCCGTGACCCACCCCGCTGTGCCTCAGCCAAATCCCTTTGGACCAGTAGCAACAGATACCTCCTGGGTTAGTTTAGGGAAATGAGGATTTAACTCGTGAAGTCAGTGCCCTGTCTAGGGGCCTGGGGTCAGAGGTCCAGGGGCCCGGGGTTGGAGAAGGAGGGGCTGGGAAGTCAGCGAGGGGAAGGCAGCCTCTGCCTGTCCTTTTGTCTTTTTTCCTGGATCAAGTTCCCTTCTCGCTTCTGTCTGTCCATCTTCCGCAGGCCCTGTTACTCTCTCACTCACCATGTCCCTGACCAGCCCTTAGCTCCCAGTGCCTTCCCAGCTCAAGTAGCCAGCACTGACGGGTGCTTTGTCCTGTGGCCCTAGTTCACATCTCTCTGGGGAGGGTCACGAACAGCCAGCTTGAGTCCGTGTGTACCAGTGGCTACACCCTGGGCACCTGTGGTTGGGGATGCTTACAGATATGGCCACCTTCAGAGGGTGAGGCTCTCAGGGAAGGGGGGCCGGGCCTGGCGGGCCTGGCTGGGGCCACCAAGGACTGTGATCAGTGCTTGGTGCCGAGAAACACAACAAGGGTGGGCACAGAAAGCCAGAGGCCCAAGATGGCGACGGCTTTGCAGGCAGCTGAGCTCCAGAGGCTAAAGGGATCAGTATGGATATTGGGGCCAGGGTAAGGGTCACAGCCTGGTTGTGGAGACAAGGGGTGCGCCACTGTTGGTGGGCACCAGGCCAGTGGGGGTCTGGGGAGGCCCATGTTTAGCAGCCAAGAGTGGGAGGGGCCTGCCTTCAGAGCGTCATGGCCGCAACATTACTCCATGATGCAGTGAAAGGATACTGGCCAGACCCCGCCCTCAAAGGGAGGCAGGAGAGGCGGCCTCAGCCAGGGTGTTGGTGTTTTCCAGGAAGGATGAACCGGCTGTACGACATGGAGCCCAGAGTGATGGACGATGACATGCTCAAGTTGGCCGTAGGGGAGCAGGGCCCACGAGAGGAGGCCGGGCAGCTGGCCAAGCAGGAGGGCATTCTCTTCAAGGACGTCCTGTCCCTGCAGTTGGACTTCCAGAGTGCGTGTCCTGGGCGGGGCCGGGCAGGGTGGGCGCGGGCAGCCAGTTCCATACACGGTCCACAGTCTATGGGCCTTGGTTGTATTTGGGCCACCTGGGTTGAAAGGCACAAGACCAGCATGCGTGGTTTTAGACTTGATATCGAGTGAGGGTGGCACTCTTGGTGGCTGTGACAGAGGGTCTGCTTGCCTCAGGAGCAAGGGGCAGTCAGCCACATGACAGGGAGCTGGTCTTCAGAGGACTCAGGATCAGTGATGTGAGGAGCCCACCTCTGTGTGGGCAGTTCCTCCCCTCATAGTATATGGACATTCGGGGGCCATTTCTCTGCCCCTTATGGGCCCCCATCTTTGGGCAGACACACAGCGTGCAATTCTAGGTAGAGACATGCAGGGTCCTTGTGGCCAGAGCACCCCCCAAAATGCTCAACTG
>NW_011494752.1:8751787-8753094 GCF_000754665.1 Bison bison bison
CCATGGCCCCCACCTGTACCTACGGCCCTGCCATACTCACGGCCCCCCTGTACCCACATCCCCCTATTGCACCCACGGCCACCCCGCCTGTACCCACAGCCCCCTGCCTGCACCCATGGCTCCTGACTGTACCCACAGCACCCCCCGTACCCACAGCCCTGCCCTAAAGCCACAGCACCCCCTCGCCTGTACCCATGGCCCCCTGACTGCACCCATGGCCCCTGCCTGTACCCACAGCCCCTTCTGTACCCACAGCCCGCCCCCCCCCACATGCATAGGCCCTGCTGGTGGCCAGTCTGCTGTCACAGTGCTGAGGGTAAGCTGGAGCCGGCTAGTCCTGCTGCCCACATCTTGTCCCAACTCTACACTCAGGGATGCCCTGTTGGTAGCCTGACACTGGCAGTAGGAGTATTTACACCACAGCAATCTGCAGGTGCTACAAATCCTAGCTGCCCCCCCCACCCCTTTGTTAAACATCTACCAGCTTGTCTGCAAAGAACAGAGCCTGGCAGGAAAGGAAGTAGGGGAACCCAGTCAGGCCCCACTCTGCCGAGCTGCTAACACATTCTGGATATGTGAGCTCAGCTCCTGCACCTCACTTTCCTTATGTGTTGTTGACCTTGGGCACCTGGCACCCTTGAATCTTGGCTCCCTCATCCTGAAGACTTGGTGATGACACCTCTGCTTGTGAGGGTGAAACAAGGAAAAGCACGGGGCGGTAGTGTCCCAGGACAGCATCCCCTGAGGGGCCGGGGAGGCTAAATGACTTCTGGAGCCCCTTAAACACGAGGGCTTTAGCTGAAAGCTCGTGAAAAGTTCCCACTTTGGGCCTTGGGGCCATCTGTGTTCCAAGATAGTGTTGCAGCCACAACCCCCTCAAACCCCAACACTGCAGTGGCAAAAAGCAGTTTGATTCCCAAAGATGAGAAACCTGGAGTAGAGAGAGTGCTCAGGTCAGCTGGGGTTGGGCCTGGAGTGTGGGGCGGCCTGGCCTCAAGGGTTTCCCACTCCCCGAGATGTGCTGACCCCACCCCAGTGAGTTTCCATCCCAGATCGCGGGCCGCACAGATGGGAGCCTTTGCCTGCCTCTGTGACCGGGAAGGAGACAGTAGAGCCGAGGTGGGGGGTCAGTTCCAGGAAAGTCCCCCTAAGCCAGGCCCGTCCTCCAGACCTGTCTTTCAACAACATCGAGGCCATCGAGGGTCTGGACACGCTGGTCAACCTGGAGGATCTGAGCCTGTTCAACAACCGCATCAGCAAGATCGACTCACTGGATGCGCTGGTCAAGCTGCAGGTGTTGTCGCTGG
>NW_011494752.1:8753194-8758949 GCF_000754665.1 Bison bison bison
TCGCTGGGCAACAACCATATCGGGAACATGATGAACGTGAGCATGGGCACTGGCAGGGGTGGGGGGGACCATGAGGGGAGCTCCCCACCGCCCCCCACCCCATACTAGAAAAGCTGGAAATCTGGATTCAAGGACATTCAAATACCAGCTTAGCCCATGGGGGCCTGCATGTGGGTGTGTATGTGCCCCACCCCCACTCACTCAGCAGACATTGCTGAGGGGGGCCCTCTTGCCTGTGGGGCATCTGGCCTGTGCCCAATGGGGACAGAGACCAACAGCAGCCTCAGGTTGCTGGCAGGGCTGGCAGAGGCTACAGGGCAGTGCCCCAGGCAGAGCAGCTAGAGCAACGGACCGGCGGGGGGAGGCCCTGGGCCGGGAATTCAGCATCCAGGGCTCAGTGCCCATCTGTTCCTGAGGACAGACAGCACTCCACCCCACAGGCCATCGTGAGGGTCAAGTCTGTCCATGTAGGGCAGCTGCAGCACAGAGGGGCTATGGAGGAAATGGTGCTTATTCAGGAATTTTCAGTTAAGGGTAAACCCCAAACAGCCCTAGATCGTGCTTGTGGGAACCTTTCTGAGTGCTTAGAGCTGCTGCTGCCTGGGTAGGTCCAGCACCTGGGAGCCTGTATGTGAGTGGACTGCCTCTGACTTGTCATCCTCAGACACTGGCCCTGACCCTGAGCAGACCCAGGCCTGGGCAGGGAGGGGACACTGACTCAGGCCGTGCCCTACCCTGCTGTGAACACCCCCCTCCCTCCCTGGCTTGGGCTGTTCTTTTGTCCCCATTTCCCCAGGGCATGCTGGGTGCCAGGCACGCACCCCCCACCCCATGAAGACAGGAGAAGCAGGTGCAGCTGGTCCCCAGAGAGACAGGCAGGGGGCGCTGGCTTCATGGCCGACAAGCCCAGAGCATCTCTGGTTTCAGTCCTTACCTGCCCTGAGTTTCTTACATCTGATTATAGACTTTCCTGTTATGTATTTATTAGGCTTGTTTTCATTTTGTTCATTGAATTAAAAGCAAGTGGCTGACTCAGCAGAACTCAGGGCATGCACAGCAGAGCCCTTCGCTCCTGACCTCAGCCCGTGTCCCCTGCCAGAGGCCACAGCTGCTCCTAAATCGCACATGTGTCTTTCCAGACATCTTACTGTCGAAATGTTTCACACGATTGTCACATCTGTCCAGCTACTCTCCAGAGCCTGCCTTGGGTCGTCCCCCCCAACCCAAGTCATTGGTGCCCTCTACACCACAGGCTATTCCATTGCCTAGATTATGCAGGATGGAGTTCTCCAGCCCCCATGGGTGGACGCTGAGGTGTTCTCCGACCTCACGCTGTCACACACAGGCTGTTGGGGATGTCTTTAATTGGGGCTGACTGTGTACCTGGATGAGCCCCTGTGGGAGATGAATTGCTCCAGGTGGAGTTGCTGGGTCCGAGGGCATTTTCTCATTGTGATGGGTCTTGCTGCGTGGCCATCTATAGAAGTGGAACCACTTACAGACCCAGCAGCAATGACGAGAAGTCCTGTCCCTCTAACCACCCACAGCACACTTTGCTCCCAGACCTTTCTTGCTTTGATGATCCCAAAGACGAAAACTGGAATCTCACTGGGAGAGCTCTTAAAATGAAATCAGGTCCTGACCCCCTGCCCCACCCCACATACCCTGAAAACTCCAACAGCTCCCACTTCCCTAAGACAGCTTTCAAACTCCTGACCGCCGCCCATCAGGTCTCGGGTGAATCAGCGCTGGCCTTGTTCTCAGTATAATCTCAGACCTCCCGGCCCCTCCCTGCTTCCTGGCACCGGCCACGCTCTTTCCCACAGCACAGCCTTCCCTTGTGCTGCTCCTGGGAGTACACTCGCCACTGCTCTTCCCGCTGCTTCCTCAGAGTTCAGAGGCTCAAATCCTAATGGAACCCCACCCCCATCATTGTCCCTAAGGCTCCCTCCCTACCTGTCCCCCTCGAGTTCTTCGAGTACTTATGACCAACAGCAATGACTCTGACTTTTAAAAAACATTTCTTTTTGGCTGTTCTGGGTCTTTACTGCTTTCCTCAGGCTTCCTCCAGTTGCGCAGACGGAGGAGGCGGGCCCACCCTCCAGATGCGGCGTGCTGGCTTCTTATTGTCGTGGCTTCTCTTATTGCAGAGCACGGATCTAGGCGCGTGGGCCCAGTGGCCTTGGTGCACGGGGGCTCAGCTGCTCGGCGGGATCTTCCGGGGCCAGGGATGGAATCTGTGTCCCCTGCATCGGCAGGCAGATTCTTATCTGCAGTGCTACTAGGGAAGTCCCTCGGCTGACTTTTGAAGCATTCCTGTCCCCTGCCCTTAGAGTGTCAGCTCCTGCTCTGAAGGCTCTGTTCCCACTGTGTCCCCAGGCTGGCAGGTGCTCCGTGATGTTTGTTGAATGAATAAACAACTGACAAGGGAATCCCTTCAGGAAGGAAGAGAAGCAGGTTTCTCTTCTGTCTTTAGCACAGGGGAGGAGATGCTGTCCGATGAGGGGGCTGGTGGTCTTGCTGAATGTCCCCCATTACTAACAACAGGAAAATTAAATGGTTGTTAGTGGTGGTCCCACAAGCTGCCACCCAGTAGATCCAGGTTCTGCTGAATTTCAGGGCACAGGGCCTTTCAGAGCACTTGACGGGTGGAAAGGGTGCCTGTGCTGAGAGCGGAGGGCGGAGGGACAGCGGGCACTTGGGGAGCGGGTGCTAGCCCTCTTCTTGGTGCTCCTTGCGGCGTTGGGTCCTCTCAACACCTGCGTGTGACACCCCTGCGGCCCCTTCACAGACGAGGAGACTGGGCCCCCAGAGCGTGGGACCCCAGGCAAAGACCACGGCTCCTCCTTGTGGCTTCCCAGCGTGGGCAGAGGGAAGAGAAAGGAGACAGGCCCGCTCTCCCCTCAGATCATCTACCTGCGGCGGTTCAAGGCCCTGCGCACGCTCAGCCTGTCCGGGAACCCGGTGGCCGAGGATGAGGACTACAAGATGTTCATCTGCGCCTACCTCCCCGACCTTGTGTACCTGGACTTCCGGCGCCTCGACGACCACATGGTAGAGTCTCCCTTCGACATGGGCTCCGCGGGTCAGCGTCCAGGCTCTGGGCATCTGGGGAGGGCCACGTCCACGGGAGGAGAGGAAAGCGGCCCCTCCTGGAGGCTCCTGACCCTAACGGCCCCAGTCACTGTGGTACACGTTCTTGGCCGGGCCCTGTCCTGGGCCTCCTCCCGCCTCCTCGCTGCCGTCCTGCTCTATTTGCTTCTCCGTGAACAAGTCTGGGAGACTAAGTGAGAGTCGGCCCTCAGTGGGCTCAGCAGCTCAGGGCAGAGTCGGGACTCACCCCCACAATAGGCGACCCCAGGAGTGACACTGAAAGGTCATGGTAGCACTCCAAAGTGCCAACCTCGCTGACCCCAGAGAGATGCCCCCAGAACCCCATGGCCGAGAGGGCCATCGGAGAGCTGGGCCCAACTGGTCTGCAGCAGAGCCAGGGTCTCAGGCCTGCGGGAGCCTCACCCCATGAGGAAGCCCCTGCCCCCGCCGTCCACTGCCTGGCCAGGCCACCCCTGCCTCTGTCCTACACCCCTGCTGGGAGCTTTTTACCCTTTGCCGTGTGACCAGTTTGTGGGTGCTTTGCCCCCAGGGGAAAAAAACCCCGCCCGACGGGAGGCCTCTGGCAGCAGGATGGGATGAAAGCAGGGTATGAGGAGGTGGGGGACTTGCCATCCCCCCATCAGAAGCTGCTGCCTTTCCTGGGAGGAAGGAGCCTGTGTCTGGGGTTGGGGGAGGCCCTGAGGTGATGTGGGGGCACGGGGAGAGCTGGCTGGTCCCCGGGTCTCTGTGCTGACCCTGCTGGCCTGGCTGCTGCGCCGCCTTCCAAGTGTGGAGCTCTCTGCTCGCAGGAACCTTTCTAGGGGGGTCCACAGAGACCAGTGGGGATCCACAGAGACTGGGGGTCCACAGATACCAGGGGGGTCAGAGAGTTGCCCCTCCTTCCCCAACCACGCCCTTCTCTTGTCCAGGAACAGGACATGACTGTGAAAATTTTAATTTCAAGACTGTCAAGTCTTATTTTTTGCATTTAGGCACTACTTTGAAGGGCAACGGGGGCTCAAATGCTGAGAATAAGCTGAGAGTGTTGTGCCCAGGCCTGTGGCTCGCACCCCCCACTGCAGCTCTCCCCTTGTGCATCCCTAAAACTGGGCCAGAGCCCAGCTGGGGAAGGTGTGGGAGCCAGCGGGTCTGCAGGGGGCCTCCACCCCAGAGACGGCCCACATCCTCGCTCAGCCTGCCCTTGCGGCTCCCACACTGATTTACCCGAGGCTCAGAATACTTGGGAAGGGTGGGGGAGGGAAGACAAGCCACTCCTGTCCAGGCCCCGCCCATGCGGGGAGGCCAGCGGCTCCGAGGGACCCCTGGTCCCAGGGTAACGATGCCCCTTCCCGCTTCTGCTACAGAAAGAGTTGGCGGAGATGAAGCACCAGTACAGCATTGACGAGCTGAAGCACCGGGAGAACCTGATGCAGGCGCGGCTAGAAGACGAGCAGGCCCGGCGGGAGGAGCTGGAGGAGCACAAGGTGAACGGCTGCCCTCCGGGGACCTACTGCTCCGCCCGCCCTTCCTGCCCCGCCCCGCCCCGCCCCACCTCACCCGGTCTCCGGCAGGTTCATGAAGGTCGGCAGGGCCCAGGCCCCAAAAACCTGTCATTTGATTGAAAACAGCTGGTACGCAGGGTCTCTGGGCCGCTGGAGCCTCAGTCAGGACAGTCACGCTGACCTGTCACCCCACCCCCGATTCTGTCCCATGGCCCCCAGGCCCCGCTCTAGCTCCAGGGCCGGGGACTCTGTGCCGAATGGTTTTTCAGAGCAGTCGCTGGTCCTTAAGCCCACTGGCCAGTTCCTCGGGAATGCTCATTTCTCCCAGGGTGCCCCTGCTCAGCAGGACCAAGCTGAGGGCACCCTTCAGTTTTCTGCCTCTGTAGCTCTGGCCTCACCCAGCCCTTCGCCTGCCCATCCCTGCCTGCCTTCCCAAGGGCTGGGCACGCATGGCCCCAGTGCCTAGCACAGGGTCCTGCCCAGGAAGCCCACTGTGTCTCTGACCACAGGCAGCCTTCGTGGAGCAGCTAAACGGCACCTTCCTGTTCGACAGCATGTACGCTGAGGACATAGAGGGCAGCAAGCTGTCCCACCTGCCCGGAGTGGGCGAGCTCCTGGAGGCATATCCTTCCAGATCACGGCCACCAGTCCAGGGGGAGTCCCCTACCCCTCTGGGCCCCAGGGCGGTGCACCCAGGGCAGCGAGGACCGGGTCAGAACACATGGGGTGTCTGGTCGGCAGGGCCCAGGTTGCCGGGGATGCAGCCTAGCTGTTCCCGGGTCCTGCTGTGTGCTCTGCACCCAGTGTTTACAACCGTGTCACCACCCGCGGGGTGGGTGCTGTCCCAGACCCCAGCTTGCAGCTGGGGAAGTCAAGCTTGCAGAGGGAGACGTGTTGCATGGTTAGGGGCTGCAGGCTGGGCCTGATCCCTTCCCCCAGAGGATGTGACTGATGGGCACTTGTCACCATAGCCACCTACCCAAGACCCTCCCTGAATTCTCAGGCTGAGGGTGGAGACGCCCAATCACCTCCTTATACTCCATCCCAACTGTGGCTCTGCCTCCAGGCCCACATGCCACCCCGACCTGGCTGTACCCACCAGGCAGATCCCCGCCCCCCAGGCAGCCCACTCCCCAGGCAGCCCACCCCCAGGCAGTCCA
>NW_011494752.1:8759564-8769062 GCF_000754665.1 Bison bison bison
GCAGGCTTCCTTAACAGTCGTTCACCTACAAGGATAAGTTTGTCATCATCTGTCTGAACATTTTTGAGTACGGCCTGAAGCAGCAGGAGAAGCGGAAGGCAGAGCTAGACACCTTCATGGAGTGTGTGCAGGAGGCCATCCAGGAAAACCAGGAGCAGGGCAAGCTCAAGATTGCCAAGTTCGAGGAAAAGCACTTGCTGGTGGGTCCCGTCCCCCTCCCCACCTCCCGCTGCAGGTGCCCACCTGCCAGAGGCCCAGTCCCTCCTTGGTCATTGTCCCTGTTCACCAGTTCACCAACTCAGGCTTCTACCTGTCCCACCCACTGCAGCTCCTCCACTATCCCAGGCTCACAGTGGGGTCTCCATGACTTTTTGCCTCGGTGGTTTCATTACCCCGGTGGTCACAACAAAGAGGATGACCACTGCACGTGAGTGCCAGCCTGGGAAGCCAGGCCCCCTCCTCTCCTAGGGGTCAGCGCTGCTCTGGGCACCTCTCCTGGGGCTACAGCAGGGTGAGCCACAGACCGTGCAGAGGGGCCGCACCGCAAGCAGGGCCGTGTGTACCCGGCAGAGTGGTTTCAGTTAACGTTGCTTTTGCAGACAGGATTACTGACCTGCTCCAAAGCTATGGAGAAGGCAGTGGCACCCCACTCCAGTACTCTTGCCTGGAAAATCCCATGGACGGAGGAGCCTGGTAGGCTGCAGTCCATGAGGTTGCTAAGAGTCGGACACGACTGAGCGACTTCACTGTCACTTTTCACTTTCATGCATTGGAGAAGGAAATGGCAACCCACTCCAGTGTTCTTGCCTGGAGAATTCCAGGGACGGGAAGCCTGGTGGGCTGCCGTCTGTGGGGTCGCACAGAGTCAGACACGACTGAAGCGACTTAGCAGCAGTAGCAGCAGCCAAAGCTATGGACTTTGCTTTCCTCCAAAAACCACTGGCACAGCAAGCCAGTGAGTCCCCACAGCATCCAGGTTAAAGGAGTGAGAAGCTGGTTAAGGACTTAGTTTAAAGAGGAGGAAAACCACCCCCCCCTGGTGACATAGGTCAGGCTGACAGGCCTCCCAGGGTTCCCACTAATGAGAGACACCTTCAGCCAGAGCTTCAGACCTCAGGGCAGGAGCTCGTTTGTTCACACATGTATTGCTTTTGGCCTGAAGAGGGTTTTAAACTGTTTTGAGCGTTTTTCTGACATTGAAAACGGGAGGATTTCACAGAACTGTGGTTGCCAACGTCCCTGGAGGCTGCCCCTGGGCCAGCCGAGTCTCCCAGTCCCCATCCCCATCACGTTGGGTCCCTGTAGCCACTGGGCTTGGGATGTCTGGACGTCCTCCAGCCAGTGCTCCTGGAGCCCCGGGCGCACTGGTTGACCCAGCTCCCAGGTCTGGGGCGTGTCTTCAGGGAGAGCTGACGCCCCCACCATGGCGATGTTCAAATGTCGCCTCCGACTAGGCAGCTGACCCGAGCCTTCTCTTCCAGGCTCTTATAATATGCCCTCACCCATTTGGTTTTTGATTTATTTCTGTCTCTCTCTCTTTTTTTTTTTTTTGTTTAGATTACTTTGTAGCAACTCTTTATAGATTGAGAAATTAGCCCCATGTCAGTGAAATGAGTTGCAAATATTTTCCTGTTTCCTATTTGTCTTACCATTATGTCTATGGCACTTCTGACATTCAGAATTTTAAAAAATAATGTAGTAGAAATTATCAATATTTTCTTCCAGTCACACCTAGAAAGGATTTCTCCACTCTGAGATTATTTATTAAAGCCCCCCCCACCCCGCCATTTCTTTCTTGAGGTACTTTCATGGCTTTATATTTTACATGTTAATCTTCCCTCTGTCAGGATTTGCTTTCATGTCAGGCTTGAGCTCGGGAAGAAGCCTGACCTTCCTCCAGATGGGGCGGCCATGACCACAAGCACCCTTCACCCCCAGTCTTGCTGGGTCACTCCACTGACATTGCATCCAGCAGCCGAACCCCCAGGCCCTTCATTAGTGAACGGCTGGTACTGGGTGCGGCTCCGACTACCCATGCTGTCCAGCCCACTAGCACCTCTTTTCACAGACAGACCTGCGTCTGCTTACCGCTGGCAGCTGTGTGCTCACGGGGCACTGTGGGGGTCCAACCTTGTGTGATAACCCTCTTCACTGCCCCGCTGGTCGTGGACCCCTCCCTGATCAGAGCCCCACTGAACCAAGACCTCAGAGATGCCACCCCATCCCCTGGCTTTGTGATGCTCAGGCTCTCTGCCCCTGCACCCAAGGAGATGGGAGTTACTTGAGGTCACACAGTGACCCAGCCTGGTCCTGATTCAGGTCCAGGTGACTCTGAAGCTATTGTCCCCTCCACCTCCAATAAGTCCCTGGCTGGTGGAGCCTCTGCTCTGACCACCTCCATCCTGCATGGAGGGGGTGGACCTGACACTTGAATGTGGGCCAACCCCAGAATCCAGGTTCTGACCCACAAAACCAAACCATCGCCTGTCATTTCAGGAATTACACTTCATCGTAGATTTCTGCCTAAAGCACAGTTTTGTTTGCAGAGTTTAAATGCCATCCGAGAGGAGAGTGAACTGAGTAGCATCGAGACAAAGATAGTGGAGTACAGCGAGGACATCACGGAGCTGTTCAACGTGCTCATGACGCTGGAGATGCAGCTGGTGGAGCAGCTGGAGGTGAGGTGGGCCTGGGTGCAGCTCCAATGCAGGAATCGGACAAAGGGCCCGGTGTGGCTGTGAGGGTGAGCCACGGCTGCAGTGAAAGAACCCGCCAAGGCCACACCTCCTGGGGGCCAGAACCCTCCGGTACGAATCGGCGGCCCACACGAGAGCTTTCTGTGCCTCCAGCACTTTCCAGTCACTGAGATGCCCAGTGGTCCTTGTGCAGCACAAGAATTGAGCTCGTCTCTTTGGAGTGAGCGCCTGACCCAGGAAGAGCCTGGAGCCCCGGCAGGGAGAGTCTTTGCTTAGACCCACAGAGCTGTCAAAAAACAAAGTGGACCCCCACTTTCCACCCACCCCACCCCTGCTCTGGAGATCTGGGATGGAGCCAAGGCTGCCAGCACTGCCACTTGTAGTTACCGTATCTCAGGGCAGAGCAAGGAGCCTAACAGCGCTGCTGCCTGATCTGGGGCAGCCAGACTGACCTGTGCATTCAGCAGGCAGCCAAGCAGCCAAGGCTGGGCCCTGAGCACAGTGATGAACAGAACGGGCTGGGCAGAGACAGTGACCCACCAGACTGGGAGAGGTTCCTGCCGTGTCTCAGAGAAGAGCTTGCTCCCCATGGGGGCTCTGGCACCGCTGAAAACGGCCCGCTGGCATCAGGGCTCAGGCAGTAGCTCCCAACTTCCCAAGCAGGGAGTCCCCTTTCTATCACCCCCCAGTCCTCCAGGACTTGTGCTTGTCTTACTAATGGCCAAAAAGCAATCAGTAGAGCCCTTGCTTTTCGGTGCTGTTGTTCAGTCGCTAAGTTGTGTTCAAATCTTTGCAACCCCATAGACAGCAGCCTGCCAGGCTCCTCTGTCCTCCACTATCTCCCGGAGTTTGCTCAAACTCATGTGCACTGAGTCAGTGATGCCATCCAACCATCTCATCCTCTTCTCGCCCGCTTCTCCTCCTGACCTCAATCTTTTCCAGCAACAAGGTCTTTTCCAAAGAGTCGGCCCTTCACATCAGGTGGCCAAAGCTTCAGCTTCAGCATCAGTCCTTCCTATGAGTATTCAGGGTTGGTTTCCTTTAGGTCTCATCAATGACTCTATTTTCATTTATTACAAGAGTGTTAACACACATTTCAAAGATGTATATTTAGCTCGGCTTCCGCAGTCCTCAGACTCAACCTGCCCTCCCCGTGCTCTCAGCCCACCCTGCGGCCCCTGGAGTCTAGGGCAGGTCAGGGGAGTGACCACCCTGCGAGTCAGGGGCAGCAGCCCTCCCCGTGGCACCTGGGTGAGGCCGGTGCCTTAACGAGCACTGGATGCAGCTGTGCAGGGCCACCCTCACGGAGAAAGGTGGGAGCCTTGAAAGCAAGAGGCCTAGGGAGCAGCTGGCACTCCCAAGGATCTCCTGTCTGCCAGGCACCTCCCAAAGTACTTTGTGTGAAGAAATCCATTCCTGCTTCACCACAACCTATGTGGAAGAAATCCATTTCACAGAAGAGGAAGCTGAGGCCCAGGGAAGTTAATGACTTTCCCTGAGTTGCAGACAGTGGTGGAGCTGGCAGGCAGCCTAGCTCCTAGCGACTCCTTCATTTTGTTTCTGCGGAGGTGATGGAGGCAGGGGGCTTCCCTGGTGGCTCAGACAGTAAAGAATTTGCCTAAAATGCAGGAAACTCAGGTTTGATCCCTAGGTGGGGAAGACTCTCCTGGAGAAGGAAATGACAACCCATTCTAGTATTCTTGCCTGGAGAATTTCATGGACAGAAGGGCCTGATGGCCTACAGTCCATGGGTCCAGATGCCATTGGGAAGCCCCAGGGAGTGGGAGAGTTCTGTGTGTGCATACTTGAGGAGGGGTGGGGGGTGAGCAGAGAGACAGCACAGGCTAAGGCCTGGAGAAGGCACCCACTAAAGCCCTGAGACTGAGGGGTGAGTGAGAGAACAGGCTGGAGGGTGACAGCTGAGGGAAGGTGGTCACCACCCCCTGTGAGGCCAGGCAGTTTCAAGGTCTTGGGTCACGACCCGGTAAGCCGTAAGCAGCACTGTGGCTCTGGCGTGAAGTCAGCGGCTGCTGCTGCTGCTGCTAAGTCGCTTCAGTCGTGTCCGAGTCTGTGCAGAGTTCACGTCTAAACACAACGTGTTCTTTATCATTTCCAGGAGACTATAAACATGTTTGAAAGGAACATCATCGACCTGGTGGGACTGTTTGTGGAGAACGTCCAGAGCCTATATCCTTTCCTTGAGGACCCTCCAGGGAGGCACTGTGGGCCAGGGGCTTCTGCCCGCAACATGGTGCCCACCACCAGACCCACGGGGAGGCGCCCACATTCTAAACCAAAGACACAGAGGGTAGAGCTTCTGCACTGCTTACGAAAGATGAAAATAAGTGGGGTCTCTTCCAGGTGGCCCCCTGTGGGTTCCCATGCCTACTCCCTCCACCAGAGCCCTAGACACACTGGCAGAGAGTAAAAAGCCAGCGCTTTATAATCAGACTTCACTTTTACCAGAACTGCCTATGCTCCGTTTGACTTACAGGAAGATCTGTATCTCCACCAAGGTGAGATTAAACAGGACCCTGCTTAATGGGCATCTCCACCTTTGAAACTGGGGTTGTAAAACCTCCCATTCTCACCCAGGAAGGAAGCCCACCTTCAAGAGGTGGAGGTTTGCCAACCCTCTGGAACGTTTAAGGAGTGTTTCCTGACCCCCAGCACAAAGGCGCCTTGTTAGAGCAGAAGTCCAGATAGCGGGTTGCTCCACAGGCTGCTGCCTGCAGCACGAGTCCTGGCCATCTGTTCTCTCAGGAGTGACCTCACCTGGAGACCACACCCCAGAATCCTCCCCCCGGACCAGCCCATGCTGCAGGTGCTGGGCCCAGGGGTAGGCAACCTCTATGCTGATGCCACTGACAAGTCATCTGTAAGCAGATCAATGTCAGGTTAGGGGCTGACATGTGGGGCATGCCCGGCCTTTTGTCACCTGAACTCAGGGCCCTGAAGTTCACCCCTGTCCTCCTGACCCCAATCCTGCTGTCAGAGAGATGGCAGCAGCTGAGCGGAGGTCGGGACCCTCCCTGAGGGAGAGTCCACTAAGTGAGGACCAGAGGGTGGACCAGAGGGATCAGCTGGAGAGATGGGGAGGACGTTTCCGGCTCAGGGGGCAGAAGAGGATGGGGAGAAGGGATTCTGAGAGGAGGCCTTTAGGATACAATGGAGAGTGAGAGCTGCAAGCAGCGGGGACAAAGGGCTGTGGGGGAGGGAACCAGAAGGGACCCCAAGGGGTGTGGAGGGAGCCGGAGGGCTTGGAGGGCCCGTAAGGGGAGGACAAGCTGGGCCAGTGCAGGGGAGGGTGCTCCAGCCTGCTTGGCCCGGCCTTGGCTTAACTCCGGCTGCACGATGGCGCAGTGCCGGGACCTGGAGAACCACCACCACGAGAAGCTCCTGGAGATCGCCATCAACATCCTGGAGAAGATAGTCAAGGGCGAGATGGACGAGGACCTGACGGACGACGTGCGCTCGGTGATTGCGGGGGGTGGGGCTGGAGCCCAGTGGGCGGAGCCCGGTGGGCGGTGGCGTCGTGGGGCCCGCCCCCCGGAAAGCTTGAACCCCTCCGGGAGCGTTAATTTCGCACCTGCAGAAGAGGAGATAGGCAGGTGACAGGCTAACAAGTAAAGCACTCAGAGCGGCCCCACTAAAGAGGAGCTCCTGACCACTAAGTGGTTTCAACTGACAGGTTGGTTGAAACCTTTTGGGTTTGGGACAGCCTGCTTTCCCAAAGTGGGGGTTCTGGCACTTTCTAAGACGCAGTGACTACAAAGGAGGTTAAGGTCTGAGATTCCCTCTAGTTACTGGAGAAGCACTGCGGGGTTCTGTCTGGCCGCTCCGGGGACCTCCAGCCAGGCCTGGGGTGGGGGTGGGGGGGACCGACCCACAGTGTCATCCACAGTGGGGAACCGGGTGGGAACATGAAGGCAGGAGCCCAGGCCTACTGGGTTGACATGAGAGCTGCAGAGACCCATTGGCGTATGGCACCTTCTGTCCTCAGAGCAGCCCCGAGACCCCTGGCTGGCCTCACATTTCCCACCTGATGGCAGGTTTCAGGCAAGTTGGACTTGAGAACCTTGGTGAAGTCACAGGGCTGGTCCTATCTTCTTTGGGGTAAGGGCACGCTCCCCATGGGGACTGCCCTGCTGCCCGGGGGCCCTTGCCCTGTCACTGGCACTGCTGGGCCAACAGCAAGAAAGTAGGGACACAGAGCAGGCTCCGCCTCCACCCCCAGAGACCTCAGCCCCTCTCCCCACCGGCTCAGCAGCTCTGCGCTCAGGGTGGATCCAGGCCCTTCACCCACTCTTTCCTTCCCAGCTCTTCGTTGACAAAGACACGATAGTTAACGCAGTTGGGGCCTCGCATGACATCCACCTCCTAAAGATTGACAATCGCGAGGATGAGCTGGTGACCAGGGTCAACTCCTGGTGCACACACCTGCTGGACAAGGTGAGCAGATGTGTGGCAAGGGCAGGTGGCAGGACCTCGCCCTGGAGACCAGGGGTGGAGCCACACGTGGGTGGAGATGGGGCAGACTCAGGCAGACAGGCTCAAGATCCGCCTTGCCCTCAGATTCACAAGGATGAGATCATGAGGAACCGAAAACGTGTGAAGGAGATCAACCAGTACGTCGACCACGTGCAGAGCGAGCTGGACAGCCTGGAGTGTGGGGACCTCCTAGACTAGGGCTGCCCTCCCCCACTACAGGTAGAGAAATAAAACATTCCTGTCAGCTTTCTCCATCCTCTTTGTGTCTGCATCTGAGCAGCTGGTGACTGCTTAGAGTGGCTCCTAGGTTCTTGGCTGCCCCTTCTTGTCCCGGGCAGACCCTTCCTCAGGGGCCCAGCCAGCTTTCCAAGGTGGAGGCCATGAGGACCCTAGGACCCTCTGGAGCTGAGAGCGCAGCTGGTGTTACCCGTGAGGTGGGGAGGTGACAAGCACCTCCTCCAAGCACACTCAGGGTGTGGGGACAGTGCTGGGGAGGCAGCGCCCAGAGGGGAGGCGGGTGAGCAAGGCTGGGTGGCTCTGGAGCCTTTGTGCCCGAATTTTGCAGACTCCTCCCGCTCCCTCATCTGGGCCCAGGCACCCGAGACCCCCCTGCGTCAGGGCCCTGCAGTGGCTCCTTGAACAGGATGTGTGTGCGTCAGGTGACCTTGCCCAGGCTTTTAACCCAGAAACAACAAAGACTGTTTTCTGTTTTCAAAAGTAAATCACTTTGCTAAAACAGTAGGAACAAACAGAAACAGACAGCTTCACTTTAAAAGTTTGATTAAAAACCAGGGGAAAAAAAAGTTTGAGGGCCACTAAGACCTCCGAGACAAGAAAGTCCTGCTGGGCAGTGAGTGGACACTGGTCAGCAGGGTGGCCTCCGGGACCCAGACAAGATAGTAGGAACAAGACAAGTGGCAGGTCCTCTCACTTGCAGGCGGAGAAATGTTGGGTATAACCAGTCACTGGTACCCGCGCGCTGGCTCAGCCCACACTGGCCTCCGCTGGCCACAGCATCTCCATCTCAGGCTGAGGCTGGTGTCACCCCTGCAGCAGCTTGTGCTTGACAGCCGTGCTCTCGGAGCAGAGATGCACGAAGAGGGTGCCGGCGGCCGTGCGTGCCCGCAGCTCCTGCAGCTCGTAGTCGTGGGCCCACTCGATGTTGCCCCACTTCTGGATCTGTGGAGAGGACGGGACAGGCTGCAGGGTGACTGCCAGAGCCACAACCACCCACGGCTGCGGAGAGGAGGCATGCAGGGGAGCGGCAGGTGAGAATGGAGGCCTGGCCTGCCCACCCTGACACTTGGGATCTGCCTGCATTCTGGGTGTCCAGAATATCTGAAGAGCGTTTTATACTCAAGAGAACTGTGTGTTGGGGAGAAAGTGAAGTTCAGAGAACGACGGCCCCGCTTGGGTCCTGCAGCCAAGGACAGAGCCCAGACCAGAAGGCAGGCTTCCTGCTCCTGCTGCCCGCCCCTGCCCCCACCCAGCCGGCTCTGACACCATAGTCGCCGGCTCTCTCGTGACACAAACCAGCTTCTCCCCCTGGCATTTTTCCAAGCAGATAACTAGACCAACTTGGGAAAAACTGTCATTACAAAAGGCTTTTCATCATGCTAGGAGTCAATTTGTAATAGCAATTAACCTTCTGAGGCTGGAGAAGTAACAAAGGAACTGCAGAGAACACGGTGATTCTGAGTTAAAAAAATACCAACGGCAGAGCAGCCAAGCCTTGTTCATTCTGAGCCACTACATCAGACATGGACTCGAAGCAGCCTCGGTGACCACAGTGTGCCGGTCTCGTGTCCAGGCTTAGCCTCCGTGAGCACACAGGTGGCCCCAGGGCATCTGGGGGCCACCCTGAGCCTCCACCGCAGTGGGGCCCCACCTCCGCCTCACCTGGTACTCCTCCTCCAGGCGCGACAGCAGGACAGCCTGCTCCACCGTCAGGCGCAGGTCCATCAGGCCCAAGGTCAGCACCAGGGACTTGAGCTGGGTCACCACAAACTCAATCCCTATGGGGACACAGCCAGGTTGGCCCAAGGGTCCTGCTATGTGCAGGGAGCCACCAGGTGGGGTGCCAGCCCCTCCACCTTCTCAGGAGCCTCTGCTCTCCTCAGGAGTCCCTCCTCTGCCCCTGCCTGGGTAGGCACCAGACCCGGCTCTGCCCGTCAGAGCGAGCACTCCACCCCTGTGACTATAGCTGGGACAGGAGGACTGGAATGGAGGCTCCTGAAGAGGAGACAGCTACGTCCTCCTGGGAGGGGTGAGCCTGCCAGTCCATGAACCAGGTGACAGCATCTTCCCTGCC
>NW_011494752.1:8769162-8774395 GCF_000754665.1 Bison bison bison
ACCCAGTGCTCTGGCGATCCTGGGCTCTGCACACCATGCCCATCATGCCCACCCTCCATGGCCCACAGGAAACACCACGCACCCTGCAGGGCCCACATGTTGTAAGAGGCCAGGTGGCTGACCAGCACCTCCCGAGTCCGGGCGGGGATGCTGGGCCCCGTGATGCTGGTGGAAGAGCCGATCTCCACGCCGTATCTAGAAGAAAGAGGCCCCGTGTGAGTCTGTCCAGCTGCACAGCCCTGCTTCTGGCCAGAAGCAAAGCCCCAGCCTGCCCAGCACACACAGGCCCCACTGGGGGTTCTGGGAGCCACTGCCGTCAGGCCTCCTGACCTATAACCTTCTGCCCCTTAGGAGCAGAGGACAGATCAACTATGCATGAAGCTAGGGCTGGCAAGTCAGGAAGCAGGGGCCACAGGCAGCTCCTGAAACTCGAACTCATTGGCATGAAGGTCCATCAGAGCTGTGGGCTGCCTGCTTTTCAGAAGGAAGTCTTCACGTGTGAATCATAAAAGGCTTCTTTCAAATACTGTTTTCCTTACAACGGTATTTGCATATATCCTGTGGTTTAGTCACTAAGTCATGTCTGATTCTTGTAACCCCACAGACTGTACCCTGACAGATTTCTCTGTCCATGTCCATGGGATTCTCCAGGCAAGAACACTGGAATGGGTTGCCATTTCCTCCTCCGGTGGATCTTCCCCACCCAGGGATCGAACCTGGGTCTCTTGCACTGTAGGCAGATCCTTTACCGACTAAGCCACAATCCTGTATCGGTCAATCACTTTTTCACATGTTTATTAATAAGCCTCCATCACACACACAAGGCACTGTCCCAGAGGACATGAGCTGGCTTCAAAAACAAAACTTTCAAGAACAATCATAGCTATGTAAAATGCAGGAAAAACATAATGAAATGAAAGCAGTTTTTGTAATTTTCTTTCGTATATCACTGATCTTTCTCATTGGTTTAGAAACACTCTTCCTGAAGCTTCTCATAGTACAAATGAAACACAGGAAGGGGCCACATTTTCCTGTTATCTATTAATATTATGGGTGAGAAATCTTAACTGCCACCAAAAGCGGACAGCTTCGTACCACAGCAAAAACCTGCAGGCAGCGAGCTCATGTCTCACGTCACTGAACTCCCCAGTGAAACAGCATCGCATCCTCACGGTTCTCTCGTGGCGTCCAGTTGTCAGGTTTTACCTGATCCTTCAGTGCACTGGCTCCACCTCTTACTACAAAACCAGAGGATGCCAACACATCATGGGTGCAGGAAATGTGTACAGATGAAAAATGCTACGTCCAAACCACTCCAAGTGTGCAAGCTTACAGAATACCAAGGTCGGAGAGCCCAGGCTAGGAGCCCTTCCCAACAACCCTGGGATGAAATAAACCTGACCTAACCCCGCTCACATCACTGGTCTGTCTACTCTGCACAAGTGTCTTCCTGGGAAGGAAGCCACTGGGCCTCACCAGTCCCTGCATTGGCCCTCCACAAGGCCCTGCCCAGACTGTCCTCCATGTGTGTCCAGGTCACACACCTGGCTCTGTGACTCAGCCGCAGAGCAACTATGACAGCGAGCAGGGTGGGAGTGGCCAGTGGAGGCACCACTGTGTGCCCAGCAGTGTGCAGCACTCCGTGTACTCCTCATGACACCCAGGGAGGCAGGGGTCACGAGCCCCACACACAGAAAGGGAAGCTCAGAGGAATCAGGTCACCAGCCCAAAGTCGCACAGCCAATGGGGCAGAAGCACTCAGCTGCAACCACCCCCAAGGGGGCCTGTACTGTCCAAGTCCTCTGGTGCCCCGAACTCAGAATGTCAACCAGCTCAGGGCCCTGGCTGTCCAGTGTGGCCCAGACCCCAGCTGCCGGGTGTGGGGCATCTCACCTCTTCTCGGCCCAGCTGATGACTGGGTCCCACTCATTCCTCTGCAGCTCCACCAGCGTCTCTGGTTCTTCCACCCTGTAGCTAAATCAGTGCAAAAGTGTCTCCATTAATAAAAAAGTACAATTCTCTCGTCCAGTGACAGATACAGAAACGTGAAAGGCAACAGCAGAAAACCTCTCCACCACCACCCCTCCACCCCTGCCTTCCCCCTATATTAGCAAGGCTCTCTAAGAGTGGCCCAGGGCTCATCCAGGACCTGCTGGAAACCCACACCATCACAGGGCAGAGACCAGGAGCCTGCAGCTTCATAAGCCCTCCAAGGGTTCCCTGGACCCTTGACTTTGAGTCCCACTGTCCCAAACGTCCCTGGTTATTGACCAGTCAGGGCCCACAGAGCTGCCCAGTGCTGCTCGTTACACTACACTGTCCTGACTCGCACCCCTGGTCCTAGGATTCTGTGCCAGCTCATCACTGCATCCTGCAGTCCCCTCCTCTCCCAAGAGGCGGCAAGACCCAGCTGCCTGTACACCCCTTGTGAGCCTGCCTCCCTCCCAATTACAGATGCGGCTGCTGGTGGCCCTGCCTGATGCCACCTCAGGCCAGGCCACTGTTCTGACCAAGAGACAGAGCTAGGGTCAGCTGAGTTCAAGGGTGCCGGGGACAGGAACCCAACGGGTGAGCTCAGGGAGGCCAGGCTGGTGTGAGAGAGTGGCAGAGAGGCAGTGGGGGTGCAGAGGGATGGAGGGGGTGCTGCCCAATGGGGAGGAGTGGCCCTAGGGCAGAGGGAGGCTCCCATGGCTCTACTCTCTGAGCTGGGATGCTCCCAAGAAGACCCCCTCCCTGAGCTGGACTGGAAGGGCACCCTCCCTGTCATCAAACTGTCCCCAACACAGATGGCATAGACATTCCAACAGCAGCACCATGGCCTCTGCAGGGGCCCGCTCTGCCCCTCGCCCCGGAGCAGACTTCAAGTGCCACCTGGGTGGTAACCCCAGAGCATATGGGGGCTCAATTGTTCCTTCCGCATCCAGTCAACACCCTAAGAACCTGGCTGCGAAAACAGCCAAGGAGGAGACCAGCTTCTGGATGCCAAGGACCATCTGCAGCCCAGCTGAGGAGCGATGACCATGCCTGTGAGAACATGCTAATGGTCAGAAGTGACCCCTGGGCCGTGGAGCCTGCGACAGCCACAGAGGCTAACAGCCCCTGCGTCCCAGGCCAGGGGGCAGCTGCCGGGCTATGGGAGGGCTGGTCCTGACACTGGTGCATCCGGCACGTCCTCTGTCCCGTGGTCCGCAGAGCAGTAGAGCACTGAGGAGTCAGAGGGTCCACTGCCTCCTCCACGGAGACCACTCTGAGCAAAAGGCCCGAGGGACCTGCTGGGGCCCTGGGAAAGGCCGCCCACACATCCATTACCAGACGGTGTCGGTGTCCAAGAACTTCACGGCCGCCCGGATGAGCTGGTCCTTGTCCCGCTGGGTGGGGTTGTCCAGAGATGTGTTGCACAGTGTGGTCTGGATCAAAGGCACAGAGAGAAAGCCCATCAGCATCCTGAGGGCCTTGCCCAGGCCCTAGGAGGAATGAACTCCCTCAAGGTCTCAGGCTCTGTACCACCAGGCCCTGTGCTATTTTCCAGGAGATGCTACCACTATGACAGCAGTGATGTCTCAGAGCCATGGACACCCAGGCCCAGGGAGACCAGAGTCAGGAGACATGAATGAACTGCTGGATCCGGGCAAGTTGCTCACCACCCAGTTCCCTGAGGCTCAGACGGCAGGGGACAGAGCTGCCAGGCCAGGACAGCTTCTCTGGATCCTCCCTGTGGACTGCAGAGCCACTCTAAGGCTCCGTCTGCAGCCGTCACCCCTGCTCCCCCACAGTCCAGGGGAGGCTGGCTCACAGGCCTGAGGCCGAGGAGCCTGCCTGGGGCCTGGGTCCACGTGCCAGGAAACATGGACTCTCCACACATTGTCTCTTCCTGACCTAGACCACCACAGAGCACAAGAGCCAACCAAACAAAGCGTGGCTACTGCAGTGGAAAAGTGGCCAGGGAAGGACTTGTGTTCCAAGACTCTGGAAGAACCAGGCCCTGGGCTGGGGGTGGGGTGGGCTGTCTGCAGGGGGCCTCCCAGAGCCTTACTGGAATCAGGACAGGACCCCTACTTCTTCCCAGGGCCCCAGGAAGCCTGTGGTGGCCACAGGGGCAAGCTGTGACCTGTTACCAGGTGCATGGTGTACATCTTGATGGTGTCCTGCTGGGAGTCCCACTCAGTGGCCACAGCAATGGCCAGGGCCTCGCTGGGGACAGTGAAGAGCTTGCCTTGGGGTGTCCTCAGCTTCCTGTGGTCCAGGTTGATCTCGAAGCCACCTTGAAAGATCAAACGGAAACCTCTCAGGTTGATAGGCAGAGTGGAGTGATCACCCCTATATTTAGCTACTTGATTTGATGCAAGATGCCCCAAGTCCCTTCGTGGGGAATGGCTTATAGAAACATACCCAACAAGAGCACTGGGACAAGCTCACCAAAGAGCTGGCTGGAGGTGAAAAGTGTCCCTCACCTCCCATTCACAGAAATAAACAAAAACAAGAGGCAGAGAAAATTCCAGACACTCACCTTCACCCTGTGAGATGCTGACATTCTGATAGAACCTCTTCCTTTCTGTGGGAAAGATTTTTCAAAAAGTGCAGTTAAAGGAGGAGTGGAGGCGCTCATGACCTCACTGCTGACACTGACACTGACCACCCAGACTTCCATGGCAGCGCCCAGTCTCCTCGCTCCACATGGTCAATAGCTACTGGGTAAAGCAGGGGAGGAGGAGCCACAGCCCCACCAGCTCCCAAGGACAGTGGCCGTGTCATGAAGCTGCAGCTTGCCTGACTCCAAGACTTCTCCAACGCTCCTCCACCCCCCAGCACAACACACTTGAATCTACAGATGGTGTGACCACCAACATGATGAAGTATTACGATGGCAAAATTTACCACCTTTGTCTGAAATCACAACAGTACTTCTCTCATACTTTTGACCCAAATAGGAAATTCCCACTGCCCACTGCTTTATGTGCCAGCCTGGTCTCACTCAGACAGCAGGTAAGACCGAGTCCAGAGACCCCCGCATCTGTTGGGAGACCTGGGTCAAGGCGTCCAGACTATGTCCAGCACGTTTTCCAGTGCCTGGTAGGGAAGCCAAGTCCAAGGCCATATCCAGCAGGAAGCAGAGGGCTGGGGTGGGGGGATCTCAAGACTCTGACCCATCTCTGGGGGAGATGGGCCCACCCACCAGCAGGAAGTGCCAGCAGAGCATTCTACACATGCCAATGGCTGGAGATGGGTCGAGAGA
>NW_011494752.1:8774601-8776356 GCF_000754665.1 Bison bison bison
GTGGGGTGGGAGTGGCTGGAGGCAGAGATGGATGACAGAGCTTGAACCACACAAAGCTGCCGGGATAGCGAGGTCTCCCTTGAGGGGGTCTTCGTCCTCTGCCCACCTCCTCTGCCCTGGCCAGGCCACTTCTGCACCTGATCAGAGATGTCAGCCAGTGGGCTCAGGGCTCTGCTGGGGGAAGGAACAAACTTGCTGAGGACCAGCCCCCTCCCAGGGCAGGACTCAAAAGCCACCCTGCTCATGAGGTACGTCCTGTCTCATGGGACGACGGACACTAATCTAGGCGAACAAAAAAGCAACCGTGGACGCCAGAGGACCAGACAAGCTGCAAACATGCACCGGGAAGGCTCGTCTCGTCTGGGCTAGAGGAAGACCTCCTCACAGCCAGATGGCACCCAAGAGCCGCAGGAGAGTGGGCAGGCCCACCTGCACTGGTGGCTTTCCAGGGCATGGGGGTGGGGAGTTTCCAGGAGAAGGAACCGTTCACAGGAAGGTGCTGGGCCTCAGAGAGCGGGTTTCAGAGCTAGGAAGGTGGTGGGCAGGGTGAGCCTGCAGTCACAGGGCAGAGGATGGCTGGAGAGGCCCAGATCTGGGGAGGACCCTGGCAGGTCACCACAAGGAAGGCTGACAGAGTAGGGAGTCACATTAGGGGTTCACACAGGCGCGGAGAACAGGATCCGGAAAACTCAATTGGTGGAATCCACACTCCCCAATTTCAAAAGACAGAGGTTTTCTGCCTGGACCCTCCCAGGTCCAGGGTCTCATGAGACAAGTCATGAGACCAGGAGCCCGTGAAGCACCCCCATGTTCAGTGATGAGGTGAGCTGACAGCAATGGAAACCCCATCGTTGGAGATGGGAGAGACAGGCTAGTCACACTGAACCCTTATTTTGAGCACAATCACTCCCTTTACAGAATATCTGTTTCTATGACAAAACCACACGTGGTACCTTTTAAATGGCAATTTTAATGACTATGCAGATACAAAGAAATGCGAATGTGGAGAAGCACTGAATTTTAAAAGCTGGGCAACAGAAAACTGGCTGTATAGGCAGAGAACGCTAACAAGCGGCTGTGAAGAGAGCACAAGTGGAAATTGATGTCCATGGGGCCCCTTTTCCCTGCAAGGTTGCTCCAATCCATATAAAGAAACAGGCGATTTTCTGTGTCACCTCCCCCGACACTCCTTGTCCTGTCCCAGGCTCCCTGGGCCAACTAGTGCTCTTTTCATCAGCCTCAATCTCTGGGCAGGCCTTTGCTCGGGACAGAACTGCAACCCCCACAATGCACCGCGAGCGGAGGCCGTGCCTCCTCCGAGCGGCGTGACAGCGGTCTCTTTCTAAACAGCGCCACCTGGCGGGCCTTACGCCTCACAGCTAGATTTTGACTGCCCACAATTCTGGGGCGGCTCTGGACTAACTGGGAGGGCCAAGTATATAAAAAACCCTCTCAACTCAATAATAAACAGACAAGTAACCCAACTTAGAAATGGTCAAAGCATCTGAATGGACACTTCTCCAAAGAAAATGCACAAGTGTCCAAAACGCACCTAAAAAGATGTTTTTTGACATCATTCATCCTCAGTTCAGTTGCTCAGTCGTGTCCGACTCTTTGTGACCCCATGAATCACAGCACGCCAGGCCTCCCTGTCCATCACCAACTCCCAAAGTTCACTCAAACTCACGTCCATCGACTCGGTGATGCCATCCAGCCATCTCATCCTCTGTCGTCCCCTTCTCCTCCTGCCCCCAA
>NW_011494752.1:8776456-8779715 GCF_000754665.1 Bison bison bison
TCACATGAGGTGGCCAAAGTACTGGAGTTTCAGCTTTAGCATCATTCCTTCCAAAGAAATCCCAGGGCTGATCTCCTTCAGAATGGACTGGTTGGATCTCCTTGCAGTCCAAGGGACTCTCAAGAGTCTTCTCCAACATCACAGTTCAAAAGCATCAATTCTTCGGCGCTCAGCGTTCTTCACAGTCCAACTCTCACATCCATACATGACTACTGGAAAAACCATAGCCTTGACTAGACGGACCTTTGTTGGCAAAGTAACGTCTCTGCTTTTTAATATGCTATCTAGGTTGGTCATAACTTTTCTTCCAAGGTCATTCATCCTCAGGGAAATTCAAATGACAGTCCTTCACACCAGCTAGGAAGGCCATAGTCAGACAGACAGATGTCGGTAAGGGGGCAGAGAAACTGGGACCCTCACACACTGCTGGGGAAATGTAAAATGGCGCGACCACCTTGGAAAGTGGGGTGGCCAATCCTCAGAAAGTTAGTTAGCTACCGTTTGATCCAGCAAGTCTACTCTTGCATGAGTGCTAAGTTGCTTTAGTTGTGTCCAACTCTTTGTGACCCTGTGGACTGCAGTCCACCAGGCTTTTCTGTCCATGGGATTCTCTAGCCAAGAATACTGGAGTGGGTTGCCATTCCCTTCTCCAGGGGATCTTCCTGACCCACAGATCGAAGCCGGGTCTCCTGCCTTGCAGGTGAATTCTTTAACACTGAGCCACTGGGGATGTCCTGTCTATTTTTAGGTTACTTCCTATGAGAAACGAAAATACATTCTCACACAAAAACCTGTATTCAAATGTTTACAAAGGCATTCAGAATAGTCAAATGATGAAAACCACCCAAATGTTCATCAATGAATGACTGGGTAAATAAGACATGGTGTGTCCCCAAAACTGAATATTACCAGTTATGAAAAAGAATGAAGTACCGACACATGCTAACCCTAGGACGAACCTTGAATATACGCTAAATGGAGAAATGCCAGTCAAAAAAGGCCACATTCCATTTATATGAAATGTCCAAAATAGGGAAATCTATAGATACAGATCTTTGGTGGCTCAGAGGTTAAAGTGTCTGCCTGCAATGCGGGAGACCCCGGTTCAATCCCTGGGTTGGGAAGATCCCCTGGAGAAGGAAATGGCAACACACTCCAGTACTCTTGCCTGGAGAATCCCATGGAGGGAGGGGCCTGGTAGGCTACCATCCACAGGGTCACAAACAGTCAGACACGACTAAGCGACTTCACTTCATAGATACAGAGAATGAAGTAGTGGTTGTCTAGGGCTGGAGGGATGGGGCGGGGGCGGGGTACTCAGAGTGGCAGCTAAAGGGTACAGGGATCCTTTGGGGTCATAAGAAGTTTCTAGAACTGATGGCAGCAGAACTCTGAGTATACTGTGTTTAATCGCTCAGTATGTCTGACTGCAACCCCATGGACTGTAACCCGCCAGGCTCCTCTGTCCATGGGGATTCTCCAGGCAAGAATACTGGAGTGGGTAGCCATGCCTTCCTCCAGGGGATCTTCCCAACCCAGGGATTGAACCCAGGTCTCCCGCAACGAGGGCGGATTCTTTACCACCTGAGCCACTAGGGACCATTAAACTGTACACGGTAAGTGAGTGAATTCTAAGTGCATCATCTCAGTAAAGCTGTTTAAAAATTCTTCAGGGCAAATGTATCTACCACAGCAATTACTATAAACGGGCCAGATGACTAAACACTTTTCCCCCAAACCGCTCTAGCATCCACAGCATGGTTGGCAAACATTTTCTGTAAAAAGCCAAAGTGTTTTAAGCTTTGCAGGCCATCCGGTGTCTGGCACAACCAGCCAACTCTGCACCGTAATGAAAACAGCCTTAGGTGTGTGTCAGTGAATGAGGGGGGCTGGGTTCCAGGAAAACTATTTACAAAAACAGGTGGCAGGCTGGCCTCCCTATCTATAGCATCTCCCTCAACCCAGCACAAGCTGTCTCTTTAGACGAGGCAGACACTGAGAAGCTAAACCACTTGTGCAGACAACAGACAACTTGTAAGCAGAGACCCCCAGCTTTGACTTCACCGGTGTACTTCTCAGCTGGACAGGCAGGCTCTCTGAAGACCTTTCTTCTCTATGCAGCTGATGCCTGGGACAGCTGGTAGGGGGCTGGAGGCCACACGGGCGTCCTCGGAACAGCTCCAACACCGCAGTGACCTTTTCCTTACCCCCAACTTCAGCACAGTACTAACTGGCTGGAAAGAAAGCGTTACTGTCTTCACTCACTTAAAGTCAGTCCCACTCTTATCCCAAAATCTCTCCCTAGGAGTAACGAAAGATCCGCTACAGAAAGCCTCATCCGAGTCGGAAATGCAGGAAGAAGGCACGGGGTGTCAACTCCTTAGAAGAGGTGGCAGGTATTCTGGGAGGGCAGCAGGAGGCAGGGCCAGGACAGCTGCGGAGCAAGCGGCCGGGATGGATGACTTAAAGCCGGTCGCGGGGACACAGAAAGCAGCCTAGCAGACTGGCCTTTGCCCCGCAAACCTCTCAGAGTCTGCTTTGCGCCTTTGGCGCAATCCCGACCCAGAAGTCGAATTTCCCCGCCTGAAAACAAGGATGACCTCTGCTTCCCCAATGAAAAAGAGAAAAACCGCACCTGCCAAAGGAAACGACGCGCGTGTGCCCTGGAGCGATCCCTGCCCTCGCGGGGAACTTCCCTCCCGACGTGTGACGCTGCAAGGCCGACCCCTCAGCCTGCTCCGCCCTGGCCTCCCTCACCTGCCGGGGGCACGTAGGCCCGGATGGGGGTAGGGAGCTTTGGCCCCAGCCCCTCGGAGGCGGTGAGGCCACTTCGGGGCAGGTTCAGGAGGCGACGCCCCACGTCCCGCAGCCGAAGGCAGCGCCTCCACATCGCGCGGGGGCCTCAGAGAATGACCGCTCGAGACCAGAGAGCGGGGAACACGGAGAGGAGGGACCACACGCCGCGTGCTCAGACTCCACAAACCTCCTCACCGGTCGCCGGCACCCTCACCATCTCTGGGCGCCGCCATGTTGCGCACGACACTTGTAGCGCGCCGTCGCCGCGCGCCTCAGCGCACGCCGCAGCCAATCAGCATCACAAACGCCCCGGCCCCGCCCCCGCGCCGCTCCTCGGGAAAAAGACTACAAGTCCCAGAGGGCCTCGGCGCCGCCACGTGCTGTCCCCGCCCGCCAATGGGCGGAAGCGCCGAGCCAGCCTGCTCCCGCCCCACAGCGCTCCCGAGCCAATCGGAAGGGGCGT
>NW_011494752.1:8779862-8793552 GCF_000754665.1 Bison bison bison
GCGCGCCGGCCTCCCCTCCGTCTGCCCTCCTCGGCTTCCGCGCGGCGGCGGCGGTTCCTCCCCTTCCCCCAGCCCTGGCTCCGGGGGACCCCGCGATGCCGGTCCGCACCGAGTGTCCCCCGCCGGCCGGTGCCTCGGCCGCCTCCGCCGCCTCGCTCATCCCGCCACCGCCTATCAACACGCAGCAGCCCGGCGTGGCCACCAGCCTGCTCTACAGCGGCTCCAAGTTCCGCGGCCACCAGAAGAGCAAGGGGAACTCGTACGACGTGGAGGTAGTGCTGCAGGTAAGCCAGCGGCCCGGCCTCTCGAGACGTCCACGGACCGGGCCGCGCCGCCGCCCCCTCGGGCCCTCGGCCACGGACGGGCCTGCTGCCTGGGCCTGCCGGGGGCCCTCCGGCGCGCCCCAACCCTGCGGGCCCCAGCCGGGGACCGGCCGCCTCAGATCCGGCCCTGCTTCCCCGTGGCCTGTCGCCCCAGCAACAGTTCTTCTTCCAGTCCCCCTCGGACCCCGTCCGGGAAACTCTCCAGGGATTCCCTCTGACTCTGGACTCTTCCAGGCCCGAGACGTGCCTGCTGCCTCCCACGTTTTCCTCGGTCCCATGAAGCCCAGGCCCTGGGGCCCGCCTCCTCCTCCGGGGGCTTCCTCCTCGGCAGAGCTTCATCCGTCTCTTCCCTCCATCAGCCCCGGAACCTGAGGGCCCCCATCCCACCCCGATTCCTGCCCCATTAGCCTGGGCACTCACATCCTAAGTGGGCTCCTCACAGTCTGTTAGAAGCTGATCTCCTAGCCCCCCAACCCATAGTCTCTTCCTGGCTCAGACTCCTGACACTCCCTACTCCCCACCCTCTAGCCACTTCCAGTCCACTCCTTTTCTCTCCATCTGTCTGCCCAGACCTTCCCATCTCCCTGTTCTCTTCCTGGCTCTAGGGGACCCTCTTACTGTATTTTTAACTTTGATCCACATGTCAGGGCTTCCTCCTTAGTCTCTCATACTCATGCTAGGAAATGTAACTCACCCACTTTTATTTCTCATATGGTATTTCCTCCTCCCATCTGACCTGGATTTCTGAGAACCTGCTGCCAGCTCCTAATGGCTTTGGAACTTTAGCTTTACCTGTCCCAGCTCCTTCCTGCACTTCACTCCTCTCACGCAGATGGGAGCACACTTGACATTTCCTCCTGGCCCATGGAGATCGGCTGTGGTTAATCCTCTTTCTGCTCTGCCTTCCTGGAAAACTGTTCCTCCTGTCTATCTGCCCAGGCCTGCAGCAGGACCCACTTCCTCCTCCCTTCGCCCCTTTGTCTTCAGTCTGATACCTCATCTCCTAAGCTGTGCCTAAAAGCCCCTCCAAGCACTCTCCCCTCAAAGGTCTTGCAGAAGCTTTGATGTTCTGTGTGAGGACAGAATGTAGGATGTAGATGTAGAATGTAGGTCCTGTGTGAGGACAGAATTTTTCTCCTGCCCTTTGCTCTTTACTGATTTTAAATCTCAAACAGCCTCTCTTCTCAGCCTCTCTTCTCCCACCTTTTGTCTCCACCAACTGCCGATCATTCACCTGCCTCTTTTTATCTTACTGCTTTGTTGGAGCAAATTGTTTACTTTAGATCAAGAGAACTCCATCTCTGTTAATTGTGTCTCTGGTCTACAAACTGAAATTTCTAATATAAGCTATGATATTTATTGTAATTGAAAAGATGGGCATTACCTGGTGGTCTCATGGTTAGGATTTGGCGCTTTCACTACTGTGGCCCAGGTCCAGTCCTTACTCGGGGAACTGAGATCCTGCGAGCTGTGAGACAAGGCCAGGAAAAGAAAAGGGTCGTGGCTGAGTTATTTCAGCTCTCACCATTAGACGACCACTGTGGCAATCTCCCTTCTCTTCTGCTCCAAATGTGAGAATTGAGTAGGAAGATACAGACTCTTTTACATTTTGCAGCTCATCATAAAATTCTAGAAGTGAGATGCCTGGTGTGGGTCATGTTTGGGATGATCTTGAGTTGGGCCCCTTGTTGAGTTTGATGGTGTCTAATGGGGTTGGGGACCAGTGGCGGGGAAGCCTGGTATCACAGACAAGTCTTGGTTCCTGCGGCAGCTCCCCTCCCTGTCCTCAGCATGTGGTTTCTGAATTCCTGCTGGTGCCAATTCCCTTGTGAACCCGTGGGAGTAGGGGTTGGGTTGGTGCATGACTAGCAGGTCCCAGGGTGGCCAGAGCAACCTGGGCAGTGGCTGGAGGCCACTTGGAGTTGGCCATCTCCTGGCGGGGGCGGTGGTCACACCCAGGAATGCCACCCTGCACCTGGATGGGTGAGTGTCTTACTGTCACAGAGACAGTCTGGCCTGTGAGTTGCCCAATCAGCTGGTTTTTCAGCCACAACTGGGTTCTTGGGCTCTGTTGTCTTAGAAACTTCTGACTTCTGTAACTCCACCTCTTTCCTGCTTTCTTTGTTTTTCATAGGTGCTTTATTGAGGTATGATTCACCTGTCACACAAGTCACACATGTAAGGTATACAATTCAGTAGTTTTTAGTGTGGTCCCAAAGCTGTGTAACTGCCATTGCAGTCTAATTTTAGAACATCTTCATTATCCCCAGAAAGAATCCTTAGCTGCCACACCCCTCCAACACTATTCAGTTGCTAAGTCATATTCGACTCTCTGTGAGCTCATGGACTGCAGCACGCCAGGCTCCTCTGTCTTTCACTAACTTCCGGAGGTTGCTCAAACTCATGTCCATTGAGTCAGTGATGTTATCTAACCATCTCATCCTCTGCCGCCCCTTTCTTCTCCTGCCCTCAATCTTTCGCAGCATCAGGGTCTTTTCCAGTGAGTCGGCTCTTCGCATCAGGTGGCCAAAGTACTGGAGCTTCAGCTTTAGCATCTGTCCTTCCAATGAAGAGTCAGGGTTGATTTCCTTTAGGATTGACTGATTTGATCTCCATGCAGTCCAAGGACTCCACCCCTAGGCAACCCCTAATTTTTCTTCCCCTAAGATTTGCTTATTGTGGGCTTTTCACACAAAGGGAATCATACAGTAACTTTCTGTGTCCAGCTTGTCGCACGGAGCACCGTGTATTGAGGTTCGTCCACATCACAGCAGGAGCCAGTGCTCCCTCCCTCTGTGCTGTTGTGTCATCGTCCCCTAGTGGCTCTGCAGCATTCTGTTCCTTTGTTGATGCATAGATGGCTGTTTGTGGGTGTTTGCACTCTGGGGCTGTCATGAACACACCACTGTGCACATACACGCGCGAGTTGTTATGTGTACATTGTCCGCGTTTCTCCTGGGTGTCTCCCTACCAGTGGAATACTGGGTTGTGTGGTGACTGTTTAACATTTGGGGAGCTGCCAGGCTGATTTCCAAAGTGGCTGCACCATTTTCCATCTCCACCAGCAGTGTCAGAGGCTCCAGTTTCTCCACGTCCCTGTCACACTTGTCACGGCCCCTCTTTGATTATAGCCATCCCAGTGGGGGTGAGGTGGCATCTCTTGTGGTTCTGATTGAATTTCTCTGATGACTAACGATGGGCCTCTCTTCATGTGCTTCTGGAGTGGTTTCTTTTCCCCTAAAATTGCAATTTCAAGAGTTCCTCAAATCTTTGTAAGGTTCTGACCTGGTGGTGGTGTTTTTTTTTTTAAATGTTACTCTGACTACTCTCTTTCTCTTCTGCCATCCAGGAAGCCAAGAGTGAAGTGAGGGCCAGGTCACTGTAGGAGGAATATTAGGGAGAGCAGCGGTTAGACACAGCTGTGCTTCGAGCACCTTTTTGCTGAGCCTTCGCCTTGTTCTCTCTCACTGAGATGCTGGCTGGTTGCTGGGTCGACACTCCCTTGGTTCAAAAAGATCAATTTGAGCAGAGAGGGAGAGACACATGGTTGGATGGAGGCCAAACTGAAATTCTGATTCTCAAGCATGTGATAATCCATCCAAAATGTTAGCCAATTTAGTTGAGTTTTTAATCTTATTAGCGAGTATCCTTGCCACCTGATACCCTTTCTGGCAGCTGTGAAACCCAAATTGTATTGAATTTGGTGAGAATCACACCCTTGAAACAAGGCTTCAGGTTCAAGCCGTGGGTCCTTGAACACAGCTCCCTTGCTGACCCCTGTAAGTTCAGGTTGGCTGCTCCATTTTGTCAGATGCCCACGTCAGCAGGTGAGGATGTTTGCAGAGCTGCGGTGGTTTTCAGGTGCGGACCTTTATCCACTGCAGCAGACGATGGGACCGCTCCAGCTTTGTGAAGCCGCGTGCTTCATGCTGGCCAAGCTCACTGCAGCTTTGAAGCACCACTTTGGTGTTTGACTGAAGGTGCATTGGAAGGTATAGGGTCCTCAGATCTGAGAATTGCAACAAACGTTTCTAGTTTTTTTTCTTTTTTTAATATGTATCTTTATGTGGCTACACCTGGTCTTCCTTGCTGGCATGCAGATATTTAGTTGCAGCATGTGGGATCTAGTTCCCTGATCAGGGATTGAACCTGGGCTCCCTGCATGTGGAGCGTGGAGCCTTGGTTGCTGGACCACCAGGGGAGTCCCCCTAGTTTCTAAACACGAGGCCTCACTCAGCATTAAACACTCAGCTTGCTGCTGGACCGGGGAGACCCAGCTGTACCAGCTTTCAGGCTCCCTTCTCCCCGGCCTCCAAGGGGCCTCTGCATGCTGGACATGCTTCCGCTGTCCCCGATGGACCCTGCGTTTATGACACGGCTGTGTTGTCCTGTCTTTTCAGCACGTGGACACGGGGAACTCCTACCTTTGCGGGTATCTGAAGATCAAAGGCCTTACTGAGGTAAGTGCTCTTCCCGCAGGCGGGGGCCTGGTGGGGACAGCACGTTGGGACCCCAGGTGTGAAGGGCCAGCGAGCTCGACTCTGCAAGCCTGACTCAGGAGCCCCATACCTTGAGTGCAGTTATTGTCAGGGAGCGGGAGCAGGCAGTGTGGACGTGTGCATTCACAGACATTAAAGTTTATCAGCAGATCACCATGTGACCAACACTACTGATTTTACTTTGATCCTTTTTGAGGAAAACAAAAATATAATCAGAGCATCGCTGCCGCCATTATGGTCAGTTTCACTTTCTGGAATGAGCAGCACCCCTCCAAGACTGTGGCCCTGGAGGTTCCTCCTGCAGAAGGAGCTGTTCCCTCCCTCAAGGCCAGCTTTTCAACCTTCAGAACTCAGGAATGTCACAGGCGAGAGAGAGCACCCTCTGTGTTCCCACTGGCGAGCAGGAGCGGGGCCTGGCCACGCTGCTCAGAGTAGTGAGGGTCTGGCAGACACCCTCGCCTCCTCCTGCCCACAGCCTTCACCTGTTTGTGTCAGCTGGCTTACCTGTGAGGAGGTGAGGGCTCCAGGTGCCCGCTTCAGGTCCCAAGGGGACGCGGCATCAGTGAGCGGGCAGCTCGGAACTGCTGAGCCCCAGGCTGGGCCCCCACAGTCGGGAAGCACTGCTTTTCGTCTCCCTGTCCCCCTGGTTCTCCTGCTTTTCTATCAGATGGCTGAGAGACTCCTGAGAATTTGATTGTTGAGACAGATCTCTGGAAACATATCAGGTCAAGTCGGGGCAGCAAGTGACAGCATGAGGAAGGATTCTCACCTGGGTCTGTGCTGGAGAAGACCCAGCAACAGAACACTCTCAACTCGGAGGCGGCCACACGTGTGTGTTGAGTGCAGAGCAAAAATGTTGAACTTCGTTAGGAAACCAGCAGAGTCTGTAGTGTGGAATGGGGACCTGATTCCAAATGGTCACAGCGAGCTGCACACAGATGGTGGGCAGGACTAAAAACCCACAGACGGAAAGGCTGCGGATGGCCCTGTGGGGGCAGGTGGCCCGAATGCAGGGTAGCGCCCCAGGCCACCCAACAGCCGCGTTCCCAAGGTGGGGGGGGGTGTCGCTGCCAGCTCTTCCCACTCGGAGCCACCTTCATCAGAGGGGGCTGTGCTTCCTGAGGGTCTGTCATCCTGCCCAAGTCTTCCAAGTCTTTGAATTCACCTTGTTTTAAACTCTTTTTACTGAAATATAGTTCCCATAGCACAGAGTTCACCCATTTAAGATGTACAGCCTGAGACTTCCCTAGGAGTCCAGTGGTTAGGACACCATGCTTCCACTGCTGGGGCTTGGATTCCGTCCCTGATCAGGGAACTGAGATCCCACGTGCCGCACAGTGTGGCAAAATTTTTGTTTGCTTTTCCATTTATAGTTCTGGAAATAGCAGATATCTGACTTATTTTAACATGACTAATCAGCCATGGTCTTTCTCATGTGTATGGAAATAGGAAAACTAACTATATGATTGGAGATGACTGGCCTCCTACCTGCCTTGAGTCACAAACACACAGTCTGGGAAGTTTGGTTTGCCTTGTGGAAACTGAATCCCAGAATTGTGAAGAATGGGTGTCAAGTGATACTCTTTGCAGTCCCAGCCAGCCACCCGTAGGGAGAGGGGCATCTTTGGGGAGCCCAACATAGGTGGCTGGGAGCCCAGCAGGAGGGTGTCAGCCCCACCACACACTCCCCGGACAATGCTGGGCACTCTGAGGCTGTGCTGGGTTTACTTGGAACACAGGTGGTCATGCCACCAGACCCAGAGACTGCCTTACTGGTCAATCAGACTTTGATCTTCCAGAAGGTGGGTCTTCACAGAAAGCTGGACTCACCTCCAGGCAGGTGGGCCTGGAGCCAGTGAGGGGAGGACGGCCCAGCGCAGTGGGCCCGCACCTGGGGATGCTAGCCATGCCCGCCCTCCCTTTGTGACCCCCTCCCCCTGGCTGTAGTCAGAGCTTGAATGTCCTTGCTTGCCCTGTGAGGGGTTTTATCTTTGGGATTCCTTCTGTTCCTTCATTCATTCATTAGATACTTATTTTATTTAATTCTCAGAGTTTGTGGGTACCTAGTGGTCACCCTGATAGACTGCCTGGAACATTTTAGAGAGAGGTCGGTGTAGAATCACCTGTTAGGAAAACTCTTGACTTGAACATAAGCTTGTTCTTATTATACTTGATCATTCATCCTTCTCTCTCTTTATGGACATCTTGATAAAATACGAAGATTCAAAACTCAGGAAGTCAGTATACTGTATAGCCGTTAATTTAACGTCTCAAGTCAGCTGCCAGCTTACAAAGCATTTTTTCCCTTAGCAGGTCTTTCTCAAATGGATTGCTATAATTTGGTTTATACCTTTAAAAATCAGGTTTCCGCTTAGGCAGTTTTGGTCTCTGTAATTTTTCTGCTCTGTGTCAGTATGTGTTTGAGGAACGCGGCGCCACCATTGGGGCGAAGGTTTCAGTTTTAGGGGGATGGCAGATCTGCAGTGTTTCAAGTTCACTGCTACAAGAGCAGGCTGCCTTGGCATGTGCAGAAAAGTGGTCATGGCCTTCCTGGAAGCCCCAGGCCAGCGTGGCCGCAGTACCCTGTGGGGGCGCCAAGCCACCTGGCAGGCAAGCCGGGAGAAGTGGCATTTAAACCGGTAGAAATGTTTAATGCTGAGCGAGAGGGGCTGATGTGGGGTTTGAGGAAGAGAGCAGGTCCTCCGTGGTCTCAGGACCTCAGGATGGTGATCTGTGCTCTGCTGGGTGGGGGTCATCACAGCACCCCCAGGAATGACCCAGGCTGGCAGGCAGCGCTGAGGGGCTGCCTGGTGACACTGAGGGGTTGCCTGATGGGTGGGTTTTTACAAATGCAGAGATATGGTAAACTTTTTACAGTGGTTACTTGTTCTTCAATTAACTTTTCCCAAATCTTTTGTGCCTTTGTATGAGCAGAGGGACAGCAGGGTTGTTGGGAGTATTAACATTTCAGGCACCCAGTCAGGATGACCACTCGTTTGCTTTTCTGGTGGTTATGGTTTCCCGGGGCAGACGTGGTCATCAGTGTTTCCCGTCATGTAAGTTGTCTTAGCTCACATGATAGAATTAATTACACGAGTGCCTCTCACGTCGGGGTTATTCTACAGCCCCTTCCCTGCCCCTCGAACCTAAAGAGCTGGCACACCAGGGATAGACTGAGCCAGTCTGAGAAGCGATGACCAGGCTGAGGCATGAAGACGGGGCTGTGATTTTGTAGTCTCTCTGGGTGTTTTCCTTAGAAAGTAAAACCTATCAAGTCACCATCTGCTCTGTATGCTAGAATATTCAGAAGTAACTTGTCCAAGTTCTTTTCTGAGCCATCAACACATCACAAGCGCGCCAAAGAAGGGTCCTCTGCTTCTGGCAGAGTCCCCAGAATCCAAGAGACATCCCACCCCCACCCTGGGCCCCTCAAGTCAGGCTCCCTCCTTGGCCGTGGGTGTTGCTGCACCTGCCTCTGGTCTGGGTGGTTGCCCAGCAGTGTGGTCCTCTTTTCAAAGTTCTGGGGAGAAATTAAAGTGAACTTGGTTTGTTGTTTTGTGTAAAGTTAGAACTCCTGTTGGACATCTTATTTGATATTTGTGTTTTTGCCACAGGAGTACCCGACCCTCACGACCTTCTTTGAAGGAGAGATAATCAGCAGGAAGCACCCTTTCTTAACCCGCAAGTGGGACGCTGACGAGGACGTGGACCGGAAGCACTGGGTGAGTGCCTCGGCCCCGCCCCCAGGCCTGCGTTCCCACCCAGCCCTCATCCTTTGCTCTGCTTTTGGCTTTCAGGGCAAGTTTCTGGCTTTTTATCAGTATGCAAAATCATTTAACTCAGACGACTTTGATTACGAAGAGCTGAAGAGTGGGGACTATGTCTTCATGAGGTGGAAGGTAAGGGGGCCCGGCCTCACCCTCTCTGCTCTGTGACCCCTCCCCGTGCTCTGTGACCCTTCTCCCTCTGGCTTCATCTTCCACCCTGCAGGCTGGGTCATCCTGAGGGTCCCATGGACTTGGGAGACTCCTCTTCTTAGCCCCTAAGTGAAGTGACCTCCCTGGCCACCCTCTCGCCCAGGCTGTGGGCCATCACAGTGCCCCTGGTCCCTCCAGCTCAGGGAATGGGGGTGGGTTTCCCTTCTAGCTCCTGAAGAGTCTGTCGGGTGGGCTCCCTCTGGTACTTCCTGAGCTAGAGCCACGGGTACCAAGCTCAGGAGGTGAGTTAGTGCCAACCCCAGACCCCCAGCCTGTGGGAAAAAGCTGTTTTATTTTGAAATCTCGCCAGTGTTTCTACAGACCGAAGCCTGGAGCATCCTCCTTCCCAGGCTCTGTGCTGAGAACCGGGGCCGGGGCTCGGCCCAGACCTGAGTCCCAACCCACAGCCTGCTCCCAGCTCTGACCCTAGCAACCTTGAGATGTGGGTCCATGCTTGGTCTAGAACACACAGGTGGCACATGGTTCATGGTCACGCAGTGAGGCTGAGAGCCAGCTGCAAGGGGCAGGGAGGCCTGGGGGCCGGAGCCGTGACACTGACCCTCTGTGCACATGCAGGAGCAGTTCCTAGTCCCGGACCACACGATCAAGGACATCAGTGGTGCTTCCTTTGCCGGCTTCTACTACATCTGCTTCCAGAAGTCAGCGGCCTCCATAGAGGGCTACTACTACCACAGGAGCTCAGAGTGGTAAGGACTGAGAGCTTGGCCACAGTTCCCAAAGTGCTCACACGGGGGCTTGTTTGCCTCCCCAGAGTGGTGTAAATGGGTGCAAAGGTGAAGTTCTGGGTACAGGGATTCACTGCTGAATGCTTTCAAGCAGCCCTATTTTCAGCTACGTTTATCTCAGGCTTGTGGGTCCTGTCTTCATTCCTCCCAGACTCAGTAGTTAGAGTGTGAGATCCCATGTGAACTCTGCTGTCAGCAGCCTTTCTGATTTTGTGCTCACCTTCCTGCTAGAAGTCTGTTGGTAACCAGGGCCTGTGGGCCTTCTGGGCCTGCCTTCTGCCAAGGTGACAGCCACGTGCTCCTGGGTGTGGCCTTTGCCGCAGTTCTGGGGCCTCTCATGACTTTTTGAGCTTCTGTAGGTGCCCTGTCCACCTGAAGGGTGGCTGTGCCCTCAAACACCTGATTTCTTCTGCATGTTGAAGCTCTTTATTTCGTGTTAAGTCTTGCATGCTTTAGAGGTTCATGAAGGACGCTGCTCAGGGCTGACCAGCAGTGGCCAAGGGCCCAGGGGTTCCGTGCTACCCTGGCTTCTCTGAGAACAGACATTGTTGGGATTTCAACACCTGTTCAGTTTTCAAATGAGTGTTTAAAACTTTTGGTCTTCTTTTAAAATCACCAGCTTTATTGAGAAACAGCTCACGTGCCATCTGATCCCCTCATTGAAAGTGTAGAGTCCAGGGGGCCTTTGTGTCAGCACGTTTTTGTCACCCGATTTCAGAATGTTTCCACTGGCAGAGAGGAAACCCTGTCCACCTAGGAGCCGTCACCCAGCTCCCCGCCCCCACCAGCTGCAGGCACCATTAATCTGCTCTGAGTATAGGTTTGCCTGTTCTGAGCACTTCACAAATGTGGGCCCGTGCACTGTTTGCCCTCTGGGTCTTGTCATTGTGTTTTGAAGACCCCATATTGCATGTTGAGTGCGTGTCAGTCCTTCGTCTTTATTGCTGAGCAATTTCCTGTCATGTGGATGGGGGCCACATTATCTTCATCTGTTCATCAGTGGATGGATGGATCTGTGGCTCATCCCCACCTTCTGGCTGCTGTGGACGTGGGTGTGCCCAAGCCTGTCTGGGTCCTGCTTTCAGTTCCTCAGGGCACGCGGCTGGGGCAGGTTGCTGGGTCATGGGTGAGTCTGTGGTCACTTCTTAGGGAACCGTTTCCCATGGCCGTTGTAGCTTCCCGCTCCCGCCAGGGATGCACACGGTTCTGCTTCTCTTGCGTCTCCACATGCCCCCAACACTCAGATGTCTTCATGATGCCGGCTGGCCCACCAGGAGGGGAGGGCTCTGCTCTGACGGCTAACATGACGGCCTTCCTTGAGGTGTTTGGGGGAGAGATGAGCCACTTTTCCTGTGCTGCACCTCACTCCTCTGTGGACAAGTGAGGGAGCTGACACCCACACCATCCATGCAGGGTGTCCCCAAGTGGGAGCTGTCCCTGCCTGTTTCTCCATCCCCTGTTTGACTCCTGAGAGCATCCATCACGGGGTCATACTCCCCGCAGAGCCCCTGATGCTCTGGAGTCTCACAGCCATGTCCAGGGAGGAGGAAGATGGAGTCGCTGAGGTAGGGGGTGTGGCTGTGATGTCATCATTCCAAGCCCTCCAGATTCTGGGCAGATCAGCACGTGCCAAGGTCCCCTGGGAGCTCTGAGGGGCCCACGACTTCAGAGGGAAGCAGGGTGGTAGTGCAGGCAGAGGACCTGGTCTGCATCCTCCCCCAGAGGGCCAGCCTCTCCTTGCCTAACAGGCTGTCTCTGGTTCACTTCCCCTGAGGAAGCTGAGATAAGCTTGCATTTCATCCGGGCATGGGGTCTCCTGGCACCCGCGAAGTGGGTTCCACACCCTGTGTGGTTTTCAGGGTGCTCTAACACCTCTGCCTCTCCTCCCACAGGTATCAGTCGCTAAATCTCACTCACGTTCCAGAACACAGCGCCCCCATCTACGAATTCCGGTGACAGCGGCTCGGAACAGTAACCAAACAAACTGAACTTGGCAAAAAAGAACTTTGCCAGGAAAACCGTGTACCTGCCAGAACCGGGAGAACGTGTGTTCCTGTTTCTTCACGAGCAGACTTGCATCGAAAGCATGAATGTCAGCCCGCAGCATCCGAGGAGTGGCCAGCCCGCAGGGCAGGTGGAGGGCGACCTCGGCTCCTCCTCCCTCCCTGTGAGGTTTGGTCGTGAGCTGTTTTTAGGCTGCCGTCAATGCACTTTTCCTTCCTGCACAGCTAACTTCTGTATCCCTGAGATGCACAGCCCTTGCTCCACCCCTGCCTCCAGCTGCATAGGTCAGCCCCAGCCCCCCCTGGGCCACGGTGCTCAGTGGTCCCCACCCAGGGCCCCCGCCCCCGGCTGCTTAGTCTCGTAAGTCAAGAGAAGGCAGAGCCCAGCTCCCACGTGCCCCTGGAGTTCGTGCGGGGCGCAGGCCAAGTGCTCAGCGAGGGCGGTCGAGCCAAGCTAGCCTGTGGCCAGTGGGTCCCTTGGGCCTGCCGTTGGGACCACAGGGTTTGAGGCTTCCAGGTCCCTGGCAGGAACAGACTCCAGTCCTGCCCACTCAGCACGTTTGCTCCAAATTTTTGAACTTGAGGGCAATACTAAACTTTAAAAAAAGAAAAGTTTTTTTATTACAAAATTATTTTTATGGTTCCTTTAGCAAGGACCCTATGGCAAATGCACAATTATTCAGAATTACATTTTATCGTTTTCACATTGAAAACAGCAAATGTTGACTTAGTAATTTTTATATCTATATGTAAATGTATATTTAATCAGCCAGCAGTTTGAAACTGGTCACCTGGTGAGACGTTCTGCAGCATTGCATCCATTCTAGTGCTAAACGTGAGGACCATTCTGGGGGGCCAGTTTAGCACTTGTTCCTCCTCCTTTCGCTACTCAGAACAGCAGCACTTCCCAGCGACCTCTCCCATCAGGCAGAAGGGGCCGCTGCAGCCCTCGACCCGCAGCTCAGCGGTGTCGGGGCATAGGAGGGGCTGAGCTTGAACACGCTCAAGTAACCCGAGGCTCATGTGCCAAAGTGTGTGTGTGTGTGTGCACACAGGCGTGCGCGGCTGTTTTGTTTTGTTTAAACGTTTAGAGAGCTTCATGTGGCATCCGCTACAGCCCCCATATGCGGCAAGGCCTGGGTGGGTTTGGTGACTTCTGGTGATTTATAGACTCATTCGAAACCTGGGAGGGAAAGCTTTAACTGAGAGGTGGTGTTGCCATAACCCACAGGAGCGGAACTGGCGCGAGGGACAGGTCCAGGGCGGAGGGAGAAGACACAAAGCCCTCCGGTCTATGTGAGCCGTGAGGCGGGTCTCTTAGTCTCAGAATCCTTTATTGAAGTATGTGCTGTATGTTGCTGAGATTGCATGTCAGGAGAAGCCTTAAGGAGAAGTGCTGGGAAGGTGGCTGCAGCAGAAGGATGGCTCACGTCCGTCTCAAGAGATGAGTCAGAAACATCCTCTTGATTTTAGAGCCGGCTGGCAGCACAGGAGCCGGGTGGCACAGGCTCCCTTTCCCTGCCCTCAAGTTCTCAGTGAGTAACCAGCGCCTGCATTTTGCCGGCTCCTTGAAGGGTTCAGGTACCCCTGGGGGTGAGGCGCCCCGCCCCCCGCCGCCTCCCAGAGCTGGTCGGAGCCCATGTGTGTGGCTGTGAGTGGGCAGCCAGTGGGCTGGACAGGGTGTCGGCATGTTGCTGCTTGGCGGCCCAGGTGGGCAGGGCTCTGCTGTGGGCTGACTTCCTTGCTGAGCCAGGGGTCAAATGCAGTGGTGTTTGGGGATGAAGATGTGGTACGTTTGCCAGCTCTTTGGGACACACCTGTGATGAAGGTTGGTTCTCGTAAAATCCCAACTCCCAGGGATGCAGAAGCAGGGGTTTCCATATCCCCCGAGGAACCCCCAGACCCTCCACCCTGACTTAGGTCCTGGGGGAGCTTGGACCGTCAACCCCAGCTGTGGTCACTCCCGAACCTCCTCAGTAATCCACGCACCTCTGGTTCTACGTGCAATGCTTTTGGTGGACACTCTTGTTCATCACTGAGAAACCAGGGCAGATGCAGGCTCCCCACCACCTCCCGTCCCCACTCAGGACCCAGCTCCTGCTCCTCTGCTCCGCTCTGCACGCCCAGCCCCCCTCTGCCCGG
>NW_011494752.1:8793652-8801858 GCF_000754665.1 Bison bison bison
CCTCCCACCCATCGCCCTCTCCAGCTCCACATGTCTCACGTGTGGACGGACGGACTGCGTGGCGCCGCCCACGCAGCGCTGGTTCCATGGGTGACGTGCACAGCAGACTCCAGGGGGCAGAGGGGCTTTTCAATGTCTTTTGCTTTCAGAAACAGGGAATTTATATTCTAAGGCCTTGAAATGATATTGTTTTTCCTCATAAAATAGTCAGATAAGCTAATTTTTAAAAAAGAAATGCCATTGAGTATGTGCATTGTGGTTTAAAATTACTAACGAGTTCTGGGAAAGAAAAGTAATATTTGATTTTGGATCTTACATGTTTTTAAAAATTAGATTTGAATGGGCAGAAGGATGAGTATTTTGTTTCTTTGGGGAGGATATGTGGAAAGGGTGTGAGAGTTTGGGATGGGAGAAGTATTTTGCAGAGCTATCAATGTCCAAATAATTTTTAAAAAGTAATAAAGGTATTTAAGCTTCAAGTCTGCCCTATTTCTAAATCAAGACAGTTCTGGTGGATTTTCAACCTTCCAGTTCAGGAAAGTGCAGGTTCCATCTCTGGTCAAGAACCAAGATCCCACACGCCTCGGAACAACTAAGCCTAGGTGCCACAACTGAGCCACCACAAGGAGCCTGGGTGCTGAAGCTGACTCAACACAGCCAAAAATAAAACAAAATTTTAAAAATAAAAATGGTCCACATCAAAAAATCCTTTAAAAATTGACCATTTTAGCCAATTTGAAGTGTACAATTCAGTGATGTTAAGCACATTCATAGTGTACAAGCTTCACCACTGTCATCTCCAGAACCTTCCCTGCTTCCCATAGTAGAGCTCAGTCCCCTTTAAACACCAGCTCCTCACCCCCAGGCACTGACACCCACCACTCTACTTTCTGTCTCTGTGGATCTGACCACTCCAGGGACTTTGTGTAAGTGGAATTACCAGTATTTGTCCTTTTGTGACTGCCCTGTTTCACTTAACGTGTCTGAGAACTTCCTTTTTAAGGCTGAAGAACAGACCACTGTATAGACCACTTTCCTTTATCTGTTCATCCATCAGCGAACACTTGCATTCCTCCCACTTGAAGGGCATTGCAAATAATGAACATGGGTGTACAAATTCCTCTTCAAGTCTCTGCTTTCACTTTTGGATATATACTCAGAAGTGGAATTGCTAGATCAGATGGTAGGTCTATTTTTAACTTTTGAGGAACCTCCATACTGTTTTCCATAGTTGGCTGCACCATTTTACATTCCTACATTCCAACAGTGCTGGAGAAGGAAATGGCAACCTGCTCTGGTACTCCTGCCTGGAGAATCCCATGCACAGAAGAGCCTGGTGTGCTACAATCCATGGGGTTGCAAAGAGTCGGACATGACTGAGTGACTAACACACACCAACAGTGCACAAGAGTTCCAATTTCTCCATGTTCTCACCAGCACTTGTTACATGTACATACATTACACATACATACATGACACACATCCTAACGGATGTGCAGAGTTATCTCACTGGTTTTGACTTGCATTTCCCTAATGGCTAGTGGTGTGGAGCACCTTTTAACATGTCGTTGGCCATATTGTCTTCTTTGGAGAAATGTCTACTCAAGTCTTTTCTGCGTTTTAAAAATCAGGTTGTTGTGTTGCTGTTGGTCAGTGACTTCTTTATATATTCTGGATATTAACCCCTTATCAGGTACCCACCTGGCAGATATTTTCCCCCACTTCTTGGGTTTACCTTTCACTCTGTTGATATGGTATCCTTTGATGCACAAGTTGAATATTTTCAGAGATCCAGCAGCAGCCTGTCTAGAAGTTTGTCAACTCTCAAAGATTACTCAGGTGAGGGACTTCGCTGGTGGTTCAGTGGTTAAGAACTCACTGCAATGCAGAGGATGCAGGTTTGATCCCTGGTTGGGGAACTAAGATCCCACATGCTGCAAAGCAACTAAGTCCAAAGATTCCTTGGGTGATGCGAACATAGGAGGTTCCTAGTTGGCTTCCCAGGCTTGGGTCTGGAGGACCCAGACATTCCAAACAGGAAAGGCTGGTTTGGTCTTCAGGTTATCTCTCTTGATCCTGGGAGTGGCCTGATTCCACATTATTTATGAAGAAAGAGACCCTTTGGAGATTGCGAGTGAAGCAGACACAGCAGAGGTCCAGGGTTCTTGGAAGGTGGGTCACATTTCAGGACATTTCTGTGTCCCTGAGTGTAAACCGATAGCACACCTCCGTGGGCACAAGTGTGGCAGTAGGAGCCAGGAGCTGCATGTGGGGCAGAGACCTGCTCTCCATGGGCCGGGGCTCCACACCTGCCTGTACCTCTCAGTTCCCAAAGGCTCTCCCCTCCCATCCCCTGTGAACCTCACGGAGCCAAACATGTAGGTGGTTCTCCCCGCAGTCTGCCTGTTACCCTGCAGTCACTGGGCTTCACATCTCAGCCCCACTGTTAACAGCTTGAGCTGCTGGGTCAGGCACTTTACAGGGCTCGTATCGTGGCTTTGTCAGCAGTGGAGGAGAAGAGCAAGCTGGGCTTACAACAGCCCTCTTCAGCCCAGAGCCTTGTGCATGACGGTGTTGGCAAACATGGACTGAATCTGGGGAAGATGTAACCACCGAGGAGACTCAACTGACAGCGGCTCTGGCATTCAAGGAGGACTTACGAGCAAGCAAATTATTTCACTTTTACAACAACCATGTTATCCTTGTTTTTAGAGTGTAGAAGAGGTTAAGAAATTTAACCAAGCTCACAGTTATGAACCTTGAATTTGAACACAGCATGATTTCCAATATCCTGCTCCCTACTCCCAACCTTGTATTAAAAACATACAGAAGGGAATTTCCTGGTGGTTTGGTGGTTAAGACGCTGCACTTCCACTGCATAGAGCCCAAGTTCAATCCCTGGCTGGAAAACTAGGATCCTGCATGCCTTGAGGCCTGGCAAAAAAAAAGCATCCTCAGAGAGCTGTGTCTCTGTCTCCCTCCTTTGTCCCTGTGCAGACTCCCAGAAGAAAGGCCATGTAAGGACAGGGCAAGAAGGCAGTGGTCTGTAAGGCAGGAATAGGGCCCTCACTAGAACCCAGCCATGTTGGCACCCTGACCTTGGACTTCCAACCATGGGGTCACAAAGAGCCAGACACAACTGAACGACTGAACAAAAACTCTAACATTCTGTCTAAAGTCAAAATTTCCCCAATTGTCCTCAGAATGTCTTCTCATAACTCCTTTTAAAAATTTCAACCAGAATCCAGGCAAAGTTCACACGTTATACTTAACATCTTTTAATCTGGTACAATCCTTCCCCCATCCCATCCACCTATATCACTGACAATTTTGAAGACAGCCCAGTTGTCCTATAAAAAGTACCACTTTCTAGTTTGTCTGATGTTTCCTCAAGTCTATACTCAGATACAGCAGTTTCAGGTAAGGATTGCACTTAGGAGATGCTGTCTCGACTGCATCCTATGAGGAGGCATCTGATTGGCAGGTAGGAAGGCGAAGTTGGGGACAGACGTTTAACCTCAACGCAAAAGAAGCCACGAAGCTTTCAGCTCGGCGCCTTTTCTTTACACCAGCAAAGCCGGCTGAGCTTGGGACCCGAAATGCGGAGTCCATCAACTGAGGGTCCCGCTCTACCTCCCACGCCCCATTCCTGCCCTCTTTCGCCTGGCCCCGCCCCGCCAGCCGGGCCCCGCCCCGGTCCAGCCCATCGCGCTTCCCCAGCCTCCGCCCACCCAGCGGCGGAACTAATGTCGCTCCCCTCGACGTCTCCCGCCCGGACTCTGAATCCCCGAGCGCCAGGCGAACGGGGACGCTGTTCTCCGTGGGCTTCCGGCGCACGCTGGTCGGCCGCAGCCGACGGTTCCAGAGTTCAGGGGTCTGCTGCCGTCTCTCCGGCCGGTGCTCTCGGTTCAGCTGCCGCCATGGGAATCTTGGAGAAGATCTCCGAGATCGAGAAAGAGATCGCTCGCACGCAGAAGAATAAGGGTGAGGGCCGGCCCCGCGGGGCGTCTCCTGCCACGGCTGCGGGCGGCGGGCAGGAGCCGTCGGGGCCGGGCGGGATCAGGGCCGGACCACAGGGCCGAGTGGAGAACCTCAGCTCTCGGAGCAGCGTCCGACCTGGATAGGCAGGGTCGAGGTTCGAACCCGGGTCTCCTGGCGGCTGGGCCTGGGGAGTTGGCGCTCTGCCCTTTAGTGGGGGGCCGTCCAGGAGGAGACCTAACAGGTACATCCTCGCCAGCAGCCTGGAGCCGTTAGGTGGGTGGAGGCGGTCCTGACTTGAGTCTGGCGGACCTGGGTTTGGGCCCGGTCTCTAAGCTTGGGAAGTCACCTCACAGTTCTTGGCTCTGCTGCACTGACTCACACCTTGTAGGGCAGCTGGCTTCCTCGGCCGCTGCCTGATGAATACTGAAGGACTTCATCATCCCAGCGACAGCAGAAAACACCCCCAGAATGTCCCCAGGAGTGGTACCGCTCGGGCTGAGAACCCCTGATAGTGGGTCTCCAGGTCTCAGTAAGGAGCTTTTGTCCTAAGTGAAGTGAAAAGCCAAGGGCATTTTAACTGAGTGGTGGTCTTCTTCTCCTCTGATCTCCTTGACAACGATTGCTACCTGGCTCTGGGGCCTCCTGGCCAGCATTCAGAGCATATGGGTCCCTCCCAGCCCGCCCTGGACACTTACCCATCTTGTGCTGTGTCTTCTAGCCACCGAGTACCACCTTGGTCTGCTGAAGGCGAAACTTGCCAAGTATCGGGCCCAGCTCCTGGAGCCGTCCAAATCGTCCTCCTCCAAAGGAGAGGGCTTTGATGTCATGAAGTCAGGCGATGCCCGTGTGGCACTGATCGGATTTCCCTCTGTGGGTAAGGTCAGTGATGGGCAGCGTGGGCCTCAGGAGGAAGGCGGCTTGTCTCCTTTCCCACCTGGATGCACCTCTTCCCTGCCTCTGAGTCGACTCCACAGACGGAGGAGAGCCAGCCTCTCCAGAGTCAGTCTGCACCCCTTTGTCAGCCCCACAGGGGTGTTGTCACCTCCCAGTCAGAGAGCCTCTGCTGGCCTCGGTCTCGTTTACTGAGCGTGCACCACATGCCAGGCACACTCTGTCCCTGCTCCCTCAGACCCCCCTAGCTGGGAAATGGGGGGCAGGAAAGCCGGAAGGGCAGGTTCGGGAGCCGGGGCGCCTGCTCTGTGAGCAGGTGTTTGAGCTCTGAGGAGTGGACCTTGAGGCGGAAAGAAGAGTAGGCTCACAGGCCCAGGTGGAGCCCGGGGCGCAGCAGCAGTGGCAGGAGGGGGAGAGTGGGTGGCAGTGAGGCCCTGAACTGGCCAGGTGTGACCTCGGTGCCCAGCTGCCCCCAGGCAGGTGGTTAGTAAGCACAGCCAGGCTCCAACTCCTTGAACATTGCTGGGGACTCATTAATCTTACCCTTTTCCCTCAATCTTACTTTCCAGTCTGCAAGGCATTCTCCCAGATGAGGAGCCCAGGCTGGAAGGAGCCACTCTAGTGACCAGGGGCTATGCTCTTGGGGTCTGGGTCCTATTGGGAATCAGGGCCCTGAGCACAGGAGGGCCCAGACCGCCCATTGCAGGGGTCAGACAGGTTCAGGGATGTCCCCCAGGTTGGCCTCTGGCAACTGTGACTCTCAGGGCTGCCTGTCTGCCCACACCTGTCTGCACCACCTGGTTTTTATCTTTCCTGAAGTTTCTAAGAGGCGCCCTGTGTGGAGAGTGTGTGACAGTGATTCTTTCACAAGCCTGAGGGTGTGTGAGTGAGCTGTGCCTGGCTTCCTGCTGACTAGGATGGGGTTGCCAGGCCAGGTTGCGCTCTTGGCACTGCCCACTGCTTTGCTGGCCTCTGGGCCATAGCATCCATCACTAGGGTCACCGTGCTCCCTGTTTTATCACCTCCTTCATGAGGTTGGGATCAGGAGGAGGTCCAGGGTCCTCCAGCACAGATGACTGAAGGCCGGGTCTCTCAGTCCACAGATGGACTGGCTGCAGGGTCCATCCAGACCCTTTCCCACGCACCCTCCCTCACAGTCAGCTGTCTCAGGCTGGAGGATCCCTATCCCCTTGCCCTCACTGGAGTAGCAGCTTTGTGCCGTCACCCAGTTCAAGTCTGCCAGGCCCAGGAGGGTCTGGGGGTTCTGTGGAGCTGGGGATGGGCCCTGATACAGACCGGGAACCCTCTTAGGAACCAGGTCCCTGTGTCCCTCACTCCAGACGGGCTTGAGGCCTTGGGCACGAAAGGGCCTTCTGATGTCCAGCCCCCTCTGGGCAAGGCCCGAGGTGACTTTTCCAGCTATTGTCATCACACCCCAGCCAGGGTAATTGGCAGGGAGGGGGGGCCCAGTGTGTGGGCTTCTCCAGGAGGCAGGGCACGACTGCCGCTGCAATGGCCTTCTCTCTCCTAGTCCACCTTCTTAAGTCTGATGACCTCCACCGCCAGCGAGGCTGCATCCTATGAATTCACAACCCTGACCTGCATCCCTGGGGTCATTGAAGTAAGTTGGGGTTTGCTGGGCCCCGGGAGGGAGGGTGAGCTTGTGTATGGGAGGGGGTCGCATGGGGGAGACTCTTGGCTGAGCTGCCCTGGCCTCAAGCATGGACACCTCTGGGGACTGGGGCTGCCGGGACCCCAGAGACGCCTGGCCCATCCTGCAGTCCAGGCTGGTTCCAAGGATCTGCCAGTATGAAGCCCTCCCTGGTTCCCTGAGGCTGGCCAGCCAGGTCCTGTTCTCCATGAAGCTCTGGAGCTCTGGGCAGCAGGGTCCTGTGGCCTTGGACCTCCCACCTACCGATTGAGGTGGTTTCTTTGAAGCACTGTCAGCACCAGCAGTGACTACTGTGGGCCCCTCCCGGAGGCCTCCCCACTCTCAGGGCATGGTCTGCGCTGGGCTGGCTGGGGTGGGACAAGGCTCAGACCTGGCCCTGGGGCCAAGCCGGGTTCAGCTGGGCCCTTCCCAGCCCGCCCGCTCCACCTCACTCCTCTCCTGCTTCCTAGTACAAAGGCGCCAACATCCAGCTCCTGGACCTCCCTGGAATCATCGAAGGCGCAGCACAAGGTGGGGGCAGGAGTGGGCAGTGGGGGTGGAGGCTCAGGCCTTGGTGGGGGCACAGTGGGGAGCGCTACTCCTCCCTAGGTGCTGATGTCAGCTTCCTCCTAAAACTGACATCTCTATGAGTAGGACAGGGGTTAAGAGACATGCCTGCTCCAGGATGACAGGTGGCAGAATCCATGCGGGTCTATAAGGGGAGGAGTCTGGGCTCCCTGTGCTAGGGGTCCCACAGCCCTGCGCTTGTCACTGTAACCAGCACCCACCTTTCTGACCAGGGAAAGGCCGTGGCCGGCAGGTGATCGCTGTGGCCCGCACAGCTGATGTCGTCATCATGATGCTGGACGCCACCAAGGGCGAGGTTCAAAGGTCTGCGGTGGGGCGGGGTAGGCTGGCATGCCCAGGGAAGCCCTGGGGTGGGTGGCGGGACACTGGCTGCAGCTCTTGTGTCCCTGAACTCCTGGTGGGTGGTCCAGGGCACTTGGCCCGGTTACACATGAGAGCAGGGGCAGGGTGGTCCACAGCTGCACCCAGTGTGGGCGGCCTCCCCAGGAGGCTTGTGTGTGGAGGCACGGGCTGTGCCGTGCCGGCCTGGGTGCGCCGAGTGCTGCCCAGAGCCCACCAGGAGCCCAGCCCCAAGCAGCAGAGCCTCGTTCACACCCTGATCTGCGGCTGAGGGCACACCAGCCCGTCTCCCTTTGGGCTGACCAGAGTGTCCGGGGCTCTTCCTTGTTATCTCTGGTGGCTGGAAGCGATGTTCGGGATCTGGTGGTGTGGGGGAGAGGGCTGGTCTTTGTCCAGGTATGGGGTGGGGGGCTGACTGTGATATGGAGGCAGTGCAGCCTGCCCGGGACCCTTGTGAAGGCTGTGGGGCTCCACCAGGTCTCTGCTGGAGAAGGAGCTGGAGTCGGTGGGCATCCGCCTCAACAAGCACAAGCCCAACATCTACTTTAAGGTGAGGCCCATCACCTGTCACCTGGGCGCGAGCTGGGGGCTAGGCTGCCAGCACATGGGGTAGAGCAGGGCTGCAGCTGCCCCTCCATCAGTGGTGCCTCCTTCTTTCTCCCCCAGCCCAAGAAAGGAGGCGGCATCTCCTTCAACTCCACAGTCACGCTGACTCAGTGCTCAGAGAAGCTGGTGCAGTTAATCCTGCATGAGTAC
>NW_011494752.1:8802073-8806691 GCF_000754665.1 Bison bison bison
CTTCCGATCTAAGATCTCTGCTGGTGCACAGGTCATCCTTAACCTGAGCCCCTCAGAGATCTTCAACGCTGAGGTGCTCTTCCGAGAAGACTGCTCCCCAGACGAGTTCATAGACGTGATTGTGGGCAACCGCGTGTACATGCCATGCTTGTATGTAAGTGGCGCCAGGCCCTGTGGGAGGAGGAACCCCTGCCCCAGCTGACCCGGCCAAGAGCCTCACCCCAGGGGCTGCTGAGTCATGCAGGCACATCCAGCTTGACCCCCAGAGTGCATCCTGGTCTCTGGGGGCCGGACTTCAGGCCCCGTCTGCTGCATCCCCCTCCCCATCCCCGAGGCAGCAGGTGGGATCTGGTCCCGCACAGCATTGCTCCTCCCCTCCCCAGCACTCTCTGCGTTTCCAACCCTAGGTCTATAACAAGATTGACCAGATCTCGATGGAAGAAGTAGACCGCCTGGCCCGGAAACCTGACAGTGTGGTCATCAGGTGAGGCTGAGCAGAGCCAATCTGTCTGGCCTCTGCGCAGCCTAAGGCAGAAGGCCGTCCTGGGGCTGCTCGTGACCTGGGCCAGGTCCTACGCTGACCAGGCTGGGACAACGGGTGATGTGGGGTGAGCTCTGGTTCAGGAAACAGAAGGACTTCGTCCACTGAGGTCCAGGGTGAGAGTGGTTAGGGCTTCGTGGCTTAGCAGTTAACCAGGGAGCCCCAGGCTGCTGCTGAGGCCCTGGGAGATGTGGCTTCTGTCATCACCAGAAGGAAAAGGTCCCAACATCCTCAGGTGGGGCTTCTCGGAGGGGTGAGTCCTGGGGGCCATCTACGCCCCGGCCTACCATGGCTGCAGAGGCCTTGTGGGGGCAGCCTGGCCTCGTGCCCCGCCCTCTGCTGCACACGGCCTCCACCCACATGCTTTGTAGCACCACAGTGGGGCTCAGCTCCTGAGGAGTTAAGACCTCGGGGACCAGGAAGGTGGTCTGGGCCCACGAGAGGACTGCTTCCTGGGCATCCCCAGCATCCACAGAGAGCAGCAGGCACAGGGGTCCCTCCTCAGGACACCTGCTCCCCTCCTGCTGCCACACCTGGGCCACCAGCCACTCTGATGTGCTCACTCTCACCTCGGGGGAGGGCGGGACTCCACTCAGGATGGTGCAGCAGCAGAGGACCAAGCCAGGGCCCACCCGGCCGCTGAAACCCCTGCTGGGCTGCCGTTGGGGAGGGCTCTGTGCAGTCATCCTCTGCCCCCAGCTGCCCTGGCTGTCACACGTGCCCTGGGCCCTCCAAGAGCGCCAGAGAGATGGCCGGGCTCTGTGGGCAGGAGCGTGATGGTGATGGGAGTCATGGCAGCTGAAGAGCTGTCGGGCCCACCGGTGTGCTGCCTTCGAGCACCATCAGGGCCGTACTAGTCTGGTGCTAGGAGCCCCAGGGCCGCTCTGACCAACCCCTCCTTCCTCCCGGCAGCTGCGGCATGAAGCTGAACCTGGACTATCTGCTGGAGATGCTGTGGGAGTACCTGGCCCTGACCTGCATCTACACCAAGAAGCGAGGCCGTGAGTCCGGCGCAGCCGTCCTCCCCCCTTTTGCTAACCCTGGCCTAGCAGGCTCCATGTGAGAGCCTCTCCTGTTTTTAAGCCAGCACCACCCTCTACCTGGGCCCTAGTGGCACAGGAAGCCAAGTTCCAGGGGGCGCTGAGGGGAAGACAGCCCAGCAGTGGATTCCCCAGTGATAACAGGCCCCACGTCCAAGCTTTAGGGAACCGGTAGCACAGGAGCCTCCCCCAAGTCCCACCCCTGAGCACACGCCTCGCAGGTGAGTCTGGGCAGTTAGCATCAGCAGAGGGAGACGAGCTGCCCGGCTGGAGCTGGTCCAGTCCAAGTTCTCCTGCGGGTCCCCTTGGCCAGGGCTCTCACGGCTGACAGTCTTGCAGGGGTCTGCACCTGGATGGGGGTGTATTTTGATTTTCTGTGTCGAGTCAAGGCTGTAGAGCCTGCCTGATCAGGACTCTTAGTGAGGATATGCCAGAGAGTAGGGGGGCAGTCGGTGGAGAATGGACGGGCCCTTGTTTCCTGTAAAGAGAAGCCTTGTGGCATCGCACCCTGGCTCTGCTGACTCCCACCCACCCCCCAACCTGTGCAGAGAGGCCAGACTTCACGGACGCCATCATTCTCCGGAAAGGGGCCTCTGTGGAGCACGTGGTGAGTGAGACCTGCCAGGGGTGGGGAGCCCCTCCCGTCCCCTCGGGGTCCTGTCTGATGTCCTCTGGGCCCTCGGCCAACCCTCAGCCACGTGCAGTCAGGCAATGGACATGCATCCCACCACCCGGCTGCAGTCGGGCGTGGAGCAACGCCAATGGGTTGGGCACAGGCTCGTTGCTGGTGCAGGGACACCTGGGAAGCAGTGGTCGTCACTGTCCTGTCACACCAGAGCTGCCAGGTCCTTGGGGCCCTCCAGATGTTCAGTCAGGAAGGCTGCCAGCCTGGGCAATTCCGGATGGTTCATTCCAAGTCGTGTACCCCGAATGCTGGCCCTTCTTCGTGCCCCCTACCCCAAGGGGCTGAGTGCTTCCTGCACCCCGTCACCAGGGACAGTCCATGCTGAACAAAGGAGCCCCGCTGCCTGCCAGAATTGGGTCCTTCGTGGTCGGCAGACTCCAGTCCCACAATCCTGGAGCTAAATAGTCCCACACGGGGTGGGGACTGCAATGACCAGGGTGGGGGTGCTGCAGCCTGTTAACCCAGGTGCCCTTGGGAGCCGGCTCTCCCTGTCGCTGCCCCCTGCATCTTTGCAGGGGACACAAACCCCAGCCCTTTCAGGCCCTTGGCCACCAGCTGTAGAGGTTATGGGGCTTCAGCCATGCCAGGAAGGAAAGTGGAGAAGCTGGGAGCAGAAGGGTGTTCCAGGCAGTGGGTGGCCTGTGCAGAGGCCCAGAGGCCGGAGGGATCATGGGGTGTGGGCCGTGTGCTGCCAGCTGGCATGGAGAGCGCATGGGCGAGGCTTGTGGCAGAGGGGCCTGGGTCTCGGCCCAGGGAGGCCTGCCCCACAGGGCCTCGCTCCTTCCTGGGACACTTGCCTATCTGAGGGAGCAGCTGTCAGGGCTGCTGCTCTGGCACAGGGGGCAGAGGGCCCCTTCCGCTAGGACCCAGGTCCTCCTGTGGCTGTGGCCCCACAGCCTGCAGGTGCCCTGGAGGCGGGAAGCGGGAGCATCCGAGTGGCTGTGAGCTGAGGCTTCGTGAGGCTCACTGTCCCACTCTCCCTCCAGTGCCACCGCATCCACCGGTCACTCGCCAGCCAGTTCAAGTACGCGCTCGTGTGGGTGAGTTTTGGGCAGAGCAGCCCCGGTGTCAGGCAGGCACCCCCGTCCTCCCACCTGGGGACCAGGGTGTCCGTCAGCCCTGCTGTCCAGATATACAGCACACGTGCTGACCCAGACCAGACACCGGCCTCCTGCTTTGGGATCCAGGGCGGTCTGACTCCTGGGAGTCCTGTTGTTGAAGCTGCAGGGTTTGCCTGTGCTGGGACCCCCACTTTAGACCCCAGCACCACCCCACCCTCCCCCCGTGCAGCTCCGTCAGCCTCGGCCGGGTGCTTCCGAGGCTGATGAGTCCCCCTCCCCACCAGGGTACCAGCACCAAGTACAGCCCGCAGCGGGTGGGCCTGACACACACCATGGAGCACGAGGACGTCATCCAGATCGTCAAGAAGTAGTGCCCCCACCCCCACCCGTGGGACTCAGGAGCCCAAACCAGCAAAATACACGCACACCCTGGGAAGGGGGCTCACGTCTGCTGTTTCCACATTTCTTCAGCGGGCAGATGATAAGGAACTCGCTGGGCAGAGGATGAGGTTGGGTGGACTGGGCTGGGGTGTTTCCTGTGAGACGGGCCCCCGAGGGGTGCTGAATGTGGGTCTCTGGGCCCATGCCCACCCCACTGCTTCTGGCGCAGAGGAAGGTGGTTGCCCACCTCCCCCCGCTGGGGCCCATGCAGAAGCTGGCTCAGTGCTGGGCAGGGACCCAGGCCCGCCTGTGTCCTGGGGGCCTCTCAGCTCCTGCCAGCTTCTCTGGTTCTCAGGGAGGGGGCCGCCCCAGACAAACACCTATCCCCACCCCAAACCTGCCCAGGACTGCCCTGTGATGAAAACCAGAGATCTGGGGCTTTAAAGGCACAGTTCATGCCCCCCACGGCCTGACCAGTCCAGAAGGGTCACCCCTTCTCAGGGCAGCCCCTGCCCAGCACAAAACCCAGGACCCAGCCTGGTTGATACCCCTAGGGTGGGGAGTTTGGAGTCTGGACTCTGTTTTCTCTCCAAACCCCATTCCCTTTCCAAATCTTGGCTCCCCTTCCTGAAATAAAAAGGTAACCATGACTCCTGTTTACTAAGGACAACGTGTTAAGTTTGCAGAACTCAGTTGCCAGCTCTAGTCAGGGGCAGCAGTGAGCGGGTGGAGCCTGGGCTTGGGGGACCAGGGGAGAGGGGGAGAGGGGCCTTCTGCAGGGCTCTGCCCCAGGACGGTGGCCAGCACCCCCGGGAGGCTCTGCAGTGAGAGTGGGTTGGCTCCTGCTGCTTCTGCAGGCAGGGTGGAGGGGCCCCTCCCAGGGATGGGGGGGATGGTAACAGACTTGGGG
>NW_011494752.1:8806791-8808370 GCF_000754665.1 Bison bison bison
CAGAGCCCCAGGGGGTCTGGGGAGGGGCTGGGGTGTGGAACAGGCCCACAGCTCTGCTCTCCCTGCTGTTCTTGGCTCCTCTGTCAGCTGCTCAGTCTCCTTTCCAGTGACAAAACAGGAATAATGGACATTATTAAATATGCATGGGGCCCAGGCGGGCAGCGGGGTGGGCTGGGCTTCTCTTCCAGGCCAGCTTTTCCACCGGCGGCTGCACTCCTGGGGCCTGGCCACAGGACCCCCATCAGGCGGCATGCGGGCAGGGAGCGCGCCACAGGACCCAGGTAAGGTGACTTGGCCTGGGCCCTTGGGGTCTGCCCCCAACCCCCTGGGTGCAGGGGTAGGGGGGCGCAGTGGCTGAGCTGGGGCCTTGTCCTGACCCACTGTGAGGTCCATCTTGGCCTTGCTTTCTTTATCTGTGAGATGTGCGTGATGCTCGAGGTCGAGTGCAGTTCTCTTGATGATGGTGGGCTGCCCAACTCAGCCATGAGGTCCCAAAGGAGGGGTTCTGCCTGGGTGATGGTTGCCTCACATGTGGCGAAGGGCCCTAGGCTTACAGGGGTCACCTCCAGGCCTGTCTGTTCCCCAGTTGGGCTGGGGAAGGATGAGGATGAGGCCAGAGGTCCAGGTGTCCCTGGCCAGTGTCTGGTTGGGAGGCATGACTGGGGCTGTGGTCACTGGCCCCCCACATCCCTCCCCGTGGGTGGGCTTGTTTCCGGGGCAGTCTGGGTGTCTGTGTTGGGTCTTGGGCCTTCTGGATCTGTGGTCAGCAGAGTTATGCTGTCTAGTCTGTGCGAGGCTAGGTCAGCATGACCTGGCCCTTCACAGAGCCTTATGCCGGGGAGGTGTCCCTGGGGCTGGAGGAGCCTCAAGACCCACCTAATCCTCCTCCCTGACTCTCCACCTGGACCCACGGTCACCACACACCTTCTGCTTCCCAGACCAGACTTGTCATCTCCCCACACCTCCCACTTCGCCTCGGGCCCCAGGCCAGCCCCCATGGCCATCTCCAGGGCTGCCCACTTGACCTGAGCATGTCCCCTACCAGAGCCAACCCAGGCCCAGCCACTGTCCCTGCACCCCATCTCCACACAGTGGCCCAGAAGCTTTTGTCCAGGACAACTGCATAAGGAGCAGCTGCTGAGAGCACGACACTCTGCAGCCAGGGGTTCAAAGCTCAGAGACCAAACCTCCCTGAGACCCGTTACAGACCCGCGTCTACGTGGGGGAGGTGTGAGATCTGGGGCCCAGCACGTAGTATGGCTCAGCACACTTGGTCACTTCCACTTTCAGAACACAGATAGGTTTGCAGCACCCCGACAGCTCAGAGCCCGGCCATGTCCCCCACTGCTGGAGGGCTCACAGTCCCACCCCAGCGCCCAGCCTCACTTGGCTCCTCCTGCCATCCTGGCTACTTCTCACTTGCACTCTCACCTCACTCCATCCCTCCTGCCACCTGCTCTCTGCACATGCTATTCCATCTGCCTGAAAACTGTTCCCTCTTCCGTCTGAACTGCTCCCTCATCTCACAGATCTTGGTTCAGGGTTAGCATCTTGGAGGGCCCTCCAGGCTCCCCCTGCA
>NW_011494752.1:8808470-8809456 GCF_000754665.1 Bison bison bison
TAGCCTGGTCTGCTCAGCTCTTCCCATGGCCGCAGTCCCCCCTTATTGGTGTGGCTTTCTGCTTAATGTCTGTATACCCCTGACGTTGGGAGCTGTGGGAGGGTGGAGGCTGTGTCTGGTTCTGCTCCACTTTGTGGCCCCTAGCCCCACACGGTGCCTGGCAGGTAACATGTGAACGAATGAGATTTGTTCTCTGACAGCCGCTCTTTGACTGCAGCTGAGGCTGGGGAGGCCGAGAGAGAGGCGGGACCCTCAACAGCTAGAAAGGGGGCCCCCTTTAGAGACTACAGGGTGCCACCCCGCCCCCAGCTCCACATGAAATTTGAAGAAACTGAGGTGGGGAAAGGGGCTCAGGGATTCCTCCTGGAGCCACACCTCTGTCTGCCCACGCTGGGTGTCCTTGGCAGCTTGGTGTTTGTTTCAGAGGCTGGCACTGGACTGTAGCCATTGACTTGCCGGGCAGCAGGGAACCTCAGGTCCTTGGGCTCCAAAATCCACTGTCCAGATGAAGAGACTGATGTTCAGAGAGGCCAACCCAGCCATAGCAGAGCCCATGTTCTCAGAGAGGGACCCCAGAGGTTCTGGGGGAGGCTCAGCTCTCGGTCGGTCCCATTCCCGTCTTGGGTCTGACACAGTGAGTCATGTGGCCTCTTCCCTGGGCCCCTCGACTGTATGCAAGCATGGGCGCTGGGGTGCTCTCCACTCCCGGGAGTGAGGAGAGCCTCTGTGTGATGAACATAGAGCCAGGCAGCCTACCATTAGTATCACAAATACAGTTGCTCCAGGCCACGGCTCCCGTCTGCTCTGGGGAAGTGTCCTGGGTGACACTGATGCAGGGTCTCCCCACACCTCCCTCTGGTCTCTGCCACCGGCTCTGGTCCCCAGCAGTGCAGCCCCAGGCTCATTGCTGGGGCCTCTCCTCCGCATGCCCCCACCCCAGTGCCGTCCTGCCAAGACGCCACTGACTGATGGCTACTGTCAGCTCC
>NW_011494752.1:8809556-8815666 GCF_000754665.1 Bison bison bison
TGTCAGCTCCGATCCGTGCAATTCCTGCCAGCTACCCGGACAGTGGATGGCCCAGACCTCCATGCGCAGGGCTGACATCCAGTCTCTCTCTGCTCTGCCCATAGCCTTGTCTGCTGGCAGCCTCCACTCCCGCCCGGTTCAGTGAGGAACTCTGGCAGGCAGTCTCGTCTCCACACGCAAACACATCGGCAACCCCCACTCTGTCCTTGGCCCCAGCCTTCCTCATGCGGTGGCTCCCACAGCAGCCTCTGCAGTGGCCAGAGGAACTCTGTGAAGACCATGGAGGTCTGATTCCACCCTTTCTCTGCTACGGCTCTGGCCAAGTGCTCACCCATGACCTCCGAACCCACCCCCACGTCTGCCCCTCACTGTGCTGTCACCCTGGCTCTGCTGTTCCTCCCTCAAGTCAGGACCACTGTGCTCCCCTCAGGCCTCCCTCCCTCCCCTCCTGCAGCTCTTGGCCCGGGTATCATTTCTGAGGCACCTTGCCCCGGCCCCTTTTGGTGCTGCCTCCCTGTGTTATTTCAACACCAATACTCACACCATCCGACTGCCTGTGTCTTTCACTCACTCACCTTATTTGTTGCCAGTCCCCCTGCCCAGAATGTCAGCTCCATGAGGGCAGGTTTCTGTTTTCTTAGCTGCGTCCCCAGTGCTTAAACAGCACCTGCTGCAGGACAGGCTTCTAGCAAACACTTCTCAACCAGTGAATGAACAGACAAGTCAGTGTTTGCTGTCCTGAGGGACTGGAGCCAGGCCTGGGAGGGGTCTAGGGGGGCCCTGAGCAGGGACAGGGCCTAGGCAACTCCCACCGGCACTGGGCCCTCGGCCCCAGAACTGGAAGGCTGGCTGAGCCCCTGCTTGCACCCACTGTCTTCCCCCCGCCACATGCTAGCCCAAGCACCCAGGAGCCCTGAGGCAAGGGTGACCTAGTAAGAAGGGTGACTCTGGACCACCAGACCTGGGTCGGAGCCCAATTCCACCATCCCTAGCTGGTTGACCTTGCACAAGTCACTTCACCTCTGTTTCCTCATCTGGAGATGAGTGGATGGTCTCCACCCATAGCCTGTTGTGAGACCCTCATGGGAAAACAGTGGCCTGGGTCTCAGTTGGAAACCACCTCCGGGAGAAGCAGTTGGGGGTGGGGTATTGGCCCCTCTGGGTTCAGAGTGAACCCCTGCTCCATGTTCTCTCCAGTGGGCAGCAGCCACAGCCCAAAATGAGGTGGGGGGAGACAGCAGAGGAGGTGATGGGGGTGGATGCCCCCTTGAGATTCCACCCTGTGGGGGCCCAGTTCCTGTGTGCCACCCCCCCTGGAAGGTGCCTGGCTACTCTGGTTCCCACTCCCTGGGGACACCAGCAGCCCCTGGCCTAGCACTCCACACCATCCCCTGAACTGCTGGGCACCAAAGGGCTCTTGGTGAGTCTTGGGGGAGGAGAAGCAGAGGCAGAGAAGGAAGCAAGGGGGCAGAGGGAGTGAGAGGAGGGGAGGATGGGGGTGCATCTCCTCACACACCCACCTCTTGGCTCCTCTCCTCTGAGAAGGGCCTCTCTGTCCCCATTTCATAGCTGAGCAGACTGAGGCTCCAAAGGGTCAGCAAGTGGTAGGCCCAGGGCTAGAGCGCCTCTGCCCCAGGATCTTCTAAGGAAAACCTTAAGGTAATCACAGAGTTGGCTGTGGGGCCCGAGGACTAAACGGAAGTCCAATGAGTGGAGAGCCTGACGTTAGCTGGAGACCTGTCCTCAGCTCCCCAGGCCCTTATGTCCTGATCCTCGATTCCTGGGCAGAGGTGGGCGAGGGGAGAGACAGTACCCAGGCCTTGGGTCCCAGAGGTGCGGCCCCTAAATTCTCCCCTGGTCCCTTTCATCTAACAAGCTTCAGCCCCTGCCTCTCATAGTGCAGGTTTTTTAAGTGGACTGGTCACCGGCCGGACAGTGGGCACATGGCTTTGGGTCAAGCGGCCACCCTGGAGGAATCAGCTGTACCTGGAAAGGGCAGGGACCACAGGGCTGTCTCAGCAGCAGCAGAAACCGGGAGGAGCGGCAGGGCCAGGAAGGGGCCTGGGACACGGGCCACACACATGGTGCCCCTGGTCAGGGATGCTGCCCAGCAGCTCCATCACATCTTGTTTCCTCCGTGTGAAGGAGACAGAGTGGGGTCATGACTCATTCCAGAGGAGGAAACAGGCCCAGAGAAGACAGAGGGCTCTCCCAAGACCACAGAGCCCATTGGCGGCAGAGCTGGGGCCAGAGCCAGGCCCCACCCACTGCTTTTGCTCCTCTGCACCCCTTGCCCTGGCCAGGCAAGAGGCCCCATCAAGCCCCAATGGAACTGAGATGCCCCCTTCTTGCCCTGCCTTCTGAGCCAGCAGCCTGGTTCTCCCCAGTAAATTATTCACACTACTGAGAGCTGGCCAGCTCTGGTTACACTGACAGCAGTCCTGGGCACCTGCCTTGCCCACCCTCCCCCTCCCTTACCCAGGACCTGGAGGGTCCCAGCTTCCCCTCCAGGGTTACTTGCTGGCCTTTAAACATCTGGCTCTGGCTCAGGAGATGGGGCTCCATTTGTGGCCCGGAACAGACTTGCTGTGTGGTTTAGGGCAGGAGGCTCCCCTTCTCTGGGGCCCAGTTGACCCAAGCGCTCACTTCTGTGGGTGGGTCAGCAGAGGCTTGGGGAGGGCTCAACTGGGGTCAGCACGGTTGTCCCTGTGGAGACTGTAAGGCTAAGTTGTTGCCCCAGCATGGGCCTGCCAGGCCTCCCCCACTTCCAATAAACAACACCCAGGCGCTTTCCACTAGCCTTGAGGGTGAAACTCTAGGCGGAGCTCGAGGAGATGAATTATGAATGTGCCCCCTTGAAATCCTGGTCCCAGCCAGAAGGAGCTTGGCTGAACCTTCCCAGGCCACAGGGTCGGTCCCAGCTGCTCTGAGTCAAAGGAGGCTGCATGTCCAGCCACAGGCAGGACATTCGGCAGGTCCCCGTGTCCCCAAGGTCCTGAGCTTGTGACACCAGACGATCTGGGAGGGAGCAGGTGACCACCATGGCAAAGGAAGATGAGGATGAGAAGAAAGCCAAGAAAGGGAAGAAGGGGAAGAAGGCGCCGGAGCCGGAGAAGCCCAAGCGGAGCCTGAAGGGGACGTCACGGCTGTTCATGGGATTTCGAGACCGCACGCCCAAGATCTCCAAGAAGGGCCAGTTCCGGAGCGCATCAGCCTTCTTCTGGGGCCTCCACACAGGCCCCCAGAAGACCAAACGCAAGAAGAAGGCGCGCACCGTGCTCAAATCCACGTCAAAGCTCATGACGCAGATGCGCATGGGCAAGAAGAAGCGCGCCATGAAGGGCAAGAAGCCGTCTTTCATGGTGATCCGCTTCCCCGGACGGCGGGGCTACGGCCGCCTGCGCCCGCGTGCCCAGTCGCTCAGCAAGGCGTCCACGGCCATCAACTGGCTCACTAAGAAGTTCCTCATCAAGAAGGCCGAGGAGTCGGGCAGCACTCAGGCCACCCTAGACGCCTGGCTGGACCGCTCCGGCTCCCGCGTGGGCTCGCGCAAGCTGCCCTTCCCGTCGGGCGCTGAAATCTTGCGGCCAGGGGGCCGCCTGCGCAGGTTCCCGCGCGCCCACAGCATCTACGCATCAGGCGAGCCCGTGGGCTTCCTGCCCTTTGAGGATGAGGCCCCGTTCCGGCACTCGGGCTCCCGCAGGTCGCTGTATGGGCTTGAGGGCTTCCAGGACCTGGGCGAATACTACGACTACCACCGCGAGGGCGATGACTACTACGACCAGCAATCGCTGTACCGGTACGAGGAGGAGCAGGAGCCCCTCCAGGGCGCCTACGGCCCCCACGGCCCAGCCTGGCCGCCCTACGACTACGCGCACCAGTACGTGCCTGAGGACCCCTATGACTACTACGGCCCTGACTACTACAGCGGCTCCTTCTACCCCGACTACACCTTCGGCTACGGCTAAGACGACTACCAGCCCCCCCCTGCGCCCCCATCGGCGTTCGCGTCTCCCTATGGCTACTACGAGGCTTACGCGGGTGAGGTGCAACCGCACAGCTACTACCCAGAGACCTACGCCCCTCCCGAGGCGCTCTACCCGCCGTACCCACCCTACGACCTGGCCTACGAGCTCCCGTATGCTGCGCCCCACTTGGATCCCTACAGCCTGCCCCACCTGGATCCCTACGCGCAGCCCTATGGTGTCCCCTTCGCGGAAGGCACCTATGGTGGGGCCCAGGCAGTCTACCCCCCTGAAGGGCCCTATCTTCCACCCCAGCAGTCGGCCTTCGCGTACCCGTGGGTGCCTCCGCCCATTCTGTCACCCCACAACCCATATGCCCACCCGATGGATGACATAGCGGAGCTGGAGGAGCCCGAGGAGGGGGGCAGTGAACAGCCGGGCACCTCCTTCCGCCTGCCCAGTGCCGCCTTCTTCGAGCAGCAGGGCATGGACAAGCCTGCCAGGTCCAAGCTGTCCCTCATCCGCAGGTTCCGCCTCTTCCCGCGGCCCCAGGTGAAGCTGTTCGGGAAGGAGAAATTGGAGGTGTCCCTGCCGCCCTCCCTGGACATCCCTCTGCCCCTGGGTGATGCAGATGAAGATGAGGAAGAGGACGAAATGCCGCCGCTGCCCCCGGTGCCCTACGGCCACCCCTTCTGGGGCTTCCTCACGTCGCGCCAGCGCCACCTTCAGCGTGCCCTCTCGGCCTTCGGCGGCCCCCGGGGCCTGGGCTTCAGCCCGGACATTGGCCGCCCCGCACCACGCCCGGCCACGTCGCTGGCGCGGTTCCTCAAAAACACCCTGTCGGAAAAGGAGCCCATCCCGCGGCTCAGGGGCAGCCGGAAGGCCCGGGCGCGAGGCCCGGCGGTCAGGGAGGCGGCTTATAAGCGCTTCGGCTACAAGCTGGCGGGCATGGACTCCGAGCGCCCCAGCACGCCCATCGTGCTGCGTAGGGCGCAAGCACGCGCGCGCAACAACAACAACTGCCACCGCCCTGCGACCCCACCGCGCACCCCACGTCTGGGCCCCAGCCCCATGCCCGGCCCAGCGCCCACCCCAACCCTCGCCCCGCCCCTCGCCCTGGCCCCAGGCCTGCCCCCGGCCATCTCGCCCTACAGCTCCCTCCGCCTGCACCCGCCACCCTGGGCCGCCCCGGCTCACGTGCCCCTCGCACCCCAGGCCAGCTGGCGGGCCTTGGCAGAGCCCCCACCCCTGATCCCTGAGGGGCTCCCAGACCCACTGGCCTTCCCCGGACCGCAGTCTTCCTTCAGGGGCTCTCGCCACCAAGGAGCTGCCTTCGGCTTCCCTGGACCCTCACCCCGACCCTCACTGAGGAGCCGGCCCGGTTTGGGCTACTGCTCACCCCTGGGGCCCCTGTCCCCCCAGCCCTCCATCCATGCCGTCCCCTTCCGGCCGCCTTTCTCGCCACCACCCCGCCGTCCCCGCTCACTGCGGGAGCCCCCGTCCCCATGCCGAGCCTCACCACGCCCTGGAGCACTCCGATCACCTTTGCTGGGCCCCCCGCGGCCGCCCTCACCGCCCCCTCTGCTGGGTCCCCGCCCGCGGCACCGCTCGCTAAACCTGCCCTCACGCCTCCCGCGCACGTGGCGCCGCCTCAGTGAGCCGCCCACCAGGGCCGTAAAGCCCCGGCCCCGCCAGCCCTTCCTGCTGCCGCAAGGGCCTGGGTCTTGGCATGCGGCTGTTGCTGCCCCTGAGTGCCCAGAGAGCCAGGGCGAGCCCGAGGACTCGGAGACACCCTGGATAGTGCCCCCGCTGGCCCCGAGCTGGGACGTGGACATGCCTGCCACCCAGCGCCCACCCTCGCCCTGGCCCGGAGGCCCTGGCAGCCTCCGTGGCTTCTCCAGGCCACCCCCTGTGCCCTCGAGCTCCTTCCTGCAGCCCGGGGGCCCGGTGCCCTCCCCTGCTCTCCAGGCTGAAGACCCAGCCTCTGACTCAACCTGCGTTTTCCTGGGGAGACACCAGGACCCAGGACCCGGACAGCTGACCAAATCAGCCAGCCCCAGCCCCAAAAAGCCTGAAGAAGAGGCCTGCCCAGGGGACGCCCAGACACCAACAGAGCCTGAGCCCCCAGCCGCAACACCCTCCAGC
>NW_011494752.1:8815766-8815958 GCF_000754665.1 Bison bison bison
AGCGAGCTGGTCCTGCCCCTCTGCAGCCCCTTGTCCAGGTGACCCAGGAGCCAGAGCCCATCCCCAGGCCAAGAGCCTGGAGTCTGCTCTGGTCCCGCCTCTGGCTGCCTGCGGAGGCCCACCAACCCCAGCTGCAAGTATCCACCCGCCCCCTGTCCTGTCGCCTGGGCCCTGGAGCTGCCGGCCTGCCCC
>NW_011494752.1:8816991-8835546 GCF_000754665.1 Bison bison bison
GGTGGGTGGGCGGGAGGCCAGGGCCTCTGGGGTGATACCTGCTGTGCCCTACTTAGCACGAGGGCTGCCTCCTGGTGTCCCCTTTCCTCGCCTCTCAGGGGTGGAGGGGTGCGGGCTGGATTCAAGAGGCAGGAAAGGCGGGTGCCCAGGTGTCCTCTCCATTCCGTGGGTCACGTGCAGGCCTGGAACAAGTGCTCAGCCACAGCACAGCCAAACATGGAGAGCACATGAGTGCATGTGCTATGGCCCAGGCTGACGTGGCATCCTCAGGTCCATTGTGCACACTAGATGTGCACAGAGGAGGCCCTGCCGCCCAGAGCGGGCATTGGGACTTTTGTTTTGAGACCCCCAGATGCGGGGACACGGGACACGGGAGAAACTGTCAAATGGAAGTTGAGAGTGTATGCTGCATGTGTGTGCCCCATCCATGGACCACAGGCCGGCGTGCATGTCCACAGGCGCTCTGCAAGACTGCGGGGGCTGGGGGAGAGCCTGAGTGGCAGGCAGTACTGAGCCCGGGTCTGTGTGCATGGCTCAGTTTGCTCAGCGCTGGTCACGGGGTGTGGTGTCAAATGGGAAAGTCCTCATCCTTCGAAGGGCCCCAGGCAGCAGACATGGATGCTAGTCATCACATAAGCCAACTTGGGCATCACCCTGGAGAAGAGGGTCAGCCCCAGGAGCATGTGAGGCAGGAGGCCTTGCTCCTACAAGCATGTGCTCACCTCCTGGGCAGGACCCTTGGGAACATGTGGGAGTACTGAGGCCGGATGTGGGTCCCTGGACTAAGGGTTGCGTTCCGAGGCGGGGGTCCCGCAGGACCCACCCAACCTGGCCTCAGGGTTCCCTTTCCTGCAACGAGAGTGGGTCCTGGTCATGTCCAGGCCATGGGGGCCGGGGACGCATGCATGGCTGACTGCTGGTGTCTCCTCCAGATGCACTCAATCCGCAACCTACCATCCACGCAGCTCCGCGAGCAGCAGCAGGAGGACGGCGTGGAGGACATGACGCAGCTCGAGTGAGTGCTCGCCGTGGTCACCATGCTCCCAGCCAGAGCACTGCCTCTTGCCCAGGCACCCCTCACCTCCTGGAACATTTCCTCCTCTGCAAAGCGAGGGTCAGGCAGTGTCACAAAAGCCCAATAATTTGGAGGGGCTGGGTCCAGACCCCAGCCCTGGCCTTTACTGGCTGGGCCCAGGCGGTTACTCAGCCTCTTTGCCATGGTTTCTCACCTGCAGAATGTGGGGAGGCTGTTGTGGGGTACTGGCACAGCGGAGGTGCCCCAGATGTGAAGGCTGTGCTGGTCAATATCATTATCCAACCATGGGGACAGCCCTTACGTCTGCTACCTGAGAGCAACCCCACCTCGGAGACATGGGGACAGTGATTGTTATGCCCATTGGACAGATGGAAAAGCTGAGGCACAGAGAGGTTAAGTAATTTGCCCAAGGCATCACGGTTGGTGTCAGAGGTGGGACTTGAACTCTGACCTTTCTGACGAAGGCCCTGCCCCGAGGGGAAGGTGCCCCCTGACTGTCCCTCTCCATGCCTTCACAGAGACCTCCAGGAGACCACCGTGCTGGCCAACCTCAAGACCAGATTTGAACGGAATCTCATCTATGTAAGGCCTGGGGCCAGCACCTCCCTGGGCTGGGATCTGAGGGCTGCGGCTCCCCTGCCTCCTGGGGCTGCAGTGGACAGCATGGATTTCTCCTGCCCACCCAGACTGGAGTTTCTACTATTCAGCCATAGCATGCAAGAGCTGGGAGCACTAGCACCTAAAGTCCTAGAATACAGAGTCTGAAAATAGTGGGTGGCAGGAGCAGAGACCTGGAGACAGGGAACCCAGAAGTGTGTGACCCCTGCCACCAGGGGTCCAGTGGATTAAAGCTTCCAGAGACCCGGGTTCCAGAAGAGGCAGTCAGGGGGCGGCCCCAACTGTGAATGAATGAAGCAGGCAGCAGCTGTCGTGGCCATCCTTGCAGCATCGTGGCTGTGGGGCTTTGCTTGCTTCAGCCTTCTCTGGCCTCAGCCTGGTCAGTGCCTGACACTCCACCACCAGAGGAGATGACCCATCAGACTGTCAGGGGCCAAGGTGTAGGCACCAGGGCCAGGCAGCCAGGCATCTGTCCCCACAAAACAAGGATCCCGACTCCAGAAGTAGGGGAGGGAGGGATGCAGACAGGCACTGAGGCCACTGTCTGCCCAGCAGACGTACATCGGCAGCATCCTGGTGTCGGTGAACCCGTACCAGATGTTTGGAATTTACGGGCCGGAGCAGGTGCAGCAGTACAGCGGGCGGGCCCTGGCCGAGAACCCCCCGTGAGTGTCTCTGGGGCTGGGAGAAGGGATAGCCTGGGGTCTCCTGGGGCCCTGTCTGAGCTGGGGGTCAGGGCAGGTGGTGGTGGGTGGCCCAACAGTCTCTCCCCAAGCCTGGCCATAGCCCTCTCTGGGCGGCAGGCCACTGTTCTGCAGAACTGCAGGCTCAGTCTGGACAGGGAGCCTTGCAGGAGCATTCTCCTAGGAGTGGGCATGGAGCAGGACTGGCCGCTCAGCTGGGCAAAGGTGCCCCCTGCCCGCCCACTGGGAGGTTTGGGGGCATGGGGCAAGGCCTGCCCAGGAACCCTTTGGCCTGTCTCTCCAGCCACCTCTTCGCAATCGCAAATCTCGCCTTCGCCAAAATGCTCGATGCCAAACAGAACCAATGCATAATTATCAGGTGAGCAGGGGTGGGGCTGGGGACCAGCCTCCTACCCATGTCCTCCTGTGTCATGGCGAGGTCAGGAGAGCCTGGGGGACGGCACTGTGAGCAGGTGGCAGCTCACTCTGCTCCTTTGCCCGGGCAGCGGAGAGAGCGGCTCGGGAAAAACCGAGGCCACGAAGCTGATTCTGCGCTACCTGGCGGCCATGAGTCAGAAGCGAGGCGTCACACGGCAAGTGAGTCCATCTCTCAGCTGCGTGGTCTGTCCATCTCCCCCAGCCCAGCACCCAGGGATGCACAGGGAGGGCTCATAGGACTGGGGGCTCTTTCTGCCTGCCCTCCCTGGGAGTTCCTTCCTGCTCATGTCTCTCTGCGTGAGCTCTATGTTCCAGCTTCCTGGAGCAGCCCAAATAGAGGCTGCATGGGCCAGGGGTGCCACCCACACTCCCTGCCTGGCCTCAGCTTCATGGTCGTGAAGGAGGCAGGACTGGCCCGAATGTGGAGGTTGCAGGCAGGAGGTGCTGGGACACTGAGAAGGCCTGGCCAGGGTCTGCAGAATGGGAGTTCTGCTCAAAGCTAGGTTCCCTGAACTGAGAATGTTAGAACCTCGGTAAAGGCTTCCCAAGGACCCACTGTGTGCCAGGCCCAGGCTAGGCTCTGGGAGCAGGCCACAGCACCTGTTAAGCCTGCTCCTGCAGTCGGGCCCTCTGGGTCCATTCTGGGCACGACTGGGGTTACGGTCTTAAACAACGTCTCTTGTCTTGCCCACTCCTGCCACACTTGACCGTCATCCTCATCTGTCTCCCATTGACCAGCACGATGGTGCTGCAGCACCATGGCCCAGGGGCCAGCACGTCTCAGGGATCCTCCTGTTGGACTGGTTTTGGCCATGAGTCCTTGTGGAACCCAGTCTTGCCTTGATCAACTGATGTCTGGGCCACAGGCTCCATGTCTGGGCTGAGATGTGACAAGGGTCCCTGGGGTGGGGTCTTGGGAGGGCACTGAATGCTGCCCAGCCCAAACACAGCACCACCGCACCTGCAGGCCAGGCTGGATGGCCCCAGGGCCCTGATGGTCCCGCCCCGGGCTGCGTGCCTGCCTCATGCCAGGCACCAGGGGGAGAACTCACTCCAGATGCCCTCAAGGGGCACCCAGACTAAGGGATAGTACAGGCCAAAGCCCAGGTGGACCCTGACTCCTGGAGCACCCCCAGGCTGGCCCCCAGGCCTCTCTGGGCCTCAGGCCACTCCTCTGTGCAATGGGCAATATTTCTGGGACCAAGCTAGACTGTGAGTGCAGGGAACTGGCCCGGTCGCCAGGATAACAGGTGTCACTTCTCTGTATCCCCGGCCCTCCTGCTTCACCTGAGAGTTCATCCCAAGGAAACAGCGCAGCCAGAGAAAACGCTTCCTACACCACTGAGCTCGGGCTGTGGGGTCCTCGCTCTTCTGACCCTGGAGTACTGGGCATGTGGCGGCACACCTCTCCGAGCCTCAGCTCCCTGATCTGTAAATGGCTGATACTGGCATCTACCTCGTAGGATCATTAATGATGCTGTAACTGGGACAAAGGGTCTGGCATGCAGTAGTTGCTTACTAAGTGGGCACTGTAATTCGCTATGCCCTGGTGGCTCTGCTCTTTAACCCCTATTTCATCCATTCAGCAGATTCTTTTTTTTTTTTGCTTTTGGCTGCAGTGTGTGGCACACGGGAATCCTAGTTCTCCAACCAGGGATTGAATCTGTGCCCCTTTCAGTGGAAGCATAGAGTCCTAACCACTGGACCTCCAGAGAAGCCCCCTTGCAGATGTTTGTAGAGGGCCTCCTAAGTGCCAGGTCTTGTGTGGACCCTGGGCACCAGGCACGTGCAGACAGATTTCTGCCTGTGGGGCTGATGTTCCATCAGGAGACAGGTGTGCAGGGAAGGGCTGAGAGCGGCAGGGGAACAGAACTCTTAACGCCCAGGGGCCAGCACGGGCACAGTCAAGGGGACTATAGTGTTGGACAGATCGAGGGAGGGGACAGGAGACGAGGCGGGGCTGTGCCAGGCCTTCCAGCCCAAGGGGTGGGAGCTGTGGGGGACAGGGGCAGGACCTCACTCAGGATGCAGAGGACCCCAGGTGGGAACTAGGCAGGGCAGGAAGGAGGCCCTTACAGGATGCTGGGGCACAAAGACATCCTCAGAGCCCCCAGCCTGGGACTACACCTTGGTCCCTGAGCCCAGACACCTGGGTCTCCAAGGCTCAGGGGTCTGCTCTCACCTGGCGACTCTCCTGCCCACCAAGGACTTGGAGGGCTTGGCCAGTCCCTCTGTGATTCAAGGCACCCCGCATCCTGGGGGAGCTGGTCAGTCCTGTAGGTGACCCACTTCTGTTCTTGTTCCTTCCTCCTCCTTGGTCCTGGTGGCTCCTGAAGATAAAGGTACTGGGTGTGTGTGCACACGCATGTGTGGTGCAGTGGGGCAGCAGGAGGCAGGGCGGGGGGCCTGGGCGGCCTCGGGGGTCTGCAGGGAACCCACCGCCCTCATGAAGGGGAACCTGGGCTGGTTCCGCGTGCTCCCCACAATGCCCACATTGTCCTCTGGCGCTCAGATCCTGGAGGCCACACCCCTCCTGGAGTCCTTTGGTAATGCCAAAACCGTCAGGAACGACAACTCCAGCCGCTTCGGGAAGTTTGTGGAGATCTTTCTGGAAGGGTGAGTGGGCTGGTGAAGGAACCTGCAGGGTCTGTGTGCACTGTGCCAGGCGCAGCCCTGACCCCGACTGTGCCCACCCACCCAGGGGCGTGATCTCTGGTGCCATAACCTCCCAGTACCTGCTCGAGAAATCCAGGATCGTGTTTCAGGTGGGCTGGCTCTCCAGGGCTTGTGTGTCCAGGTGGGGGGCATGCAGAGCCTCGAAGCCTGGCACCTAGCTGAGCAGTGTATGTGTGTGTGTGTGTGTGTGTGAGCCTGTGGCCCATCTCCTCGTGTGTGTGTATGTACGTGTGTAGGTGTACGTGTGTCTATGTGTGTATGTATGTGCATGTATGTATCTCTGTATATGTGCGTGTGTGTATCTGTGCATATATGCATGTGTGTATGTGTATATCTCTGTGTGTATCTGTGTATGTGTGTGTGTGTATCTGTATGTACGTTGTGTGTGTGTGTATGTGAGCCTGTGGCCCATCTTCTTGTCATGGAAGCACACCAGACACCATCCTGCTGTAGGGCCTTTGCACAACTGTTCTTTGTAACTGGAGCACTCGCCCCCAGACACCTGCCAGGCCAAGCCCCTCACCTCCTCCGAGTCTTCCCCAGCATGCCACCTGCTCAGGGAAGATCCCCTGGTAAAAATGCAGCCCCTCCACCCATCAGACCTGCCCACCCACTGCTGCAGCATTTCCTTGCAGAGCACTTCTCCCCGCTCATGGTGGTCTGCCAGGAGTCTGTCTCCCCACCAGCAGGTGGGCTCCACAAGGCTCCTGGGGCTCCTTCCACCTTGTGCTTATTTCTCCAAAGTTAAACCCTGCTCAGGGCTCCTTCCCACCAGCACATCAGATCCCCCCACCCCCGCCAGTGCCAGGCTGGGGTCACTCGACTCAGAGGCGCCAGTCTCACCTGAGGCCTGTGTGTGTGTGTATTTGCGGGTACACCTGGGCTTATATGTGTGTCTGGGGGTTACCCGGGTGGGTGGCTCCCCTCTGTGCACCCACCCACCACTCCATAGGCCAGAAATGAGAGGAACTACCACATCTTCTATGAGCTCCTGGCTGGGCTGCCTGCCCAGCTCCGGCAGGCCTTCAGCCTTCAGGAGGCCGAGACCTACTACTACCTGAATCAGGTGAGTGCCAGCAGGTGTCTGAGGGCCCCTGGCCAGGTGCCCCCGCCCCATCATGCTGTTTGGGCCCAGAGACCATGTCCTGATGGACAGTGAAGGTATTGGGGTTTGGGGGGGTGAGTTCCTTTGCAGTGTCTCATTGTGGCAAGGGGGACAGGTGTCACTGGGGTCCGAAACCAAGGCAGGGGCAGCCTATGTGATTGTTTTTTTGGAGCCTGGAACAGAACTCAGTGGCCTGTGGTAACCACACTTCCCTCTGGAGCCTCACTTTCCTGTCTGTAATATGGGGACAGAATAGTTTTGCATTGCAGGGCATGTGAGGGTTAGGTGAAGGGAATGTTCTCAGAGCCTTCAGCACAGGGCCTGGCATGCGGGGCTGCTTGGAGCCCCTCGCCCCGGGAGTGGATTGAAAGCTGAGAGCCCAGGCCAGGCTGCAGGCCAGGGCAGAGCAGGAACCCCGAGGCCCCCACCCAGGGTCCCGACTCTGTCCTTACCCAGGGTGGGAACTGTGAGATCTCAGGGAAGAGCGATGCGGACGACTTCCGCCGGCTGCTGGCCGCCATGGAGGTGCTGGGCTTCAGCGCGGAGGACCAGGACAGCATCTTCCGCATCCTGGCCTCCATCCTGCACCTGGGCAATGTCTACTTTGAGAAGGACGAGGTGAGGGCGCTGCGCCACAGGACAGCTTTCTCGGGACATGGGCATCCCCCCGAGGCTGAGAGCTGGCAGCTCACAGCTGGAAGCACTTGGTCCACAATTTGGGGTTGTTCATCTTTTTCTCATTGGTATATAGAGCTCTTTATATATGTTAAGGAAATCTGTAGGAATTGCAGATATATTTTCTGATTTATCATTTATGTTTTGGTTTTATTTACAGATTTTTTTGGTGTTTTGGATTTTTTTTTTTTTTGCTACAGAGATTTTAAGGATTATTTTCAGAAATTTCCTTTATCAAGTTTTTTCTTATACAAATTTCAGACTTTTCATCATTTTTAGAGAATAATCGCTTTAAAATTATAAAAGCCTTTTTCTGTAATTTTTTCAAGATCTTTTAGGGTTTCTGTTTGATTTTTTTAAAACATTTAAATCTCTGGTTCATCAGAAACTTACCTTAGGAAGGTAAAAGGTAGGGATCCCAGGCTGTTTTTTTTTTTTAATGGTCACTCAGTCTCCCAACTTGAGAAATACATATTTATCACATGCTCAATTCCTGTGTCCTTTTGTGTCCGATTCCACACTTTTTATTGTGCTTCGTTGATTTGTTTATGAACGATGTGTCTGACGCCACAGTGTTTTAATTATTCTAACTCTATGTTTTACTATCTCATGGAGTCCCTGGAATTCCTACTTCAGAATTTTCCTGGCTGTTCTCACTTGTTTCCCTATTTGTATGTTGCTGTTCAGTCGCTTGTGTCTGACTCTTTGCGACCCCATGGACTGCAGCACGCCAGGCTCCTCTGTCCTCCACTATCTCCTGGAGTTTGTACAAACTCATGTCCACTGAGTCGGTGATGCCATCCAACCATCTCGTTCTCTGTCATCCCCTTCTCCTGCCTTCAATCTTTCCCTTTTTTTGTATGAATTTTATATAAAGAGCTCATCTAGCTCCATAGGCACTCCTGGGGGTGTTTTGCAGACAGACGCACAGGAGGTGGCCTCTGTGGTGAGCGCTCGGGAGATCCAGGCCGTGGCCGAGCTGCTGCAGGTCTCCCCCGAGGGCTTGCAGAAGGCCATCACCTTCAAAGTGACCGTGAGTCCCTGGTGGCTGGGGCCGCTTCATGCCCCATGCTGTGTGGGCCCCCTGCCCCTCTCCCCTGCCTCCCACTCCTGTCAATCTCTGGGTTGGGCCCAGAGTTGGGTACCTCAGACCCCAAAGGCATTACAGCCTCCAGGCCTTTGCATGGCTGTTCCTGTTTTCACACCCACTCAACCTTCCAGACCCAACATAGACATCGCCTGCTCCAGGGAGCCACCCCGACCCCTGGCTGGGCCTGTCCCTCCCACAGCCCCTGCCCATCCTCCCTTTCCGAGGCTGACATCACTGTTGTGTCTGCTTATACAAGCTCCTGTCTCCCTGACGGTGGGGCAGCCCCCACCCCACCAGCAAGCCAGGCAGCAGAGGGATGAGGGTATGCGTCCTGCCCCCTGGTTGTGCCTGAGACCAGTCACACCAGCTCCACGATCCCTGCTCCACGCCCCTCCCCCCAGTTCTCTGGGGACTTCCCAGAGGTGGTGGCCAGCGCACTGTCACTCAGAGCCCCCTCCCCCCACACCCCAGGAGACCATGAGAGAGAAGATCTTCACCCCCCTGACGGTGGAGAGCGCCGTGGACGCCAGGTGAGGCCACAGCCCCACCTGAGGCCCTCCGCCTCCTCACTGTGCCTGCCCCCTCAACACCTCTCTGCTCCAGGGATGCCATCGCCAAGGTGCTGTACGCATTGCTGTTCAGCTGGCTCATCGCCAGGGTCAATGCGCTGGTGTCCCCACAGAAGGACGCGCTGTCCATTGCTGTCCTGGACATCTATGGCTTCGAGGTGGGGCTCCGGGGGGAGGCTCTAGTGCCATCAACTGTTCAGGGCCCTCCCCCATTATTATCTTCCTCCATTCACCCACAAGCACTTCCTGGGGCTTCCAGGTGCCAGGCTCTGTGGGTGACACCAGGGACCCCAGAAAGGACCAGACCTGGGCGCTACCCTTGAGGTGCTTCCAGGAGGGACTGGGTGAGGTTCCAGTGGACAGACGCGGACAAACACATGTGGTCAGAGCCATAACAGTGGCATCCTGGTGCTGGGGGAGCCTGGAGAAGATCCCTAGCTGGTTCCTTAAGAGCCAGTCAAGGCATTTGAGGTGGAGAGAATAGTCATGCAAAAGCTCAGGGGTGTGGGGAGCTGGAAGTCATTTGGGGGGTCAGAGTGGGGGACATGGAAAAAGACAGGCAAGATCAGAACAGCGGAAGCGGCCGCTGAGGTTCCCATGGCACCTGTTATGTGCCGGCTGCTGTTTTGAGCTCTTGATTTGTTACTCACTTAATCCTGATAGTCGCCTGGGAGGTGGGCACTGTCATCCCCATTTTACAGATGGGGAAGCTGAGGCACTTGGGGTAGAAAGTGGCAGACCCAGGGTCGGAACCTAGGTAGAAGGTTCCAGGGCCTGGGCCTCAGCCACTACCTGGGCCACCTCCCATGGTTCCTGAACCACTAGGCTCTCAGCTGTGCCCAGAGGGAGCCCCCGAGGGGTCTGAGCAGAGGGCTGTGCACAGGGCTTCAGCTTGCTGAAGTTGTGGTTGTGGAAGGCGGGGATAAGGCTGCATGGGGAAGGAGGGGGGGGAAGGCCCTGGGTGGGGACAGATGGGCTGCTGGCCACAGAAGTGCAGGGCCCAGCCTCTCTGCCCATCTGGCAGGACCTGAGTTTCAACAGCTTCGAGCAGCTGTGTATAAACTATGCAAACGAGAGCCTCCAGTACCTCTTCAACAAGATCGTCTTCCAGGAAGAGCAGGTGAGAAGCCTCTGTCCGCTCTCCATCCTGTCCTGCCAGCCGCTGGGCCACCTCAGAGGCAGACAGGCTGTGCTGGCTCTTTAAGGACAAACAAGAGGTCATCCATAGGCCCAGTGGAGGGCGAGGCACTCTGAGCTAGGGACCAGCATGTGCGTAGGCCCTGCTCTGAAGGGGCAGGTGCGAGGGTGCTGAGCCCAGAGAAGCCCTCCTGTGGTCCTCCTCACCCTCGCAGGGCCATCAGGCTGGGGACAGGCAGGGCCCAGAGGTGGCTCATGTTGTGCTGCCCTGCTGGGCATGAGCTCCCTGTGCTGGGAGGGGTGCAGGTGGAGGTGCCCCGGTTGGGCCCCTCTGGATGGTGTCCACCTGGGGGACAGGGTGGGAGGCACTGGGCGGGGCTGGAGGCCGAGGACCGCTGTCCACAGGAGGAGTACATGCGCGAACAGATCGACTGGCGGGAGGTCACCTTCACCGACAACCAGCCCTGCATCAACCTCCTTTCGCTGAAGCCCTATGGCATCCTGCGCATCCTCGATGACCAGTGCTGCTTCCCCCAGGTGTGCGCTGAGTACGCTGCTTGGGGCACGTGGCACTCTGAGCCGGTGTCCCCACTGGGCCCGAGTCCTGCACTCCACCCTGCTCTGGCCTCTGCTCGGGGGCTCAGGACACCCAACCTGGGGTTTCAAACCCGGGGTGATTGAGGCTGGATGGGGGCTCTGGAGGAGGGGCTTTGCCAGCCCGTGGAGTCACAGAAGGCTTCCTGGAGGAGGTGACCTTGGAGTTGGGCCTCAGATTCTGATTGGAAAACACGAGAGTGGTATGGGTGCTCCGGTCAGTGGGACTAGAGAGAGCAGAGACAGAGGGGCTGGAGGGAAGGCAGCTGGGAGCCCACCCTTCCACAGGGTCCATTCAGGTTGTCCATACTGAGCAGCAGACAGCCAGGGGAGCAGGGACTTGCTCCTCCTCCCTGCAGCTTGCAGGGGACCAGTCAGGGCTGGAGAATTTGCCACCAGGCCAGCTACTGCCTGCCCGGGCCTTGCCCACCTGCTGACCCCTGCCTGCCCCCAGGCCACAGACCACACCTTTCTGCAGAAGTGCCATTACCACCATGGCGCCAACCCACTTTACTCCAAGCCCAAGATGCCACTGCCCGAGTTCACCATCAAGCACTACGCGGGCAAAGTCACCTACCAGGTGAGATCCCGAATGGCCCACATAGCCTCTAGTCCCAGTCCCCATGCCAGAGACACCCGGACCTGTTGCAGTCTGGCCCTGCTGATCCTCAGCTGTGTGATCTTGGCCAAGTCCCTCTACCTCTCTGAGCCTCAGCTTTCTCATCAGAAGAGTGGGAACAATAGTGCCCATCTCCCGGGGTGAGTGAAGAAGTCCAGGGCTCGGCAGACATGGTGAAGAGGAGCGCCCATCAGCAGTGATCACTGTTACTGCTGTCATCTTGGCTCTTTCCTGCCCTGAGGTGTCTCAGACCAGGATTCCAAGCTTCTGTCCCCACTGGGCCTCATTTTCCTCATCTCTAGAATGGGCACAGGTCAGAGTCCTGAGGACAGGCCACGACGTGGACTGGGCATGTGGCTACTGCCCCCTCTCCCGCTCCCCAGGGAGTGGAGAGGACAGTGGGACAGGAAGGCGGGAACCATAGCAGGCGGAGGGACCCGTCCCTCTCAGGACAGACAGGGAGACCGAGGCCTGGAGGGCAGGGCCAGGGTCCCCTGGGGCCATGAGCCCCTGACCCACTGTAAGGAGGAGGGGAGAGGAGGGGAGCGGGCGGTGCACACACCCTGGGATGAGTCAGCCTTCCGCCCTGTCTCCCAGGCCGTTGGGGTAGGGTGGGGTCCACACCGAACTGCCTCTCCCCTCCCCCTCTCCAGGTGCACAAGTTCCTAGACAAGAACCACGACCAGGTGCGCCAGGACGTGCTGGACCTGTTTGTGCGGAGCCGGACTCGGGTGAGCGAGCCTCGCTGCCCTGGCCCCCCGAGCACCCAGCCTGCCGTCAGACCCCTTCCCCAACTTTGTCCAGACTCTGGCTCAGCCCGGCCTATCCCTCCCTGAGGGGTTCTCCTACCCCCTGTCCTCTCGGCCTCCACGTCCCCCCCAGGTCGTTGCCAGAGTTCATGGCCAGGTGTGTCACAGGCCCCCTTGGGGCCAGGCATGCAGACTCTAGTGCCCCATGTTCCCCCACAGGCAGGCCACTTGGAAGGTATGAGCACCCTGACTTGAGAAGAATGCCAGCCGGGAGGGCATGGCTTTCAGTCAGGGCAGGGGTCCAGCAGTCACTTTCTGATCCCCGGGTCCAGAGACTGATGCCTTTTGTTCTTCCCCTTTCTCTTTCTCTCCGTCCATTTCCCTCCTTGTTTCTGCCTCTGGGCCCTTCCCCTTCCATCTCCTGGCACCTTGACCTTGACTGCTGGCCCAGGTGGTAGCACACCTCTTCTCCAGCCATGCCCCGCAGGCTGCCCCTCAGCGCCTGGGCAAGAGCAGCTCCGTCTCCCGGCTCTACAAGGCGCACACGGTGGCCGCCAAGTTCCAGCAGTCACTTCTGGACCTGGTGGAAAAGATGGAGAGGTGGGTGTGGCAGGTGCCCCCACCCTGTGACCCTGGGGGCAAGCACCCTCCGTCCCCAGGGCCTCACACTGCCCTCCTCTCGACTCTGCCCAGGTGTAACCCCTTGTTTGTCCGGTGCCTGAAGCCCAACCACAAGAAGGTATATGATGGGGGTGCCCCTGGGGGAGCCAAGTCCTCTCCCCATGCTGTGTGACCTTGGGCGAGTGGCTTTGCCTCTCTGGACCTCCCATCTGCCCAGCCCACCGAGGAGACCATTGCATATGTTTGGGCCGATACACAGGCTTCCTCTCTGGGCCCTCCCCCCAGGAGCCAGGCCTCTTTGAATGTGATGTGGTGACGGCCCAGTTACGCTATTCAGGGCTGCTGGAGACTGTGCGGATTCGGAAGGAGGGCTTTCCGGTGCGGCTGCCCTTCCAGGTGTTCATCGACAGGTACCTTGGTCTGGTGCTTCCTGAGTTCTGCAGACCCCTACCCAGGCCCCCATGGCCCCAGGAATTCACAACCCAGGCAGAATAGGGCTGGCCATGCACGGTTGCTCAGGTTGTACACTACACAAGACCACCACATACTAGCTGTTACGTGGCAGATATATTTACTACTTTGCATTTTTCATAGTTCTATTATGTATGTGTTGATTCCAAAGAGAAGTGATTTTCATACCTATTACTACTATGACAAGTTTCCAGCAGATGGCGTTAAAGCATTTTCTTGTACTGAAAGCATTTATTATAGTTTAATGCTCTTTTCAAGCAGCCTTGGGACAGAAAGCCCTTTTCTGGTTAGAAGAGACTATGAGTAAAGGCTCTGCTGGGACCTAGGCTTCCCGGAGACAGGGGTTGGGTAGTGACCCTGAGGTCTAGCAGGCAGCCGGATGGGTCCAATAGCTGGATTTGGGGCCTGCAGATACCGCTGTCTAGTGGCCCTCCAGCACAACCTGCCAGCCAGTGGGGACATATGTGTGTCGGTGCTGAGCCGCCTATGCACGGTCACACCAAACATGTACTGTGTTGGTGTCAGCAAGGTGAGTCCTACCCACGCTCAGCCCCTGGGTGCCCTGTGGCTGGAGACTGTGGGCTCAGAAGTGCCCAGGCCAGAGGCCATCCAGCCAAGCTGGGGCATGGATGCTGATCCCACCTCCACACTCTGCCTGGCCGCTCTCACTGTCTGATTCACCATCCTGCCTTCCCCACCTCTCCAGACTTGGCCGCCCTCCACCCGATCCGGGGCTGGCCTGTCCTCTGTCTCCAGGGACTCCTGGGGAGGGCGGGCCCAGGCAGTGCCCGGGAGCTCTCAGCCTCAGTGCTCGCCTGCTGCCCCCAGCTCTTCCTGAAAGAGCACTTGCACCAGCTGTTGGAGGGCATGCGGGACCACGTTCTGTGCCTGGCGGCCATCACACTACAGCGCTGCCTCCGCGGCTTCTTTGTCCAACGCCGTTTCCGCTCCCTACGCCGCAAGATCATCCTGCTGCAGAGCCAGGCCCGCGGCTACCTGGCCAGGTGCAGGCCCAGGGTGGGCAAGGCTCCCTGGGTTTCTGTGGCCAGGCCCCAGGAAGGCCGAGCCCGAACTTGGGTAGTGAGTTCCCCATTCCCAGAGGCATGCACCCTTCCTTTGTGGGAAGGGTGATCAGATTCTGTGTGTCTTTCCCTCCCACCCCCTGGTCCTTGTGACTGGTAGGTAGAAATCCATCCAACCAAGAGGGGCCCCACCCTGCATCTCCCAGACCCTGGGACAGCCAACAGGCCCTGCCACTCCATTTGCTGTGTGACCTTGGCCAAGTCACTGCCCGTCTCTGAGTTTGTTTCCCTTTTTGCATTGGGTCCCAGAGTGAAGTGTGGACACTGACACCCCAACAAGGCAGGTGTAGGCATCTCTTCCCCATGGTCACCCATGACCCTTGCCCCCCCGGCCTTCCTACTCAAAACCCCTTCTCCTCTTCTCTGTGCCCCAGGCAGCGGTATCAGCAGATGAGGAGGCGTCTGGTGAAGTTCCGGGCCCTGGTGCACACGTATACGAGCCACCGGCGTTACCTCAAGGTGCTGTAGGCTGGGCTTTTGTCCCTCCCCCCGGAACCAGGCCTGCCCCGTCAGGGTCCATGGGGCGGCAGGGACGGGGAGGTGGCATTTGGCCTGGACAGGCTTGGGTTCAATCCCCGCTTATCCCTCTGTAGCCCTGCTCTCCTCACCCATCCCTTGGGGTGTGCAGGGGTTGAATGAGAGGCTGCGGGGAGGGTGTGGCCCGGCACAGGGCTCACAGCAGGGCCTACAAACCGGGCATGATTAGAATTTAGCGACCCGAGCAGCACTCGCTCTGGTTGTGCCCTTGTCTCGGTGCTGGTCTCGGCCTGTTGTCACATTTCCACAGCCAGACAGACAAACATAGCCCCGAGGAGCTGCACACCTTTGCTGGAGTTTTGTGGGGCAGCAGGGAGGTGCTTCTCTGGTAGCCCCGGGACAGTAGAGAATCCACCTGCAATGTGGGAGACCCGGGTTCGATCCCTGAGTCAGGAAGATCCCCTGGAGAAGGAATTGGCAACCCACTCCAGTATTCTTGCCTGGGGAATCCCTGAAGAGAGGAACCTGGCAGGCTACAGTCCGTGGGGTGTCGCAAAGGGTTGGACACGACAGAAGGACTAACACTTTCCAGGGAGGGGCCCCAGAACACACCTCTCTGCTGCTGTCCGACATCCTGTGCGTCTCTCCTTCCCCAAAGTGTCACTGCTCTGCCCTCTGCCTGAGTCTCTTGCTCTCTTCCTCCCACACCCATTTCTTTGGCCACACCACTGCCTCCCCCGTCTGTGAGGTGGGCCTGGGGCCACCGTCCCCTCTGCCCACCGCTGCCCGCCTTGACCGTCTGCTCTCCTGCAGCTGAGGGCGGAGCGGAGGCTCCGGGTGGAGGAGGCATGGCTGCGGGAGCAGGAGGTGGGTGTGGGGTCCAGGTAGCTGCGGGGGACAGGAAGGGAGGCCGGCAGGCGGGGGTGTGGCAGGCCTGTCCCCTCACCCTGTGCTGACCCCCCAGGAGCTGAGCAAGCGGCAGGTGGTGGCCGTGGGGCACCTGGAGGTCCCGGTGGAGCTGGCTGGGCTCTTGCAAGCTGTGGCGGGTACGTCAGTGCTGGGCGGTGTTGGGGGGCGGGCTGGCCAGGGGGCCAGGCCCCTCAGACCTTCTCTGTCCACAGGCCTCAGGACAGCCCAGGGGCCCCGGGTGGCCCTTGTGCGAACTCCTCGGCTTCGGGCCGAGCCCCGGGTCACGCTGCCTCTGGACATAAACAACTACCCCATGGCCAAGTTTGTCCGGTGCCACTTCAAGGTAAGAGCTGGAGGAGACCCAGTGACAGCTGGCATTTTCCTCGGATATGGCCGACTTCTGGCCACGCCCTTTGAGAGCAGGCCAGAGCTCTCCAGTTGCTGGGTCATGAGGAATCTAGGGACTCCGGGGGCCTGGATGGTGGTGGGGGGCCTCCGGGGCTCCGGCAGTGGCTGTTTGGAAACATTTCAGAAACCTGACAAGCAGTGAGTGGACCCACAGCATGTCACCCCCGCTGCTCATCTCCTGCCCTCTGGGGACATCTTAGAGGGGCTCTGCCCTGATGCGCTGAATCTCCATCTGCATGCTGGGGACCAGAGCCTGGGCGCCTTAGGCTCGTGTGCCCCAACCCGGCCTAGAGCAGCGGGTCCGGAGGTGCCCCTGCCTCCCAGCTCTGTGCCCAGGTGCCTGCTCTGTGCCCAGGAGCCTGCCTTTGGGATGCTGACCGTGCCCCTGAGGACGCCCCTCACGCGGTTGCCAGCGGAGTACCATGTGGAGGCTGTGGGCATCTTCAAGCTGGTATGAGTCTGCACAGACCACCTTCCAAATCACAGCCCCAGCCTTGAGGCCAGACAGGAGACCCCCATGCTGCTCCCCTGGACCCTCCACCAGCCCAGGCCCTGAGCCCTTGGAGGAGGGACTTCTGGGAGGGACTTCAGAGAGGCAGTGTCTGTCCTCTTCTCTGGGGTGGGGTCTGGGGATGGGGGCCTGTCTTGCAGTTGTCTCGGCAACATGGCTGCCTCCCAGCCTCTCTGGAGCTTCCAGAATAGAGCCTCGTCTGAAAGGGGAGGCAGAGAAGACGTAACGAGTGACCCACTCCTGTGGACAGAGCGGGGGATGGGGGTCGGGGAGCCCAGACAAGGCCCCTCATGCAGCCCTGGGCAGAGTCAGGGAAGGCTTCCTGGAGGAGGCGGCAGTCTCCCAGCCAGGGCGAATGGAGAGGTAGAGAGGAGAGAAGTTGCCATGGTCAGAACAGAGACTCAGAAGAGTAAGGCCAGAGGGGCAGGAGGCTTTGACCAACAAGCCCAGAGCTGAGGCTGGGCTCTCAGGGGCACAAGGGAGCCACGGATGGTGCTTCCATGGGAGATGTGGTTGGGTATGCATGCTAGAAAGTGCCCTCTGGGGCCTGGATAGAGCTGGAGGTGAGGGACCTGCTGGAGGCCAGGGTGTGGGGAGGGGCTGGGGCTGTAGAAGGTTCGTGAGCAGGAGAATCTTGACTTTCCCCAAGCCCTGGTCACTTGGCCCAGGGTAAACCAGGCTGGCTTCCCAGGTGGCACTAATGGTAAAGAACTCGCCTACCAATGCAGGAGATGTAAGAGACGGGGGTTCGATCTTTGGGTTGGGAAGATCCCTTAGAGGAGGGCATGGCAACCCACTTAAGTATTTTTGCCTGGAGAATCCCATGGACAGAGGAGTCTGGCGGGTTACAGCCCATAGGGTCACAAGAGTCAGACACCATTTAAGCGACTTAGCATGCACAAGCCTGTTACAGTTTTACTGTGGGGGAATTTTATATGGGCAGGGGGACTTGGGAAGGACATGTGAGGGATGCATATGAAGGGGTGGGGACCAGTGGGAACAGCCCTCTGAGAGGCCCAGGAGAATCTGCTTGTGGCCAGATCCTACGTTTCATGGGCGACCCCCAGCTGCACGGCGCCCGGGACCACGTCTTTGGGAGCTACATCGTGCAGAAGGGACTGGCAGTGCCCGAGCTGCGGGACGAGATCCTGGTGCAACTGGCCAACCAGGTGTGGCGCAACCCCAGCTCCCACAACGCCGAGCGGGGCTGGCTCCTGCTGGCCGCCTGCCTCAGCGGCTTCGCACCATCCCCGCGCCTGGACAAATACCTGCTCAAGTGAGTGGAGCTGGGGGGCCAGGGCCCAGGGCAGATGCCAGGCCAGGCAGGAGGGAGGCTCTGTGCCTGGAAGCTCAGGCTCGGGGGCTGGCCCAGGGCTTCATGTCAGAGGGCAGGGGTCAGACAAGACTGGATACAGGGCTTCCAGAGCTCAGCGGTGGCCGGACCAGGGTGTGGGGAATCTGGAAGAGAGGTGCTGACCTCTCACGTGGTGAGCAGTGGGTTGCAGCAGGGTCGTTAGGCGTGTAGATTCCAACAGTCTGTGTTCAAATCCCAGCTCAGCCACATGTAAGCTGTGTGACCTTGGGCAATTTAAATAACCTCTCTGAGTCTGTTTCCTCACCTGTAAAATGAACATGGTTAGAGTACCTACATCAGGCTGTGTGAGGATTAACCATGCAAACACGTGTGAAATGCCGAGAGGACAGGCTGGTGGTAAGCGCTGTGTAAGCACGGCCGTCGTCAGCATCCTGATCGTGTTAAGGTGATGGTGATGTCCCCCTCCTTGGTGACGAGGTTGATTTGCATGGGAAAGAGCTCAAGCAGGCCCTCGGTGCGAAACCTAGCTCTGACTTTCCCGCCGTGTGACCTGGGGCGACTCACTGCCTCTCTCTGAGCCTCTTTCCTGACCTGGGAATTGGGGATGGTAACAGGACCCACCAGTGGCTGTGAGCTGCAGAGCATGCAGAGCCTTCCTGAGCTCAGCACAGTAGGGGCAGCTCCCTGGGACTCTGCCAGGGGAAGGGCCACTACCTGCCCGCTGGGCTTCCCATGGGCATGGCTCTAAGCTTCCTTGTGGTAGGCCCCGGGC
>NW_011494752.1:8836088-8838733 GCF_000754665.1 Bison bison bison
ATTGGCAGCCCAACCCCAGATCTCTGGGCTGGCCTGGGCATCCCTGACCAGTCTCAGGGTTTCCCCCACATCTGGCTAGCCTCATCCTTGCTCCAATTCCTACCTGCCAGGTTTGTGTCTGATCATGGGCGCGGTGGCTTCCAGGCCGTGTGTCAGCATCGCCTCATGCAGGCCATGGTCTCTGGGGCTGCCCGCACCTTCCCTCCAACTCAGCTTGAGTGGACAGCCACCCAGGAGAAGGCTGGCATGGCACTGGACGTGGGCTGCTTCAACGGTGAGCTGCCCTCCCCTGCCTCCCGTGGAGGGGCAGCAGAGCCCGGGGTTAGGAGAAGCTGGGTGGCCCTGCTGTGAGCATCCTGGAGAGAGGGCAGGACCTGGACTGGGGCTGGGAGCAGGGCTGTGAGGATGTGCAGCCAGGGCCCAGGACGAGAGCGGGGAGGCGGCAGGATGGGCTGCAGATGCTTGGAGCCAAGCCCCACCCCTGCTGCTGCCCAGGTGACCTGTTCTCCTGCCCGGTGCAGTCCTGGAGTACGGGGGAGGAGGTGGCCGGAGACATTCTGAGGCACAGGTTGGCTCCTGGCGTGCCCCGCCCAGCACACCCCTGCACACCCAGGAAGGAGGAGGTGGGGGCGGGAGACCAGGTCCCCCAGTCCCGGAGGGTCTGCTCCAGTCACGTGTCTGGCTCCATCCAGGGTCTCCCCGGGCGGTACCTCTTGGCGCCGTCCCTCATTCCCATCCCTCCATGTGCTATCACCAGGGGGCTGGTTGACGGCTGGCGAGGCTGGACAGTGGCCATGAAGAACGGGGTCCAGTGGGCAGAGCTGGCCGGCCATGACTATGTGCTGGACCTGGTGTCGGACCTTGAGCTGCTCAGGGAGTTCCCTCGACGGAAAGCCTACTTCCTCGTGGGTGCGGAGGGGCCCCCGGCCTGCAGGGGAGGCCTCAGGTAGAGGTGGTCTCTCCCAGCCCGAGGCCCTCCCTCCTGCATGCTGGTGGCTGTGAGCTGAACTTGAACTTGAGGGCTTCAGGAAGGGGGCCTACCTTCAAAGGGAGAACTCCAGGGTACAGAGGAGGGTCTGCCGGGGGGCTCAGCTGCTGTGTTCCCCATCCCCCAGGGTGTTTGGGAACAGCTGGGACTCGGACGATGATGCACCCACCAAGCCCCAGCCCCAGGGGCTCATGCCTGTAGTGGCCAACTCAGATGGGTACTGCAGCCACAATGAGAACGGTACAAATGGGGAGCCTGAGCCTCAGAGAGGGACAGTGACCCTCCAAGATCCACCAGCAGTGGCCACTGTCTCTGGTGGGGAGGGAGCCTGGGGGCGAGAGGGGTGATCAGCAGGAGGAAAGAATTTGAATTTCCCCCAACCCAACCAGACTCGGACAGCCTTGGAGAGCCTGCTGTGCCCCACAAGGGGCTGGACTGCTACCTGGACAGCCTCTTCGACCCCGTGCTGTCCTGCGGGGATGCGGTAGGGACTCAGCGGGCCTTTGAAGGCCAGAGCAGGGCGCATGCACAGGAGCCTCTTGCAGCCCGGCCCTGGGGTGGCTGGAGGGGGGCCCCTGGGAGGGGGTGGGGGCGGTGTCAGGTGCCCGTTGCCTTGGAGCCTGGGGAGTGTGGCATTGGGGCAGTCACTTGAGCCATCGCCCCCCCGGGACGTGGAGAAGCCAACAGCCATTGCCTACCGCATGAAAGGGGGAGGCCAGCCAGGTGGAGATGGCAGCAGCAGCACTGAAGGCCCCCCCAGGAGACCCCCAGAGCCAAAGCCCAGTCAGTGCCTCCTCCAGCTCGGGTTCAGGGTTGGGCTCGGCGGGGCCCCACGGTGCTCAGGGCAGCTTCAGCTCTAGAACAGAGGCAGCCTCAGGCTTGCGGGGTGAGCTGACAGGGTGGGAAGGGTAGGGAATTCCCACTCCTACCTCCCTCATCTCTGGATCTATGCCTCCCAACCCGGTCACCCCAGTTCCAGGCCTGGACGCCTCCACGTTGGCCCTGCAGCAAGCCTTCATCCACAAGCAGGCAGTACTGCTGGTGAGTGCCAGGGGACTGGGGTGTCCTGCCGGGGGCCCAAGGCTGGGCCTACCCGCTCACCCCAACTCTCTGTAGGCCCGGGAGATGACCCTGCAGGCCATGGCACTCCAGCAGCAGCCCCTGAGTCCCACCCCGAGACCCTTCCCCCCAGAGGTGAGCCCCAGAGGCCCCCCATGAGTGCTGTGTTGCCCCAGAGCATCGCTGCACCTCTCTAAACCAGGAGCCCCCTCCACCTCTCCTGGGCCAACGTGGGGTTCCTGAGAGCAAACTGACATGACCCAGGAAGCCCTCCTCACACTCTGCTCTCCACAGAAACCCTTAGCATCAGAGGCCCGGCCGAAGTTCGTAGGCACTGGACTCCCAGCCAAGCCCGTGCTCCTGCAGGCTGCTCCGAAGCCTGCGGCCCCCGCCCCTCTGGCCAAGGCCCCGAGGACGCCCACCAAGCCCGTGGCTGCCCCCATTCTGCCTCAGGGATGGGCTTCTCCAGAAAGCAGTTAAGTGTCCTGTTGCAGCAGGGGCTTCCCAAGGTGAGATGGGAGGGTGGACTCACCTACCGCCTATACCATGCCCCACCACAGCCTCACCCTGCCTGGAGCTGGTCCGGTCTTCGACCCTC
>NW_011494752.1:8840398-8844416 GCF_000754665.1 Bison bison bison
GGCAGATCTTCCTGCGCAAAGAGGTGCTGGGGCCCTACCAGGGCTGGAGGGGGCACAGGGCCTGATGGGCCGGGGGTCACAGCGCAGCTGGTGAGGAGCACGGGGCCTCATGGTAGCCCCACACCGCAGGTGTTCTACCCCAAGGACGACCACAGCCACCCCGTGCAGCTGGACCTCCTGTTCCGCCAGGTGAGGTCCTGTCCCGCCTCCCGGCCTCGAGTAGCAGCAGGGCAGCAGGCGTGTGGATCAGCCGTCTGCCAAGCCTCCTGCTCGGGTTTGGGGTCCTTGCCCGCAGCGAGGACAGGGAGCTGGTCTGCTGCGCCCCCTGCCGTGGATGGGCTTGGGGAGCCCACATCCCATATAAGCAGACTCATGGCTGGTCTGAGCTCGTGGGCCCCAGGGTCCACCCCAAGATCCCCTGTGTGGATCAGGAGACTAGGGCCTGGGGAGGGTGGAGATGAGAAGAGTGAGGGTCCTCAGAAGTGGGGTCTGATTTACAAGGTGCCCTCACTGCTTGGAAAGCACCCCATCCCCAGTCGTCCTGACACAGTCCAGCCTGGGCTCCAGGTTTGGGGAACCCTGCAGCCGCCCGCCTCACGCCCCTCCCACAGGTCCTGCACGACACTCTCTCCGAGGCCTGCCTGCGCATCTCTGCGGAGGAGCGGCTCCAGATGAAAGCCCTGTTTGGTACTGCGGGGTGTGGGGGGAGAGGGGCAGTCTGCTGGAGCCCCTGCCACCCTCTCTGCGCTGCTCCTGGCCTCTCCCCGGGGCCCAGCGGCAAGTCTGGGTTGGGCTATACTGGCCTGACTGCGGTCCCCACTGTCCTGTCTGTGGATATCAGATTCCCCATATGGATGCTGGGAACGCAGTGGTCTGACACCTCCTTGCTGAGGGTCAACCTCCCCTCCATGCACTGCGGGTCAGCAGGGGAGGGGGCCCCGGTCCTGACCCGACCCGTGTCCCTTAGCCCAGAACCAGCTGGACACGCAGCGGCCCTTGGTGACAGAGAGCGTGAAGCGGGCCGTGGTCAGCACTGCACGAGACACCTGGGAGGTCTACTTCTCCCGCCTGTTTCCTGCCACGGTAGGAGCCCCCTGCCTGCCCCTGCCCACTCTCTGCCCCCCAGGGGCTCTAGGAATGAGCCTGGAATACCCCTTGTCCCCTCCCCAGGGCAGCGTGGGCACCGGGGTGCAGATGCTGGCTGTGTCCCACACGGGCATCAAGCTCCTGCGTGTGGTCAAGGGCAGCCACGAGGCGAGTGGGCAACTGCGGGTCCTGCGCACCTACAGGTAAGCGGCAGGCGAGGGGGAGGGTTCACGCAGGGCATGGGCGGGGCATGGGTTGGCAGGATTCGGGGCATGGACTGACACCAGCACTTCCTCCACGGACCGACTCGCTCGATGGCTGGCGGCTGAGTACAGTCAGCTCTCTGTGTTCACAGGCTTCACATCTGCAGGTTCAGCCAATGGTGGATGGGAAATACTCAGAAAAAAAAATTCCAGAAAATTCCAAAATGCAAAACAAATTTTTCACTCACTGGCAACTATTCCCATAACATCTATCTTTCTTTTATAACTACCTGTACAGCATTTAGGGAGAAGGCAATGGCACCCCACTCCAGTACTCTTGCCTGGAAAATCCCATGGACGGAGGAGCCTGGTGGGCTGCAGTCCATGGGGTCGCTGAGAGTCGGACACGACTGAGCAACTTCACTTTCACTTTTCACTTTCATGCATTGGAGAAGGAAATGGCAACCCACTCCAGTGTTCTTGCCTGGAGAATCCCAGGGACAGCGGGGCCTGGTGGGCAGCCATCTATGGGGTCGCACAGAGTCGGACACGACTGAAGTGACTTAGCAGCAGCAGCAGTACAGTGTTTACATTGAATTCCCTGATAGCTCAGTTGGTAAAGAACCCGCCTGCAATGCAGGAAACCCTGGTTTGATTTCTGGGTTGGGGAGATCCCCTGGAGAAGGGATAGGGCTACCCATTCCAGTATTCTTGGACTTCCCCTTGTGGCTCAGCTGGTAAAGAATCCACCTGCAGTGTGGGAGACCTGGGTTTGATCCCTGAGTTGGGAAGATCCCCTGAGTATTCCGGCCTGGAGAATTCCATGGACTGTATAGTCCATGGGGTCCCAAAGAGTCGGACACAACTGAGCGACTTCCACTTCACTTGAAGTGTTAAGAGTAATCTAGAGATGATTTAAAGTAAACAGGATGTGCGTAGGTTATATGCCAATACCAGGTCATCTTATGAGAGGGACTTGAGCACCCATGGATTTGGTTGCCCTCCAAGGGCCCTGGAGCCAGTTCCCCACAGATACTGAGGGATGACTGTACCTACCATGTGCCCGGCTCTATGCCAAATCCTTTAATCAAGGAAACAGGCTCAGAGAAAGATGTTGCTTGTCTTGGGTCACCCAGCCAGGCAGTGGTGAGCTGGGAGCCAGTACCCCATCCTCAGCTTGGACACCCCTAAAGTCCCACCCCAGAGCCTACTGAGGGCAGGGCTACCGCATGTGAACAGCCAAGTGCAGATGCTTGAGTGTGAAACCTTCCTGCATCCTCCGACCCCTCCCTCCCAGCAGCCCATGGTCCTTTATGCCACAGCACGGGGAGTCTCAGGCATCAGTGAGATGCAGGCTCCTTCCTTCCAGAGTCTGAGCATTTGCTTAGTGAAGGAGACAGACCTGTGGGCAAAATCTGGGGGGTTGGATCAACAGGCAGAAAAATAAATAAAAAACAAAGTGTGGGGGTGCTGGGAGGTTGTGGGTTCACAGAGTGATGGGCAGGGCGCTGGAGCCACGGGCAGGAGGGGAGGGGAGGCAGGCAGGGGCCAGAGGTGCAGACGGTGGTGGGGGGTGTCCCTCTGTCCGTGGTGTCCTGCCTCATGCCACCTCCCCCTCCTCCAGCTTTGCGGACATCCTCTTTGTGACCATTCCCTCCCAGAACATGCTGGAGTTCAACTTGGCCAGTGAGAAGGTTATTCTCTTCTCAGCCCGAGCTCACCAGGTCAAGACCCTGGTGGATGACTTCATACTGGAGCTGAAGAAGGTCAGAGCCCTCCTGCAGATGCCCGCAGCAGGCTGAGGGCCTGAATGTACCAGCCACGCCTGCCTGGGAGGGGTGGATACACCTGTGTGTCTGCGACTGTGTCTTCAGACTCTTGCTCGAGCTGTGCCTTCCAACCTGGGGCCTATGCCCCTGCTGCCGGCCTCTCCAGGGTCCTTCACTTAGGCCTCTGGGCTCGGCAGCAGCCTCATTCCTCCCCTCCTGCAAGGGGCTGCACTGCCCATCACTGACCACCTGGTGACCACATCCAGCCCCATGCTTCTTCCAGACCGGGCAGTCCCCGGGCCTGGCACCTGGCCTCAGCGCTGAGGCTCTGGGAGGGGTAGGGGTGGGTCAGACCTGTGGCCATGCTCTCACAGCCTGTGTGCGGGGCAGGGGAGTGGGCCCTGGCCTCTGGGAGGAGGGCATGGGCCCACAGCCTTCACCCAGCCCCTGACTGACGCAGGACTCGGACTACGTGGTTGCTGTGAGGAACTTCCTGCCTGAGGACCCTGCGCTGCTGGCCTTCCACAAGGGTGACATCATCCACCTGCAGCCCCTGGAGCCGCCTCGACTGGGTCAGCACCGGGGGGGAACGGGGTGTGAGTGTGGGGGCGGCAGGGCGGGGGCCTCCCCGGCGGGTGCTGACGTGGGCCTGGCCCGCAGGCTACAGCGCAGGCTGTGTGGTCGGCAAGAAGGTGGTGTACCTGGAGGAGCTGCGGTGCCGGGGCCCTGACTTCGGTGGGTACCCTGGGGCCCCCCTTCAGCTGCCTGAGCCGCCAGACCTAGAAACCCCAAACAGAGCAGATGCGCAATGCAGGTCCTGTGGTCCCCAAGGGTCTTGCCAGGCTGTAGCTGCTAAGATGGCCATGCAGCCCAGCCCCTGTCCACACATCAGGCTGACGGGTCTCCGTGGACATTAGTGCCTGTGTTGTGGTCCAAAGGTCCACAGGCACTGTGTTCTCT
>NW_011494752.1:8844569-8850287 GCF_000754665.1 Bison bison bison
TCTGCAGACCCCGACTCCAGCCTGCCGCTGAGGGGCTGCCTCCCCTCCCCTAAGCCTGTGTCCTTCTGTTCGCCTCCACAAGTTGTACCTCCCTCACAGACTCTGTACCCCCCTGTTCCCCAGGTGATACCCTCTCACTGCTCAGACCCTTTCTGCCCCTAGGCTGGAGGTTTGGGACCATCCACGGGCGCGTGGGCCGCTTCCCTTCTGACCTGGTGCAGCCTGCAGCTGCACCTGATTTCCTACAGCTGCCTGCGGAGCCAGGCCGGAGCCGCGCTGCCGCTGTGGCCGCCGCCGTGGCCTCCACTGCCGCTGCACAGGAGGTAGGCCGCAGGAGGGAGGTGAGAACCCGGGGCTGGTCAGAGGAGCAGACACAGCAGTGGGGTTGGCCTGACTGCGGAGGTGGAGGGGAGCGGGGTCAGCCAAGGGCAGGCCATCCTGGGACCAGGCAGCATGGTAGGGTCAGCCAGACCTATGACCTGAGGGATGTGAGCCGCCAGATGTGACCAGAGGCGGCTGGAGGTGTGTCCAGTCAGGTAGGGTGGGTGGGGTCAGTGGAAGAGTAAGTGACCAGGCCAGTGGGGCAGGACCAGCCTGGGGCGGCCAGATGGTGAATCCACCTTCAACGGGGCAGGGCTGGTGAGTGGGGCAGGTTGGATCCTGTGGTGGCACAGAGCTCGCTAGGGTGGAGGGAGATAAAGGGGTGAGGGATAAGGTCAGCTAGACCAGGCCATCGGGGAGGCAGTGGGGCCACATGGGGCAAGGGGTGGCCCATGGGGTCGGGGGGCAGGCAGAGAGGGTTTGTGCACAGTCAGCCTGGGATGGCGTTGGGCGGGCTCTGACTAGCGGGAGTAGCCGATGGCTCTCTTGCAGGGCCCCCCACTCAGAGCTGGCTCCATGGACCGTGGGGAGGACAGCCTGGCTCTTCCACCGTACACAATGCTCGAGTTTGCCCAGAAGTACTTCCGAGACCCTCAGAGGAGACCCCAGTGAGTGGTGGCCCGCCCTGAGGAGGGTCCTACTGGGGTGGGGCTTTTCCCAGCCACCCAAGCAGGAGGCCTCAGGTTTGGGAGGGAAGGAGAAACCCTGGGAGGGGGCTTGTCTGCAGCCTCTGCCTCAGGGGCCTTGCTGCCAGGTGGGCTGACACTGGGTCCGGCCCACTTCATGTGGGAGAGGCTGTCTCAGAGGCAAGACTAATCAGTAGCATCCACTTCCCCTTTCAGGGATGGCCCCAGGCTGAAATCCAAGGAGGGTCGGGAGTCCAGAACCTTGGAGGACATGCTTTGCTTTACGAAGGTGCCCAGCCCCAGGTCCCTCTGAAATGGCCATACAAAAGTGCATCCCAGGCCCATGGGCCAAACAGCCTTGCCCGAAGGCCTGGGTTCCTCCGAAAGGAAGTGTCTCATCTTCTCACGGTTCCACCCACCGCCTTCTGTGATGTGGACTCTTCTGTTGTTAAGATAGGACTCTCCCCCTCCCCTTCCCTCCCCTCCCCCTCTCCTCCCCTCTCTTTTCCTCCTGTCATGACCCAATTCCTCTCCCTACAGACCCCGCTCCAGGACTCCCTCATTGAGTTCAGCGACAGCAGCCTCAACAAGATGGCCACAGACATGTTTCTAGGTGTGGGGGTGGGACAGCGGCCAGGGCCCCGGGCCAGGAGGGACGCCGCACTGTGACCCTTGGTGACCACCACCCCTTCCCTCAGATGTGGGAGGAGAGGAGGAGCCCCCTTCCCCGTACCGGCCCTGGCCATAGCCTCTGGGGGAGGGGTCCAACCTGGGGTTCCTGGTGGGCAGGCAGCTGGGAGGCCGGTGGCTGAGTGGGACAGTGTTTTCTCCAGCTGTGATGCGATTCATGGGGGATGCCCCGCTGAAGGGCCAGAGTGAACTGGACGTGCTGTGCACCCTCCTGAAGGTCAGTCCAGCCCCTACAGGAGCTCCTGCCCTGTGGCTCGGGTTCCCCATCTGTCAGCCAGGGCTGCAGCCTTTGGGGTGGGAACCGTGTGGCCCAACGAGGAGTGCATCCCGCTGGTGGGGAGGGTTCTGGGGAAGGGACGCCAGGCCTGTTTTCAGGAGCCCACTGTGTTCCTGTGGGCATGTGACCTGTGACCTGGCCCGCCCTCCCACAGCTGTGCAGGGACCATGAGGTCATGCGGGACGAGTGTTACTGCCAGGTCGTGAAGCAGATCACAGACAACACGAGCACCAAGCAGTGAGTGTCCTCCCCTCCCCACTTTTTCCTGCTCCGGAGGGGCCAGGTCAGCCTCCCATCTCCCAGCCTGTGCCCTCCCAACTCTCTCCCTGCCTCATCCTCTTCCTCACGCCAGAGACAGAGCACATATGTTTGAAATTGCTTGGTTTGGGACAAGCCCTTTCTGGTCTCTAAGCTTCAGTCTCCTCATCTGTCAAATGCACTGATAATGGGTGAGTCCAGGTTCTTGGTTGCAAGTGACAGAAACCCAGTTCAATCAGGTTTAAGCAAAAGAAGGTTCAGGTAACTGAAAAGTCTAACAGAGGACTTTAGGCATAGCTGGATCTAGGTGTCATCAGGAAGCAGTCTTTCTCTGTAACCTGGGCCTGCTTTTCTATGTGTCGATATTACTCCCAAACAATATATCTCATAGACTGGCAAGATGATAGCTCTGGGGGGACATTCCCCAGCTCAGCAATCCCCGGCAAAGCAAGACTGATTCAATATTTGCAGCAAAAATTCCCAAATCCAGCCTTATTGGCCTGTCTTGGTCCCATGGGCATCCTTGAGCCAACCACAGAGCTCTGATTGGCTAGACCTGGGAATTGTGCCTGTTCCCAGACCAATCACCATAGCCAGAGGGAGGATGAACTCTAATTGGCCAAGCCTGGCTCCCATTTTTTTATTGTTGTTCAGTCTCCAAGTCATGTCTGACTCTTTACAACCCCATGGACTGCAGCACACCAGGCTTCCCTGTCCTTCACCATCTCCCAGGGTTTGCCCAAGTTCATGTCCATTGACATGAACCAGTCACTTTAGCCAGAGGCTTCAGGGTTCTAACTGGCCAGTCTTGGCTCTCATGGGTACATATGTGCACGCTAAAGTCACGTCAGTCGTGTCTGACTCTTTGTGACCCCATGGACTGTAGCCCGCCAGGCTCCTCTGTCCGTGGGATTTTCCAGGCAAGAATACTGGAGTGGGTTGCCATGTCCTCCTCCAGGGGATCTTCCGACCCAGGGATTGAACCCATGACTCATGTCTACTGTGCTGGCAGGCGGGTTCTTTATCACTAGAGCCACCTGGGAAGTCCCCTGGCTCTCATACCCACAGGGACCTGGGGAGGGGTGGGTGGCTTCCCAAAGGAAGCCAAAGTGCTGCACCTGGACACCAGAGGTTCCCACAAGTGAAACCCCGGAGCGAGGGCAGCACAAAGGTAAGCATTTGTGTCTCACACATGACTAGCACATGGCAGGGCCCAAAGCCTGTGCTGCTCTTGTTAGCACTGGGCCACCCTCCTGTCCACCTGCTCGCATCCCCCAGGAATTTCAGAACCACTCAGTGCGTCCTCCTGCCCCTCCCACCCAGTCTTACTTGCCACCAGCTCTGCACAGGGTCCCTGGCCCCTCTTCAGGGACCATCGCCCCCCACCACCCCAGGAAGACTTGTTCTCTGTGCACAATGGGTATGTCAGGGTCTTCACTGCCTCCCTTCCCTCCCACCCTCCCTGCCACTCAGAATTCCCAACAGAATGGACCTTTGGTCTGACTCTGCCTACCGGCCCTGCTCTCACTGGGCAGGGGCGGGGGCATCCTCAGGAGAAGAGCCTGGCGGGCAGGGAGACTCCTGGGGTGGCTGCAGAGCAGTGGCCACTGCGATGGAGCCCGTGTGTGCTCACAGGGACAGCTGCCAGCGAGGCTGGAGGCTGCTGTACATCGTGGCCGCCTACCACAGCTGCTCTGAGGTCCTCCAGCCGCACCTCACCCACTTCCTCCAAGACGTGAGCCGGACCCCAGGCCTGCCCTTCCAGGGTGAGGGGCAAGCGAGTGGGGACCCAGGGCCAGGGGCCCACCATACGAGGACTGGCTGGGCAGCCAGCAGGAGGGCCTAGCCCTTCTTGCCCGGGCAGTGGTTATTAATATCAATCCTGTCCCCAAATGTTGGCAGAGGTCCCACAGGGGCTGATGCCATGGGTTGTCTGATATGACGGGGAGGATGGCATATCAGGGATGGCTTCCTGGAGGAAGTGTTGCTCTGGATAGTGAGCACAGAGGAGAGATTTCTAGATGAACTGAGTAGCAGGCATAAAGACCCGAGATGATGTGTGGCATGTGGGAGAGGAGGAGGTGGCGGCATGGCCCTTTCTCTGGTCTTTGGGAATCAACAAGGGTCTTGAGAGGGCGCCAAGGCTGGTGGCAGGGTCTTGGCCTTTTCACCACGGAATTTAGAGGAAAGGGGCTACTCCTCAGCCTCACCCAAAGTCTAGCTTCCAGAGGAACCCCTGGGTCCCCGCCCTAGGAGAGAGGTCAGGGCACCTGTGGTTACCATGGCAGCCATGGAGGAGATATGAGACCTCACGCTGTCTGCCTCTGAAGCCTCCTCTTTGAGTCAATCAACAAACACCCCTGCATCAGCTCCAGGGAAGGGGGTTGAATATGCCCCCAAACTCTTGACTTGGCCCCTCCCCAGAGCGGGGCGAGGGCACCGCTTAACCAGAGAAATGGAGAAGCAGACGATGCGGTCTCTTGCATGGGGGCTCTGGACACAGCCGCCAGGGACAAGCTCCCAGCACCAGCTGTCTCCGGGGGCTCATGGATCTGAGGCGTGAGGGCCTCCGATAGGATGTGGGTTCAAATCCAGCGCTTGTACTCTGGCTCTTAACCTTGGGTCAGTCACTGCCCTCTGAATGGTCTCTGCGGCCACTGGAGGGAGAGCAGCCCCCACCAAGGGGGCTTGGGGCTAGGGCCAGAGGAGCTCTTCCGCTGGGCCTGCCCCGGCCCCCCTGACCCTGGTCTCTGCAGGGATTGCCAAGGCCTGTGAGCAGAACCTGAAGAAGACGCTGCGCTTTGGCGGCCGCCTGGAGCTCCCGGGCAGCATGGAGCTGCGGGCCATGTTGGTGAGCGTAGGCGGTGCTCGGGGAGGGGGATGGCCAACCCAGAGACCCCTGTCCTGGCCCGGGCACACCTGCGGAGGGGACCAGGGCTGGGTAAGACCCTGGTGAGATCCCAGCCTCTCCTCTCTCCGCACCCTCCCCCAGGCTGGCCGCAGTTCCAAGAGGCAGCTCTTTCTTCTCCCCGGGGGCCTGGAGCGCCATCTTAAGATCAAGACATGCACTGTGAGTGAAGGGGTGTCTCGGGGGTGGGACCCCAAGGGTGCTGAGCCACCTCCTACCTCCCCCACGAGGCAGGACTTAGCTCTCTGTTGCAGCCCAAGCCCGAGCCTAGGGGAGGTGGGTGGCCTTCAGCTCATAGTCAGGCTGCAAATGAGAGATGGGCAGACTTGGGACCCACAACTCCAGAAGCTGCGTCCTTCCTGTGTGGGGCTGACCCAGGGCCCAGGGAGCCTAGCCTTTGCAGCGGGGCCAGGGAGGGCTCAGGGCAGAGGTCACCTGGCTGGTCCAGCCTCTCACTTCCCCCATCCACAGGTGGCCCTGGATGTGGTGGAAGAGCTTTGTGCTGAGATGGCTCTGACCCGCCCCGAGGCCTTTGACGAGTACGTCATCTTTGTTGTCACCAACCGAGGTGAGCGGCC
>NW_011494752.1:8850387-8860157 GCF_000754665.1 Bison bison bison
CGGCCAGAGGACGAGGCAAGCTGTGCCCATGCCCCCCCATCCCGACTGTAAGGCCCCGATTAGATGCCGCTTCCTCCAGGAAGCCCCCCGCCCGGGTGCAGGAGCCTCTGCACCGAGAGCCCCCAGCCCCGCATCTGACCCCTGCCACCCCACTTCGATCTGTGTGAGCTCATCTGGTCTGTCAGGCCGCGAGATGGCAGAAGACAGGGCTCCCCCATGCCTCCGTCTGCCCCCCGGAGTGCTCAGTAGGCCCTGCTCTCTGGGAGGGCAGGACTTAACAGAATGTGGCTCCTGTAACCCACACGTGCAAGTACTTTTTCCTGCCTCCTCTGTCCTCATAGCAGCTGAGAGGAGCCCCACCCTCGGCCTCACCTGGCCCTTCTCCATGAGGCCAAACCCTTTCCCCCTGCAGCCCACCTGCTCTAGGCCATGGCTGAGCTTCTGCCACCGGCCGGTCAGTCCCACCCAACTCCAGCTGGCTCCCGGGCTACTCAGCTCTGAACCACATGTCCTCAGCCCTGCCTGAGTCCAGCACGACCCGGGGGGCGGAGAAGGCAGTAACAAAATAATCTTAGTAAGGGAGTTCACGGAGCAGAGGCGACAGCTGACAGCACTTAATCCTATCAACTATCCCACCAGGACCCCATAAAATGAAATGTGTTGTCCTTCCCATTTACAGATGGGAAAACCAAGGCCCAGGGAGCCTGTGTTAATCTCTTGTTTCTGCCATAACAAATCACTTGGTGACTTTAAACAGCACATGTGTATGACCTTATGGTTCTGAAAGTCAGAACGTCCCCAGGGCCAAGTCCTTCTGAGGCTCTAGGAGTCTGTTTCTCACCTTTTCCAGCTTCTAGAGGCACCCAAGTCCCTTGGCTCATGGCCCTCCTCTATCTTCAAAGCCCACAGCGTAGCCTCTTCCAGTCTCTTTCTGTGACCCTCCTGCCTCCTTCTCATAGGCCCCTCGAGACTATGCTGGGTCCACTTGGGTCCCTGTGATTATCTTCCCTCTCAAGACCCTTAATCACACTCCACGTCTCCTCTCCATGAAGGTGTGTGTTCAAGGCAGGCGGGGATTAGGACGGGAGCATTTTGAGGTCAGGCTCTTTCTCAGCCTGCCACAGAGCCCAAGGGACTTGCCCAAGGTCAGAGCTGGGACTTTATCATCATGCCACATTCCTATTTTCAGTAAAAATTTTTCAAAGGTGTGGGACAGGGAGCAGAAATGTCACTTCGGGAAATAAAAACTTACAGCCGAGACCCACTCAGTGCCAGACCCGCATCCTCCCCTCACCCCCGGGAGCCCAGCAGGGGTCTCCCCATAGGAGTCCTACAGAAAGGTGCCCACAGGACCTGAGGCCTGTTGTGCTTCTCTGGGTGTAGCCTCCTCTTAGAGAGGGGAGAAAGGCTGGGTGTTCTCTGAGCAGCACCTGGGTGGGGCACCTCCCTAGGCCCAGGCGAGCTGAGCTTTGAGCGTTATTCCCACCTAGGGGCACAACTTCCACAAATCAGGGCCCCCTGTCCTGTTCACCAAGGAAGCTGTGCCCCAGAGGGGGGAGGGGGCTCGCCACATCTGCCCCCGCTCCCCACAGGCCAGCACGTGTGTCCACTCAGCCGGCGCACCTACATCCTGGATGTGGCCTCAGAGATGGCGCAGGTGGACGGCGGCTACGCACTGTGGTTCCGGCGTGTGCTCTGGGACCAGCCGCTCAAGTTCGACAACGAGCTCTACGTGACCATGCACTACAACCAGGTCCGCGCGTGTGGCCGCTCTGAGGCTCCGGAGTCTCTGGGCTCCCCCAGGCTTGGCATCCGAGGTCTTTGTGATTCCAGCCCCGAGGCCTCTGGTCCCCATGTGGGCATGTCGTCACCCTCACTTCCTAATTCTCAGGCCTCTGTCAGCCGGGCCAGCCTGCTCTTCCTGTATTGCTGCTGGTCTGGGCCCCTCCAGCCAGGCTGCCCAGATGACACATTTTCAGGCCGTTCTGACCTCTTTCCTCCTGCTCTCCTCCAGCGCTGAGCACCTCGCCTGTCCTGTGCTCAGTAGCATTGTTTTTTGTTTTTTAATATTTATTTATTTGACTATGTTGGGTCTTAGTTTCAGCCTGCAGGCTTAGTTCTCACGAGGCATGTGGGATCTTAACTCTCCGATCAGGGATCGAACCCGTGTCCCCTGACTTGGAAGGCAGATTCTTAAACACTAGACCAGCAGGGAAATCCCCCGCTCTGAGGCTTTGCCCGGCCTTTTCACACTGGGGCGCTGTCACTCCCCTCTTGGACTAGGTCATCTCAGTCAGGGCAGTGGTCCTGACAAAGTCGGGGTCTCCCTCGTATGCAGACCCTCACAGACGCGCTGGGTAGAGACAGCGTGCTTCTCAGAAGCTGGGGGCCTGAAGCTGCGGCCATTCTGTGTCCAAGGCCCGTCACTGGGCTCTTGTGCCTGTGGGTCAGCCAGCAGCACCCCTGGGACTTGTGGAAACACGACCCCTGGGTCCTGCACTCTGCAGAGCAGGGGCCAGTGCTTCCCCAGTTCCTCTGGCTTCCAAGCCACGGCCCTCCCTGCTCACCGTCCAGGTGCTTCTGTCACTGCTCCCTGAAGCCCAGGAAAGTGACCGCCCCCCTCTCCAGAAGCATGACCCTGGCATGGCTCAGCATCTGTGTCTGGACCTCCCCGGTTGCGTGCCTGGCCTCCTGCAGCCCCTCGCCTACATTCTTCCTGCCCCTGTAGGTGCTGCCTGACTACCTGAAGGGCCTTTTCAGCAGCATGCCGGCTGGCCGGCCCAGCGAGCAGCAGCTGCAGCAGGTGTCCAAGCTGGCTGCACTGCAGCACCGGGCCAAGGACCACTTCTACCTGCCCAGCGCGTGAGTGCCCTCCTGCCCCTGCCCCAACCCTGAGCTGCCCACCCCACCTCAGCCCAGCCCGTCCAGCTAGGACCCTGCCTCCCAGCAGGACAGGTCGCTTCCAACTGGTATTAATAGCTCAGAGCAAACAAGTGATAAAATGCGTTCAGGACACATACACTGTGGCCAGGGAGTACACACAGCCCTGCAGAGAGCGTTGGCCACAGGAATGTCCACTGTGATGGCGCTGACAATCTCCAACAGCAGAGGATTCCTTAAACTGTGGGGTGTCAGGTGGCCTTTAAACTGATGTTCTGGAAGCGATGGGACCTCAGTCGTCCTCACACTCTCCATCTTCTTCCTCTTGAAACTTGGGCCCCAAAGAGCTGCTGTGTCTGTGGGTCATATCTATTGATATATTTACACTATTCAAAATGAAAACAGAAACAATTTAAAATACTGATTTATTAATGAAAAACAAGGACACTACATATTAATGTTAAGATAAATGTTGACGTATAAATAAGTCACGAAAACACAAGTGTATTTTCCCAAGAGTTCCAGTGAGAGGAGCTGCACTGGTTTACCCTTTGCAAATCTGTACCATCTGGCTTAATAGCGGACAGCTGGAAACCCGTCCCTGCTTCTCGGTCAGTCTGTTGTGACCGCACAGGTCATGTGGCCTCTGCACCTGCACTTGTGAGAGAACGAGGGGGAGGCAGATGACCGCTCAGATTGTTACGGAAGCGACTTTGCCCTCCCAGCCCCTCAACCACAGTTTGAGAGCCCCTGCTGTGAATAACTGTAAGAAAGGCAGTGTGTGGACAGGGTATGTCCTGCTGTAAGGGTGCGACACTTACACCCTTCTGATGCTATGATGGGAGGGAAGTGGAGGAGGCACATACAGGTGTCACCAGGCCCGGATGGAGACAGTTGTGGCGCCCTTACTCTCTGCGTGGCATCTGCACGTATCGCCCTGGCAGATGCCCTAAACTGCACTCTAATGTCCCCTCTTGCAGATGAGGAAACTCAGCCCCAGAGAGGGGATATGGCTTCCCCAGAGTGGGGCGACCAGGATTCAGACCTGGGACGGGTCCGGAGGCCAGGCTCTTACCCAGCAGTGCAGAGAAGGAAAGATGTAGCCTGAAGAGTCTTTTAGGGGTTCCCCTGACATCCCTCCCTTCCCCAGTGTGCAGCCCAGACTGGTACTTGTTGGCATTTTTCAGATGTCCTGAGGCCAGGGCTGCCTTAGGGCTGCCAGCATATGGTCTGGAGAGGCCTAGACAGGTGGGAGTTGAGGGTCCTGGGATCATCTGGAGCCCACTGCTCTGCTCTGCTGACCACTGCTGGGGGTTGCTTGCTGCTCTGATGTTTCCCCCACCCTGTGCTTCCTTCTTACCCCTCTGGCCTCGGCTACTCCCCAGGGGGCGGGGACTACAAAGGACGAACCTATGTGGGGTCACTGTATGACCCTGGATGAGCTGGTGAACTCCTCAGAGCCTGCGTTCCCTTGTCAGCAAGCAAGGAGCCCAGTGGTATTGGCCAGCGGTTATTGAGGGCATGCTGTGTGCCCAGCCCCACTTGTACGACTGCCCGTCCCCACCCTGTCGTCCGCGTTCCCCCAACGTTCAGCCGTCAGGAGGTTTGGTGGAACCCCTAATGGTCAGCTGGCTTTTGCCTGCCCGCCAGGCGGGAGGCCCAGGGGTACATCCCAGCCCAGCTGTACCGCACCGAGGCCAGCTCGACGTGGCTCCGCCTGCTTGGCCAGCACCGGCAGCAGATGCAGGCGCTCAGCCCCCACCAGGCCCGCGCCCAGTTTCTGGGTGAGAAGGAGCTGGGCTGGGGAGGGAGTCGTGGGGGCCTGGCTGAGGAGGGTAGGGTGCTGAGGAGGCCTTTTCCTTTGTACAGAAGCATCTTTGGTGTCAGGTTTCTAAAGGCCTTCCAAGGCCCCACCTAGGCTGGGGGCCCAGCGGGGATGGAGGAAGGTCCAGGGTGGGCGGCAGCACTGGCAGGAGGAGCACCGGGCTGGGGGCTCCTGTGCCGGATGGGCTGTGGGGGGAGGGGTGGGCTTATGCACTGATGAGCCCTTGTCGCCTGACCACCACCCCCAGGCCTCCTCAGCGCCTTGCCCATGTTCGGCTCCTCCTTCTTCCTGGTCCAGAGCTGCAGCACCGCGGCTGTGCCAGCCCCCTGCATCCTCGCTGTCAACCAGAACGGCCTCAACTTCCTCAGCACTGAGACCCACGTGAGTGGCTCAGCCTGGCCCCACCCACCCCTCCCCACAGGGACGTCCAGCTCCACTGCTCACACCTGTGTGACCTTGGGCGAGGCTCTGCCCCCTTCTTCGTCACCTGGGACGATGACTCAGGCTGTTGTCCAGGAGAAACAGGTGAAGCACGCCGGCCTGCAGAACCTGTGTGGCTCTGCCAGAGCCTCAGCCAAGAAACTGTTTCTGTGGGTCTGGAGGCTGGATGACCAAGATCAAGGTGCCACCAGGGTCGGCTTCCTCTGAGGCCTCCCTCCTTTCTTGTAGATGGCCATCCTGGCTGAGCCCTCATACAGCCCTTTCTCTGGGGTCCATGAATCCCAAGGTCCTCTTCTCATAAGGACTCGTGGGATGGGAGCCCACCCTAGCCTGACTCCCCTCTTCAAAGACCTGTCTCCAGGTTCTGAGGCGGTGGGTCAGGATTTGGGGACACAATGTAGTCCAGAACAAAAGGGACCTGCTTCCCCCATTCTTAGTTCTTCCTCGGGAAGTGAACCTTGACATGAGGGATCCAGGGCAAGTGGCTTGTGTGGAAACAATGGAGCGAGGAAGAGAGACCAGGAGGAGGTCACAGCCAGGGGGACACAGCCGGGGCGGGCCTGTGAGCATCCAGGTTCCCACTGTGGGCACTGGGACTCAGTCCAGCAGGGAGCACCAGCCTCAGAGGACGCCCCGTTCTGTGGGCCGGAAAGCTGGGGTGTCTGTCTGCTGTGTCCATCTGTCACAAGGGGCCGCTGGCTCTCATCGCTCTGGCTTCTCCTGGGGAGAGCCGCGGAAGCTCTGCGTTAGCTCCTGGGGCCGGAAAGAATGCTCCCAGCCAGAGGGGTGGGTGTGAAGAGGCAGGAAGGTCAGGGCTCACCGGCATTACCTGGAGCTCTAGCATTTAGAGTGGGGCCTGGCACGCTGCACACATGTGCATCATTGTTGAAGTAATGTCACAGGTGAGAAGTTGAGGTCCAGAGAGGTAAAGCTGCTTGCTCCAGGTTACACAGCCGGTTACCGGGGGATGAGTGCTCGAACTGGGATGCCTTGCCCCCTGCGTATCTATCCTTTAGGGCAGGGGTACCGGTAGGTGAGACTGTCCCACCCCCAAGCCTGTCTGCTCCCCATCCCCCCCAGGAGCTGATGGTGAAGTTCCCCCTGAAGGAGATCCAGTCGACGCGGACCCAGCGGCCCACAGCTGACTCTAGCTGCCCCTATGTGGAGGTTGCACTTGGGGATGTCACTGCCCAGCACACCGTGCAGCTGCAGCTGGAGCAGGTGGGCCCCCTGGGGAGTTGCCCAGCTCCCTCCCTCCCCACTCCCGAATTCTGCACACTACGCTCTCCTCGGCCTGACAAAGTTCTGGGGAGTGTCCAGCCCAGCATAGGGGACAGAGCTAAGCCCACACTACACAGACCTGCGGGTCTCAAGATGATCTTGGAGAGGTATCTTGATGGTGGGATCCTAGAAACGAGGGCCCAGGTTGTTTGCAGAAGAATGAGGTATTCGATGGGAAACTGGGGAGGTCCTAAGGGTCCTTGAATATAAAGCTAAGAACCTGGGGCCTCCTCCCGAGGGCACTTGGGAGCCATAGAAGGTTGCTAGGAGGGCAGGGACATGGGCAGTTTCCCTGGGCTAAAGCTTGGAGGCTGGACTGTGGGGCCGGGGCTTGACAGATGGAGATGGGGGTTTCCCTGTCCTGAGCTTTCTCTATTTGCAGCACCCATGGGTGTTCCTCAAAAGCCAAGTCCTCTAGGTCAGCCAGGTCCACGTCTTACAGCCCCCGGGGCAGGGCCAGACCAGAGTTCTCACCTACTGGAGAGGGGGCTGAGGTCCGGAGAAGAGGCTGAATGGGGCTAGGCCCACCTGTCTGTCCTTGCCAGCCCACTGCACCCCTCAAGATGTGGGCCCAGAACTCCCCCACCCCAAGGCAGGGCCTACATTAGTTGGGCTGCTTTCCAGGGCACGAGACAGGGGCTCCCACTACCCTAGCCCTGCCCTTGAGGGTCAAGGTCAGAGCACGGCCCCTCACCATGCTCCTTGGGGAGCCTGTGACGAGATCAGTCTGCTTCCCACCACCCCCCAGTCCTGTTCCCGCTGAGGTCACACTGATCCTGGCCTCACCTGGATTCAGCCTGTTTCCTGGACTCCCCCAGAGACCCCACCTCTTCGGACCTGCCTGTCTGTTGCTTCCTGGGCCCCTTCTGGAGCCCCCTCCCCTGGATGAGCTCTAACTGGTGCAAGACCGGGCCCTCCCCCCAGGGAGGCTTCCACAGCTGCTCTGCGAGACAGCTTCCTATTTCTCTCCTTCAGTGTCACCCTTGGAGGCCAGTAGGCCTCTGCCCTCACCTCCAACCCTCGCAGGCCCTTGGGCCCCAACCCAGCAGTCCTTCTTGTCCCTGCCCCCTCCTCTTTTTACCTCTGTGACCTCAGCTCCCCCGCCACCCCCCCCTTGTCCCCTCCCTGCCCCAGAACATTCTCCTGTTGCACTCACTGTCCCCTCTGCCTGGGACACACTCCCCACTGCATCACAGGGCTTCTTCCCTCCCTTTATTCCAGTTTCAGCACAAACATCACCTCCTTCTAGAAGCCTCCCCTGATCCTCCTGATAATTCACTCTCTGCCTCAGTAGGTCTTATATGGCTTGGAAGTCACTATTGGTTCTCAGGTTGTCCATCTCCCCATTAGAACGTGAGCCCCAAGAGGGCAGGGCTGTGTCCTCATGATGTCCATAGCACAGTGCCCAGTGTGTAGTGGATGCTTAGGAAGTAGCTGGATGGAGGAGGAGGAGGAAGAGGCAGCCTTTCTGGCTTCTCCACTTGGTTGCAGCACCCCTTTCCCCCAACCCATGGGATCCCTGAGGCTGGGGCCCAGTTCGTTCTAGGCCGTAGGTACCAGGTGGTAACTGTGGCAGCTCATTTATTGACAGGGCTAATAGTTTTTAAATGTGAAGGATTTACATGTCTTGAAGTCTCATGTCATCCTCGCCACGGCCCTGTGAGGCAGGCCCTGGGCAACCGAGACCCCAGGGACAAGGCCGCTGAGGGTGACAGAGGTGTGGTAACTGGCCCAGGTTACATGCAGCAGAGCTGGTGAATGTGTGGGTCTCCACCTGGCTCACCCCTTCCCGCCTGCAGTGCAGAATTCCTTTCCAGCTGCCAGAGCTTCTCCTGGGGCCCTGCGGAGGGGGGGACAAGGGTGGGGCCCCAGTCGTGGGAAAGTCTGGCCTCCACCTCTCTCCCAGCCATGTCTCTCCCCAGGAGAGCTGGACAGTGCAGACTCATGTCTCTCCTGCAGGGCCTGGAGCTGTGTCGGGTGGTGGCTGTGCATGTGGAGAACCTGCTCAGTGCCCGCGAGAAGAGGCTCACGCTGCCCCCCAGCGAGATCACACTACTCTGACCCAGCCCCCAGGCCCCTGCTGGCAGGAGGCTGGCTGTATGGTGCCAGGGGAACTACTGGGCCAGAACCTTCGGAGAGACCAAGAGGCAGTAGGGGGAGAAGTCCAAGTCCCCGGGAACCTGAGAAGACCAACTGAGAGTTGGGATGGAGTTACAGCATGCAAACCTGGGGTCAGATAGCAGGAGGAACTTCCAGGGACTGACCAGTGGGCCCTCCTGCCACCTACCACTGTGGCCTTGCCCTGACCCCCGCTGTGGCATGGTAGCCCCACACCAGAAGCCTAGGCAAACTGAACCTGCTTTCACTTCTCCTGGGGTCTGATGTTCAAATCTGTTCCATCTCCCTGTCCTAGCCCCTCATTTGTCCCCCCCATCCCAGGTGCCCTCTGTACTGTTGCTGAACTTGGATTCATGGCTCTTGGTCATTTCAGTGCAAATAAAAGGTTTGTCTGGCAGCCTTTTCTCCATATAGTTGTTGTTCAGTCACTCAGCCCATGGACTGCAGCATGCCAGGCTTCCTTGTCCATCACCAACTCCCGGAGCTTGCTCAAACTCATGTCCATCGAGTCAGTGATACCATCCAGCCATCTCATCCTCTGTCATCCCCTTCACCTCCCGCCTTCAGTCTTTCCCAGCATCAAGGTCTTTTCCAGTGAGTCAGTTTTTCGCATCTGGTAGCCAAAAGATTAGAGTTTCAGCTTCAGCATCAGTCCTTCCAATGAATATTCAGGACTGCTTTCCTTTATGATTGGTTGGATATCCTTGCAGTCCAAGAGACTCTCAAGAGTCTTCTCCAGCACCATAGTTCAAAAGCATCAATTCTTCAGTGCTCAGCTTTCTTCCTAGTCCAACTCTAACATCTATACGTGACTACTGGAAAAACCATACCTTTGACTAGACAGACCTTTGTTGGCAAAGTAATGTCTTTGCTTTTTAATATGCTGTCTAGATAGGGCTTCCCTTGTGGCTCAGCTGGTAAAGAATCCGCCTGCAATGCAGGAGACCTGGGTTCGATTCCTGGGTTGGGAAGATCCCCTGGAGAAGGGAAAGGTTACCTACTCCAGTATTCTGGCCTGGAGAATTCCATGGACTATACAGTTCATGTGGTCACAAAGAGTTGGACACGACTGAGCGACTTTCACTTCACTTCACTTTCTAGGTTGGTCATAGCTTTTCTTCCAAGGAGCAAGCATCTTTTAATTTCATGGCTGCAGTCACCATCTGCAGTGATGTTGGAGCCCCCGAAAATAAAGTCTGTCACTGTTTCCATTGTTTCCTCATCT
>NW_011494752.1:8860537-8864426 GCF_000754665.1 Bison bison bison
TGCTTTTTCGATGATCCAACAGATGTTGGCAATTTGATCTCTGGTTCCTCTGCCTTTTCTAAATCCAGCTTGAACGTCTGGAAGTTCTCTGTTCAAGTACTGTTGAAGCGTAGCTTGGAGACTTTTGACATTACTTTGCTAGCGTGTGAGATGAGTGTTTCCCCATCTATTGGCCATGAAGTGATGGGACTGATGCCATGATCTTAGTTTTCTGAATGTTGAGTTTTAAGCTAGCTTTTTTACTCTCCTCTTTCACTTTCATCAAGACACTCTTTGGTTCTTCTTTGCTTTCTGCCATAACGGTGGTGTCATCTGCATATCTGAGGTTATTGATATTTCTCTTGGCAATCTTAATTCCAGCTTGTGCTTCATCCAGCCCAGCATTTTGCATGATGTACTCTGCACGTAAGTTAAATAAACAGGGTGACAATATACAGCCTTGACATACTCCTTTCCCAATGTGGAACCAGTTCATTGTTCCATGTCCAGTTCTAACTGTTGCTTCTTGACCTACATATAGATTTCTCAGGAGGCAGGTAAGGTGTTCTGGTATTGCCATCTCTTCAAGAATTTTCTACAGTTTGTTGTGATCCACACAGTCAAAGGTTTTAGCGTAGTCAATGAAGCAAATATTTTTCTGGAGTTCTCTGTATTCTTTTCTGGAATACAGTTGCTGAGTGACTGGAAGATGAGTCTGAGGGAGGCGGCAGGAGTTGGAAGCCCAGTTATGCTCCTGAACACAGCTGTCAGCAAAGATATCCATCCTTACCTCTCCCTGCAGGCCCCTATCTCCCAACCTGGGAGGGCCACAAAAGACTTGAGAGTGGTAGAGAGAGAGGGATGTCCCACATGTCAGTGGCCGAGGAGGCAGAAGTCTGGGAAAAGGTTTCCCAGAGAATGGGATGTTGGGGTTGGGTTTTGAAGGATAAGTAGGAGTCTGCTAGGAATAGATGGAGGAGAGGAAAATGAACATTCTAAACAGAGAAAACAGTGTTTATTCCTTACTGTATCCTTCAAAGCCTAAGACAATGCCTAACACAGAGTAGGTGCTTACAAAACATTTGTCACGTGAATGAAAGAGTAACTGAATGAATGTTGATGGAGAGTGCTAGTGCTTTGAGGAACTTGTTGGGGAGTGGAGCACTAGGCTTGGGAGAGGAAGACTGGAGGGGTGTGTGGGGTCATAATCGGCTGGCGCCATAGTGTCAGAGGAAGGATTTATTTATTCATTCAGTACCTATTAAGCACCCACTGCATACCAGGCAAATGCCAGGCACTGGGAGTTGCTCACAGTCACTCATAGTTAGTGGCTCTGCCCAGGTGAGAGGCCTCTTGGGATGTGAGTGAGGCCCCAGCTGAAGTGCATGGGACAGGGAGGAGCCTCCGGGCCCAACCCTGGGCACACTGCAGATTTATGTGGTAGGTGGTGACAGGTCTGAGTTTTGAAAGGTTTGTCGCACAGAATCAGATAACCAGAACACCAGAACTTTGGAATTTCAGGATCTGGGTCTTAAGGGTGAGGCTCCTGTTTTTACAGCTCTTCTGGTGCTTCTGTGGCGGCAGCAGCAGGTCGACTCTTCGTCAGAGCTAACGACCCCAAGAGGTAGAGTGGAAAAACTCAGGGGTGGCAGGAGAGTCAGATCACTCTGTATCCCCCAGTCCCAGGAAGACAGGAATTCCAGGTGGTCGTGGGGAGAGCAAGAACCGAAGAAACCCAGCCCCTGGTGCCCGGCCTGGTGTGGGGTGAGAACAGGAGACATGTCTGGGAGGTGTGGAAGCCTGACACACTCTCATCCTGTCTTCCTGGGGTAACTGAGACCCCAGAGGTGAAAGGGGCCACTAATTGGCCTGGCCTAGAGGCAAACACAGGCAGTCTTGTTCCAGAGCTTCTCCCTTTCCACTGAGGCTTAGATGGGAGAGAGAAGGGCCCTGACTGCAGAGCATGGGAAAGCCACCCAGAGGGGGTGTCTGGGAGCCCTGAAAGAGGAGGTGACTCCCACATTTGTCCAGTGAGTGAAGCACTGGGGGGCTCTGGCAGGACTTTCTGACGACTGAGGTAGTGAACTCCCTGCCACCAGGTGTGTGAGCAGAGTCCAATGCCCCCTCTTGGAGGGTGGTTGAGAGGTGGGTGCTGGGCTTCTGAAGGGCCTGAGCCCTTGCAGCCACACTGCCAGTATGTAGGTAAAGGGGCCCTACCTAAGCCTTCACCTAGAATGGCCCAGACATGACTAGAACCCGAGCCTAGCTCCCTGGCTCTGGCCTTGCCCACTGGCCACCTTCTCACCACGTGCATCTGCCTTCCTGCCACTACTACAAGTGATGCCCACCAGCTTGAGTCAGAAAAGGCCAGGAGCCATTCTCTACAGGCTCGGTGCCTGTCCCGTCTCCCTTACACCTGCTGCTGCTCTCAAGGGGGTTAGGGCCAGAGTCCCAGGTGTCCAGGCCTTCCCATCCCACTGGCCCTGCTGGCCTGGCCTTGCCAAGTTACCCCACGACAGGCCCCACTTCACAGCAGAGACCGTTAGGCCCTCAGTTTAGGACGTGGAAACAGGCCCCCAATGGAGGCCAGTGGTCCTCTCTGCTTAATGGACAGGATATGGGACTGCATCTCAGCCGCGCACCCACCGCACGTGTGGGCACTGATGTCATTCCCGCCTCCAGAGCTTGTCGGGGTCCTAAGCCGGAGGTAAAGGTCCAAAAACACGCCTGCCGGGTCGCAGGGTCCGGAGCTCAGGCCCTGACCAGAGGGGACGGTGGGTGGAGAGGGCGCAGGGACAATGGGGCGGGCGCACAACGGTCGGAAAGGAGAGACTACGAAAAAAAAAAAAAAAAGAAAGAAAGGAGAGACTACGAAACCCAAGATGCATTTCATTCCAGAGAAAATCTGGGGATGCTGCTAGAGGAGTGAACCAAGCCTCCAAAAACTACAATGAAGGCGCGGGTGGGAGGGACTGGGCCCAGGAGCGTGACCACGCGAGTAGGCCTGCGGGTCTGGCGGGGCCTGGAGGGTCTGAACAAAGGGCTAGGCGCCCGGTAGAGCCCCGACTCCCGGGTCCGAGGTCCGTGCTCCAGTCCCGTCTCCCCGCCATCCCTGGGGCACCCTGCCCAGAAGGGCCGCGCACGCGCCGCCGCCTGGACGTGACTCGGGCAACGTCCACGCGGAGAGGCGGCGGGGGTGGGGGTGGCATCTGCGGCGGCGGCCGTCGGACAAGGGCACTCGGCCGGAGCTCTTGACCCAGCAATCCGAGTGTTCCCTTGCGCGCAAAGGGCTTCACTTCGGTCGCGTCTCCACTCAGGCACTCTTTTAGCCACCCGGTCATCCTTCAGGGGTCCTTGCATCCCGCTCGCGGCTAATTAGGGGGATGGACGCAGTAGCCAAGGCGACCGTCGGATGGACAGGCGTGCGCGCCAACCGACTTCCGGAAGCTGCCGTCTGGTCCCGCCCGGCCCGTGGCGGGTGGCCCAATGACAGAATCAGAAGCGCCAAAGGGGCGGTGCCCGGGCAGCCTTGCTTGTGGCGGTTCCCCGGTGATTGCGCGCTGGGGTTTGAGGCGTTTTTGGTCGTTCGGACGATGCCGTGACGCAGCGTGGCGACAGCGTTGGTGGCGTGAGCGCATTCCTGTGGAGGGAGCCCTTCGGCCGCGTGGGTGGCGCGGCGAGGAGGCAGGCTGCTGTTTGGGGCGTTCGCGGACCCCTTCAGTGGGTGGGGGAGGGGCCGCGGACGGCAAGCGGCTTTCGTCTGCGCGTGCGCCTACCTCTCCGCTGACCCGGCCGCACGCACGCGCATGCTCTGTGCGCGCGGAGCCGCGGTGGCCGGCTGTACTGCGCGTGCGCTCGGAGCAGTTCGCTGAGGAGCGGCGCTGGCGGACGTCGGGCGGGCGGCCGTGAC
>NW_011494752.1:8865100-8865669 GCF_000754665.1 Bison bison bison
GGGGTCCGAGTCCTCCGGGTACTGGCGCCCGGAGCCAAGCGCAAGTACCCGGAGGACTCGGACCCCGAGCGCAGCGACTTCGAGGAGCAGCAGCTGCAGAAGGAGGAGGAGGCACGCAAGGTGAAGAGCGGCATCCGTCAGATGCGCCTGTTCAGCCAGGACGAGTGCGCCAAGATCGAGGCCCGCATCGATGAGGTGGTGTCCCGCGCCGAAAAGGGCCTGTACAACGAGCACACGGTGGACCGGGCCCCGCTGCGCAACAAGTACTTCTTCGGCGAGGGCTACACGTACGGCGCGCAGCTGCAGAAGCGCGGGCCCGGCCAGGAGCGCCTCTACCCCCCCGGCGACGTGGACGAGATCCCCGAGTGGGTGCACCAGCTGGTCATCCAGAAGCTGGTGGAGCACCGCGTCATCCCCGAGGGCTTCGTCAACAGCGCCGTCATCAACGACTACCAGCCTGGCGGCTGCATCGTGTCCCACGTGGACCCCATCCACATCTTCGAGCGCCCCATCGTGTCCGTGTCCTTCTTCAGCGACTCCGCGCTCTGCTTCGGCTGCAAGTTCCAGTT
>NW_011494752.1:8865769-8885658 GCF_000754665.1 Bison bison bison
AAGAGCCGCGGAGCTAGAAAACTATCCCCAGGGCACCTTTGTTGAGATCGAGGACTTGACCCGAGAACTAGTCTAAAGGCATTTTTCCAGAAGGCTAATTTTAAGAGTCTCTTAACGTTCCTCATTTGAACAAGTCACTTTTCCATTTGGGGTCTCCAGCTCCAAGTGTGTGTGTTTTTAAGAAAATTTGTTGGAATTACTGCCTAACAGTCAGCCCAAGTCTGCCGTTTCTGGTCTGTCAGAGAACGTGTTCGTGGATTCCTTAACAGAGGAGATCCTCACAGAGGAAGGCCCCAGGAGGATTTAACTGATGGTGCTCTCCATTCCCAGGAGGGGGAGTGGCTGCCCTGGAGCTGAACACATCAGTGGTTGGGCCAGGAGAACAGACTTAAAACGCAGCCCCCCTTGGCTGCAGAAGAGCCCACTGCTGCTTTGTAAGATGTGCCTGTAATCAGGACCAGATGAAACACAGTAAAGGTTGTCTTTTTGCGTGGTGTTTGGCTGTGTAGTTGTGTCAGCACAACTTGGGCTCTCGGCCTGTTTTCATTCCGGGATCCTGCTGAGAATTACCTCCGTTCCCTGGTCCCCGGGAGGAGATTGCCTGCTGGAACACCTTTGCTGTTTCTATGAAGCAGAAAATGTATTTGAAAGCTGCCTCTTTCCGGTACTGAAACAAGCACATCTAGCGATGTACATAAGTAATCCCCAAAACCTCTTAGGAGATCTAGATTGCGGCTATTCAGAGCGGCTTGGTTGACCACCAGATTCTAGTACAGGATCAGGACACACTGTGGTTTTGTTGTGAGCCGTTTTACCTCTGAAGTTCAGTCAGTGCCATAAGCCACTGTCATGGGTAGAAACAGGGTCATTGGAGTTCTCTTAACATCATGAGGCAAGTCTTCTGTGTTCATTGAGGGGAGCAGCAGAGCCGAGTGATACCAAGGTCTCCCCAAGGGAAAGTTGGGAAAGTTAGCAGCAGAAGCAGTGCTTTGGCTTCATTGTGCATCAAAAAATAGAGGGCCACTTACCTCTCAGGTGCCCACTTGTCACCTGGACCCTGAGCTTCTTAGATCTGTGTGGTGCTTCCAGATTGAAGTCTTAGTGGAGCCCTGTAGGATGGGATTTCCAGGGCAGACTCTCCCAGGTGGCCTGCTGTGTGAGGTAGTTTGGTGCCTGACTTCACTGAAGGGCTCTCTGTCCTAAAAGGGTTTCACTCAAGGGCCATTTGGTCTCTTCATGGGATACTGGTGTCTCACATAATCACAGAATCTATGGGTTGTCAGCTCAAGGTCTCATAGTGGTCTGATGTGTAAAGGGTAGGGGCACAAGAGGCAGTTTGTGACTTTGAGAGTCCCTTTTCCTCCCACACACGCACTCCCTGTATTGAAGAGAAGTTTCAAGTTCTTAAAGTGCAGGTCTGTTAGTGATCAGCAGCAGGATTGCATCACCAGGAAAATTTTCTTCATCTTTTCCTTAGAAGAGTATACAGTCTTGAGGCTTTCCCAGTCCCTTCCTCCTGGGTTCTGACTTGGCTGAGGAGTCAGCGTGGGAGGCTCAGCCCTGTCCTGAAAAGTGCTGCCCCAGGGCTTTGAACCCAGCTGCCCTCTCATTTACTTTGGCATCTTGTGGGCGTTCTCCAAGCCGGCTTTTACGCCTGTGAGTGGGGTTGATGTCAACTTCCAAGGCCTGTTAGAACTAAATCTGGTGATTTAGTGTCTCCTAGAGGGCCCAGCACTGGGTGGGCCCTTACCTGGGTCCTTTCATACACAGGATGACAAGTGTTCCCCTGCTTCTTGTGGGAGAGCCTTTAACAGGGTTCTTCCCCTCATGGAGCTCTTGGCCCGGGGGAGGCCACAGACGGTTAGTGACCGCCCAGGAAAGTAACTGCAGGAATCTACTCTGGAGGGTGAAAGCTTTCAGGAGGAAGTAAGCGGCAGCTTGAAGAGTGACTTGGAGGTGACTGGGAGTAAGCCAAGCAGAGAAGGTTTGGGTGGAGTGAGCGGTTGGGAAGTAGCTGTAGGTGAGGAGCTATGGCTCGAGGCTGACTAGGGGCAGATGGCCCTCATTATAGTTCTCAGAGCCAACCTGGACCTGAGGGCAGGGGCTTTGGTGCGGCTGCCTCGATGAAGCTCTTAAGTCCAAGCTTCTCGGCAGCACTGCTGTTGGCATCTGGGCCGGTTCGTTACTTGTTGCTGGGGGCTGTCCTTTGTGGTGTAGAATGTTTAGCAGGATCCCCGCCTTCTGTCCACTGGGGCTGGAAGCACCTTCTGTGACAGCGAAGAACATCTCTAGATGTTGCCCTATGTCTCCTGCGGGTAAAATGTTCCCCAGTGGAAAGCCACTACTCTTGGGCTCTGGACACCCCCACTAATTTAAGCCCTCCAGGCCCTGCTCGCTTAGCTTTCTCAGCTTGCTTGCTGTGCAGGTGGGTGAACACCTGCCTATTGGTGGTGCCTCTTCAAGTCCTGCTTGGGCTCTTCCCCAGGTTGGTGGGAGAGGAGCTTGCATTCACTTCCCAGTGTATCCCAGCCCAGAGCTGTGAGCTGCCCATAGGAAGGGACTGGTGAAGACAGTGGTTCTGTACAGATGGGGAGGGTTCTAGTCACTCTCATCTGACTCAGGCTTGTGTTGTTCATGGCAGTGGGGGGTGTACCCGTCCAAGGCAACGTGGCAGGAGTACAGTTTTGTATTTAACAGTTGTTGGCATGGATTTCAGTGTGTGGCAAACATTGATTCAGCAATGTCCAAATGTGGGTATTTAGAGCAATGCCTCACAGACCCTTCTGGAAGTGCTTTTCTAACCTTTCCATGTTGGGCCTCAATAGGTCCTCTCTTAATGTGGTTTTCTAGGGAAATAAATATCTTTTATATTTTCTTTTTATATATCAGTTCATCCCATATTCCTTCTCCTGTTCTCTGTATAGTAAATGGCAGATTAAAACAGATTTCAGTTGGATTAACTGGAATAATTACAAGGCTAATTGCTTACTTGCGCTATTTTTAATCACTGCTTCTTGGGTTGTGGTTGTGGTGGCCACGTGCCCAAAGACCCAGGCCTGTCTGAGGTGGCAGGGTCGCCCGGCCACAAGACATGCTGTGGTGAGCACAGCCTGTGACCTCTAGATAACAGTTGATGTTGGGTGGAGTGGGCACCCTGTCAGTTCTGGGCAGAGGACTGATTTTGTTAAGCTGGTTGAAAGCAAAATTTAGCTTTCTGGCTTAAAATAGTCAGGAATGTAGGGCAGATAGGTCTGGGCCACATCTCTTGTGTGGAGTCTTCTGATTCCATGAGAGGGGGAGGGACCTCAGGGGGAAGTCAGGGCTGTTTATTCTCAGGAGGAGTTCTGGGCCAGGTGTGTTGGCTGGCCTTGGTTCTCCCAGGCCTGACTAGAAGGCAGAGGGCAGCAAAGGGAAGGAAGCAGGTGGGCTGGTGACAGTCTCAGTCATGAAGCTCAGCGGAAGCTCTAGAGAGCCATTTTCAGCTGGGCAGTTGGTGTGTGGCTGATGCTAGCTACTCAGAGGCAGGGGTTCATCTTTGTGCACTTCTTCTCTGGGAGTGGTGGGAACACCTGTATCCTTTGCCGAGGTCGGTGAGGCCCACTCAGACAGACTGGACCTTGTCCCTGGGAAACACAGATGGGCTTTTCTTCCTCTCCCTCCTCACCGCGTTCCCACCCAAAAAGCAAAAACCGGCATAGTGGTGACACTGAAACCAAGAGTTTGATATGAGTTCCAGTGCCACCACTTTAGCTGTTGGCCTTTGGGCAGGTTACTTAATCTCTCTGGCCCTTAGTTTGCCTCCGCATTGTAGGGCTATTGACATCCTAGATCTGTTATGGAAGATTGACTCTCTTTCACACTACTGAAGCTTGAGGTTTTGGTAGAGAGTCTGGAGATGAGCTGCTTCTGTGCTCAGCTGTGTTCTATTTATACCTTGATGTGTACAGAATTGGGACTTGGAGCGGGTTGACTGCCTTCATTCTGGGTTCAGAAAGCCCCAGGACTGCTTCATCGTAGTGGCTATGTGTCTTCTAGGGGTTCAGGTGTGGTTATAACTTGAGCCTGAGTTCACAGTTCTGCTTCTGTGCCCAGGAGGCTAGCCTGCTGCCCCTCCCCTCCCCCCTCCCTAAGCTTCAGGGAGGTCTTGTAGGCCTCTCACAGGTGAGGCAGGTTCATGAGGGCTGCCAAAGCAGCTAGCCCCCATTGGAGGGAGGCTGTCATCAGGCAGTCCCTCCATCTCTGGTTCTGTCTGCCCTGAGCAAAACCGTAGTAGATGGGCAATGGCAGCCACCTTGGAACTGTGCCTTAATAAATCTGTGTGCAAGGCTGTCCCCTTGAGGAGAGGCGTGCAGTCCTGCACAGTCCCTTATAAAGAGTCTTCCAGACTCCTCTGACCTGCACCTAATCCTCTGAGGAAGGACTAACTTAGTGCAGTCTCTGAGTCTTCAAGGCAGCAGAAACATCGAGCTCAACACAGATGTCATTTACCATCTGCTGCAGGCAGAGATGTGGAAGGCCTTTGCAGAGCTTTGTCTTGTAGGGAAGACAATTGCCACAAGCCCGAACAGTAGTAATTAAGAGACTTGGGTGAGCGGTTTGGGGAAACCCAGCCTAGAGGGTTGAGCAGAGCTTCCCAAGGGAGGAGAGACTCTTGAAGAATCACTCTAAGGTGCAGCGTGGTGGGTGGCAGCCAGGCTCTGGCTCTGTGTGCTGGTGATGCACTGGTCACTGCTGCGTAGAGAGGGCTGTGAAGGGCCCTGTCCAGGGGCATACCATCCCGAGGTGCTTCCTCCTCTCTCCCTGTGAAAACAAAAGGGTGGGAGGCGCCAGCACTTTTCTTCATGCCAAGGGTAGGACTGGACCCAGGGCATATTAAATTTCAAGTTGGTGGAATAGGACTTTCAAACAGTTTCTCTTGTAGCCAGTAGGTTCCTTGGCAGTAAATAATTTCCTTTGGTCTCTGCTGAACCATTTCTGCTGAAATTCAGACCGAAGAGCTTCCATTGATCAGGACTTTGAGCCTCCTACTTACAGTGGAGCCTGATACTGAGGAGGGGTCAGTAGGTTGTGTCAGAAGTTCAGGAAAACCAGTGCTAGTGAGCTGTTGAGGTGGAGTCTGTGCAGTACCACCTCTGTCCTAGTTCTGAGGTTGGGCTGGGTGGCAGGAACCTGGCCTGGCTTGCAGAAAGAATTTCTGCAGCCTTTGGGAGGTGGGGACAGGTAAAATTTGATCAGCATCTGGATTTGCAGCCTCTGTGTTATGGGATGCAATTCCTTGTTGAAGATGGGAAGTCAGGGCCCTTGGCAGCTCCTGTAGCCAAGTCAGACAGGTTAGTACCACTAACCTGTTAGCACAAGTTAGGTCCTTCCTGTTAGCACAAGGAAGGTTGCCTGCAGCCGGTACTACAGATGTTGGCCATAGAGATGTGCCTTGGATTGCTTTTTGGAAAGTCCTGGATTTACATGGGACTGTCTCACAGCCCATACCTGTGCTTCCCCAAAGTGAAGTGACAAGAGTGCACAGGACAAGGTCTAGAGCTCCCAGCTCTGGGAGGGGCCCAGGAGGCCTCTGCTGCAGGCAGAGCCTGGATCTAGGTGGTCCAGGGCCCCTGGCTGGTGTCAGCTGCTTGGTAAATGTGGGGTGCCAGGCACCCCACATTGTCTAACTGAATTCTCACAGTCGTCCTGCAGGTGGACCTCCCACTACTCCTCTCCAGGGTGCCAACCAGGAAGACCTAGGACGTAATTCTCCTGGACGAGAGGAGGCACTGACCTCTTTTTAAAATCTTAGCATGAGTCACCACTAAGGAGTCATAAGTCATAGAACACAACCACACCAGCACCTGAGAACCTGCTGCTGTCCCTGCACATGGAGGCACTGAGGGTTCAACCCAGCATGCAGCTCAGCTGAGGTGACAGAGCTCAGGTTCTTCCCAGGTCCCTTCAGCTACGGCATCCTGTATGGCATTTCTCTCTGGGCCTCCAGATATTAATAGGTGTTATTTGAGAGAACGTTCTTTGGTCAGTGCTCAGTTAAATGAAGTCAGCAGATTCTTTTGCGGTAGTAATTCTCAGATCCTTTAACGTACCAATGCTTTTTTAAACTCATTAGTGTTTTCAGATTGATTTGACTGTGGATATTTGTCTGTAGTTTCTCCTGGGACTGTTATTTACAGAGAATATGGAAAAACTGGCTGAGGAGCAGCTCAGAGGGGAAAATTCCTAACATAAGGGTCCTTTCCTCCCACCTTCAGCATGGCTTCAAATCAGATCTTCGTATCAGGCGTGGTTCTTTCTTGGACTTCATTTGCTCTTGCATCCAGTTCTTGCCCAAGTTGGGGGAGCCTGGCCATTTTGAGAAGTCCTTCAGAGACCTGCTGTGTTTCTGACAGCTGAGAAGGAGCTGACTGACTGCTGAACACAGGATTGGTGGGGGGGCAGGCCAGGGGACCCTGAACAGGAGGAGGAGGCCTGTGGCTGAGTGTCTTTTTGGCTGTGGCACTCCTTGTGCTCAGTTGGGTAACTTGGGGTTGGGGGTGCCTTTTGGCTGCCGGGTCCCCAGTGAGGGCATGTGCTCAGGGAGCCGAGTTTGCTTCCAAAGTTCCAAGTTGGAGAGACATTAGCTGTGAAGAGGACAGCCATCTACCCACACTCACTGGTCTGAGCAGTTTTAAAAATCATGTAGCTTGATGAAAATAAATAGATACTTGAGTGTGATGGGAATTCTTAAAACATTCCAAATACGGCTGTCATCGGGATTTTGGATCCCCTAAAAAAAAGGCTGTGGAAAGCTTTTTTTTTCTAAGTAGACAAATTCTCTTTTTGCCGTAGTTCTCTCTGGTGACTCAGTGCTATCAGTGTCTGCTTTGGTCTCCTCTGCCAGCCCAGGGGTGGGGTGGGGGGAGGGGATGCGGTTCTTCTCCCCGTGGTCTGGCCTGAGTCATTCTGCCTGCCTCCAAAGCCACTCAAGGTGTGCCCTCTCGGGGGCCCTTTGAAAGGGCTTTTTGCTTGTGCAAGGAGATTTCCTTCTGGGCTTCTGCTTCAAGACCCACCTTTACCTCATCCCAGGTTTTCCCTTAATGATTTCTGGGCAGAAATATCATGAATCTTAACACATTATTTCCTTCTGTGTAGATCCTTGAACCTCTTAAGTAAGGGGGCAGAGGGTGGCCATAAGACCAGGACCCTATTTCTGCCCCCCCACCCGTGGGATCTTTGGTTCTCCATCCATGCTCACATGCTATTTCTTTTCAGTGGATACGCTGCTGATGAAATCACCCACTGCATCCGGCCTCAGGACATCAAGGAGCGCAGAGCGGTCATCATCCTCAGGAAGTGAGTGCCCTGGTGTCTGGCTCCCTCTGTCAGTAGCCCTCAGTGTGAGGGCTGAGCAAAAGCACACACTCCCAGGGTTTGTGACCTGGGTCTTGAGACAGGGTTTGGGGAGTATTCCTCCCGACCCTGCCTCTCCCACCTCTTCCTTTCCCTTCCTCCTTGGTTCCGATCTGTTGCGTGTGCGTTTCACTGAATATTTTTAGGTGTGCCTCAGCAGCTTGCTGTAAAGTTGCCTGAGTTTTCACTTCTGTGAGGAGAAGGGAGTGAGGAGAGGGGACGAAGGTAAGTGGCTGGCTGTGTGTTCAGCAGGTGTGTGCCTTGTGGCTGTCCCTACTCTTTGGCCGGGGGTCAGGGAAGCAATGATCAACATGGCCAATCCTGGCATCTCCAGCACTTTCGTGTGTGTGTTCACAAGCGGTGCTTGGACTGAGCTGTGCAGACACTGGGTCAAGACAGTCCTCCCTGGATGGAGGCTGGCATCTTGAGAGGCTGGCTGATTGCTCAGGTTGTGTGGAAATCAATGAGCAGGGCGGGGCCAGTGCCTAGACCCAGGCTGGAACAGAATGTCCTATAACTTGTCTTATTTTTTTAAAATTAACCTTATTTTTTAGAACATATTTAGATTTATAGAGGCATGCAGACAGCAGAGTGCACTCTGTCCCCTCCTGGTAACGTCTCATGTCAGTGTGGCACTTTCATCACAGTCGGGAAACCAGTAATGACCTGGACGATTAACTCAAGTCCATCCTTTATTCACACGTCCCGGTTCCTCCTCACGTCCTCTTCTGTCCCAGAAGGACATTTGGTGGTCATGTCACTTCTGTGTCACACCTGCTGTGATACCTTTTCAGACTTGCCTAACTCGTAATAACACTGACCTTATTTGTGGTAACAATGACCGGCCAGGTATATGGCAGAAGGCCCTCAGCGGGGGAGTATGCAGTGTTGCCTCATGCACACTGGTTGTGGGTTTGGCAAGGAGGCCGCAGAGGGGCAGTGCCCTTCTTGTCACATCACTACCCGGGCACAGGGCCTTCCATTGTCCACACTGACCTCAAGCGCCTGGCTAGGGTGATGATGTTGGGTTTCTACCTCTACAGTCACTGCTGCCCCCCTGTCCACGCTGTCCTCTCAGCAAGGACGTCGCTATAGGTGGCCCACACGTGAGGAGTGGGGGCTGAGTGCCACCTCCTTGAAGGCCACTCGGGATCTTCTGCAGGAGATTGTTCTGTCCCCCTTGTTTACTTCGTTCTCTCATTTCCTGATGGCAGCATGGACTCATGGTATCTATTCTGTGCTCAACTTGTTTCCCCTTTGGCCACTGTGCATCCTCACTTCCTGGCCTACCATCTTTCTCTCTAACTTGAGTTTGTGACTTCACCATCTTGGCCCTTTGGGTCCAGACTCCAGAGTATTGTGATGGTGACGTCTTCAGCGTGGCTCTGCCACTTTGCCAGATCAGAACATTGAGTCTGTCATGTGTAGAATGGAGCTGTGGACGGTCCTGCGGTGCAGGTACAGCCCTGGGCGCCAAGGGGAGCACCAGACAGCGGTCAGCCTGGCAGCCTCTCTCCTCTGGCCTAAGGATATTCCCAGAATCCATCAGAAGAAGGTTTTTCATCTGTCTTTATGCTTGCATTTCCTGTGGTTCCCAGTGTATTCCAGAATCCATGACCTGAAAATGAGGCAGCTGAGTGTCGCTCCTCTCTGGCCTCCCTCCCCAGTGATTTCTTGTCAGATGTGCCTGGGACCTCCAAGAACAGCCGGAGATAGGTTTTGTTTGGGAACCGGGGGTGGGGGGAGTGGAACCAACACGATGCCTCCCATTGTCCCTCCCAGCCCATCATGATAGCCTGTACAGGGAGCTCTTCACTGGAGGTGCGGGTGAAAGTGGCCAGAGTCCGAGTCATCCTTCCTTGGGTGGTGGCTCCTGTACCTGGCTGCCCGAGCTGTGTGCTCGGGCTCGGTGGGCTAGGAGTCTGCACTCTGGCCAACTGAGCCCTTGCCAGTGTTCTGACCTTGGAGAATGGCTGCTGTGGGTAACTGGGGCTCTTTGACCTTCTGACCTGAGTGGGCCCAGGAGCCAGCCAGGGACTGGGCTGGAGGACAGAAGCACAGACCTTGGAAAAGGGGCAGAAAGGGATGGGTGGATGTGCAGGGCTACTGAGGTATGCAGTGGCCAACTGTAAGCAGCTAACCTGGGGAGCAGAGAAGAGGAGGCCCGTGCTGTCACCTGCTGAGTGAGAGTCAGGTCCTCTCAGCGTCTGGGCTGTTGACTGCTCCTCGCTGCCATTAAAGGACCCGCAGCTCCAAGGATGGCCTGTGAGCTGATGTCCCAGGCTCTTGAAGCAGCGGCCTCTGTTGGGATTACTTTCCCTTCGAACACGGTCACCTTCTGATCCACAGCCACCCCACTCCCCACGCAAATGACCCACATCTACACACTGAAAGTTGGTTAATCTAGCTGTCCTTCAAGACTCAAAGCTCAGCCATTTTGACACTCGGAAAGCAAAGGAGGCTGGGAGAGCCGTGTTCATCTGGGCCCTGGCACTGAGGTAGTCCAGAGGACAGCTCTTGGCAGTGAGGAGCAGCACCAAGTGGAAAAGGACAAGGTGGCAACTTGATGGAGAGGGGAGCATCCTGGCTTAGGCGCTGCCAGGGGTCACAGATGTGGCCTTGTTGGGTGTCCTTGAGTAAGGTCCCCTCGGGTGGGCTCTGGGCACTGAGCCCCGCCCTGTTCCCTGTAGGTAGGTGGGGGAGCCAGCACTGCCTTCTCCTGGGTTTGGATAAAGATCACACAGGCTGCTGAGAGTGGGCCTGGGGGCTCTGTCACCACTTCAGGCTGGTCAGCACTGGGGTAGTCTTTCTAAAGCCCTCATGGGGGAGATGGGCAGATGGTGGCCAGGTGCTTTCTGATTCAGCAAAACACGGCTCCTTTGCAGGTGGGTAATGCTGAGTCTTCACTCAGGACGTGGTGTCGTAGTTTCTTGCCTGGAGGCTGGGAGTGACCTTAGGAGAGCCTCCCTGAGTGCATTTCTCAGGCTGCAGCTCAGTGTGATAATGTGTTGGGGTCACAACAAGTAAATGGCTGAGTGCGGCTTTGGACCCTGGTTTCCTGGTGCTGGCTCTTGTGGCCGGCGGTGGTTTGCATAGTGGAGCACCCTGAGCCCCACCCTGGGGTGGGTGCTGTGAGTTGAGAGAGTCTGGAGCCTCATACAGAAGGGCTTTCTTGCCTCTGCTGTACTGGTAGAGAACGGGGGGCTGAGGGTATTTTAAGTGGCAAGGGGGCTACCCTCCAGGATGTGGGGTAAGGTCACAGCTGCAGGTCAGTCAGCCCCTCAGTGCCCCCAGGCTCCTGGCATGTTGCTGTTTCCTAGCCCTCCCAGTGCAGGTTTCCCAGCTGATGGGTTGGGGTCATGGCAAGGATGTTGTGCTCAAGTCAGGTGCAGCGGGAGGAGGGAGAGCCCAGGCGCAGGGAGGCCTGTGTCTTTAGGAAGGGGGCAGGAAGCCCTTACCAGGGCTTCAACTAGGGGATCACTGCACGCCTGTCATCTGGGCCCTGTGGCATGGCTGGGCTCTGTGGAGCCCTGCCTCCTGGGGCTCTGGCTTAAGCTCGTGTGGTGTGGTGTGGTGGTTGCTAGGCTGCATGACTGGAGGAAGCTGCCCTCAGGGCCTGGATGTTCTATAGGCCTGGGTCCAGGGGCCAGTCTGCTGGAAGCCCAGGACCGTGTATGTGCTTGGGCTGCTTCTCTCTTTGGGGAACTGCTCAGGTATCCTTCTGGCCCCCTGACCACAGCAGGCTGCTGCAGCACCTGTCTGAGGACTGCTGGTGGTCCTGCTGGGGGAGGGACAGGGCATGGGCTAAGTCTGATGCTTAGAGCGGCCAGGGCACTCGAAGATGAGGAACACTCAAGACGTACCTGCCTTGGTACCCCAGTCTCCTTGCCCCCTTGGAAAGGCCAGGCTTTGTGGCACAGGTCACATTGGGGCCAGAAGTCACAGGTGGTTGGCAGCGGGGCCTGAAGAGCAGACTGTTTCCCCGTCTCTGAGAAGCCGTGGTCCACCTCCAGGGACTGCTCTCAGCTCTACCGCAGTGAGGAGGCCCACCTGGGCCTCAGGGGAACCCGGGATAGCAGCTGTGGACTGAGTCCACTGACTGGGTCTCTGATTTTGCGTTCTTCCCCAATCTGAGGGCAGTGCCTGGGACAATCAGCCCTTTCCTTTTCCTCTCAGGTCATGTGTTAACGTGTTCCATTAATGTTTGGCCATGCTCCGTTGGTTCTGGCTTCCCCCGTACGTACAACCAATCTATGCTTTGTCTTGGGAACTCTCCTGACACACCTGGGGTGCCTTGCTGTGACCCCTGGACGTTGACTCAGATCTATAAGGAAGATCTTTGTTTCTTCTACCACTGGAGGAGGCCCAGACCTCATAGCTAGAACTGGGCTTTCTGCCTCCAAGCTTGTGGCTCTGTCCACTGAATCCTGGCCTGTGCCCTGGCCTTGGCTGCCCTTTAAGAGGGGTGGGCTCTGAAGGTGGGCTCTGGGCTGGAGGTCTGGCTCTAGCCTGGCTTCCTGCAGCTTGGTGGCTGTTGGAAGTAGAGCTCCTCCATTGGTTGTGAGATGTACTTGTCATAGCCTCTAGGGAGTGTCAGGAGCCCTTCAGGGCCCCAAGCTCGTAGATCCCCAGAGTGGCTGGGGAGACTGGCTCCTGGTAGAGCCACCTCTGATCACCCCCTCCCTGTGGGCTGATGTGACAGTGGTGGAGTGCAGGTGTGGGAAGTTGCCCTTTCCTGTTCTTCTCTCAGGCAGCTAGAGAGAGAGCTGGCCCGTGGGCCCACAGTGAGGGCCCCCCACTGTTCAGGCCGGCCGCCGTAGTCCCAGCAGCTCAGGAAGGTAGTGCCCACAGGCTCAGTGACTGCCAGCCCTATCTGCGTGGCAGGGTGTGCCTTCTAGCCCCAGAGGTATGGGCCAGACTCTCCTCTGGCCGTCTGCACTCACCTGACGAAACTACCCAGTGGTTCTGGGCCCTCAATCCTGCCCACACAGGCTTTCCTGCCCGGGGGTGTGCTCCCAGCTCCACTTCTTCCCAGTGCCCCTGGCCCTGAAGGAGGCAGCTTGTCTTGGGTCTCTGGACCCTGAGAACTGAGAGAAGCCTTTGCTCAGAAGGGGAGGGATGTGACTAGCTTGACTCTGAGGGCAGCTTCAGGGTGCATCTTCCTCTTGCTACCAGGTCCTGTCGCCTGGGGTCCCCAGAGGGGAGGCTGAGACTGGTGGGCCAGTGTAGCCACGCTCCTCTGGCTTCTCCATCTAAGAGGCCAAAGCAAAGGGACAGGGACACTGGCCCTGCCTTCCTGTCCACCAGTTTGAGTCTGATGACATCAGAATACTGGTTCCCTGATGCAAAGGCGTCCCCTGCTGACCTCCAGAGAGTTACCCCAGCCCAGGTTTGGAGCCCTGTGGCTCCTACTTGCCAGGCCTGGAGTCACACCTAGACTAGCGCTCTCTCAGGACTTCCAGGACACATGACCTCCCTCCTCACCCAGTTTTCCTGTCTATTGTGAGGACTGGATGCAGTTGTTCCCAAGAACCCAAAGCAGCTCTCACGTTCCCTTCTGCTCTCTTCCCCCAGTGTTCTCGGGGAGGCTGTCCTTTGAGTCCTGCCTGGCCACAGCACCTTCTTCAGGACCCAGTTGCCTTTTGTGCCCAGCAGCCCATGGCAAAGGTGCCTTCAGGGCCTCCTGCCAGCTGCACCCCCGGCTTCTCTTGCCACCTGACTTGCTGGCTGTCTCTGATCACACAAAAGACCTCAGGCTTCTCAGAGGCTTCCCATACCAGCTTCCCCCTGGCCTGACATCATAAAGGACTCGATCGCTGCCTTGGGCTGCTCCCCACCCACCTTCTCCATCCTTTCTTCCTGCGTCTTTGACTAGGCAGTGTGTTCCAGTGCTTGGTGGGGGCTTTGCCTTCAGAATCCCTCTGACCTTGGCTTGGTCAATGTTCAAGAACCAGCAAAGGCTACCAGGTGGCTGTGGTGGGACCAGAGCTATGAGTGAATGTGGAGCTGGGCCTAGGCCTCTTTGGGCTCTGCCTCTGTTCGCTTCCAGCCCTTCCACACGCTGGACCTGGGGACCTTCCTGTCGGGTCTCCAGGCAGGGGTAGGCATGTCTGGGAGTGTGGGATCCCCAGTCCTCTGGCAGGTGCAGCACACATCCCCAGAGGGTCTCTAGGCCTGAGAGGGGTGAGGTGGGGCCACCCTGTCCGGCTGAGAGAGCCTTGGGGTCCTTTCCCTGGGGCAGCAGAGTCTTTGCAAGTCAGCCAGACCAGTCCCTAGTTGACCCACGAGGAGACCAGAGCACAAAACAGTGCTGGCCTCACTTAGCCTGGCCAGAGTTGGTCTGATGGGGCCATGTCCTCCCCAGAGGCCCACGGGTGACCCCACGTGCGTTTCCTTTGCAGGACGAGATTAGATGCACCCCGATTGGAAACCAAGTCCCTGAGCAGCTCCGTGCTGCCACCCAGCTATGCCTCAGATCGTCTGTCGGGAAACAACAGGGACCCCGCTCTGAAACCCAAGCGGTCTCACCGCAAGGCAGACCCCGATGCTGCCCACAGGTACTCAGCTGTGGTCCCTCAGTGCAGGCCAGCAGAGTGGTGCCACCGCCTGACTGCAGAGTGAGATGGGTGGGTGGTCTGGGGTAGGTGGTTCGGAGCCTGCCATCGCCCATTTTTTCAGAGCCTTCTGTCCACTTAGCTGCAGTTGGTGGTGTTCCCAGCTAAGCCCTGACTACCTTCCTGTGGGGATGCTGCAGGCCTCCCCTTGCTCAGGACACGCTAAGGTGCTCCTGTGGGTTCTGTGGGAGTTCGAGGGGAAGTGAGGGACTTGGAAGTTTGCGGAGCAGGGTTTCCTCCCAGTAGGGTTCTGAGGAAGCTGTTTACACTGAGACTGGAGGATGGGATGGTATGTAGGAAGGGCAGTACGGTCAGAAGGTGTCATGTAGGCTGAAACCACAAGACAGGAAGAGCTTGGTAGTTCCTCGGGGAGTGGGGCTGGTGAGCAGAGAGGGAGAGTGGGCGTTGAGGAGGACTGAGAAGCCAGGGAGGCAGCAGGACCAGGCAGGGTCTCAAGGCTGCGATAGGAAGGCCACCTTGTGTCCGGCAACCTTCTCAGTGTCCTGGGGTACAGACTCAGAGCCCAGCAGACCCACAGGGTGATTGGGGAATGTCTTAGAAACCGGGTTTGGGGGCACTGGCACCTCGTGGGGCCAGGGCACGGGGCAGTGCTTCTGCCAGTACTGCCCCCACAGAGAACTGGCCAGCTGGGGTGACTGGGTAACGCATCCCCAACATTTCCCCACAGGCCTCGGATTCTGGAGATGGACAAGGAGGAGAACCGGCGGTCTGTGCTGTTGCCCGCACACCGGCGGGCAGGCCGCTTCAGCTCTGAGAACTACCGGCGCAAGTCCTACGAGCCCGGGGAGGACTGCTCGGAGGCGGCGGGCAGCCCCGCCCGCAAGGGGAAGATGCGGCGGCACTAAGGCCAGCGCCTCCGGACTCGCGTGATCCTCACTAGCTGCCCCTCCTTTTGTTCTGTTTTGAGGGTTCCCCCCCCTTTTTTTATTATTCTATTTTTTTCCCCTTGGTTTGTTGCCTGTTAAGGCTGAAGAACGGGATTGGCCAGGACCTGGTTCTCTTGTTCTGGGTTTCCTCCTGGATGGAAAAGCTGTTGGCATCTGTAGGCACAAAAGCGCACACTGGAGGGGCCAGTAGAGGCATGGAGAGCTATGTCAGGCTGGGTTATTTAAAAACAGCGAAATGTTTTGGTTAAGAAAATTCTTGTTGCTTTAAATGTAAATCTTCTCAATGTTGTAAATGAAGTTCTGTCTCCCTCTTCTCCCACCTATGTCTGCACTGGGGTGAGGTCCTGCTGGCTCTGCAGGGGGCCTGCTGCCCTCCCACAGCTCACCTGCTCTCCAGGCCCAGCAGCTCACGTGGATACCCCTCCTGCCGCTGTTGGGGGGATGACGCGCAGAAGCCTGGATGGTGTCAGCCCCTGCTGCCCTAGAGCTGTTACTGGCTGAGACCTCGGGCTTCCTGCATGTCCTCTGGCCTGCTCTGCCCACGGGTCCCCGGCTGCCAAGGAACCGGCTGCAGTGGTCCTGACCTCTTGCTGGGAGCCCGCCTCTTTGCTGGTCGCTCCTTTGAAGCATATGCGTGCGATTGTACGGAATAGTTATAGACCTGCCATGTTGGGCAGTTTTAGGAGTTGTTTCTAGCTGGAGGGACTGGTGTCCTTCCAGGCCTAGCGTTTGGGGTATGGAAAGTTGTTGTGGTGTGTGGTAGGGTTTTGTTTTCTTTTGTTGTGAGTTTTCATTTTTTTTCCTTTGGCCTCCTGGCTTTTTCCTTTCCTTTTCTTTTCTCGTCCATCGACCAGCGTGGGCCTTCTCCCTATGTCATCCCCCTAGGAAGGGCCCTCCTGCAGCATGCATCCAGGGCCAGAGGTTGGGCCTACAGATGGGGTGGGAGCCTCCTCCACCTCAGGCATCAGACCTGGGGAAGGGGCTTTTAAAAAATAGTAACAAAAGGGGAAAAAAGTAAAGTTTTTGGCAGTTTTCCACCCACTCATCGTTTAGGGCTGCAAGGTTTTGCTGATCGCGGTTCCTTAGGAATGTCTCTTTGCCAGCAGGCCTAAGACCCAGGCTCACTGAGAGCGGAGCCCCTCCCAGTCCCTAGGCTGCCCCATGCAGGGGCTGGTCCAAGAGGAGGCTGCAGAGAGCTGGGCAGCCACCATCAAGAAGCCCCTTTTGGGGCCAGAACTCCTTTGCCAGCGTGGATTCCTCAAGTTGGGACTTCGTAACTAAAGCAGTTGCAGTTGTATTTTTTTTACAGCTTTTTTCCCAAAAATGATTTGTAGTTGTGTGTGCAGCACTTTGCCCTGATATGTGTGCTCTACAATAAAAACCAAATCTAATATATTTTGAAACAGTTGTCTGATGCTGTTGTAAGAGAGGATTTGCCTTTCTTCCTTAATCCCTTTGTTTTGCCCTGAAACCCTGAAGGGGGTGGGAGGGCAGAGTCCATTGCCCACCAGGACTCCAGAGGAGGTGAGCAGTTGCTGACCCAGGGCTGAGGACCAGCTCGCCCACTGTCTTTCTCGAACTGCTGTGAGGATGGACTTTGTAACCCATGTGTCTGGATGCTCGTTGTGGGCACCATGGACCAACAGGAGCCGGGATCCTGCTCTGCTGAGTTGCAGATGCCTGTCTTTTGGAGTGATCAGAGAGGCTGCAGGCCAGTGGAGGAGGAATAGCATGAGCAAAGGCAGGGAGAGCCTGGCCTTTGTAGCAAATGCACTAGTAGTTTCATTCAAAACTGTCAAGTTCCTGCGTGTGCTGGCCAAGCCCTCACTGTGGCCCCGTGGTGAGCACAGCCCTTTGAGCCCCTGCTTTCAGGGTGAGAGTGTAGAGCTGAGGGTGCAGATGCCGGGGCCCAGGAGCTTCTAGTCCCTTCAGATCCTGGACCTGGTTTCCAGGTTCTGGTCAGGGCTTTGGTCTAGTCTCCCTCATTCACTCCCAGTGCCCAGAGTCACTCTGCTTGGCCGAATTCTTGCTGTGAATACCTGGCAAGCCACGTAGTTCCTCATTTAACAGGGAGAGGAGAGTCTATAGGGAGCAAGTGAGTGGCCAGGGCTCAGGCCTGCAGATTGGTGACAGGATGTGAAATGAAGATGGGGTGAGCAGAGCTTCCCTGTGGTCTGTGGCCAGTTGAGCCTGCAGGGGTAGCTACTGGGCTGGGCAGATGGGCCCTGGCCGAGCTGCGGAGCTGAGAGGAAGGTCATCCAGAGCACATGGAAGGGGCAGCTCCCTGACTCTGCCTGGGCTTGACTCAGGGGTCACAGGATGGGCGCTTGTGTGGAGGACTGCGAGAGACTCCCCACTGCCACTGCGACAAAGCCAGACCTGGGTCCTTCCCAGTTCCTGAGTAGTGAGGCCCTTTGCCTTGCAGGACTGAGGGATGAGGCTGGAGGATGGAGGGTTCAGCCCTCGGAGGTCCTGCTATGTCTCTGGCTCTGGTTTCTGTCCCTGTACAGTGGTTCTGTGGCATGCCATCTCTGAGACTGTACCCAGGCAGGTGGGGGGCCTAAATCCGATTCCCTGAATCAGACTGTCCCCAGACCTCTGCTGGGGCACCAGTGTCTGGGCCATGTGCCGAGTCCCATCTCTGCCCCTGCCCAACCCTGTGTACAGTAGGTGCTCTAACAACATCTGACTCCAGCCTCTCCCATCTGGGCAGCCCATCCCATTTCCACAATCCTGTTGTGTGGTGAGGGAAACTGAGGCCTGAAGTCACATCCATTCATTCAGAAAACATCTGCGTGTCTGACTGCTGAGGGTATGAGACCATCTGGTGTGTGTCACATACATGCGAGGTTTCTGTAGGTCGTGCCGATAGGTGTGTAGCACCTACATTACCAATAATAGAGCACACAGCACTTGTAAGCTCTGTTTAGCCAGTTGTTTCTCACAGGATGCTTGTATTTGTTGTTGCAGAACTCTTCTATCTGGAGCTCACCCGTGGTAATTCAGCCACAATATGGTGAATGGAGTTGTACTCCATCTGCCTGCATTGCTTTCCTGTGGCTGCAGGAACAGTCACAAACCTGGTAGCTTAAAACAACAGACATCGATTTCCTCACAGTTTGGAGGTCAGAAACCCAAAATCACTACCCCTGGGCTAGAATCTGCCCATTCACATTGAGCTGTCTCCAACAGCGCCTCAGGGCTGTCGACATTGCTTAACTTGTGGGCACACAACTCCAGTCTCTGCCTCTGTGGTCACATGTCCACCTCCTCTTCTGTGTCCCACACTTCCTCTGCCTCTCCCTCATTAGAGCCCATCTGAGTAACCAAAAAGAATCTCCCCATGGAAAGAGCTGTAATCACATTTGCAAGGTTAAAAGAAATGTAGAACAATTTACATTCTGGGGATTAAGGTCTGATCACCTATGGGGGCCATTGTTCAGCCTGCTACACCTCTCTTCCCAATAGGTGTGTCATTAAATTTGATATATGACCTATGACTTCTCATCATTGAACAAACTTATTTGGGTTGAAATGTTTGAGTCTCAACACTACATTCCAATTTAATCTGCATCATCAATACTTTCTTCATTGAAGTCTTAAGTTTAAACCTGTGCTGTCTAACATGGCAGCTGCTTGGCAGCCACTGGACAGCCTGGCTGCAGTGTGGCTGGTTTGAACTGAGAGGAACTTGAGATGTCAAATATACACCAGAATCTGAAGAGCTGGTGCAAAAAAAAAGATGTAAAAAAATATTAGTTACTTTCTACTGATTACATTGAAATGATAGTATTTTGGACCCACCTGGGTTAAATAAAAATATGCTATATAATTTTAACCTGTTACTGTTTTAAGTCTGGCTGCTGCTGCTGCTGCTAAGTCACTTCAGTCGTGTCTGACTGTGTGCGACCCCATAGACGGCAGCCCACCAGGCTCCCCCGTCCCTGAGATTCTCCAGGCAAGAACACTGGAGTGGGTTGCCATTTCCTTCTCCAATGCATGAAAGTGAAAAGTGAAAGTGAAATCTCTCAGTCGTGTCTGACTCTTAGCGACCCCATGGACTGCAGACAACCAGGCTCCTCCACGGGATTTTCCAGGCAAGAGTACTGGAGTGGGGTGCCATTGCCTTCTCCATAAGTCTGGCTACCAGGGAATTTAAAATTATATATGTGGCTTGCATTGTGTTTCTATTGGATGGCACTGGTCTCGAAAATGAAAACCAGCCTGGCTGTGGTGGTGGCCCGTTTCTGTGGTGTGAAAGTGAAAGTCACTAAGTCATGTCCTACTCTGCAACCCCATGGACTATACAGTCCACGGAATCTTCCAGGCCAGAATACTGGAGTGGGTAGCCTATCTCTTCTCCAGGGGATCTTCCCAAACCAGGAATTGAACCGGGGTCTCCTGCATGGCAGGGGTAGTCTTTACCAGCTGAGCCACCAGTATGCCCTTCTGGCGGACTTCCAGCTGTCAGCGGGGTGGCTGTGAGCATTACTACAGTGTTCCCATCACACAGATGCAGTTAGTGAAGGAAGGGCAGCAGACGGGAAAAATTAATTAAGGAAGGAAGCACTTAGTTCTGAACTTTACCTTTGTTTTTAACTTTTAAGTAACAGCTGTGTTTGACAACTGACTCACAAAAATTCTTAAAATGTAACAATTGGCTGTTGGGAGCGGCTTCCCATGGAGAGTTTTGAGCAGAGGAGCATTTGGGCAGATCTGGGGTCCCGCGGGCTGCAGAGCTGAGTGGTAAGTAGGCGTGGATTAAGAGATTTCAGAGGCTGGGGCCCTCCAACTGGGTGCTCCCTGGCGCACTTCCCCTGGTGCCCACAGAGCGGCAGCAGAGCCCCAGTGTTGGTGCCTCCAGTGGTCAGGGGTGGGGGGGCAGCCCTTCCTTGGTGTAGAAGGAGAGCTGAGTCCCCAGGGGAACAACGGGGGCTCCCTGCTGCTGCTGCTGCCTGGCTCAGCCAAGGCCCCA
>NW_011494752.1:8885758-8890647 GCF_000754665.1 Bison bison bison
TATGCGGGGTGGCCCAAGGTCTTGTGGGTCAGGGTTACCCCAGCTCCATGGACCTCCAGAGAGTTGTGTGACCCAGTGCTGCCACTCCAGGCTGAGACCCAGAACCTAACTCCCTACTCCCACCCTCTCTGGACTCATTGTGAGTGAGGCCCTTTATGATCTGCCTGATTTAATTCTCATCTCAACCTCTGATATATCTTATCTGGGGCCCAGGCTCAAATCCTGACATTGCCATGTACCTCTGGGCAAATTACTTAACCTCTCTGATCTTGTTTTTTTCCTATGTAAAACAGGCATAGGATGAAAGGAATGACCATGGTGCCTGGCACAGATCAAGTGTTCAGTGTTAATAAACGGTAGCAATTAACATTTGCCCCCATCTTGCAGATGAGCAAACTGAGGCCCAGAAAGATGAAGTGGCAGAGCAGGATTAGAACTTGGAGCCACAGAGACAAAGCACAGAACTCCACCTTCCAAAAGGTCTGTGACAGTCCCCTGGAACCTCAAACCTGACACCCCTACAGGGAGAGGGCTGCTGCTGCTAAGTCACTTCAGTCGTGTTCGACTCTGTGCGACCCCATAGACGGCAGCCCACCAGGACTTCCCTACCCGGGCTCAAACCCACCATGAAGGATGAGTGCTATCCCAGCTTGGGCTCCCAGTACTCTCAGTCAGCCCCCCAACCCTGCTAGAACCCTCGCCCACCCCACCCCCAGCCCAGATTCCACTCCTGGAATCCTGGGGCCTGCCAGGCCCCTGGAGGAGCCGCCAGGAAGAAGCTGCTTGTGTGGTTTGGGCAGAGGAGGAGGGTCGCGGCCTCAGCTGGGATCTGGGCCAGCTCCTGGAAGGCGGGCCTGCCTCCCGCAGCCAGGCTCTCCAGACCTTCCTCCCATCCTGGGCCGCCCCTGTTTGGCCTCCCTGGGGGGCTTTCTCACCATCCCTTCTCCTGCCGTCTCTCAGCAGGTGGCCTTGGACCTTAGCTTCCATTTCCTGTCTATAAAAAGGTTTGTCCTTGTGACTACCTCCAGTGTCACCGCAAAGATCTGAGCAGATAAAACACAAATGCAGAGTCTATTGGGGTGCCTGCCTCTGAGGACACCCTGGATGCACGCCAGCCTGGCTCTGGGACACCCCTACTCTCCCTACATCCATCAACCACCAAGTCCTATGACCTTTGACTCCCAGTGTGGGTTATTATTTGCATTTTATATTTTTAATGCAACATTTCAACCACACTGAAAAATACTTAAGAGAAGCCACGTTACCAACCACATGTGTTAACAGTTTGTCACACTTGCTTTCTGACTTTTTAAGATTAATTCATATATTTTATAAATGTGTTGAGTATCAGCTGTGTGCCAGGCACTGTTCTAGGCACTGGAGACACAGCTGTGAACAACAGCATTCAAAACCAAGCCCTCAGGGAGCTCATTCTTAAACTGGGAGACACATAATATATATAGATGGTGGGTAAGAAGAGGCAGGCAGAGAGGAAGAGGCAGGCAGAGAGGAACAGGCTGGGGAGGCGTTGGAAATCTAGAGGCCCTGGTGGCATGAGGCGGGGAGTGGGTTCCTTGAACAAGTGTCATCAAGTCAGGACTAAAAGGAGGAGAAAAGTAAAGTGAAAGTTGCTCAGTCGTGTCCAGCTCTTTGCAGCCCCATGGACTGTAGTCTGCTGAGTTTCTCTGTCTGTGGAATTCTCCAGGCAAGAATACTGGAGTGAGTTGCCATTCCCTTTTCCTGGGGATCTTCCCAACCCAGGACTAGAACCCAAGTGTCTTACACTGTAGGCAGATTCTTTACCATCTGAGCCTCCAGGGAAGACTAAAAGGAGGGGAGGGATTTGGCAAAGCATCTCAGGCAAGGAAACAGCAACTGCAGGTCTTCTGAGGAAGAAGCCCACCTGGTACCTGTGAAGACTGGAGAGGCGGCCAGTTCTGAGCCGGCTTGCCAGGGACAGATCCTGCTCAGCCTTGGGCTCCACTCCTGCTTAAATCAACTCATTGAGTCCTTACTGCGTTTTACAGATGGGGAAACTGATGGCCAGGTAAGATGGCTTACCAGAGGGTACCCAGTTGGCAAGAGGATGTCTTGGGATCTGAAGCCAGACCTAGGTCCCACCTCAGAGCTGGGCGGGACCCTGGGGTGGCCGAGGAGAAGGAGGAGGAGGAGGAGGATGTAGGGAGAGGCCACCCCACCCAGGAAATGCCGAGAAGTCCCAGCCCGTCCCTGGCCCGAGGCTGACCTGAGGCTGGGAGGCTGCAGGATGGACCAGCTTTCCCTTCCGGTGCTGACTCAGGTGCCCTCCTGCTCCCCCACCTCCAGGACAGGTATGGGGGTCACCCAAGGTCAAGAAGACCCTGTGTGCAAGCCCTTGCCTGGGCTCCCCTGAGTCTGCTTCCTGCTCTGAGCAGGCTTGGCCCTGCTGCCCCGGGGCAACCGTGGTGATCACAGGCTGGGCCCAGGCTCTCGGGGTAGGGGAGGTACAAGCAGTCCTTGGTGCCCCAGACCTGCCCTGTGCCTCTCCTAACCCTGCCTCATGTCTCAGTTTACCCATTTAACTCCTTTCAACCTGATCCGATGGGGCCAAGCTGGGGCCTCAGAGTCACCTGGTAAAGGGCTGTTTTAAAGTCCAGACTCGGGCCCCATTCCACGGGCATTCACACAGGTGTCGGGAACCCCCTCTTGCCTGGGGCCCTCGTGTCTCTCCCTCCTGCCTTCTCTACTGTTGAACTGCCCCTTTCACGACACCTACCCCAGGTCAGATGCCTCTTCTGGGTTCCCAATACCCCCGGCATTCCCAGTATAGCACAGCAAACTCCGGGTTGCTGTGGTTTTCACTCAGTTCTGTGTCCCTCTAGACTGTGTGGAGGGGGAGGCATGGCTGCCCTTTCAAAGACAGAAATGGAGACTGAGAAAGGGCAAGGACCAGGGTGACAGAGGGGCGGAGCTCAAACAGCAATTACCAAGAACTCTAATGACAGCTGACTCCCACATGACACTTCCTGTCTGCCTGGCACAGTCTGGTCTCAGGGCTTTACAAATACTAATTCACCTCTTGTTCATAATGACCCTCTAAGGCAGGTAGAGGCTGAGCACCACAGAGTTAATGCTTTTGAACTGTGGTGTCGAAGACTCGAGAGTCCCTTGGACAGCAAGGAGATCCAACCAGTCAATCCTAAAGGAAATCAACCTTGAATATTCATTGGAAGGACTGATGCTGAAGCTCCAATCCTTTGGCCACCTGATGTGAAGAGCCGTCTCATTAGAAAAGACCCTGATGCTGGGAAAGATTGAATGCAGGAGGAGAAGGGGACGACAGAGGACGAGATGGTTGGATGACATCACCAACTCAATGGACATGAGTTTGAGCAGGCTCCAGGAGATGGTGAAGGACAGGGCAGCCTGGCATGCTGCAGTCCATGGGGTTGCAAAGAGTTGGACATGACAGCCACTGAACAACAAAAACAAAGGCAGGTACTAGGATTACCCACGTTTTTTACAAATGAGGAAACCTGAGACACAGTTTAAATGTCTTGCTCTAGGTCACATAGCTTCTAAAGGCAACTAAGGATGTGAATTAACACCTTCCTAACACTTCTCTATGTGAGGCCTTCACTTTGCAGAAAAGGCCACTTAGGGCTCAGGCAGTCAAAATCAGCCGAGAGTGGGAGGGCACGCACCAGAACCCAGGCCTCAGAGCACCCGAGTTGGGTGCGGGCAGTGGCCGGAGAGGCCTGATGCTTCTCAGTGCAGCCAGCTTGCACCTTTGCCTGTGAGCATCTGTCTTAGCTTCCTCGTCTAGAACACTGGGCTTTCCTCCTTCCCAGGACTGTTGAGAGCACTTAATCAGCTGAAACCAGGAGAGGGTTGTGAACAGTGCTTGCCACACCTGCAGACACTCAAGCCTTGTTCTTATCATCTTCCCTTCTCTCACTTTCCTGCTCCCCGGCTCACCCTTTTTCCAGATCCAATCCCAAGGAAGGGCTGAGCAGGGCTGACATGGGTGGGGTGTGGGGGCTGGGCCTGTGGCTTGGCAGCTGCCTGGGGTCACAAGTCAGGCACGCCTCCCTTGACACAGCTGGTGGGGTCTGGGCCAAGTCTGTCAGCCCCACCTAAGCTTCTGGGACCCTGAGCCCAGAGCAGCCTATTCTCAGCCTTGGAAGGGAAGGTTCAGCCTTCAGGCCATTATCCAGATGAGAAAAGGAAGCCTGGGAGGTGGGTGGCGATAGGCCATCCTCTCTCAGAGTGGAGGGGTGCAGCTTTGTTTTAACAGTTCTCTGCGCAGGGAGGCCTTCCCTCCATCTTGGAGAAGGCCGGATCCAATCTCAGGACCAAATGCCAGCTCCCGAGGAAAGGTCTCTTCTCCCAACTGGGTCTCCATCCTTCTCTTCAGCTCGTGGTGCGCCTCGTGGTGGCCCCCGTGAGGCCACCAGAGCTTCTTAATGTAGGATCCTGGAGATGCAGGAGTTCCCCAGGGGCTGGGGGCGGAGGAGGGCATTCCCGACCGACCACCCAGCTGGGACAGGAGTGTGGCGTGGGCGGTACTCTGGCCCGCTGGGGTATGGTCCACGTGGGGTCCCGGGAAATCCGTCAAACAATACAACTGAGCAATCACTGGGCCAATAGCGCAGATGGGGAAACTGAGGCTGGGGGCTAGGGAGTCACCCGGGTCAGAGCTTTCCTGGCTTTAGGGACGGGGCTGCCTCATAACCTGGGTGTGCTCATCGCTGGTTCCTGGCAGGAAGGGAAAAACCTTCTCCGCGTTAGGAAACACGCGCTGCCACTCAAAAACCAGTCCCCAGTCATCCACGCCGAAGCCCCGCTTTCGGACTACAAGTCCCGGCAGGCCCCGCGCCGCGGCGCACGCGCGGCGGGGCGTGCTCGCG
>NW_011494752.1:8891277-8893786 GCF_000754665.1 Bison bison bison
TCCGTGCGGCTCTCAACTCTCGCTCTGGTTCCACTCTCTGCCTCTTTATCTCTTTCTTGGGGACCTCGGCGCCCCTGCGCAGCCTTTGGGCCCGATTTGTTTTGCTTTCGCACCCAGGACGGTGGGGAGGAGTGCTGAGTTGGGGCAGATGTTGGGGCGTGGGGCTGGGAAATCCCTTCCCGGTTCCTCTCCTCCCTTCCCCCACTGCCTGGGACTCCCGCCTGAGCTGTGCCCGGCCTGCCCGGGGCTCCAGGGGGCATGCCTGGCCGTCTAACCAACTGCACTTCGAATCCTGGGGTCTCAGTTTCCCTTGCGATGAAATGGGGCCACGGTCTTCCCTGCTGCGGACTCTATCGCTGGGGCAGCCGACCCACCGCTTCTGGAGCCTTGGCGGAGGTGGGGGTGGAGGGCTGCTCCTTCCTTTCTTTCCTGGGTAGGGCCAGAGGGGCCACGGGAAAGGGGCTGCCTTCAGCCCCGCCTTCCTGCTCTGGTGTGTGGTTGAGAGAGGCCCGGCCTGCCGCTTGCTAACTCCCCCCAGGGGTGTCACTTCTGGCCTCAGTTTTACACCCAAGCCCTCTGATCACATGCCCCCTTGCTGCTCTTGGGGCTTCGAGTCGTTATGCTCACATGAGGGTGACAAAATTGAGGTTCACAGAACTGACGACCTGGCCAGAGACAGAGTGAGCGGGGGCTTGGTCTTTGTGTGCCCTTGTCAGTGGGATTTGACTTCAGCTTGAGAGCCAGGGCCCCTTGCAGGGGCTGCTGTAGATTCCGAGAGGCTGGCAGGAGACCCTGGTCCAGGGAGACGCTCTTTGGGCACTGCTTCTGCACTGGCCAAGGCCGGGACGTTTCTCAGGGCAGGCAGGGTTTCCCAGGTGGCAATAGAGGGTGCCAGGATCCTCGGGCTTGATGGCCAAGGGGCCCAGAGGGGAGGCTAGTGCCCAGGGGTTCCCAGGTGGCCCCTTCCTATGCTGAGTGACTGAGGGTGAGCCCCTCGAGGTGAGAGGACAGCGTGGTGGGGCAGGTGTCATGCTAAAGTGTCACCTCCTCAGCCAGGGAGTCGAGGTGTGAAGTGGGGGCCCCAGAAAGGTGGAGGGGAGGCGCTCCCCCATCTGGCCCCTGGTGGCAGAAGCTGGGCTCCCTGCTAAGGCGGGCGAGGCCGCATTCTGAGTGGGCAGCAGTGGTAGGAGGGGGGTGGACTTAGGCTGAGGGTCACTAGAGGGACTGGCAATTGATCACTAGAAAATAGGTCCCCGGGACTTCCCTGGTGGTCCAGTGGTGAAGACTGTGCTTCCACTTCCTGGGGCTCAGGTTCGATCCCTGGTCCAGGAACTAAGATCCCACATGCTGCGTGGCAACACCAACAAGCAAAAACAAAAAGCCTCAGATTCCCAAGTGGCCGGGGGTGGAGGGTGGTCGGGTGAGTGTGGACTTTGGGCTGTCTTGGGTCCAAATCCCAGCCCCTGCCCCTGGTTGCCTGTTGTGTGTCCACTCTGTATCATCTTAACACATACTGCCTTGAGGGGCCAGTGTCCTAGCTGGGGAGACAGTGAGAAGACGAAACAGGGAGTGGGGTGTGCAGCTGGCAATGGCTGGGCTGGTGGTCAGTGCTGTGGAGGAAGTCAGGCCGGTGAGGGTGTAGAGGAGCAGCTGCTGAGCTGGGGGAAGGCTCCAAAGTGGGGAGGGCACATGCCAGGTAGAGGGATTGTGGTGGGTGTTCTGGTCCTGAGGCAGGAAGCTTCCATGGTGGACTGGAGGAGAGCGGAAGGCCAGCAGCCAGGGGTCAATGGAAGGGAGGTCGGAGAGGGCCAGGTGGTAAGGACTAGGCTTTTGACTTGGAGTGAGCTGGAGGTCCCCGAGGGTCCTGAACAGAGGAACAGGCTGCAGGACCTGGTCAGGTCCAGTGTGGGCACAGCGGTGCCAGTGTTTGCCACCTCACCCTGGTCCAGTGGTCCACTCTGTCCTCAGGTGGGCTCCCTAGTGCCTGGATGGGAAGCTGAGGCTCGGACAGTACTGTGACTTGCCCAGGGCCGAGCCAGCTGCTCAGACGACTCAGTCCTTGCCTGGATGGGCTGGGGCTGGAGAAGGACACAGGCCTCAGGGGACTAGGGGTTCTTATAAAACCTGTGTGCTGATGACGCAGTGGTCAGGAGAAACTGGCAGCCACGTGTGGTATCCCACCTTGGTACTGGGGGCTGGGGGCCCAGGGGTGCAGCTTCCCGGGGAGGGCTCCTAACCAGGCCTTGGGGTTGACTAGGGCTCCTTGTGCTGGTGGGCCGGTGGGGGAACTAGGGCTTTGCCAGGAGCAGGGAACCCGGTGGGAGCTGTTCCACTGACACCCCCAGTGTGCAGCACTGCCTACTGCCCTGACCAGGGATGGGTGGGAGCCATGTCCCCCAGTTTCCAGGTCGGAGCCTGAGTCTGGGAGGTGCGTGACACCTTCAGGGACTGGGCAGGAAGCACCCTCTGTCTGGGCCCCCCTCTTCCTGTCTCTGGGGCTGGGAGTGGG
>NW_011494752.1:8893886-8894821 GCF_000754665.1 Bison bison bison
GCCAACCTTGCGTGTTGGTCTCTGACTGCCATGCAGAGCCTATGTGTGGGGGGTACCAAGGACTGCACCCCACTTCAGTCTGCCTGGGCGAGTGGGGTGCAGAGCCCACCCCGTGGGGCAGCTGGGTTTGCGTCTGTGCCCGCGCATCCTCCCTTGCGAGCCGCATTCTGTTTGTTGTCATGGACCCAAGTGTCGAGTGGGACGGGCCTTGGCTGGGAAGGCCTGTGGTGGTGCCAGGGCTCAGGCCCTTCCTCACCTGCGGGAGGTGTGGTCATCCATTTCACAGCTGAGGACACTGAGGTCCGGGGGCCGGGCATGCAGCAGGGACAGAGCTGGAGACTGCCATGGGTGGGCCTCGGGTGGGGGCTGTGCCTTGCAGACACCCCCACCTCCCTGCAGACCGTGGAGCATGGCTTCCCCAACCAGCCCAGTGCGCTGGCCTTTGACCCTGAGCTTCGTATCATGGCCATCGGCACCCGGTCTGGGGCCGTCAAGATGTATCCTTTGGGGTCGTGGCTAATGTGTGGGGCGCCGGGCCGGGCCCCTGGTGGAGGTCGTGCAGCTGCTGCCCTGAGGCGGCGCCTCAGAGATGAAGGGGTCCACAGCTGCCCATCGCTGCAGCCAGTTACCTCGGCAACCCTCCTGTTGTCCCAGCAGCTGTGACTGGGGAGGTAGGCCGGGGCTGGCAGCACATGGTCCCCAGCAAGGGTGGTGGGAGGACCAGGGTCACAACAGGCCTTACCCTGGGAACTGGGTGCACACACGTGTGCCGGCCTGAAGACACGTGTGTCCAGCTGAGGGCTGGGGGCAGTGCCAGGCTCGGCGTGGTGAGCGCGGCGCGGCCCCCACCTGGACGCTGGCCCCGCACAATGGGCCTGTGAGCCGCACAAAGGGCCATTCTCCTGAGAGCTCCAAGGGGAGGGGGCGGGGCGGGG
>NW_011494752.1:8896390-8897680 GCF_000754665.1 Bison bison bison
CTTCCAGGCACCCAGTCGGCCTGGCTTTGACGGCGCCAGGTACCGAGGGGCTTGGCTGGCTGTGGCTGCCAGATGTAGTGGGGGGCCTGTGAAGGTGCAATGGGGACAGGAAGCTGCCCCAGGGCTGGGACTTGAGGTGGGGTGGTGCACTTCGGGCTGGGCCTGGGTCCAGAGAGCTGCTCTGTGGACTTTGTGGGCATCAGACGGGAGTCCCAGGTGAGCCCATGGTCAGTAGGGAGGGTCTGTGCCCTGGCACTGCCAGGGCCCAGGAGGCCCAGGGTGGGGAGGTTGTGTCCCAGAGCCTGGGGAGCGGCCCTGTGCCCCTGTAGCGAGAGGGGCATCTGGAGCAGGAACTGACCTCAGCACTGGTCCTCTGGACCCTTAGACAGGTGCGGGACAATGGGCCCTACTGTGCGGGGAGGAGAGGGCAGGTCAGAACAAGAAGGGTCTCCCTGGGTTGTGAGGTGCTGGCAGGACGCCCCGGGGGGCAACAGCATGGGGTTCAACCCTCACGGGGAGAGTAAGGGGCCTTGCGGTTCCTGGCCCACAAGCCCTTGTTGGAATGGCTGCAGCAAGTCTGACCAGGTCACAAGATGCCCATGCAGCTCAGAAACAGGCTTGTCCTGCTTGGGCTTGGACCCAGCGTGGATCTGAGGTGTTCCAACTCCTGTTGGGGAGTGATTGGGGGCCCCCTTCAGGGTCAGGGAGATGTCTGAAGGCATGGGGCTTCTTGGTGGGGCTTGGAGGCAGAGTCCTGGAGCTTGTGGTCCCTGCCCAGGCGGGACCTGGTTCCTGCCGCTATCCCCTCTGGGTAGGGGAAGGAGCTCCAGGGCCTGTCTCCAAGACCTGGGGACCTATTTTTACCCCTCTCCCTGCCGACGTCCTGGTGAATAATTGAGTGAGCTGGTTATGGTGTCTGCAGCCACCACCGTGGCCTTCCCGGGGGCCAGCCCCCTGCATGACCAGGGCCCAGCGAGACCAGAGGGGCTGTAGTGAGCTGACAGTCACGGGCCCCCATGCCCTCCCCAGCAGGTGTGTGGGCTCCCACCCTCACCTGCTTCCCCTCGGCCCCACAGCGGCCTGCCCAGCCTCGCCCACATCACAGTGGTCCTGCTGGTGGCTGCGGGTGACATGGCCGCCCTGGGCACCGAGGGCGGAAGCATCTTTTTCCTGGATATTCCCACCCTGACGCTGCTTGAGGGGCAGACCCTGGGCCCAGATGAGGTTCTGCGAAGGTGAGAGGCCACCCAGCTTCCCTGTGCCCCCTCCACCAGCCCCCGCCCCCCCCAC
>NW_011494752.1:8897780-8897919 GCF_000754665.1 Bison bison bison
TCCCAGTCAGCTCAGTCCTGGTCTTACTCACCCGCCAGGGTCGAGTCCTGACCCTGCTGGATGACGACAGCCTCCACCTGTGGGAGATCGTCCACCATGATGGCTGCGCCCACCTGGAGGAAGCCATCCACTTCCAGGC
>NW_011494752.1:8898019-8899303 GCF_000754665.1 Bison bison bison
CGTGCCTGATGACTACCGGTGTGGGAAGGCGCTGGGCCCCGTGGAGTCACTCCAGGGACACCTGCGGGACCCCACCAAGATCCTCATTGGCTATAGCCGGGGCCTGCTGGTCATCTGGAACCAGGCTGCTCGCTGTGCTGAGCGCATCTTCCTGGGGAACCAGGTGTGTGGGTGAGGCTGGCGGCCACCTGGGGCCTCTGCTCACCGCCGCCAAGCTCACGCCTTTCCCTCACCCCACAGCAGCTGGAGAGCGTGTGCTGGGAGCGCAGTGGCCACACAGTGGTCAGCTCGCACAGCGACGGCAGCTACGCCATCTGGGCCGCGGACACCGGCGACTCCCCAACAGCGCAGCCCACAGTGGCCACCACACCCTATGGTGAGTGTGGGGGACCTGTGTAGGGTTGGCTGTGACCCCAAGCTCCGACTGGCCTCAGTTGGAGAACTTCAGCGGGGATGTGTGGAAGGTGGCAGGACCAGGCCAAAGGTGAGAGCACCCCCTCTGCCCCACGTTGGGTAGCATGCCTTCCCCTTGGGGTGCAGGGAACAGCCGCCCGGTGGGGATGATGGAGGCAGGAGGAGATGGGGCAGTGGTGAGAAATGCGATCCAGGGCCCTCAGGTCCCTGCCTGAAAGCCTGCAAGTGAGGCCAGTGCTGTCTCCCCACAGGCCCCTTCCCCTGCAAAGCCATCAACAAGGTCCTGTGGCGAAGCTGTGCGTCTGGGTAGGTGGGGCCTGCCTGGGGGTAGGGTCGTGGGGGTAGGCTCTCCTGGAGCCCCACCAGCTGCTCATGCGGCTTTCTCACCCTGAACAGCGAGCACTTCGTCATCTTTAGTGGTGGCATGCCCCGCGCCAGCTATGGCGACCGCCACTGCGTGAGCGTGCTCCAGGCTGAAACCTTGGTGACACTGGACTTCACCTCCCGCGTCATCGACTTCTTCACGGTGCACAGCACGCGGCCCGAGGATGGTGCGTACCCAGCCCCCCTCCCAAGACCTAGGCCCCGCGCATCTCTGGCTGCGCTCACCCGCCCCGTCCCGCAGAGTTCGATGAGCCCCAGGCCCTCGCCGTGCTGCTCGAAGAGGAACTGGTGGTGCTGGACCTGCAGACGCCTGGCTGGCCGGCCGTACCCGCCCCGTACCTGGCCCCCCTGCACTCGTCCGCCATCACCTGCTCGGCCCACGTTGCCAATGTCCCCGCCAAGCTTTGGGCCCGCATCGTGAGCGCTGGCGAGCAGCAGAGCCCCCAGCCGGCCTCTGGGGCCTCGGTGTGGGCCGGTGGGGAGGGT
>NW_011494752.1:8899403-8907063 GCF_000754665.1 Bison bison bison
GGGGATGTGGCAGGTGTAGGTGGGACACCTGCCGGGCCTTTGCGTCCTGCACGTGGTGCCTGGCATGACTTCAGCTTCCACCCGACTCCATCCCCCAGAGCTGGCCCATCACTGGGGGCCGGAACCTGGCTCAGGAGCCATCCCAGCGAGGCCTGCTGCTGACCGGGTAGGTGATACCTCTCCAGCCTAGTTGTGACAGGTATGTGAGCGTGTGTGTGTGTAGGCGAGCAGGGTCTGGTGCCACCTGCGCAGGTGCGAGGCCTGTCCTGGGCCTGGCGGGTGCTGACCTGCCCGCTGACTCAGGCCTGGCCCCTGGTGGGACCAGGTCACCCTCTTCACTGGGTGCACCAGGTGAAGCCTCCCTAGACTCTGGTTTAAGGCCCGTCCCTCCTTGATGAAACTGAGCTCCACCCACTCAGCCTATCCCGGGACCGGAAAATCTGGGCCAGCCCACGCCGAGCTGCCCAGGGCAGGTGCCGGAGAGCCCGGCCTGGGCCTGGCGGGCGCCAACGTGCCCGGTGACTCAGGCCCCACCTTCTTGCCCAGCCCCTGCCGTCTGCCTGTGCCGGGACCCTCAGGCCTCTGGAGGTGTCCCAGCCAGCCCGCAGACTTTGAGCTTCTCCCTCCCTGGCTCTGGGCTGCTGCCGCCGCCCAGGGGCCCTGACCCGGGCTCTATGGCTATGTCCTGGGCTGCTTCCTTCTGGCCTCCCCAGGTTTCCTGCTCCTGCCCTAGCACACTCCTCTGCTTTGGGGGCATCTCTGTCACGTGTTCTGGAGGCCCCTGGGGGCAGAACCCCCATGGTCCTCTGTGCCCTGAGTCACTGCTCCGCACCTTTTCTCATTATTTCCAGTGATATTTCTGCACCTTCTCATCCTCTCTGCAGGGAAGGGCCAGGCAATGTGGCCTGGCATACAGTAGGTGCTCAGTACTTGCTTGCCCTATACAGTTGGTGCTTCCTGTTTGCTGTATGCAGTAGGAGTCCAGTCAGTGTTTGGCTTAGGTGCTGGGGGCCCAGTGAGCAGTTGCTGGCTGAACAGATGAGGAGTGGTGGGGTGGGGCCCTGGGCCTGACGCCGCCTCTCCGCAGCCACGAGGACGGCACGGTGCGTTTCTGGGATGCCTCCGGCGTGGCCCTGCGACCGCTCTACAAGCTCTGCACCGCCGGCCTCTTCCAGACGGACTGCGAGCACGCTGACAGCCTGGCCCAGGCCGCCGAGGACGACTGGCCGCCCTTCCGCAAGGTGCGGGCCCCCCACCCCCTCCTGGCCCGGGGAGCCTGGTCTGGGCTCTGCCCTGTCACCAGTTCCCCTCCCATCCCCTCAGGTGGGCTGCTTCGACCCCTACAGCGATGACCCGCGGCTCGGCGTGCAGAAGGTGGCACTCTGCAAATACACGGCCCAGATGGTGGTGGCCGGCACCGCGGGTCAGGTGGGGCCGAGGTGTTGCCAGGGCTGCGGGGCTCGAGGGCTTCTAGCGGGTCCGCTAGGGTGCTAGAGGGGTTGGCCCGGCAGAAACCCAGAGGTGGGAACGGGGGAGGCCAGCTGGGGCCTTGGGGACCCTCACAGGGTTGGGGCCTGGGCGGGAGCAACCTGTTAAGTGAACCCTGGGAGGGCGGGGCCTGCAGGTCTTGGTCTCCATGGTGTTGCTCAGTGAGGGCCCTGGTATACAGTAGGCACCAGTCAGTGCTTATTCAGAGGATGCTCTCCAGACAGACTCCTGGAAGCACCCTGGCAGTGGTGTCACTGGCTCGGGTGGGGTGGGGGTGTCCTGTCCTCCAAGCTGACTGTCCCCCGCCGCCCAGGTGCTGGTGCTGGAGTTGAGTGACACGCCGGCAGAGCAGACGGTGGGCGTGGCCAGCCTGGACCTGCTGCAGGACCGCGAGGGCTTCACATGGAAAGGCCATGAGCGGCTGAGCCCGCGCCTGGGACCACTGCCCTGGCCAGCCGGCTTCCAGCCCCGCGCTCTCGTCCAGTGCCTGCCACCAGCCGCCGTCACAGCCATCACTCTCCATGCCGAGTGGGGCCTCGTGGCCTTTGGGACCAGTCACGGCTTTGGCCTTTTTGACTATCTGCGCAGGAGCCCCGTGCTGGCCAGGTGGGCGTGAGCAAGCCCCTCCTGAGGTTCATGGGGGTGCAGGTTGGGGTGCTGGAAGCCTCAGAGGGCCCCGCTGGGGGAGGTCTGCCCCTCGGCTGCTTGACTTGCGCTTCCCTGATGGCCGGCCTGCACCCCCAGGTGCACCCTGCACCCCAGCGACTCCCTGGCCATGGAGGGGCCGCTGTCCCGCGTGAAGTCGCTCAAGAAGTCGCTGCGCCAGTCCTTCCGGCGCATCCGCAAGAGCCGCGCATCGGGCAAGAAGCGCACGGTTGCCGGCAGCAAGGTGGGGCAGCAGGCAAGGTGGGCAGGGTGATGGGGCGGGGGCAGGATGGCGGCCCGACCTTGTGCCCCTGCAGTTGCAGGAGGCCAACGCGCAGCTGGCGGAGCAGGCCGGTCCCCAGGATGTGGAGGTGACACCCGTGCAGCGCCGCATTGAGCCCCGCTCAGCCGACGACTCCCTCTCGGGCGTTGTGCGCTGTCTATACTTTGCAGACACCTTCCTTCGAGATGGTGAGACTGGGCGGGGTGGGCAGCCAGGGGTGGTGTGTCCCTTGGTCTTCTGGGAAATGGGTGATGGGGTGGACCCGTGCCTTCTGGAAGGCTGGAAAATACTGTGTGCCTTCTGAGTGCCAGGCTGTACTGGCAACAGGGTACCCTGACCCCCAGCAGCCCCTGGAACAACCCGATGGTGAGGCTCGGTGAGTGGGTGGGGCGGCCTTAGACCTGGGCAGAGAAGGGAGCCCAGGATCTGGGGAAAGTACGGGCTGCAGCACCAAGGCCTAGGCGGATGTGAGTCGCCCCGGCAGTGTGACTGGAGCAGAGGGCAGGGCTGGGAGGAGCTGGTTTTGACCCCAAGTGGGCAGAGCTCCAGCAGGTCCTGCCCAGGGCAGTGGTGCGTTGAGGTTTATGGACAGAGCCGCTGATCAATTTAACTTGGCAATGGGGCATTTCAGCCCTGCACTGACTCCTGACCTGTTCTCCATACATCGTGTATCTTGTAAACACATTTTAAACACAACTTAAAACGAAGGTTACTGGGCAGCTCAGGGTGTGTCTGGTGGACCTCACTTCTGGCACAGGGCCTGTGTCGAAGCCTGGAGTGTGGATACTGATGGCTGGGGTTGCCTGTCACCCTTGGCCCACAGGTGACCCCATTCACCTCAGAAACGCCTTCTCAGAGTTGGCATGGGGTCAGCGTCCAGCTCGTGTGCGCATGGTATCTCTGCATCTTTCCTCCTCCATCTGGGAGGGGAGCCCCCCACTTCTGATGTCATTTGTTGAGGGCCCCTTTGTCTGGGGGGTCTTCGCACTGTCTGCATGTGGCAGCCCGCGGCAGGGGGAGGGGGGCGTGACCTGGTTCCACTGTCTCCCTGAGAAGCGTGGCTTCCTGTTGCTCACCTATTGGTTGCTCGGGTATCCCCTCCCTCCCAGCTAAGATTGTTGCTGAGGTCACCAGGCCATTGAGGGTGCACAGTGTGACTGCCGGGTCCATCTGCACCCCAGTGTTTTTAGCTCACTGTCTACTCAAGAGCCTTCCCTTTCCTAAGAGTTGGACTGTGTGGTGTGCATCCTGGATGGGCCCGGGACTTGGTGCCTGGGTGCCCTGCGGGTGGGGCCCAAGTCCAAGTCTTTGTTGGGACTGGTGATGGGCCGCGTCACTGGGATGCTAGGAGAGGTCTGAGAGGTCAGGGTCCAGTTTGATGTGCCTGTGGAGGGACCCTAGAGGGCACTCCTGTGCCTGCAGGGGGCTGGCCGGGGTCACCAGGGATGTAGGAGAGACCCAGTCCAGGGTCCTAGGGCACCAGAGGGGAGGGATGGCACACACCCGCCTCACCAGCCTGTCTCCCTGCAGCGGCCCACCATGGCCCCACCATGTGGGCAGGCACCAACTCGGGCTCTGTGTTCGCCTATGCACTGGAGGTGCCGGTGGCAGTGGCAGGTGGTGAGAAGCGGCCAGAGCGAGCGGTAGAGGCTGTGCTGGGCAAGGAGGTGCAGCTGATGCACCGTGCCCCCGTGGTGGCCATCGCGGTGCTGGACGGGCGTGGCCGTCCACTGCCAGAGCCCTACGAGGCCTCGCGGGACCTCGCACAGGCGCCCGACATGCAGGGCGGCCATGCTGTGCTTATCGCGTCCGAGGAGCAGTTCAAGGTGAGCAGTCTCCGAGACCCCTTGGGGTTCTCGCCTCCTGGATGCCGTCGGACCCTTGGCCTGCATCCACTCCTGCTCACTGGGACCTCCTGAGAGCCTCCAGCCATGGCAGAGGCACCTTGGGGAACCCTGGTGCCCCTCAGGACCCTTGGGTGGTCTGGCAGGAGCTTGTGGTGTGGGGTACTGGCTTCCAACTTGACCACCCAGCATGACTGGCTTTGCCACAGGTGGAGGGGCCTGGGAGGTTTCTGGGCTGTGGAGCTGGGGTCAGGGTGGCAGCTCAGGGTGGGTGGTTCTGGATGGAGGTGGTGGGGGCTGGGCTAGACTGGGGGCACTGAAATGTGTACTGGCCCGGGCTCCGCTTAGCACCCACTCTACACCCACCTCCAGGTGTTCACGCTACCCAAGGTGAGCGCCAAGACCAAGTTCAAGCTGACAGCCCACGAGGGCTGCCGCGTGCGCAAGGTGGCTCTGGCTACCTTTGCCAGCGTGGCCTGCGAGGACTACACGGAGACCTGCCTGGCCTGCCTCACTAACCTGGGTGACGTGCACGTGTTCTCGGTGCCGGGCCTGCGGCCCCAGGTGCACTATGCCTGCATCCGCAAGGAGGACATCAGCGGCATCGCCTCCTGCGTGTTCACGCGGCACGGCCAGGGTGAGGCGGGCCGGCGGCTGCAGTCAGGGCTCCTGGGAGGCGGGGACGTGGCCCCTTACTGTGCTTCCTGCCCCATCCTAGGGTTTTACCTGATTTCCCCCTCGGAGTTTGAGCGCTTCTCCTTGAGTGCCCGGAACATCACCGAGCCACTCTGCTCTCTGGATGTCCGCTGGCCCCGAGGTGCCACACACATCAGGTGTGTGAAGGGGTAGCCCCTGGCCAGGGGGTTGCAGCGCTGGGACCAAGGCTGGGCTTGTTCCATCCCCCAATTCAGCAAGCAGCAGGGTGGCCCTCCCCGGTCATCCCTCTGGCCCCAGGGCTCAGGAATGGGAGGGCGGGGGTCTGGCCCTCAAGCCATGAGATGCCTGCTGGGGGTCTGCAGCACAGCCCATCTGTGCAGCCACAGGTCCCGAGAGTCACCCAAGCTGAGCCAGGCTAATGGGACCCCGGGCATCATCCTGGCCCCACAGAGCTGTGATGGAAGCCCCGATCCCATCTGCAAGGAGGCTGGTGAGGAGGCCGCGCGTTAGCTGGGCAGCTTGTCTCGTGGCAGTGGGGGTGTTCTGCAGGAGGCAGCTGCCCAGAGGGTCTGGGGAGGGGTTGGTTGGTGCTATGGTCCACCGTGGGCTGGTCTGGGACCAGGTCAAGTGTGGATGGGGCCTTGGAGCCCTAGAAGGACCCTGTTCACTTCCTCCCTGCAGACACCCCAGAGCCACCTGAGGCCATGCTCTCACCTATGTCCATTGACTCGGCCACCAGTGCCGACACCACACTGGACACAACGGGGGACATGACGGTGGAGGACGTAAAGGATTTCCTGGGGTGAGGAGCTGGCTGGGTCCACAGGAGGGGCTGGTCGCTCCCAACTTCCCTCCCTGACCCTTCAGCCAACCTCATACCCCAGCTGGGCGAAGGACTGAGGAGGGCCTGACCCCAGATCTGCTGACCGCTGCCCCTCCCTGCAGCTCCTCAGAGGAATCTGAGAAGAACCTGCGGAACCTGTCCGAAGAGGAGGCTCGAGCCTGCGCCATCCTGATCAAATGAGGCTGCAGGTGCGCGGCCTGGTCCCCTTGAGTCAGTTACCTCCCCCAGCCTCTCCCGACACAGACCTTGTGGCTCCTTCTGTGTGACCCCCTCCCTCGCCTCGGGGTTCAGGCTGTCACTGCAGGGCCCCCCATCCTGGAGACTGGTGGCACACATGTGGCAGGCCGCCTGCCCCGTTGGACCTCCTTGGCCTTCTGCTGATCCTGTTTGTCTCTGCTAGGGAGGCCAGAACTGCCAGGTCGCCCCCGCCCTGCTCGGAGCTGGAGCCAGAGGTCCGGTCCATGTAGACCTGCACCTGCTAACTTTGGGGTTCTGTGGGGCCTGCCAGCCTGGCCCTGAGCCTCAGGGACTCCACCGGGCCCTGCCTGCAGGCAGAGGCCACCCGGAAGGTCAGGCGCCACAGGGGAGGCAGCCGGGTCCACGGCTACCACCTCCCAGGCCATGTGCCGTCCCCTCTTCTCCTTTTGCAAACAAAGAGTATTTTTCTAACGCCTGTGCCGGGCACCACAGTCATTTCTAAAACTATTTTGGTACTTGCTCCTGGGCCAGCACCCCCTCGACCACCGTGCTGCGTGCAAGTGTGTGTGTGAAAGCTCCACTCGGGAACCAGGACCAAGGCCTGGCCGTGTGTGCATGTGCGTGTGCGTGTGCGTGTGCGTGTGGGGGTCAGGATGGATTTCCTGTAGATTGTACTCTGGGGGACTTTTTTTCTGTCATTTTTGTTAAATTAGCGTTTTAAAATTAAAAATACTGATTTTTAATATTGAAAATAAAAGCATTTAATATCTCTTAAAGGACAGCCACACCTGCTTTATCCCTGGCAGAAGGGGAGTCACACGTGAGCTCAGAGTGGAGGGAGATTGCTTTGCCAGACCCCTGGAGACACTGGTCAGGGTCACCCCACTGGTGGCGCTGGAGACGGTGGCAGGGGGGCACTTATCCCTCCACAGAGGTGGAGCGCGGTGGCCTTAGGCCAGGGCTTGGCGGAAGGTGCTCCAGGCGTGGAAGCAGCGGGTGAAGGCGTGCTGCTCATTGCCCTTGCGCACGAGGCGCAGGCGGCGGGGCCGCTCGTGCTCCTTGGAGCGCATGTGCTGGATGTACACCTGGGGGGCGGGCAAGGGGTTGGTGAGGGCAGCCCCAGCCTCGGCCCCTCCCCCAGGCCCATCCTCGGCCCCTCCCCCACTCACCTGGCAGGCCTTCAGGCTCAGCTTGATCTCCACCTGGCTGGTCTGGGACCCCACCCACATGTAGACCTGTGGGGACAGCAGGGGACATGGTCTCCCAGCCTCAGAATGCCTCTTTAGGGACCGTCAGGCTCCCAGTGTGGGCAGAGTCGGGCGGAGGGGGGGCGGGTCTCACCTCTTGGCCATTGTCTAAGAGCATGATGTCATCGTCTGCCAGGTCATCTTGGCAGAAATCAGAGCACTTCTCAGTCACTGCGAAGTAGCCCTTCTCATTGGAGCATCTGGGGGAAGTCAAGGGTCAGGGAGAGGCTGAGGGTCATGGCAGCAGGGCCAGGACTGAGGACGCTGGGAGCGGTGGCGGGGCGACCTCACCGGAAGAGCCGCGTGTGCTTCATGTACTCAGCGTCGTCGTCGTAGGGCTTCTGTGCACCAATGCCCACCCAGAAAAAGTTCTCGGGCTCCTCGCCCTCGTTGATGACCTAGGGGGAGAAGGCTGGTCAGCTCAGGGCCCACTGCTTGCCCGCCCCCACCTGAT
>NW_011494752.1:8907848-8908117 GCF_000754665.1 Bison bison bison
TGTTGGAGGCCTCACGGCCCTGCCAGAAGTACACGATGCACTGGAAGTCCTCCTCAGGCTGCTTCTCCTCCGCCTCGGCTGCCGCCTCCTTGCCCTCCTTGTCCTCGGCCCCCGCCTTCTCCTCCTCCTTCTCCTCCTCCTCATACTCCACGGGGACCCAGTACCTGCAAGGTCAGAGGGCGGTGGGCAGGGCTGAACCGAGGCCCCAGCACCGGGGGAGGGCCGGGTAAGGGGGGGGGGTGCAGGGCACCTGCAGAGGAAGACATAGC
>NW_011494752.1:8908244-8917746 GCF_000754665.1 Bison bison bison
CCAGGTCCTCGTTCCATTCCTCCATCAGCTGCTCGGCCTGCGTACGACCCCACCTGTCACGGTAGGACCGGCACAGCCGGCCCTCCCGCCCCGCGGCCCGGGGCTTGCGCCCACCTCGGCCAGAGCCATGGGCGGCTGCCGCGGCAGGGAGAGCGCCGTGAGGTCTGCCTTCATCTGGTCCTTCTTCTCGGCGTCACGCTTCACCTTCCCCGCGAGCCCCGGGCCCTGCAGCATGGCCTCTGCATTGCGCGTGTAGTCCACACTCAACACGTCGTCCCAGTTCTTGAACTTGGCCTTGAACACCTGCGAAAGCACAGCCTAAGGAGGCGGGGTCCGCGGAGCAGGGTGGGGCCTGGGACCTGGAACGGGGCGGGGCCGGAAGGGGCGGGCTATAGGGGTGTGGCCTGGGAGTGGGAGGGGCGGGTAGGAAAGGGGCTGGGCTGGCAGCAGTGCTGGAAGCTGTGTAGGGATGTTATGTAGTCTGTAACCCGTTCATGGGGCGTCAGGGCAAAAACGCGGTCACAGGACCTCGGGGAGGAAACCTCCGAGGGCAGCTGCATTCATCCGCACCTGCGCCTCGGTGCCCTCTAGGCTGCGGCTGACCATGGCGTGGCGTGGTCGGTGGAGCATCCCGCACAGTTCCTGGCCCAGCTTGAGGGCTGCGGCACGCACCAGGCGTGGGGACTTGCGGCCGAGCCAGATGAACACGTCGGACCAACAGTCCAGGATGTACACGCAGCGAGTGTCCAGCAGGCTCTGCAGCTGCGGGGCCCCAGAGGCTGGAGGTCAAGGCCAGGGTCAGCCAGCAGGGAGGGATCTCGGCCCAGGGGCCTAACTCCCTGTGAGTCTCACCAGTCGCATCCGAGGCATCAGTTCCACTTTGGGCCGCTTCTTATGTTCCACGGAGAGCTTGTAGTTGATCTGTGGCAGCTCCAGGTAGCCCAGGCCCAGGCCCACCTGGCAGGAGCAAGAGATGGGTTTAACTAGGGTGGGTCCAGGGAACACAAGACCAACCCACAGCAGCCCCTGGTTAGGCTGGCCACTGTGCTCAAGTCCACAGCCTGCTCCTCTCCAGACTAGTCTCCCTGTACCCCAACCTCCTTTCCAGGAAATCCTACCAGCAGAAGGGTTGTTAAACCTGCCTTCCCTCTCTGGGTCCTTACAGATTTTCTAACTGGTCCTTTTCCTGCCCACATCACCCCCATCTTCCTGTCACCCACAGAGTCAAGACCAGGTGCTCAGGCCAGGCACCCATGTACTTCTCGGCCTTTCTCTCCAGTCCCACCTTCCTGGAACCACAGAGCCTGATGCTAGTTTCCACGGCCCCACTCAGACCCTGGCATTTCCTGCCCAGGAGGTGGCACCCTCTCCCCACCAAAGTCCAGAATGAGCCCACAGCCACCACAGTGGTGCAAAGGCCCGCCCATATCCTGACCACTGATGAAGCTCACCTTATACAGCTTGGGCTGGGGTGGCCAAAAGTCATCAGGCACGTGCTTCTTGATCTCGGAGGGCTCCCCACCCAGCGTTTCCCAGAACTCTGGGGGCTCCTGGCCCTGTACCAGCAGCGAGATCTCTGCCTTCCCTTTTCGCTCATTCTTGTTAATTTTCTCTGCAAAGAGCCTGAGGGCAGATGCAAAGCCTTAGTGAGGCCCATACCTCCTCAGGTGACCATGTTCCTTTGCACAAAGCACCCAGGATGTCTGGGCAGGGTGCAGTCCTCTTACCTGGCCTTGGTAGTGCTGCTCAGCGTGGCCTGGGCCCCTCGCCACACGTAGATGTCCAGCCCTCTGTCCAGCAGGAAAACAAACCTGGACAGAAGTGGTGGGAGGGGCTGCAATGGGCCACATGCAATAACTGCCCCTGTGCCTCTGACCTCATCCCAAATCCCTCCTTGCAATGTGGGACAAGGGCTGGGTGGCTTCTTATCTAGAGCCCAGCTTTGTCCCCCTACACTTGTGGGGAGGAGGTACGGGGTTAAGCACACCACCTCACATCATGGGGCTCACCTTGGGTCCAAGGAGGCCCCCTTGAGAGGCACGGGCTCCAGCTTGATGTTCTTCTTCCCATACACGCGGTACATCCTGGGGGCCAGAGCGAGAGTGGCTTGGGGGGGCACCAAGGGCAGATTTACCCCAATGCCCTCCCCCATCCTTCCCGACTGAGTCCAGGTCAGTGCCCCTCACACACAAGCCTCACCTGGTCACGTAGTGCGTGTCCTCCACAGTGTAGAAGCCACTGGCTGTTCCACCCTCAATGTAGGAGATGTCGTTGTCAAATACCTGTGAAAGGGTGTGTGACCTTTTACTGAACTGCCCCCCTACCCCCACCAAATACCACCTGTCAGGAGAAGCAGAGTTGTGTACAGATGGATCAGATGCTATGAATCCATGACAGTGTTAAAAAACAATATAAGATCTATGCCTGCAGACAAAAACACACTTGGGGTGTTAGTATACACACAACCATGAACCCGTTTGCTCCTGTACAAGACACAGCATGGTAAGATTCAAGCGTATCAGGGGACAGGACCAAGCACGTTTACAGAACATGGCAAACTTAGGTAAGTACCCAAAATCTTCTGTAGGTGTCTGCATGTAACCAGCTGGTGGCAGGCCAGCATCTCTCACTGACCCAGTTCACTGGATGACTCTGGCCCTGCCCTTGGCCCCACCTCCTTGGTAGCCAGTCCCTTTGCAACTCTTGCTTCAACTTCCCGTCTCTCCTGGCTACACCCCCACCAAGCGGACTCCCAAACTAGCCTGGCCATCTCATCTTCACCTGACCCAGCTCCCAACCAGTGGTCTCATCTCGCTCCTCTGACCTCACCCCATCTGTCCCCGCACTGGACACATCCCTGTCAGCCCCACCCAGCCCTCGCACCTGCAGGAACTCCTCGCTCTCGTCGCCCATCTCCTCGCGCACCGTGCGGCACTCGGCACCCAGGTAGTTGCGCAGATTGACGGCGTGGATGGCAGAGCAAGCCTTCTTGTCGAGTGTGGCCTCCCCGCCGATCCAGTAGTAGATCTCCCAGTTCAGAGAACCGCTGTCATCCAGAAAAGTCTGGAGGCCGGGGCAGCATCTGGGTCAGCCCCTGCCAGTGGCACCGCCATGCTCTGCAGAGCTCTCCCCTCCCACCCCATCCAGAGCGATCCAAGAGACGCCCCCGCGGCCCCTCGCAGCATCCAGACTCGCACCTTGAGCACGATGTAGCAGTCTGCCTCATAGAACTTGCCGTGGAGGTCTTCCTCCACCAGCACAGGCACGAAGTTCTCGATCTGCCAGATGGTCAAGCCAGGCAGCTGGCCCACGTCCTCGGTGAAGAACTCCGAGTAGTCAAGGCGCGGCTTCTCCAGGCCCTGGTCCCAGCGCCGTACCTTGCCCCCAGGCGCTCCGGCCTCCGCGCTCTCCTGGTGGGGGCAGGCACAACACTGACTTGACTCTGCCCATGCCCAGCTCTGGTAGAACGGAGCCCTTCTGCCCTTGTCCCCTCTCCCACCCGACCTGGGTCCCTGGCGAGCAGAGCCAAGCCCTGGTCTAGCCGGATTACCTCCTGCTTTCTGTTTTTCTCCTGGGCCACATCTGACATGCCCTTCAGCACCTGCTTGGCCTGGTCGTCCTGGGCCGAGTCCTTGCGCCTCCGAAGCCGCATCTTGCGAGCCAGGGGGTCCTTGGGCCCACTCCCTGCTGAAGGGAGGGGCACACGGCTGACCCGGCTGGCTCCGACCCCTTCATCCCCAGGGCATCCAGCCAACCAGGGGCCAACCCCACACCCCCTATCCAGAGAGAACATCCCACCCTGTTTACAGATGAGTAAGTTAAGGCCCAGAGAGGCATCCCATGCTCACCAGCGGCCGCCGCGGCCACCGTGGCAGGGGAGGCACCCGCCAGCCGCAGCTGATTCTGCAGCGAGAAGTCGATGTTGTACCACTCGGCAGCACGGTCCACAGGTTTGGGGGGCATGACCAGGCTGGGGTTCTCCCGCACATCCAGGACCTGCCTCATGGGTGAACAGAGCCAGTGCTGAGCCCCGGTTCTCCCTCAGTGCCCCCAAACCCCATCTCCACCTCTGCACCACCAGGGCCAAAGGGCCCAGGTCCCCACCCTGCCGCCCCCGTGGGCCTGGCTTCCCCATCTGCGAAGAGCGGCCTCACAGGCTGGCTGTGAGGCTTAAGTGACAATGCCGAGTGTGATGTGGATGCCGGATAAGCGTCACCCCCTCCCCACCCTGGCACCAGCCAGCCCTCCAGGAGCCCCTGCTGCCCCCTCCCCAGGACCCCATTGCTTGGTCTTTCCTGGGGGTCTGTCCCCACCCCCAGCGCCAGCTGCCTGCAGATAAGCATCACCTCCTCCCCACCCTGGCACCGGCCAGCCCTCCAGGAGCCCCTGCTGCCCTCTCCCCAGGACCCCATTGCTTGGTCTTTCCTGGGGGTCTGTCCCCACCCCCAGCACCAGCTGCCCGCCAGACCTCAATCTCCGTCAGGAAGTGGATGGCCTCTGGGAGGGTCACCAGGCGGTTCTTGTTGAGGACCAGCTTCCTCAGCTTCGTGCACCTGTGAGGACACGGTCGGGCCTCAGGAGTGGGCAGACAGGGGCCTTCCAGTCCTGGCTTGGACAGCCAGGTAGGACCAGAGGACCTGAGCAGCCCGGCCAGTTAAGAAACCAGCCAGCTCCAAAGAGCCCAGAAGGCTGGGGGCGGGGCGAGTTTCCTTGTGGCTGAGTGACTGGAGGCCCTTTCTGTGGCTCCTACAGGCAGCATCCTCCACTATGGCCTTCTGAGAACCAGCGACCCCTGGACACGAGCAAAAGGGCATCAAAAACCACACTCTGCCCTCAAATTAGCTCAGAAGCTGCCAGGGGTCTTCTGTTCTCAGTGCCGGGGACCATGCTAGTGGATGCTGTGACCTCAGGGAGCAAAGGCAGCACAGCGTCTCAAAGGGGGCAGCAGTGCAGTCCCTCTGGCCTTGCCCCTTGTCCCTGAAGGGCGCTTGGGGAACCCACTGGCATGAACCCAGTGTCTTTATCCACAAACTCAAGTCAACCCCTCATGTTCTGTACAATGCACAGAGACCACGGGGCGCGGGGGAGGCCCCACTTCAGCCCAGCACCTGCAGAGGCTCTCGGGGATCAGCTCCAGCTTGTTGTTGGCAGCCATGAACTCCTCCAGGCTGGACAGCTTGCCGATGCCTGAGGGTAGCCCGTCAAAGTCCAGCTGGTTGGAATTCAGGTACAGCCTCTTCAGCTTGGTCAGTTTGCAGATGGCCGACTGTAGGGGACACAGCAGATGTGGGGTCTGAGGTGGGTGCCAAGATGGCCTATGGCCGCCCCACCCTCCCCAGACCTGCACACACGGGCAGCGAGGTCAGCTGGTTCCGGGACAGGTTCAAGGTCTCCAGGTGCACCCACTGGTCGATGCACAGGGATAGCTCCGCGATCTGGTTGCTGCTGAGGTTGAGGCGCCGCAAGCCAGGCAGGGCGTACAGGCACTCGGGTACGCGCGTCAGGTCGTTGCAGGACAGGTCCACATCTGGGCACAGGTGAGCATGTCAGCTGGGGCCCCTAGTGGCTCCAAGGCAGCTATGTGAAGCCTGGCTACCCCTCTGGCTCTGTGGCCTCAGGCACATGATGGGTGGGAACCACACCCCTTCCCCTGGAGGCACCCCTCCCCCTAGAGGCTTTTAGGGAAGTAGGGTCCAGCGGCCTCCTCCATGAGGAAGGAAGGGGCTGAGGGCTCCCGGGGACTGCCCACCTGCGAGGTGGCTCAGGCCCTCCAGGCTGGTGGGCAGGTTGCTCTGGGTGCGCTGTGTGTTCCGCAGGTGCAAGGTCTGCAAGGCTGTCAGTGCTGGGAGCTGCCTGTGGGGAGACGCGGGGAGACACTGCCTCAGGCCAGGGGCAGGGCCCGAGGGTGGGTGTGGGCGGGGTAGGCGGGATGCCTGGTGTTGACAGCTAGGCAGGCGGGTGTCGACCCAGCTAGGCCAGACCCAGTGGGGAGGGCGGGCGCCCACCGGAGCTGGGCATGCAGCAGCGGGTTCCCATTGAGCACAGGCGTCTGCAGGTGCACGAGCCGGCGCATCTGGGGGGGCAGGCTCTCCAGGCGGTTCTCGCTGAGGTCCAGGTACAGGAGGTCAGTGAGGTTGATGAAGAGCTGGTTGGGGATGCTGTCGATGCTGTGGGCAGAGGGCCAGTGGTCAGGGCTGCGCTCCGCTTCTGGGGTCAGCCATCTCCCCGGCCCAGCCCAGCACGCGGCACCTGTTGTGGCTGAGGTTCAGCACCAGCATGTTCTTGGCGTTCTCCAGCTCCCGCGGGCACTCTGTCAGCTGGTTGTAGCTCAAGTCCTGGGGAGGGAGTGAGGCTGGGTCAGGGGTAGCAGGGCTGACCCCACCCCGCCAGGCCTGCACACGCTCAAGGGTTGGGATGGGTGCTGAGAGGACAGCAGAGGAGGAGGTTTCCAGGCCAAAGGGAGACAGTGGGACCCTGGGAGGAAGGGGCCTAAGTCAGGGAACTGAGCAACCTTGGGCAAGGCACTGTCCATCGGACGTCTCCAGTTCCTTCATTTGTACAACAGGAAAACCATGGCCCCAGGGACCAGGGCAGTGGGGGGAGGGTCACTGAATAGTAGGGTTCACTGTCAGGTGGTGGGTGACCACTGACCAGGACTGAGAGATCGTCCAGCTTGAAGATATCATCAGGGACTCCTGAATTCTTCAGACTGTTGGCTCGAGCCACAATGGCCTGGGGATAAACCACGAGAGTCCATGAGCCCTGGCTTCCACTCCAAGGAGAAGCAGAGATCAGGGAAGGCTACCTTCTCCGTCAGCCCACGGGAGACCAATCCTGAGTGCTCTCCCACTCTGGTCTTTGCTTGTAGTCCCTCTACTTGGCAAGCCCTTCCTACTCTACCAATGAGCTCCTATTCACACTTCAAAGCCCAACTCAAACGTGCCTCACAGCCCAGCACACAGAAACGCAGGGAACTTTTTCTGATGGAATAACCCCTCTTCCTCCCAGTTCCACAGGGCAAGATAGGGATGGAGCTCTGAGTCAGAGTTTGTGGCACAGACGGAAGAAGGCTGGACCAAAAGCATCCGAGTGTAGACTCACAGCAAGCCTGCTTTCTGTGCCCTTAGGGCTGAAATCTGCTCAGGCTTTCATGGTGCAGGACGTTAGTGCAGGATGGCCGAGGAGGGGGGGACGGACCAGGGGACGGCACCATGGCCACAGGTGACAGAAGGAGAAACAGGAGCCGCCACTGTGGCTCCCTGTCTGCCCAGTGTCTGCATGGTGACACCCTGCCACTTCACGGCGGTCACTGAAGGGCCATCTCGGAAAATGCAGAGCTCAGCTTTAACCCGACTCCAGAGGTGTGCCCTTCGCATCTCAGGGCTCCAACCTAAAGGGAATGACCACTGGAATGGCCTGAAGATCTGGGACGGGAGGTTCCATGGAGAACAGCAGGAGGAATGACCCACCCAGACCACCTCCCCTGCCCTGCCCCAGCTTTATCACTGGGGATAAACCACAGGCAAGTGACCTGGCCCCGTGGTCAGTTTCCTCATCTGTGAACTTGGTGGAGGTTGGGATCACATGAAAGACCCTTGAGAAATAGCTGGAGTGCTGCTCGGCCAGGATCAGCTATCACAGCAGTTCAAAATGGATCAGACTTAGGTTTTTTCACCTTTTCTCCTACGTGTTACTCAACTCAGGTCATTACTGCATGCTCTCTCACCCAACCCCCCTGACACCAGGGTGGACAGAGGGGCTGGCCTGGCCCCCAGGCCCCACCCTGAGTTCTGCAGTCTTGGGCGGCACTCACCCGCAGCGATGGTAGGCTGGACAGCTCTCCATGCAGAGTGGTTAGGTTGTTGTGGCTCACTGACAGGTGTTCCTGGGCCGGCACAGGGTGCAGAGGCTCAGCAGGGTGGGCTGGTCATCCACAGAGCACCCACTGGCACCACAGCCTTCCCCTGTCCAGGGACCCTCCCATAGAGCCCCCATCCACCACCAGGGCCTTGCCCCACCCAGGGATCTTCCCACAGAGCCCCTATCTGCTACCACAGCCTTGTCCTACCAGGCACCCTAGGCCATCCAGGTCCAGTCTACTCTTGCATCTTTCCTCTTTCGCACACCTAGCCTCTTCTTGCATACTTCCCAGGAAGGGTGCTCATCCCCTCTCCACCAGTTCTGCTTGTGACAGGCAATGTCCTGCACAGGCTCTGCCCACCTGGCTAGCCCCATCCACCAGGACCCTCCCCTGCCTGCCCAAAGCCTCTTACCAGCTTCTGCAGGGAGGCCAACTCCTCTGGCAAGTAGCAAAGGCCGGTGCGGTTTAGCTTCAGCCATCGCAGGCTGGTCATGGCCTTGACGTTCTCAGGGAAGTAGCCACCCTGGGGGAATGTCACAGGTCTGGGACATGGTACCCTTGCTCTGCCACCTTGTGGCCCCCACAGCCCGTGGGAGCCTTTGGGGGGCAGTAGTCACGTCTAGTTGGGTGTGTGACCCCAGACACATCACTTGGCCACTCTGTCTCAGTTTTCTCACCCGTAGAATAGGGCTGGTGAAAGCCCTCTGATGACAAAAGCCTCCTGAGAACCCACTGGTGATCAGGATGGCTGCTGACCTAAGACCCGCCTCTCCTGCTGGATTCTCGGCCCAGGAAGGCTTATTCTAGGTGCCACCCCACAGTCCGCTGTGCGGTCAGATCAACTCAATGTTTTCGCCTTGCATCCAGGCTGTGCCTGTTCAATTTGTTGAACTGTGCCTCTGCCAAGGCCCCACCTGTGCCCTGCCACCCACCCCCTGCATGAGGCCCCAGCTCCCCACCCTTTCCCACATAGGAATATTCATTAGTTCACTCACCCATTTGTCCCCCAGACTCAAATGCCCACCTCAGGACCCCAGCCCTGTGGCCAGAAGCCTGGGGAGGCTTATGCCTTCAGTGCTCTGGGCTGGTGCCTCTTCTCCCTACATCCACATTCCCTGCTGGTGACTCACTCTCCTAGACTGGAGAGGACACTTGGTGACTTCAGGTGAGGACGGTGGGGATGGAGGCAGAGGAGTGTGCATGATGTCAAGGGTGGGTAAATACAGGAAGAAAGGGCCTGTCTCCTCTGCCCTGACCCCAGCCACTGCCTGGACCACTGCACCCTGCAGACCCAGGCTGACGCTCCACTGACGCCAGCCGGGGTCGACCCACTCATCCACCCTGCAGCCCTAAGGACCATCCTGGAACCAAGCCATCTCTCAGGGCGTCCTCTCTGGTCACCAGCCCTGTGGCCTCATTCTCAGTTCTCAAGAACCACTGATCCGCCCTGAGGCTGGGCTGGTGTTCTCAGCGGCCCTGGTCTGCCAGTTCGGCAGCTGCTCAGACAACTGGCACCCAGGGCCTCGCACACCTGCCCAACACGCCCTCCACAACTAATCCCTGCCTCCAGGGGTTTCAATGTAAGCCCCTCCACCAGTCGAGAAGACGAGGCTCCGAGAGGGGAAGTGACTTGCCTAAGAC
>NW_011494752.1:8918135-8918806 GCF_000754665.1 Bison bison bison
GGATGCTCACCTTGAAGTCGTTGCCGCTGAGGTCCACGCCGCGCACGAACGGCAGCACCCCGGTGCCCTCCATGGCGGCGCTGGGCTGAGGGGAGCGGACCGCGGGCGGGGCCTGGCGCTCGGGGCGGGGACCGCGGAGCCTGCGGGGCGGGGAGCGCGCCGGCCCCGCCCCTCAGCCCGGGGCCGCTCCTCGGGGCCAGCTCTGGGGCCTGGGGCCTCGAGGAGCGCGGTGTTCCGGTACCCCGAAGGGCCTTCTCGGCCCGCGGCTGTCCCTGCGTTGGTCAAAGCCGGGGACCCGGGTGGTTCTGGCGGCAGTGGCAGGAGGACGCCCGGATCCTCGTCCGGAGCCACGAGCCTCAGGGAGACGCTCCGGGGCCAGTGCCCACACTCCTAGGCGTCCCGGGTCGTAGGCCAGCCCGGGTGCGCGGTTACGTGCCCGCTTGCCCCTCGAGGGAGGCCTCCCTGGGCCGGCACATGGCGGTCCCAGTAAGTGACAGGACCAGTATACCCTTCACTGGAGAGGCGGCCGCAGACTACAGTGACCAGGAGCTCCACCGGATGCTTCCTTTGCCGGGAAGGAGCTCACGTTCCCACCGACGAGTCCTGGAGCACGGCCCTGCGCCTTTAAGGAGGTGCTCGCCGAGGAGCCCCGCCCCGAGGAGCGCTCGGCC
>NW_011494752.1:8919138-8921143 GCF_000754665.1 Bison bison bison
GGGGCGCCGAAGCCGCGACGCAGGTACGGCCGGGGCACGGGGCGTGGCCTCCACCGGCCGCGCGGTTCCGGCCGGGAGAGAGCCGGATCGGGCCGAGCTCTGGTCGCTTCTTGGGCCCATCCTGGCGTTCCCCGGGCTTCGGTGTCCTCGCGTCCGGGGCTTGGTGGAGGCTAGGGGAGGCCTGGCCTTTCCCTCTCCCCTTCCCTGGTTAGGGTCTGCGCGCCCCGGGTCAGACAGGCGGGGGCTTTGTGCGCTTTACAGTTTGGAGGCGGTTGGCAGTCCTGATGAAGGAAGCCGCCGCGGGGCCACGCTGGGTCAACCCCCTCCGCCGTCTTTCCTATTTTTAGCTTGGGAAAGGGGGGCGGGTGCGGGGCTGTAGGCCCCACCTGGCAACCGGGCTCCGGCACCCGCTGGGAGCAGGGCAGCCAAAAGTCCTTGGGGCTGAGTTGGCTCTGAGCTCAGCGTCATCTGTTCAGGCATCCTCAGGGTGACAGTTCTGCCTGGCCATCTGACTGGTCCCCTGGGCTTGTCCCTTGGTCACACACACTCTTAGTGCTCAGGACCTGAGGTCTGGGGCTCAGCTTGCTGGGCCTGGCAAAGATGCCTGAGGTCCCAGCCATCTGTACTTCTGGGTTCCGCATGTCTAACGGTTTGTCGTGGCACCTGCTCCATCTTACAGACAAGCTAAGAGTATCTGGCACACTCAGGCCCTCAGCTCACCTGCCGTGGCCTGCGCTCTCAGCAGCTGAGACCCCTCTCCACCCACTATTGTCCCGAGCCTTAGAGGCCCTTGTCCAGGGCACTGGACCGACCCTGCTGTGGTCTTTAGAGCCCCCTTACACCCTGTCCCCACAGCAGGGCCTTCAGCCTTGTCTGACACATACCTGTTGACAGCCAGCCCTTGCCCCCCAGGGTATCGTGGGCCATCTCACTTGTCCTGTTCTTTGACTTGGTAGCCCTGCCTCTGGGGCTGCCCTGCTGAGATTTGGGGGTAACTGTGGGCCCCTGAATTTCACTGAGGTTCCCTCAAAGGCCTGAGGCTGTCCAGTGCAGGCTGCCTGGGTCCCCAAGCCGTGGTCTTCTCTGGGCCTTGGTTTTCTCCTGCAGGGCCTGGTTAGGAACCAAGATAGACCTGCTCCTGGGATCATAGGTTGGGTCTGAGTCCCCACCACTCACTGTGTGATCCACAACCTATTTCTTTGTAAATGGGGATGGTGCTGATAAGACCCACCTCATGGTCTTTGGCGACATCAGGGGGCCTGGAAGGTGGGATCGGGGAGATCGTCTCCCTTCTCTGACCTGCCATGGGCCTTAGGGTCTTTCTCTGTGAGAAAGTCATACAGGTGGGTTGTTTGAGGGTTTTGGTGGGGGGAGGTCTCTGGGCCAGCTCTCAGTCTCCTCCCAAGAAAACCTGCAGGTGGCCCCTTTCTCATCGGAAATTCTCTGGAAGCCCCCTTGTGACCCCAACTCTGACTGTAGAGCACCTGCCTGGATGCCAGGCCGGCCCCTCACTGAGTGGCCCCTGCACCCTGGCTCCCTTACAGGCAGACTGACCATGGCGGAGTTCTCCCAGAATCGGAGCAAGCGGCGTGACGGCGAGGTGCTGGGAGGCGCTGTAGACTTCCTCCTGGCCAATGCCCGCCTGGTGCTGGGAGTGGGCGGAGCTGCAGTGCTGGGCATTGCTACCCTGGCTGTGAAGCGGGTAAGGCTGGGCTGGCCTGCTGACACGGACTCCACAGCAGGGCTGGGGAGGTGGGACTGCCTGAGATTGCACCTGCCTCCGCCTCTCCGCCTGGTTGGCTCTGCCGTGGCCACCCAGGCCTCAGATGCCCTCACCTGTGTCCCTCTGCCTGCAGCTCATTGACAGGGCCACCAGCCCCCGGGACGAGGACGACACCAAGGGGGACGCCCCATGCCTGGAGGACAGCTGGCAGGACCTGAGCCTGCTCAAGGCCACGCCACGCCTCCAGTCCCGGCCCCCGCCCGCCGCCCTCAGCCAGCCGGT
>NW_011494752.1:8922422-8924875 GCF_000754665.1 Bison bison bison
TCTTCCGATCTCTGCGCTGTCTGCCGCAGTCACCCAGCTCTATGGCGGCTGGGCCGGGACCGCCTGGCTCAGGTGGTTCTGCGCCTGGGCGAGCAGGAGGCTGACTGGGCCGAGGAGGCCCTGGGGGAGCACTTCCTGCAGGCTCTGGAGCTGCTGCTCAGCAGCCTGGAGCGGGCCAGCCTGCCCAGCCACTTCAACCGCAGTGTGAACCTCCTGGATGGCCTGCGGGAGGAAGAGATCGACGACTTGGGCTTTGCGCTGTACCATGGCCTACAGGCCCCCGAGGGGCTGCTCTAGAGGGTGGACGCAGCTGGGCAACAGACACCACTGCTTTTAGCTGGAATGAGGGGTTGTGGGCTGCCCTCTTGGCTTGCAGGAGCTGCCATGAGTCCCAGGCAGGGATGAGGCCACTGTCATTTTCTGTCTCGAGGGTATCATGCTTCCCTTGGGTGCGGGCATCTCCAGGTTGCTGGTGCTTGGGTGGACATTGTTTGGTCCCCCCCACCCCCGGGGCTGGAGTCACCTGGGATCCTCAGAACGTAGCTTTTGGCTGACCCTCAGGCCTGTTTTCCGTGCTGTATGCCTGGTTTGCTCTCTAGCCTTGACTAGCGGGGGCTAACCTGGGGGAAGGCCCTTCCCCTCTAGCCTCGGAGGCCCTGGGAGGGCTCTGTCGTCATTGGGGGAGCCAAGGCTCTCTCTGCTGCTCACCTGGCCCAGAGCCTAGGGTGCCCCTGGCTGCTGCCAGCCCAGCCCCCACTGTGCCAACACCAGCTGTCCTCGCTGACCCTGTGTTCTCCCTGGAGCTGGCGGGGGCTTGGGCGGGGGCGGGTGTCGTCTGCCTTCCCTCCCAGGCATCTCTCCTCTCTGGTATCCTTCCTGCCGAAGTAAAGCTATGCCGCAAGGACTGTGAATGAGAATAAAAAAAAACTCAAATGTCCGTGAGACGCATATTGGGCTCTTACATGCAGCCATTTGAGGCTTTGTGAGCTTGGCCAGAGGGGCTTGGGCTCAACCTGGAAGCAGGAGACTGACCTGGAGTGGCATCTAGCTTTAGTAATAGGCACCAGCTGGTCAGGGTTTTCTTTCTTCCAAAAAGCCTGACCCCTGGAGCCCTGTAATCTGGATGGGCGGGGCTGCCAGGGGGCCCTTTGGCCAGCAGTGGTCCACATGCAGAGAGACATGGACCCTCAAGTGGAGGGCAGGCTCCCTGCTTTGTATAGACGGGGACGCAGGCGTGTCTAGGTGTCCCTGTGGGAGCTGTGGCTCCCATGTAACCCCGTGTGGCAGACGAGCCAGGGAGGAGGGCTTGGGGCCACATGGGCTTGGGGTGAGGCCGCCACAGCTGTGCCAGGCCCCTCCTTCTTGTCCCATGTCCTGAGGCGACCCCCTCCCACCTGGGACATGGGGACAAGGCTGGAGGAGGTGCTCTTGGGCACTCTGGTTGCAGGGCCAGTGGCCTCTGCAGATAAGGAGGGACCTGCCTCCCGGGTATTCCCATGGGCTCATTGGCTCTGCAGAGGGGCAGAGGGCAGGAGACTGGTTTCCCCAAGGACTGTTAGGTCACATGGTCTCAGGAGCTGCTTGGCCTGAGTGCCTTCGGTGGTGAGCAGCTGTGATGGTTGCAAGGGGACAGGCTGGAGGTGGGGCAGCCTTGGCCTCCTCCCTGTAAGATGAGGGGTCCAGAATACCTACTTCACAGGTGGGGGTGGGGTGTTAACCCAGTGCTGGCACAGAGCAAGGCACTCCCGAACCAGTGACCGAGACAGATGGTCCAGTGTCCGTCAAAGTTGGGGGCCTCTGGAAAGTGTCCAGACTAGAAAAGTCCTTTCATGGATTAACTCGCGAGCAGGACCCCTTAGGACAGTGCATCACATCCAGAGCCGACGCAGCCAGTGCTTTCAGGCTGTGCAATTACTAAACAGAAAAAGCCCTGATCAAAGCCTGCACAGGCACTCTCTCGCTGAGGCTGCAGACTGGGGCCTGCTGGGCACAGCCACACTCAGGTCCCTGGGGATCTCACCAAGCCTCCTGACGGGGTTGTAGTCAAGGTCCAAGGGCCCTGACGGGCCAGGCTGGAGCTGGATGGGAGAGGGAAGCCCTTGCCTCTAATCCAGGACCACTGCTGTCCCCAGCCTGGTCCCCTCCAGGATGAGCAGCCTTCAGCCTGGTTTAAGTCACATACATCTGACGCATTTGCATTTTTAAGCATATTCTTTTATAATCAGGATAGTCTTTTAAATACTGTCCAAATAAAAAAAATTAAAAAGTTAAAAACCCCAGTAACGTAACTGTTTGGTGGCACTCAGTTCACTAAGGACAGACACCAAAGCTGGTGTCACCAGCCCAGTGCTCCCAGGGCCACCACGGGGCCTGGACGGTGCTCTGGGTGTTCTCAGCAAAGCCACCCACTTCCTGAGCCAGCAGTTCAGCTCGTGGGCCTCAGGTTCGCCCGC
>NW_011494752.1:8924975-8951726 GCF_000754665.1 Bison bison bison
CGGGCCCCCCCGCCTGTATGACCTCAGGGAACTTTCCAGGCTGACCCTGCACCCCTGCCCAGCATGAATACTGGTGAAGACAGGATGGTGCACCCCTGCCCTGCGGAGCAGGCCCCTCCCACCTTTGAGCTGAACACGGAGGCAGCTCAGGAACCTGAGACAGAGGTCTGGGGGGAAAGGTGGCCGATGCACCCCGAGGGCAGCGGGGCCTCTGCCCAGCATCCTGGGAGGCCTGTGTGGAAATCTCCCTCACAGTGTCCACCCATCTGTGTGATGGTCTCACCACCTGTGCTGACAGCAACCCTGCCCCCAGAACCTGACCACCCTGTGAAGGCCCAGCCCAGGACCCCCAGTCCCACTCGGCATTTCTGGTCCTGGTGGGCATGGGAAATCCCCGTGGAGAGACTGCAACCTACAGATGAGTTGAAGGTCGTATCCTTCAACTCAACAGCAAAAGCACAAACCACCCCACTGAAAAACGGGCAAAGGTCTTGAAAAGACCTTTCATTTCTCCAAAGAAACATGAAAGGCCACGGGAGTGGTGAAAAGCATGCCCAACTGCAGTGGTCACTGGGGATATGCAAGTCAAAGCCACGAGATGCCACCTCAGGCCCATGAGGATGGCAATATGGGCAAGGGCACGTCGGCAAGGATGTGGAGAAAGGGGAACTCTGGTGAGAAGGTAAAATGGCGCAGCTGCTGTGGAGAGCTTAGTGCATAGAATTAACTGACCCAGCAACCCCACTCTTAAGTGTGGATCCCCAAAAATACAGGTGTTCAAATAACTTGCACATAGAAGTTTACAGCTATACTGCTCCCAACAGCCAGGCGGTGGAAACACCCCCGTGTCCATCAACTGATGACGAGTGAACACAGCGGACTAGCTCAGTCAGAAAATCACAGAAGGCACCGCTGCGTGACCGTGAGGGCCACCCCAGGAGACGGGCGCCAAGAGGGAAGCAGAGAGGGGCCACGACTATGCGGCTGTTTATGTGAGATGGTCAGCACAGGTGAAAACCAAAGGGACAAAGTGGACTGGGCCACTGGGCTAAGACCAACACCCAGTGACCAGAGGCTCCAGGAGCAGTTCTGGGCAGCCCACTGTCCAGTCCAGGTGTGAGGGCTGGTCTGAGGGAAGGGTTTGGGGCCAGGAGTCCCAGAACAGGTTGCTGCTTCAGCAGCCATACAACTCAGTCATGCTCAGCTTACTCCTACTTATCATCTGAGCTGCAGAGCAAAGTCCACCGACTCCCACTCAGCTCCATGGTTCTTGGGAGGCCGAAACGGCAGCATCTGCACCAGTTCTTCTTTGCCCCAAAGGACAGTGGTGGAGCTGGGGGAGGCAAGGCAGGTCAGCACTGCCCAGTGTCCTGCCAAACTTCCCCAGATGCTACACTGCCAGGGTCAAGGGGCTGGATTCTTTACTGAGGCACCTGAGCTGTGGGGCATCCTGGCTGCAGCTTGTTAATAAAGAGGCAAAAACCTTCCGCAGACACAACCTCCAAACAGGAGCCTCTCCCTGGCATCCCATCCTTTCTCAGGCCATCTGTGGGTGGAAGCCCCTTGCAGACAGGGCCAATCTCCACTAAGGCGCTGACAGCACAGCCCCTGTGAGTCACAGAAGGCAGCCTCTGTGGCTGCCCAGCCGTAGACACAGCTGTTCCTGGGTCCTGCACACAGGGCCACTGTCCAGCAGAGAGAGATCTGGACCCGGACTCAACAAACAGGCCAAACCCCGAGACCTGCTGGTGGACCCTGAGAAACAACGTGCTTCCTAAGACATAAGGATGGGAAGAAGGGCGGGGGGCCCCCTCAGCCCGACGCTGCCTCATCTGTTCTGAGGACAGAAGGGACGGGTATGTCCAGGCTGGTGGCAAAGGCTGCACTTCCGGGGTTTCTTGGCTGCAGACCCTGTGTCTGAGGAGCCGGCCCGAGGCCTCTTGCTTCTGGCCTCCAGCCCCTGGGTTCCTCTCCTGCTTCCTGGCCAGAGGGGGCCTCCGAAGGTCCCTGTGGGGAGAATGGAAGGTTGCTGAGTGCAGACGGGAATGCCCTCCGAGAGCCTTGCCACCATGGCCTTGGTTAGGGGCCCATGTCACCTCACATGCAGAGACGAGGACCTATTAGCCCAGCCACCCGATCGCGTGCGCGTGCGACAAAGACACGCTGGCTGTAACCAACACTCGCTCCCACCCGCCGTGCGAGGAGCCTGAGCTCTGGACCCTCCCTGTCCCTCAGGAGCCTCACAGCATGGACTGCCCCGTCACCCAGGACCAAAGACACCACCTCCTCCCAACAGGAGACCCTGATGCCCGCCGTGCGGGAGGTGGTCCAGCCCTGATGCCTCCTAGACAGACTGCCTCCTACAAGGCAGACGTGAGTCCCTTGGAGCAGTGGTGTCTCCAACCCCTGGCCTGCACCCAGGCTCTGGGCTCTTCCTGTGTGTGCAGACCTGCCACGTATGTGTCAGGATCACAGCTGTAGGTTAATAGGAATGAGAGAAAGGGAGAAGGCGCCCATCTTACTGAGTAAACAGGCTGAGAAACCACACCAAACGGCTCAAGGACATACAGACATACAAGGCCATTCGGTCTCTCTCAGACACATGACCAGGTACCTGCCGTGTCCCAAGATGGCCAGGTACCTTCAGGTACCTCATCTACCTTGACCCTCTGTCTGGGCAGTGGTTCTCCCCACACCCATCTGTGGGGGGCCGACTCAAACCGTGTAACGTGGGGCAGGTTCCAAATGTCAGGGACAGGGCTTCCGTCTTACTACACCAGGCCCCGACACAGACCCTGCTAGCTTCACAACGGTAGGAGGGGCTCCCAGGTCAAGCCCCACCGTGGGGATCCCAACAGGCCACGTGGCCAGTGTGGGCCTCATGGTCCCTGTCTGGGAGGCACGACCACAACCACCACCCAACGGAGACAAGAGCAGCTGTACATGGAGTATTGTGCAGTGCCGGGCATTTGCCCGGGGCAGAGCAGGCTGCCCGTGACCCCGCGGGTGTGAAGTCCTGGTAGGGAGGGCAGCCCCACCCCTCACCTGGGGCCACGTTCTCGTCCACCCACTGGAAGAAGCCGCACTGGTGCTCACGGGGCTGGGCACACGTGTGGAACTGGCGGCCCTGGTTGGGCCCCTCCTTCTGCACGGTGCGTGTGACAGCCGGCTGGCCACACAGGCAGGATGCGCCACCGCTGCCACCACTGCCAGGCCTGCTGGACCCGCCCAAGAGAGTCCCTGAGCCTGGGGGGTGTTCCAGGGGGCCGCCTGGGGGTCTGGACGCTGAGGAGGGAGGCCCGGCTCCTGGGTGGCCGCTGTCAGCCCATAGAAAGAAGCTGCAGCCACCACTGCCACACTTGTAGAACTGGCGGCCCTGGTTGGGGCCCTCCTTCCGGACGGTGAGCAGCAGGGCCTCCTGGCCACAGTTGCAGGTCACCGAGTTGCTCTCACTCTCAACGGCGGGTAGAGGCAGAGTCCTGGTCAAAGCCTTCGAGGGCCTGGTGACGGGGGGCCGGGGCTGGCCCTGCTGGCCACTGTCCATTCTGTTCAGGGACTGGCTAGCCTGCAGGTAGCCGGAGGTCTGGCTGGCAGGCTGGCTGACTCGGGCGGCGCCCTGGGAGAACCTGAGGGCCAGGATCTCCCTCAGGGTCTCATCACACCCGCCGATGCAGCCGACAAATTCTAGGGGCATGGTTGGGGGCAGGCTGCCTCGTTTAAACTTGAACTTCAACCTGTGAGAACAGAAGATGACAAAGCACTCAATCCTTGGGTTAAGAGTCTTCTCCTGGGTCCACAGGGGGCTGTCCCCGACCCCCACCCCAGGGAAGCCACACAAGGCACAGCCACCTCACAAGAGGGAGGAGGGGGCTGGGGGGGGTGGGCTCTGGGACCCAGTCAACCGCCCACACCAAGGTGCCTCTGAAAAGTGCCTGTCCTCGGGCCCCACTGCAGCAAGGTCCAGGGCCTCTTGGCTTATGGCTTGGTAATGGCGCCCAGCAGCAAGCGGCTCTGCCCTACTGTTAACCCAGATGTTATTCTGGCAACATTGGAACACAAGCTGTTCTCATTTTTTTGCTTTGAAAATAAATTGTATCCTAAAGACCTATCTGTTAGTATGCAATTGTTACAAATTAACAAATATTTAAAAACCTGCTTTCACTTTGAGAATGTGGTAAATCCTCATAAGCATAAGTTCTCTGAGATCCTTGTGATTTCTGACACATGACCAAAGGTCCAAGGGCCAGTCGAGCGTCCATCTCACCTGTAAACTGGGTGCGGCTGGCACACTGGGCACACGCTCACATCCCTGCTGGCCTCCAGCACGCTGTCCGGGAACCAGATGGCCGACCGACACTCAGGGAAGCCCGTGCAACCGAGGTAAAACCTGGGGAGCAAGGCCGGGTCAGATGGGCAGCCCCGACGCTGGGACGGTGCCATTGGTGGGGACACTTATGTCTGATCACAGGTGATACTCAAGCTTCTGGAGACATGGTCCGTGACACCAAGTGACGGGAGGCCCAGCCTGCACTTGTGTCCTTGAAACCCCCTCAATCACTGCTGATGCTGTCTCCTGATGAGAAACCACCAAGCCGCCACCAGCGCCCAGACTGAAGTGGGGCCTGGCTGCCCAGGGTGCCCTCCGAGCCCCCAGCTGGACGCGCCTCAAAGAACACAGGCCTCACCCTCCTGCAGCTCTGTGAGGAGCAGACGGGCTCAGTGGGTCACTGATCAGGAGGCCTGCGCCACCGTCCATGGAGCATCGTCCATCCCCAGGGGACAAGCCCTGCCTCCACCAGCCCTCAATTCCCACGAGGCCTCACACCCGAGGCCACCATTTCAGCACCAGCACCCAGTCTGGGCTTTTAAATAGGACACAGAACCAGAGGATGGGCCTGCATGACAGTACTGGGCCTCAGGGGCGGGGGTAGGGTGAGGCATAGCCAGACACTGACCCGCCACTCTTCCTGGTCTTAAGAACCATGTCCCGGCTGCACTGAGGACACTTCCTGATGGGCTCGGGCACAGCCGGGAGGGCATCCTGTGGGGCTACCTCTGTAGCCGCCCCGAAGTACTGGGACAAGGCCTCGTCCAACCTGAGGAAACGGAGAGCATTTCAAGTCAGGCGCCCATCATGCATGTGTGACTCACACAGCATTCTCCCACAAACGGGGCCATGGGGGCCACGTGGCCTGCTCCCGAGGTGGCCGCTCCCAAGGTGGCCGCTCCTGGGAGTGATCCAGCTGCAGGCAGGTGCCCCTGCCTCACCACCTGCCCCACAGCAAGCAGACCTTAGGCCATGCACACACTCCAGATGGTCTGGAATCAAGTCTAAATGGCTCGTGCATTTCTTTTCAAAATTGGCATGGAGTAAAAAAATGTGTTATTTCCAACAGAATACATAGACACGCTACTGGCCACGGGCACCCCCGAAGGCCCAAGAAAACGGGGCACACGCCCACACTTGGTGCACCCACAGGCAAACCACCACCTGCTAACTCAGGATGGGATGGAGATGGCATATCTAAAGCCCAGAACGACTGGACCAGACCCTCCTGGCTGTGGCTGCCAGGCTGACAAGGGTCTGGTGTGAGGAGCCAAACAAACGGATGGAGAGAAGGGAAACTGCAGGTGGGGTGAGTGCCTGGGAAGGCCACAGTGCACGGAGCGGCCATCCCCAGGGCCCAGCGGGCCGCCCAGCACTCACTTCCTGGCTTTGGCCACGGCTTCGATGAACACCTGCTTGTACTTCTGCACCTGCTGATGCAGGACCACCAGCTTGTCCTTCTTCCCCTCGCAGATGAGCTTCAGGTCAGCCTCCAGCTCGGCCCGCAGATCAGGCTTGGACATCTCGTAGCCCATGGAGTCATAGCCTGTGGACAAGAGTAGCGTCGTGTGGCCTGGATACACTGTGGGGCTTCGTGACCATCACCCCCAAAGCCCCCAGCTCCTCACCTTCCACGAGCCCCATGCCCAGGTGCCCAGGGAGAAAGCGCTTATCTGGCGTGAGCCCAACGTACATCCGGGCCTTGATGGTCTCGATGTGCTCAGCGTGCGTGGCGTCCGTACCTGCAGGCCATTCCTGTCACTCAGGCTCATCCTTAGCCCCCAGCCCCACAGGCCCCTTCCTCTGCCTGGACTTCCTACTCCAGGGGACACAACTCCACTCAGAGCCAGCCGTGCAGAAGCCTCGGCAGCAACCTCACCTCTCCTTCACACCCACTCACTCCAGCAGTCACATCCCGCTGTAAATCCCCTGTAAGCTCCTCCCCCCACCTCCCTCTGCAGTGAGGGCTGGGGCTCTGCCCTGCTCCACCCTCTCCCTATACTCCCACCCCTTGTGGCGCTGGTCGCCCTGGACTCAGCTGCCCTTAGAGCTGTGGTGAAAACTGAGGGGCAGCAGGTCAGTCACAAGGAACCCACCTGTAAAGCCTGGGCCACAGGACTAATGGGAAAAAGTATTCTGGCCCAGTTTCTTTAAGAAAAAAAAAAAATCTGATTTTTAAACAACTATGGGAAATACTTTATCAGAAGCTAAGCACATGGTCATCCATGAAGAACCCGAGAGGCAGACTCAGATCGCATGGGGGCCCTGCACGTGCTGAGCAGGTGAACAAAGCCAAGCGTGACTGCCAGAAAACAACCGCCACTCTCGGCTGCCAAGCCGCCAAACCCTGATGCTCCTGAAGAGGAAGGTACCTGTTTTTACGTGGGTCTTCACAGTTTTAAATGTTGGTACCTTGCTAAATATACAACAAAAACCAACAAATCCCTGTGAGGGCCAAGAACGCTGGTCAGCGTGGCCCAGGTGAGCCTGAGTGATGGGGAGCGCCTGTGTCCACCTGCGGACGCACAGGGCCGCGGCCAAGGGCGCCGACTGTGGCGTCACCTGGACCCAGGGGCTCACGGCTCACACACTCTGTGCCCTGAGGCAAGCTCTTCACTGCTCCTGAGCCGCCCTTCAGCTATGAAGTACGGAGAAGACAGCCTCACTTCAGCTAAGGAGTACCAGTTACTATGACAACCAGCTACTGACCAATGCCGTGCTTCTCCATGAGGGCAATGAGGTCAGCCTCGGTGAGCAGCTGGGGGGGACTGGTCTCCCCGTCCACCATCTCCACCGTGCTGGGCTGAAAGCAGGTGCCTTGCTCGTAGACAGGGAGGGTCTACAGAGGCAGAGATGCAATGGTCAGCCCACCTGGTCCCTGAGCCAGGAATAGGACGGTCCCCCGCCCAGACGCGTCACCTTGTCACTCCAGCGATCATACGGGTACACGTCCAGATAGTTCCGGGCCAGGATCATGAGGCCGTGGGCCACGAAGCGCTCCTGCGCGATGTCGATCTCCACAGTGGTCTCCTGGCCCTGGGCATCCTGCGAGCAGCAGGCCAGGAAGTGGCGGACGATGAGCTCGTACAGTCGCTGCTCATCCCCCTGCGGGCAGAAGAGGAACCCAAGCGCCTCCAGACACTGTCTGGCCAGTGCTGCCTCCCAGCCCAGAGCTCCACACCCGTGTGCAGGGCAGGCAAATCCATGCTGCTTGTGGGGTCAGGCCCATAAACTTCACAAGTGGAGTCCCCTTCCCTCAAGACTGGAAAGCAACTCCTCTGACGTAAAGCCTGTCTGAGCAGGAAAAAAGGTGAAAGCAAGTTTCCAAGAGGGCCCGTGTACGCAGGACATGCGGCGTGAAGACACTCAGGCAGCCCCAGACCTACCACAAACACAGGGTAACGGTAACCTCTGCCCTTTCAGTTACTAGAGACACAGTGAGGCCCCCTGGCAGGAGCCTGTAAGACGTTCACACTCAGATCCCAAATCCTCCTCTAAGAACGTCTGCAAGGGAGATGTGACATCCACACACACAGCCACGGTGCAAACGCCTGTCGAATACAATCCTTCTAATCCAAGCCCAGCAAATCCAGCACATGCACACAACCATCAGATGTCATGCTGCACGACCAGCCCAGTCTCAGGGGGAGAAGGTGGGGGCTGTGTAAGGGCTCAGCGAAGGGCCGCTTGGTCTGCGGGAGGGTCAGGGAAGCAGTGGAGGGAGGGGAAAGCATGGTGCGGGGCCTGGATGGGCTGTGGGATCCCTCAGTGAAGCCAGGCACAGACTGTGGGAGGAGAGTGTTGATATGACATCTCTTCCCCGCAATGGAAGAGAAATTTTCAGTCACGCTGTTCCTGAAGTCAGATCCCACAGAGCAGATTCAACCTAGGCCTGAGCCCTGACCTCCTCGTGGTCCCGAGGCAGCATGGCCAGGAATACCCACCTGCAGGCTGTCAGTGTATTTGGTGGGGTGGATGGGAGGGTGCGCTTGGTCAGACTTATTCCCATTGCGTGGGGTGGGGCCACCGCGCTCTAGAATGTTTCGAGCAAAGGCCCCCCAGCGTGGATCCGGGGTCTGTTGCTCCACCAGTGCCGCCAGGTCTAGGTCTTTGGGGAAAATGTTCGTTTCAGTTCGAGGATAGCTGATGTACCTAGACAAGGCCAAACACACACAATGAAAAACGGCTGAGGTGGTCGAGAAACGACTGAACTGACCCAAGAACACTGGTGACCCCAGTAGCAGCCCATCTGATCCAAGACCTTGCGGTGCCCAACCGTGGGGAAGTCCCGAGACGAGACCCCAAGGGGAGGAGCAGCAGGCACTCCTGTGGGTCACCCCGAGGGGTCAGAGCCGGTTCCAGGCCGCCCACCCTAGCCCCGCCCTCCCACAGGCACACAAGTGCCACATGTGCTGCCTGCCCTGCAGGGTTCCCGCGCCCCGTCTATGAGAGGTCAACAGTGGGATCTGGACGTACTCTGTGGGATCTTATTTTAGGTTGAAAGTGACTCTGACGTGCCCTTTCCATTCTAAAAGAAGACAAGGCCAAAGTCTCTCCATGGAGAGCTGGTGACATCTAGACAGTCTGGTTTCCCCACGAGCTCAAGTTCTAAGATGCTTCACCCTGATTTAGACGCATCAAACTCTCTTCCCAAACGAGGACTCAGGCTTACCCTTGGGTGTAGAGCTTTTCTGCAATCCTCATGGTTTCTTTAGCATTTATCCTCAACTTCCGAGATGCCAGCTTCTCCAGCTCCTGTCAGATGTGTGACAGAGCATGGGTCAGAGAACACAACATCCACACCCTCTTCTTCAGCACCCCTCGGCCATCACCCTGGCTGCGTCACACACGTGTAAAAGGCTGTGCTGGGGAAGGATTCCAGGCCCGTCAGACAGTCAGGCCACAGCCCAGGGGTTGTCGGACTCTGAGTGCAGAAGCCAGAATGAGTGGGGACAGGAGTGGACACACTCCTGGGCACAGGCACTAAGGGATCTGACGAGGAGGGCTGGACAGGGGCGGGGCCAGGAACTGCGTTTCTAACAACGGGCTAAAGGACTTATTCCACTGCCGCAGTCTGAAACCTGCACTCTGGGGACACCATCCAGACCTCGGGGCCTCCGATGGTGACAAACATCCATGCAGGCATTCAGGGGGTCACCAGCTATCCCTTCCCTTGGTGGGGGGGGCCCTCTGAAAATGCTGCTGGCTACATATCTGAGCACGTCAACCAGCAAGGGATGACGCACGTAGGGCCACTGCACACAGCCTGTAACCCGTGCTGCCCCTGCTGTCCCACAGGCTCCACCTTCAGAGTGAACACACCCTGAACTCTCCTGAAGAGTGGGGGCTGGGAAGCGGCACCCTAAGGTGTCCTGCTAGGTGGCTTTTCCTGGGGTCACAAAATTTGAGACGCCCTATTTGGGGGCAGGTTCATAAAGTGGGTATGCAAAATGAGGTTTACACAGATTATGCAGAAACAAAGAAAATGCTTTTCCACTTTGGTGGAAAAAACTAGCTATTCCAATAACAATGCTGTTAAAAAACACAGGGAAAACAGAGGACAACACCAAAACCGCAGCAGCAACCACCCAAGGCTGGGACGCTTCGGTGACTTCTCTCCCTGCTCGTTCCCCACGCCCCGCACAGAGCAGTTACGACACGTTTATTAGCTGCTTGAGCACGTCCTGCTCTGGGGTCTGTTTTCCTTCCTGCGTGGCACCAGGAAGACAGATGCCCCTGGGCACATTCTGCAGCAGAAGCTGGTGCCCCCCACGGACGCCAGGGCTCCTTGGGGCTGGCACAACGCCCCCCACCAACTCCCATCCAGAACGTACCACAGTGTCCAGAGCTTGAGGCCTCCACTTGCTCTTGGCTTTGGACCTGACCTCTACCACTGTCGCCCTGGGATCCTGGGAAGATAGGGAAAGCTGAGGTCACCGTGGCCGGCCAAGCATCTTCCCCAGTTCTCAGGGCCTGCAGAGCACCTGCTTCTACCCAGTTCCCCAGCTTCCAGCTCCAGGATCTGTGGTTCCTGGCTGGCCTAGCGGGTCCTTATCTGCCTCTGGCGAGAGTGCACTGTTTTGGGACAGATTCCAGCTACACATTTATTAACATTCCTGGTTTCACCTGAAAGTTCTACAAGTCTTTCCTTCCACAGTCAAAACTGTTTTCATGGGGTCTTACTGGTGCCAAAAGCTGATGTCCTGAGATGCATGCTGAAAACTGCAGTCCCGTGGGACACAGGACAGAGAGGAGCAGCTTGGGAAGTCCCAGGACAGTCTTCCCAAATCACCACCTTCCTAGACCTTCTCAGACCTTCTCACCTCCATGCACATCTGGTAGAGGACGAGACATGCCGTGTGATTGAAGAGACGATGCCTTTTCCAGCTGAACTCTACCACGCCGTCCCTGTGGTCATGAGTCACTGTCGGAGACACAGGAAGGCCATGACTCGGAGAGAGAGGCCCATCACAGGGACAGCAAGAGCCACCTCAGACACATGACAAAGGGGCGAAGACGGCGAGGCACAAACCACCCCCTGGACCAGTACCCGGGCTGCCCTACAGGCCCCGGCCCACACCTCGGATCTTATGGAAGACTTCCGGCACAAATGCCTGAATGGCTTTGAACCTCTCCACCACGAACCCCAGGGTGGGGAACTGGCAGCTGCCGTAGCTGATAAGCTGCTCTGCCAGCACCTCGGGGAAGATCTTCTGCAGCCGCAGCGTCTGGAACCTGGTGAAGGCCGCCCCTGGCAGAGAGGATGGACAGAAGTAGACACCACAGATGGCAAGGTCACGGCTGGATGCGCGCCCAAGCCCCAGTCCCCCACCCCCATAGCCCCCTCCTCACCGATCCGCAGGTCCAACTCCTGCCTCACATCCACGGCGTCGCTCACTCTCTGGTCGGGCTCCGTAAGGTTTTCACATGCCGTCCGGACAGCACGGGTGGTGATCTCGGAGAAACGGGCTCGCAGCACCTGCAGGCTGGGCTTCACTGCGCAACAGAGGGGGCACGGGGCAGGCTGGTCACACGGGCTCGCTGCTCCCAAACCACCCTGAACCCTGAGGGGGTGAACCAGTCCAAGAGGCTATGGTGTCCAACTTCACTGGTTCAGTTAAATTAGCCATGTGCTGCCTAAGAGGGAAGCCTTGTGGTGGCCAGGCTGAGAGCTGTCAGAAACAGGGGCTGAATGCATCTCAGCAACCAGCTGAAGAAGCCTGGTGAGCCTCGCGAGAATGCCCACGTCCCTTGCTGTCTTGGGCCTTGGGCCTAGGGAAAAGCACCCCCACTCTCTGAAGCCCAACAGTGGCCTTCAAGTCACCCTCTCACTTACCTGAAATCATTCAGCGGATGTCAATGGTTATTTAATGTCCAGGTATCGTACAGCCTGGACCAAACAGGCAACAAGCCCTGGGCTATGGGGGCCAAGCCCTGACACACGCCTGGTGAGTCTGGCAGGGGGACCTGGGCTGAGCACCACCCACTGTGGCCTCAGATACTCACCGGCCTTGCACACGTGGATGACCTCAAACCCAATGTTTTCACCCTCTCTGTCGCAGTCGGTCCAAATCACCAGGGCCTGGCATTGCTGGGCCTCTCGCTCCAGAGTTTTCTGAAACGCCCAGTTGGGATAAGAGGGTAAGAGCAGGCCCTGCGGAGCGATCGCCCGACAGCTCTGCACTGGACCTGCCCACTGCTGGCGAGGCTCCTTGAGATGCCAGCTCGGTGAGGCCTGTCCCCACCGGGGGCACTGAGGAGGCTAGGTCACCAGAGCAGCCAGCCTGCCCGGGAGCTCCTAGAAGACAGGGTTTATACCATGACACCCACGTGAGGAGCCCAGAAACTTGGCTCTAACACACACTTTCAGCTCTAGGAGTTCTGACCATGTCCTGGGTTAAAAAAAAAAAAATCAACCCTGAATTGAGATTCATCCCAAGAAGGGCCCCCAGTCGGGAGTGAACCAAGGACAGGTGCCCCAACAGCCTGAGAAAGCAGAGTTCAGGGCCAGATGGCCACTCAGGGCCTGCATTCTCCCTCCAGTGCGGGGAGCAGGAGCTGCTCTGACAGAAGCACGCTCACCCCCAAGATCTCCTCAGGTGGCCACAGTCCACACAAACGCTCACCCGGGCCCTCAGCCACTTAGCCGAAGTGGCCTCACCTCTACAGAAAGGATGGGAATGTTTTAAACCATGGTGCCTTGTTTAGTGGAAAACCTCAGTTCTCATGCCATCAAAATATATAGAAACCTCTCCATTTAATTACGTGGTGGTTGTTCAACTGCAGGGCCACGCGTCTCCCAAGATCCTACCTTGATGTCTACAAAATTCTCTGGGCAGTACTTTTCAATTTCTGCTTCAAACAGGACAAGAGGATTGCAGCTCTGCCTGGAAAGGAAAACACAAAATCCTAACTCAGCGCAGGAGGGAGAAAGCCATCCCAGTGCCCTGGTGGTGCGTTCCCGCCAGACACAGGCCCCGAGAAAAAGCCAGAGGACATGAGTGAGACTGTGACCTTCGGAGAGGCACTTCCCCTGGGGATTAACGGGAGCTGCTGAGAAGAAATTCTGGAGCCCTTTCCTGTATATCTGCAACAGGGTAAACGCAACCCAAGGTCTGGGTGGGGAGTTCCCTAGTTGTCCAGTGGCTAGGACTTGGCATTTTCACTGTACAGCCCTGGTTCAATCCCTGCTTGGTCAGGGGTCTGGGTATTTTGGGGAACACACCTGAAAGCGTGTATTTATTCTAAGCATGTGGTGAAAATTCACAGCAAACAAGTTAATCCTAGGTCACTGCCATGGTATCTGCGGTTTGTGTCTTCCTAGATTCACAGGCTGGAATCCCAACAACTGTGGGATGGTGCCAGAAGGTAGGGCCTCCTGGAGGCCATTTGAGCTCTTATAAGGGGCCCTGGCCGGCTCTCAAGACCATCTAGCGCTCCGACCTCTGGCCTCTGTAAGTGGGAGAAATGTGTTTCTGTCCTGCACAAGACACCCACTGACTGTGTTTTGCTACAGGAGCCGAATGGACTCAGTTATCTTACTGCTGTAAGTTACCTAACACTGACATGCCTCAGACTTCCCGTGATGCTTTACAGGTCACTGTAATAATCAGAATGTTCTGCCCCCAGGGATTGAACTGACCATTTGCGAAACTGCATCCGGAAATCATGGGCCAGCAAGTGTCCTGAGACTGAGGTCATTACCATGGTGACATTCTGAATGAGGACAAAATTCACGTTAGCCTTGTTTTTCTTTAAACGTCAAACTTTTTATTTTGTATTGGGGTACAGCCAATTTAACAATGTTGTGACAGTTCCGGTGAACGGGGAAGGGACTCAGCCACACACAGACGTGTATCCATTTCCCCCCCAAACCCCCATCCCATCCAGGCTGGCACATAACACTGGGTAGAGTGCCACGTGATACACAATAGGTCTTTGTTGGTTATCCACTTTACATCAGCCTTTTAGCAATTAGATTTTGCCAAGTCAAAGTAGGGAACTTTTATAACTTCTATCAAAGAGAAAAAAAGTGGTTCTCAGGGGGCTGGGGGGAAGGGAGGATGAATGGGCAGAGCACAGGGGCTTTGGCGGCAGTGAGAATACTCTGCATGGGGTCCTAATAGTGGGTACAGGTACACATTCACGCAAACCCACAGAATGCACAAGAGTGGGGTGAACCCTAATGTCAACTTGGGACTCCAGGTATAGATGATCTCGTGTATCCCGTCAACTGTAACAAAGGTGCCATCTGAGGGGGTTGCTGGGGGGCTGTGTTGAGGCAGGGTGTGTGTGTGGGAAACCTCTGTACCCTCATCTTAGCTCTGCTGCAAAGCTAAACACACACAACCTCCCCAAACCAGAAGACTGAAAAGAAATAAACAAATACACCTCTTCAAAGCCAAAGCCACAGTAATATTAATACCATTCTAATTCTGGCTCCATGATGCCTTTTATATTTAAACTACAGTATACTAGCTTGTTTCTTGTCATAGACAGCTACATTGGGACCATGTTTTATAAAAAATAGACTTCCTTATGAATTATAAAATGATAACCTGTCACCAATGATCTTCAGGTCATAGAAACAGTTTTTCTTAAAAGACATTGTATTGTCTACAATGGTCAGGCTAATTCTCCTTGATTAATTCTAAAACACAAGCTCTCTCTTTAGCCATCACTAACACCCCAAGGAATGTACAGCAAGATGGCAGGTGGATCCAAAAGCATCCTTCAGCCACAGGATAGAAGCCCTGCAGCACCTACCTGGCCACACAGATGATAATCAAACTCATAGATCTTGTTGAATCTTGAAAGTCCTTCCCTCTAGAAAGTGAAATAAAAATAGAAAAAAATATATAAAGCACATAAAAGACAAACTGAGTCCTCACATAAGGATCAAGCAAACTCCTGCAGAATATTACAAATGCAACAGAACTTCCTACAGCTAAATACGAGGCAAGATCACTAGGCCCATTTGTGAAGTGGCCCCTCCACACTCAGGGAAAAGCAGGGACCTGGTCATGTCCACTGAGGTCAGCGGACATGTTTCTACAGGTGAGACTGGACTTGTCCAAGATCACGTGACAATTACTTCAGACAGGATTACGACGTGTGTCACCAGTTCTCTGTTCTTCACACATATCTCTACTTCCCAGCCATACAACTGCACCAATAAACAGGACCCTGGGCAAGTCATTCACCTTTCTGAACCTCACTTTATTCTGAGTAAAGTCATCTGTAAGGTCCCTCTCTCTGGCTTTGAAATCCAGTGAAGCTGTGAGTCCCAGTCAGGCCTGGGAACCAGCCTACACCTGCCTCCTTAGCTATACTTTTCTGTGAATGAGACCCTCTCAGAGAAGATCCCAGCCTTCAAAAAGGTGTTAAAAGTAACTACATGTGTGAGTTTCACACCAACACAGCACATAAGACAAGACACAAGCAAAGTGGGACTCTGGGAACCTGCAAGCACCAAGGAGGATTGTGTCCAGAACATTCTCCCCCAGCCTCACACAAATTTTCTGTGGGGAACAATGAGTGCAGATCCCTTCAAGCCACAATGGCAAACTTAAAGTGGGAATTTATTTTCATATCTGATACACCAGTTCACTGGGTCTAGTGCCGCTGCTGCTGCTAAGTCGCTTCAGTCATGTCCAACTCTGTGCGACCCCACAGACAGCAGCCCACCAGGCTCCTCTGTCCCTGAGATTCTCCAGTCAAGAATAGTGGAGTGGGTTGCCATTTCCTACAAACTGCAACTGCTGCTTAAGCCCTTTTAGTCCAGAGAAGAGAAACAGTTGAATCAGCAGCATTTCTACCTCTTTCTAAGAACGCATCAAAGCTTCTCAGACAAACTCCTGCATGGGCTCTGATACGTACCAAGGCCCAGACTCTCTGGCTGCCACAGGCTGAGTCCAGCCAACAGCCTGGCCCCAGCCCAGCCCCCGTGGTGTGTGTCCATGGTCCCCACTTTCCTGGGAACAGTCTTGAAACTGTGTTCTAATCCTCTTCCGGGGGATGACCTGTCTAATAAGATGTGTGCACCCCAGGGCAAAGCTCTCCCAGGCAGTCTCCGCCAGTGGACTGTCCTGAGGAACCAAAACGTTTTCCTGGCATTTCAAACTTGCCCCTGACCGACTCCCCCTAAGTTCCCAGCTGAGGATAGCACTCAATTATGCATGATTCCATTGACTGGGTAAGGTGCTCAGGAGTGGGCTGCTTAAATTCCAGCAGAGTTCTGGAGCCTAGAGAAAGAAGAAAACTGTGTATACAGACCAAGAAGGTGGCTTCAGTGATCTCTCTGCAGAGTCATCCATGCCGTCAAAATTAGAGAAAACAAACAAACTCCCCTCCAGACGCCAGAGCAGTCCCTGTTCTAAGCACTCTACAGGAAGTGATAACGTTGCTGCCACTGAATTTACAAGACTTCTTCTGAATATAAATCCTCAAAGATCTATGAGTTACTATCAGTGGTCACTGTCCAAGTGGGACTGCTCTGCTTACACACATTTATGTTCTCTGAACTATCTTCAGTAGTTACTACCGTTTAAGTACTACTATTCAGGAGAAAAAAGATTTTATCTTAATAGTGAACTTCTCTCAAACATATATATGTTTCTACATACAAGTCTTTTCCATGATGAGTATCTAATTACCTATCATAAAAAAAAAATAATAATAATTACCTATCATAACTACGACTTGATTTTACCCCCTGGTGCCATTACTTGTTACTTCCATTCTTTTCTACTACTAAGCTGCAAAGGCCATCCCCTGATTCTGAGCTCTGCGTGTGGATGTCTGGGCTCCTCCTTCAGAATTCACGTCCCTGAAAGGCAGGGATTATGTCATGGGAAGCAACCCCTGTGTGAGGGCTAAATAAGTGAACAGACCCATCTCTGTCTTAGAGAGTGACATGCATGGGAGAGAGGGACAAGCAGCTGGAAGGTGACCCATGACAGAGATCCCAGCATCAAGAGCTGTGAAAAATGCATCTGGAAACAGAGATGAAAATAGATGGAGAGGAGCCTGAGGAAAGACTTCACAAAACAGGTTACTTAACATCACACAGAAAAATTAACCCAAAATGGATCAATGACCTGAATATAAGAGCTAAAACTCTTTCGGTTTGCCAATGGTTTCTTCAGTTCAGTTCAGTCGCTCAGTCGTGTCTGACTCTTTGCGACCCCATGAATTGCAGCACGCCAGGCCTCCCTGTCCATCACAAACTCCCGGAATTCACCCAGACTCACGTCCATCGAGTCAATGATGCCATCCAGCCTTCTCATCCTCTGTCGTCCCCTTCTCCTCCTGCCCCCAATCCCTCCCAGCATCAGAGTCTTTTCCAGTGAGTCAACTCTTTGTATGAGGTGGCCAAAGTACTGGAGTTTCAGCTTCAGCAACATTCCTTCCAAAGAACACCCAGGGCTGATCTCCTTCAGAATGAACTGGGTGGATCTCCTTGCAGTCCAAGGGACTCTCAAGAGTCTTCTCCAACACCACAGTTCAAAAGCATCAATTCTTCGGCGCTCAGCCTTCTTCACAGTCCAACTCTCACATCCATACATGACCACAGGAACAACCATAGCCTTGACTAGATGGACCTTTGTTGGCAAAGTAATGTCTCTGCTTTTGAATATGCTATCTAGATTGGTCATACTTAGACATGATAGTAAAAGTATAACCAACAAAAGGAAAATTAGATAAACTGGATGTCATCAAAATTAAACTTTTTTGTATCAAAGAACACTATCAAAAGAGAAAACAACCCACAGAATGGATGAGAACATCTGCAAGTCATACATCTAAGGAGGACCTAGTATCCTGAATATAGAAAGAACTCACAGCTCAATAACAAAAAGACAATTCAAAGCTGGACAAAAGACATGGACAGACATTTCTTCAAAGGCAACCCAGCAACTAACAAGCATATGAAAAGATGCTCAGTGTCATCAGTCACTTGGGAAGCACAAACTAAAACCACAAGGTATTTCACACCCACTAGTATGGTGGTGGTTTCGACTGTGCCAAAGCCTTTGACTGTGTGGATCACGACAAACTGTGGAAAATTCAAGAGATGGGAATATCAGACCACCTGACCTGCTTCCTGAGAAATCTGTATGCAGGTCAAGAAGCAACAGTTAGAACTGGACATGGAACAACAGACTGGTTCCAAATCGGGAAAGGAGTACGTCAAGGCTGTATATTCTCACCCTGCTTATTTAACTTATATGCAGAGTACATCATGAGAAATGCTGGACTGGATGAAGCACAAGCTGGAATCAATTGCCAGGAGAAATATCAATAACCTCAGATATGGAGATGACACCACCTTTATGGCAAAAAGCAAAGAAGAACTAAAGAGCCTCTTGATAAATGTGAAATAGGAGAGTGAAAAAGTTGGCTTAAAACTCAACATTCAGAAAACTAAGATCATGGCATCTGGTCCCATCACTTCCTGGCAAATAGATGGGGAAACAGTGACAAACTTTATTTTTTGGGGGGGCTCCAAAATCACACTGAAGATGACTACAGCCATGAAATTAAAAGATGCTTGCTCCTTGGAAGAAAAGTTATGGCCAACCTAGACAGCATATTAAAAAGTAGAGACATTACTTTGCCAACAAAGGTCCGTCTAGTCAAAACTATTGTTTTTCCAGCAGTCATGTACAGACTGAGAGTTTGACTATAAAGAAAGCTGAGTACTGAAGAATTGATGCTTTTGAACTATGGTGTTGGAAAAGACTCTTGTGAGTCCCTTGAACAGCAAGGAGATCCAACCAGTCCATCCTAAAGAAAATCAGTCCTGAATATTCATTGGAAGGACTGATGCTGAAGCTGAAACTCCAATCCTTTGGCCATCTGATTCAAAGAACTGACTCACTTAAAAAGACCGTGATGCTGGGAAAGATTGAAGGTGGGAGGAGAAGGGGATGACAGAGGATGAGATGGTTGGATGGCATCACCGACTCAACGGACATGAGTTTGAGTAAACTCTGGGAGTTGGTGATGGACAGGGAGGCCTGGCGCGCTGCAGTCCATGGGGTCGCAAAGAGTCGGACTGAGCGACTGGACTGACTGAGGATGGCGATAACTGGGCTTCCCAGGTGGTGCTAGTGGTAAAGGACCCGCCTACCCATGCAAGAAACTTAAGGAGTTCAATGCCTGGGTTGGGAAGAACCTCTGGAGGAGGGCCTGGCAACCCACCCCAGTATTCTTGCCAGGAGAATCCCATGGACAGAGGAGCCTGGAGGGCTCTGGTCCAAGGTCTTGCAAAGACTCAGACACAACACAACTGAAGCAACTTAGAATGCATCCAGAACAGTGATAATTAAAAAAGGAAAAAGTGTTGACATAATATGAAAAAACTAGACCATCAATGGAGAGAATATATTATGTTCCAGGCAGTGTGGAAAATAGTTTGGCAGTTCCTCAAACAGTTAAAGATAGAATTAATTTATGACCCAGCAATACCACTCCTAGGAATTTACCTCAAAGAACTGAAAATGGGTATTCAAATGAAAACTTGCGTGTAAGCGAACGTTTACAGCAGCTCTATTCCCAACAGCCAAAAGGTGGAACCAACCCAAATGCCCACCAACTGATGAAAGGATAAACAAAATACGATCTGTCTATACAACGGGATATTATTCAGCTGTGAAAAGAGATGCGGTGCTAACACACGCTATAACGTGAAGCTTCCAAAAATGCTAAGTAAAAGAAGACTGACACAAAAGGCCACATATCACATGAATCTCTTCGTATGACATATCCAGGACACATCTTTGGGGACACAAGGCAAATTAGTGGCTCCCAGTGGCTGGGAAGAGTGGGGAAAGGAGGGTGACTGCTTAATGGCTACGGCATTTCCTCTTGGTGTGATAAAACCTGGAACTAAATAGAGGACAAAACTGGGGGTGTAGTGAACACTGATGAATGGTACCTTCAAGACAGTTGATACTCATCCATGAAACACGTGGCTCTCTCATCCTCTCTTGCTATGCCCACTTGTTCCTTCCCCCAGCACCCTACACTCTCAGCTTTCCAGTTTTGAACTTGCCAAGCTGTTTCAAGCCAGTGGGTTGCCTTTTGTACATGTGGTACATGGAGCAAAGTGTAGTTGCTCAGTCGTGTCCGACTCTTTGCAACCCCATAGACTAGCCTACCAGGCTTCTCTGTCCATGGGATTTTCCAGGCAATAGTACTGGAGTGGATTGCCATTTCCTTCTCCAGAGGATCTTCTCAACCCAGGGCTTGAACCCAGGTCTCCCACGTTATAGACAGACGCTTTACAGTCTGAGCCACCAGGGAAGCCTATGTGGTTCTCACTGCCTGGTAAAACTTCAAGACTGAGGTCAAATGTGCACCCAGAAGTGCTGAGTGAGGGCCTGCTGTACTCCACACACATATTGGGTATGAGGGATACAGCAGGGGACCCAACAGCCACAGCTCTTTCCTTCGGAGCTGAGGGTCCATGGAAAGGCGACGGGGACTCGGATGAGATGAGCAACTTGCACAGCACATTATGGAACTGTAACCAGGAGGTGCCTTCCAAGTAGAAAGGGACACAGTGACAGTTTATCACACTGCACCCTGACCCTTCTGGGGGAAAGAAACGTGAAGAAAAGGTTCCCTGAAGAAGAGACACTTAAACGGAGGCCGAAGGATACAGAAAGTTAGCTGTGTAGACAGGCCAATCTCAAGGAGCCTGGAGCCCTAGGAGTTGGCATAGCCTGGGGCTGGTCACCAGGACGCTTAGCTCTGGGAAAAGGTGATGCTGTCAGCCAGCACCCGTACAACCTCTGCTCCAGTTCCCACCACCTATAGGCAAGAAGCAGAGGCCTGAGGACCCTGAGATGTGAAAGAAGGGACTTCCACCCGCGCGCCGAGATATGTCCAGAAAACCATTTCGGGGCCCACTTTTGTAACTGAGAGCTTCCTGAACAGCTTGTAAGGCCTCCGGTCACCCCCTTCCCAAACCTTTTCACCGTCTCTCTCCTCTGCGCCTCCCGTGGTCCAGAACAGACACTATCGCCACCTCGCCCGCCGGAACAGGGGCTCGGGCAGGTCGCCGCGTCGGATGCACCCAGACCGACGACCCCGCAGGCTCCAGAGCAAGCCAGGGGAGTTCGGCCGGCGGTTCCGCCTCTCAGACCAGCTTGGCACCCGCCGCCGCCCAAGGCGGACCTAAGGTCTCCAAACAAACTAGAGACATTAACTCCGTTTCTAAACGGGTTTAGCCCGTCGGTCGTAGCAGGCGCCCGGACGCCCTGCCCCGACGGCGGGGACGCCCGGAGGGAGCAGAGGCCGCTCGTCCCCGTCCCGCCCGCCCGGGGACCTCCTCACCCGCCGCATGCGGCCGCCAGACAGCAAGTCGGCTATGCCCTTGGCCGCGTCGTTCTTCTCGGCCACGCAAAGGATTTTCCGCACGCCTCGCAGGGCCACCTCCATGGCGGCGCGAGTCAGGGCCCGAGTACCGGGCCGCGGCAGCCCCCGGAGAGCGCGGTGGGCGGCCGGAAAGATCATCCCCGGGCCCAGCGCATCTGCAGTGCCCGCCCCGGGAACCGGGAGTCTCCAGCTGGCCCGCTATCCCGCGCACAGCCCGCTTCCGCCCGCCTTTCAGCCGCTTCCGCCAGCGCTAGTCGCACAGCCCCGTGAACCACAACTCCCAGGCCGCCCTGCGCGGCCGCCTCACTTCCCTGCCTTCCCGCTCCGCTCTCGGGAAACGCAGCTCTCCGGTTCGGAAGTTGACGCGGACGTTTCCGGGTCACGCGGCACGACAGCTCGAGTCATGTGACACCAAGATGGCGGCGCCGCGGTAGCTGGATCCGGGTTGTGGCGTCCGAGGAGCCGTGACGGTTTCTGCCTTCGGGCCGTGGGAGTCGTCACGCTTGGCTGGTCCGTGCCGCAGCCCGCAGCCGCGCACTGGGCAACTGTCCTGAGGTGGGGCTGTTGCCGTGGTGGTGTGCTCGGGGGAGCGCCGGTGACCTCGCTGCGGGTGCCCGCCGCGGTCGCGGGAGGAGGCGAAGGGCAACCAGTCTCCTGGGTCTTCCTGACCTGCGGAGTTCCTGGGGTCTCCTGAGGCCTCCGGAACCCTTGAAGGAGCCACACCTTTGAGGGGCTGCGAGAACTCGAACCTCCGGTTTGTGATTGGCAGCCTCGGACCCCTGAGGACGCAAAGAAGACTGCTCCGCAGGGACTTTGCTTCCTCCTCCAGAGGCCTGGCTCCCCCGCGTTGGCTACCTCCGCATCTGTTCTACTTCCTCTCCATGTTCTTCCCATATACCTGAAAATATGATCAGCGCCCCTGACGTGGTGGCCTTCACCAAAGAGGACGAGTACGAGGAGGAGCCTTACAATGAGCCGGCACTGCCCGAGGAGTACTCGGTGCCGCTCTTCCCCTTTGCCAGCCAAGGAGCCAATCCATGGTCCAAACTGTCCGGGGCCAAGTTCTCTCGGGACTTCATCCTTATTTCCGAATTCTCTGAGCAGGTGGGACCCCAGCCCTTACTGACCATCCCCAATGACACCAAAGTTTTTGGTAATTTTGATCTCAATTACTTCTCTTTGCGGATCATGTCTGTGGATTACCAGGCCTCCTTCGTGGGGCATCCTCCTGGCTCTGCCTACCCCAAACTGAACTTCGTGGAGGACTCCAAGGTGGTGCTGGGTGACTCCAAGGAAGGGGCCTTTGCTTACGTGCACCATCTCACCCTGTACGACCTGGAGGCCCGCGGCTTCGTGAGGCCCTTTTGTATGGCTTATATCTCGGCAGACCAGCACAAAATTATGCAGCAGTTCCAGGAGCTCTCAGCTGAATTTTCCAAAGCATCAGAGTGCTTGAAGACAGGCAACAGGAAGGCTTTTGCCGGGGAACTTGAAAAAAAACTGAAAGATTTGGATTACACCAGGACAGTGCTACACACGGAGACAGAGATCCAGAAGAAAGCTAATGACAAAGGGTTTTACTCATCTCAGGCCATCGAGAAGGCCAATGAACTGGCCAGTGTAGAGAAGTCCATCATCGAACATCAAGACCTTCTAAGGCAGATCCGCTCATACCCTCATCGCAAGTTGAGGGGGTCCAGTTTGTGTCCTAGGGAATCGGAGCACATCCAGGATCCGCCCAGCCAGGCAGCCACTACCTCTGACCCTGAAGAGTCTGCTGACACCGACCATTATGCCTGCAGACCCTCCTACACCCCGAAACTCATCAAAGCAAAGTCCACCAAGTGTTTCGACAAGAAGCTCAAGACCTTGGAGGAGCTCTGTGACACCGAGTACTTCACCCAGACCCTGGCGCAGCTCCGCCACGTTGAGCACATGTTCAGAGGGGACCTTTGTTACCTCCTGACCAGTCAGATTGACAGAGCACTCCTGAAGCAGCAGCACATCACCAGCTTCCTTTTTGAAGACTTGGTGGAGGTCAGCGACAGACTGGCTGAGAAACAGGAGAGCACAGTCTCTAAGCCCCATCACTACGTGCCGCCTTCTGAGTCTCCAGAAGACTGTTTGGTTCCTCAAGTATTAATCAGTGTGGGCTCCTACAAATCCAGTGTGGAGTCCGTGCTTATCAAGATGGAGCAGGACCTTGGGGATGAGGCATCAAGGGAAGCGGCCGTGATGGAATCAAGCAGTTTTGACCCCCAGGAGAACTTGGACTACCTGGAGATGGACATGAAAGGGAGCGTTAGTAGCGGAGAGAGCATCGAGGTTCTGGGCACAGAGAAACCCACCTCTGTGCTGTCGAAGTCTGAGAGCCAGTCCAGCCTCACAGTGCCCTTGAGCCCCCAGGTCGTCCGGAGCAAGGCAGTCAGCCACAGGACCATCAGTGGGGACAGCATCGAAGTCCTCAGCACCTGCCCCTCTGAGGCCCTCATCCCTGACGACTTCAAGGCCAGCTATCCAAGTGCCATTAACGAGGAGGAGTCCTACGCAGAAGGCGGCCAGGGGGCCATCCACTTCCAGGCAGGCATCAGCCCACCGGAGGCGGGGGAGGCCGAGGAGGGCAGCTCGGGCCTTGCTTTGCTGCAGACAGATGCCTCCTGCTGCATCGGGAGGGAAGCTGGTGCTCTGCTGGTGCCGCTCTCCACCCCAGGCCACACACTCTCCGATGAGGACAGGGTCGTGAGCGTTCCCCCACAGCGCTACCGGCAGAAGGACCAAGGGTTCCACGTGGACTTCTCGGTGGAAAATGCCAGTCCTTCTTCCCGAGACAATAGTTGTGAAGGCTTCCCTGCTTATGAGCTGGACCCGAGCCACCTGCTGACCAGCCTAGACGGCAGTAAGACCAGCCTGGATGACCACTCCGATGCCACCAGCTATGGGAGCAGCGTAGCCTCCACCAGCTCCGACAGGACTCCCTCCTCCATGCCTCCTGCTGGCCCCTCTTCCGAGAGGCACAAGAAGAGGGCAGGCCAGAACGCCTTAAAGTTCATCCGCCAGTACCCGTTTGCCCACCCAGCCATCTACTCCCTGCTCAGTGGGAGGACGCTCGTGGTCCTGGGGGAAGAGGAGGCCATGGTCAGGAAGCTGGTGACTGCGCTCTCCATCTTTGTCCCTGGCTACGGCCGCCATGGCAAACCCGTGAAGCACTGGCTCTCCTCCCCTTTGCACATCACGGACTTCCAGAAGTGGAAGCTTATTGGCCTGCAGAGGTAACTGGTCACGGGGTGGGACAGGCCCTGGCCGTAGGAGATGAGCTGTCGGGTGGCCGTCCCTTGGGGTGAGGTTCATGGGTCCTGTGGGGGGCCCCACACCAACTCACTGTGTCACTTTGGGCAGATCCTTTCCAAAGGGACTTCGGTTGCGAAGTGGTTCCTGACCCTGGTCTGTACCTTGTTGTATCAAAACTGTTTGGGAGCAATTTCTAGAATCACAGGCTTCTTGGCCCCACCTGCAGAGATTCTGATCGGGTTGGCTTGGGGTATGAAGTGGAGTCACGTGGTTTGCAGCAAGGTTTGGGAATGACTGGACTTCTGGATCTCAGGTCCCTGCTGAGTCTCTAGTTCACACTATGGTGTAAATGACTGAGGCGAGGTCTGGGTCTTAAGAGGGTAGCAGTGCTGGGAAAGGCAGCCTTCCTGGCTCCCCCTCCACTGTCCTGTCGGCTGTGAGAGCCGATTCCTCCACCTCTTAAAAACTCTGTCTCCACTTCACTCCCTTGTGCTTTAGCAGTTCCTTTTGGGGTTTTCCACTCTGTTTGTCTAGCTTGAAGGACTCCTGTCCTTGAATGTGCTCTGGGCTCAGCCTCCTCGCTCCTCTCCCCAAACCTGCCTTTGCTCACCTGCAACATGCGGGCATTGAGAGGGGTGATAGCTGGAGTCCAGTCCCTGGACCATAGAGAAGGGCATCCTTGAGTTGCTCCCTTGCAGTGGGCACCCAGGCAGGGCCCTCCTCCCTTCTGGGGAAATAGGAGGGTTGCATCACTGAGCAGTCATTTGCCAGATGTTTACTGAGGCTGATAAGTGGCAGCCACTGCGCCCAAGGCTGGATTACAGATGTGTCCACAGTGGGGCATCCCTGTGACAGGCTGCCCTGCTCCCACTCCAGCTGTGACCTCTCCGTGGGCTGGGTGTTGGGCCAATTGTGTCTGATCCCTGTCTGCTGCTCTGATGTCCACGGGGTGAAGACCTGCCCTGAGGAAGGTAGGCTGGGTGGCAGGGGCAGAGCCAGGCCCTGGCCCCTGGCCTTGAAGTCATGGAGGGTTCCTCCAGGAAAGTGGGAGACCCGTCAACAGTGGCAGCTGAGACCTTGGAGGTTGTCTGATGACTCGTGCCATGAGCCCTCCCTCCCAGAGCTCCTGAGTGCACAGGGGTTGAGAATTGGACATGTGCCCCCAGAGGGTCCTGCTTGGGTGTGAGCCACAGTGGACAGGCTGGGGGCCTTGCCCTCCAGGGCACCTGTCGCTGGAGGGTTGACCGAAGGACCAGGAGGAGAGTGGGGACTGGGCTTGCTGCGGCTTCTCTAAAGGTGTCCTGGGCAGTGAGCAGCAATGAGGTGGGGGGCACTCTGAGGGGATGAACCAAGGCTAGGGCGGGGGTCCTGCAGCTGCCCTTCAGAGCAGGGAAGGGCTGCCCCCTGGGATGCACGTTGAACCCGGGCCCCAGGGGTGCTCAGAGCTGAGGTGGGTGGTGAGCCAGGCCGGCAGGTAGGTTGGACACTGAGATACGAGGCAGGTCGAGGCCCCTGAGGGTCAGTGCTAGAGGGTCCAAGCAGAGGGTGCCTCTGTGTGTCCACTGCGCTTGGTCCCATGCTAAGTCAATATGGAATCTGAGAGCTGGACCCAGGACAGTCCCTACCCCGCCTCCCCTGGCACTCCTTCCCTTGCTGAGCGAACCCCACCCACCTTCTCGCCTCTGACATGCAGGGTGCCGCATGGGTTACAGATCCAAGTCTGCAGAAGCTCCTGGCACCACACTGGTCAGCACCAGGCTCGGGGTAAGGGCCAAGCGCTGTCCTGAGCACCCCGGACTTGCCCTCTGAGGTGACGCAGTAGCTAGGACCAGCGTCTGCCTCACAGACAAGGCTCAGAAGTAAAGGAACTTGACTAGGTCACAGAGGAAGAAACAGGTGCACACGGAGGTCAGGGAGGCTGGGTGAGGTTTGAGTTGTCATAAGCCAGGCACAGCAGAAAGGGCCTGGTGTTCAGGCAGAGCAGAACCTGCCCCCCACTGGAAAGCTTGGCATGGCTGCAGGGGAGTCCCCAGGGAACTAACAGCTGGGCCTCAGAGACCAGCAGAAAGCGGTCATCAGGGCTTCATGAGCCACACTAGGATTTGACCTCCATCATGAGGGCTGAGGAGCCGTGAAGATCTTTGCGACCACATTTGCCTTCCAGAGAGCACCAGCGAGTGGGGCTGGCCGGGGCTGGCCTCTTGAGAGGGGGCCCACCCCAGCTTCTGCCCCCTGACCTTGATCTGTGT
>NW_011494752.1:8952231-8956306 GCF_000754665.1 Bison bison bison
GCTAGTGCATGAGGCCGTCAAGGTGGTGCGGTACCTGGCGGAGCTCCTGCGGCTGCACTACACGCAGGAGCGGCACGGGACCAGCCAGCCTGCCCTCAGGTTCGACTACGTGCCCAGCTTTCTGTACAAGATCTGAGTCCAGCCCGCCTCGGTGACTGAGACCTGTGGCCCAGGGTTGGGGAGGGGTTGGCATGACTGAGCGGTCCTCTGAGCTGTTCGGACTCCTGCTGTTGTCAGCGGGAAGGACACCAAGGCAGCAGCCATGGTTCCCAGGTGCCTCTGGGCAAGGGTGGAGGGCCTGGCCCTCTGGCAGTGTCCCTTGGAGGAGAGTGGTTGGCGTCAGGCCCAGAGGCTGGGACAGAAGAAAGTCTCAGTGGTGGATTAGGGCAGCGGGGCAGAGCCCATGTGGAGGACCACGCTGGTTGCGGGCAGGTTCTCTGGACACTCACACAAGCAAGATCAGGGGGGCAGCTGTTGCTTGGAGGACACGGGAATCAGGACGAGGCTCTTCACTCGGCTTCGTGGAGCCGCCCTCTCAGGGAGGCTCCTGAAGGCACCCTACCCAGGCCTCACCTCCTGACCAACCATGGAGGCACCTGTCACTGGGCTCTCCAGTTCAGCAGGAGTGAGCGGAGTCACTGGCACCCAATTTTCAGATCTGTTCTCGGGGGTGGGGAGCCCCGGAGACAAGGCCACGGGGTTCCTCGAGGAAGAGCCAGCCCTGTCCACCCCCCTGGCCAGGTGATCCTACTCTGTTTTTTCAAAGGGTCTGCCGACAGGCTGGAGCTCAGTTGGCAGAGGTCACCCCAGTCCTCACACCCACAGCAAACCTTTGCAACCACTTCACTACCTCGTGGGGTGTCACGGGCCTGGCGGCCGCTGGGTCCTACTCAGCCAGCCACCAGGCTGGGGTCTCCAGGAAGGCTGTGTGGCAGTCTCAGTGATCTGCCTCAGGGGCTGTGCTGGCCTGGAGCATGGGCACCTTACGGCAGCTTGCTCTGCTGCAGCCCCCCCCCACCCCGAGTCCCCCACACCTTCACCCACCAGGACCCCCGAGGCTCTGACAGTTAGCCCTGATGTATATAGATGGGTGGTTTTTGCAATCTTGAGACTTTTGTACCTTCTTTTCCTCATGCTGTTTTTCCTAAAGTAGAGAGAACTCTTGGTGTTACTGCTTTATGTTTCCCCAAATTGTGATAAACACACCTGAACCAGCCACAGTGGTTGCTCCTGAGCATGTGTGTGCAAGTCTGCTGGGGCAGCATTCCGTGTTGTTGGCTCCATGTCACCTCAGTCTGGTGGCTTCTCCCTGCCTGGGCTTCTGCTCAGGGCCTCCATTCCCGCTGGAGGGCTGGTCCTGCTCCAGAGTCTGTGACTGAGGCCCCTTGGGGGCATTGTGTCGCCTTGTCTTCTTGGCTGTGTACCTGTGCTGTCACCTGTGTTCCCCCAGAGGCGTCTCCGGGGATGGCCCGGCAGCTTTTAAATGTGCAGTGTGGGTACAGGCAGGAAGACTGTCCTCCTGTTACTCCCCACTCCCCGCTCCTCGTGTTCTGAGGCTGCTTTGTTTCCAGGTAGGTGGCTGATTGTGTCTACTTGGGCCTCCTGGGACATGAGCTTTTGTGACACCTTACGTCCAGGGAAGATTGGTGGGCCATGGGGCTCCAGTGACCAGATACAAGGTGATCACTGGCCCACCTGTTTTGTTCCTGGGCCATCAGCATGGACTCAGCAGTTCACACCTCTTACTTGGGAAGCTGGGAGGGGCAGCAGGTCAGTCACACTGGCCTCCTTGAAGCAAAAGTCCAATTCTGGAGAGTATTTGTGCAGAAGCTACACCTTAAGTGGTCAGGAGACCCCCAGGGTGTGGAGGGCAAGCCTGGCTGGTGTGAGCAGGCCTGGCCATGGGGCAGCCACAGAGTGGGCACCCGGGAGCCAGTCCCTTGAGCTGTGTCTTCACTTAGAAGTAGCCTTTGCTAACTAGTGGTTGAACTCCAGCATTTAAATGTTGGTTAGACGCCAGCTCTGCAGTGTGGCTGTTTCACAGGCTTGCTTGAGGGCAAGTATGTTTCTCTTCAGAGGATCTCGAAAGGGAACCAGGCTCTCCCTGCCCTGCCACAGTTCCGGAACCTGCCGGAAGTGTCAGACGCACCCAGTCTGAGCGATGGTAGCCTGTGCAGCAGCTCATCTTGTTTGCTCTGTAATAATAAGTGTTCAGACACCAAGACACTTAAGAAATTGGGGTGTTAGCATCCCTTGTTCAGTCCTGGTGTCACCTTGGAGGCCCAGGCACCAAAACCTTGAGGTTGGTTTCAGCTTCACTTCCAGTCTGTTACGTGCACCGTGCCCCCCTGCCACCACCTTTTTAAAGTAGTCCAGGTTATGAAGAACCTGCTCAAGCTGGCAGTTAAGAGATTTCCGGAAGCTCCACACCCGCCGAACCCTTTTACAGCCCCTGGGGGGCTTGCTCCTTCAGTAGAAACTGATCCCAGGTCATTTCCCAGTTGGTTCTTAACATCTTGTTTTAGGTCAGTTACCACCTGCAGAGATTGTAAATTTCACCCCCAAACTAGTGACAAGTCACAGGAAGGCTGATAGATTCTCCCCCAAGCGCTGCTGCAGCTCATGACACGTCCCCAGAGGCCAAGCAGTCCAGACAACCCTGCACACAGCTTGCCGCCCCCTCCCTGGCCTGATGTTGCCTGCCCGGCCAGCTTCTCCACTCAGTCCATGATGCTGCCGCTGCCACATGGTCTCCACACAGACAGGAGCCCTCGGCTAGTGGACAGCCTTTCCCATCTCCCTAGAGGCTTGAGAAAGTGCCTTGGCTCGTGCTGTGAAGCAAACCAGCTGGCTTTCTGGCTTTTCCCCAGTGTTGTGATAGAAACTGCTAAAACTGAAATTTTAAAGAAAGACAGCATTAGCAGACAAAGCATCAAATCTCTACTTCTACCCAGAAGGAAAACCAGCTTCAGCTAGGGTTTGAGCACACTGGCCCTACCTGAGGAGGTTTGGTTACCACTGCTGTGGGGAGGAGGGAGCAGGCATGTGGGGTGGGCGTGCGGCAGCCTGGGGATGCCCCTTTGTCTCAGGCCGGGCAGTATGACGACCCCACAGCCTCCAGAGGTGGCGGCTGCCCTGCCCGCTGCGCTGGAGCCCCCACCCACAGCTGCGTTCAGGCCACGGTGAGAAGCATAGGGCGTGACCAAGTCGTATTTGTCACTTTTTTAAAGGCTATTTTATTATTGCATGTTCCTTGTTATGTGTGAGTGTGGGTCCCCCGGGTGAGCTGTGGGCACTGCAGGGTGAGAGCACGCTGCACGTGTGTGCCCACAGCTCTCGGTGTGGCTACACCAGTTTAACCAGTCATGCCAAACAAATAGTATGAAAAGTGTACTTTTTAAGAAATTAATTTATTTGAGTTGAGATATTTTTGAAATATAAAAATTGGTTGTATTTTTTAAAACTATAATTCTTGTAGACATCCTGTGGTTAAAAATTTGACTGTGCTTATTAAAAATGGTCATCTATGTTTTGCACTTGATATTTGTGGAAAATAAAGTTTCTCTGGGAAGGTGACCTCTGGTTTCCTGATCAGGGGAGGGAAATGGTCGTCTGGACCTTGGTGGCTCCAGACTGGCTTCCAGGGTTGCCCATTCCAGACTGGGAGAGGAAACCACAAACATCCCCCTCCTCCCCAGGTGTGAGAGCCGGACTCCCCCTAGCCAGGTGGCACCCGAACAAAATCATCTGATTTGAGATTCTGGTTGAAAGCACAGGCCAGGGTGCTCCTTCCTCACTCACATCAGAGCTGAGCCCTTGTCTGGTGTCATAGCAGCAGCTCAGTGCTTCTATTTGTTGCAATGTCGGGAAGCCCAGGGGATCAAGATGGGGTAAAGGTCCCAGTGTCTTCCCAGTAGCTGTGCCCACACTCATCTGGATAATTAAGGTGGAATGGCTAAATTGTATTCCATTTTCCCATGATAACTGTATTTGAAGCTGCAAGAAGGTGAGGTTCAGATTTATACTCCTTCATAACTTGTCCCAGAAGCTTTAAATGTTGATTTGTGCAGCAGGT
>NW_011494752.1:8956406-8982890 GCF_000754665.1 Bison bison bison
TAAAAAAGGTAGCAAATTCTGAAAAGAGGCCTTTGGGAAGGCCTGTGTGGGGCCCACAGGGTGCTGGGTCCTTGGGCAGGCAGGCGCTCCTCTAGAAGCCAGGCAGGCCAGGCAGCGGGAATAGGGTGGCGAAGCTCTCCACCTCTGCCCTGAGGGCCGCCACGGCCCGCTGGTGCTCCTCGGCCCCTGCCAGCTTCTCCATGAACTCCTTCAGGGTGGCCTTCACCCCTACGGCGTCCTGGATCTGCAGGGTCAGCTCTATGCCTGTGCCAGCGAGAGACACCACTGCCCACGTGCCCAGCAGCCAGCCAACTGCTCTGCCGTCCAGGCCCCAGTGTGTGCCTCCCACCCACGCCCGCCACCCTCTCTGCCCATGTATTCTGCGGGGCGAGGCCCTGTCCCCTGGCCATCACCGGCCCTGACGAGAGCAGTCCTCCCCCGCCATCCCACAGCCCAGCATGGCCAGCAGCCATGCCTCCCCCTCACCTCTGTGAATGAAATGGGCGACCTTTTGGAAATCTTCTTCCAAGAGCCCTCGGGAGGTCAATGCTGGGGTCCCCAGGCGCAGCCCACTGGGCCGTAGCGCGCTTTTATCACCTTCAAGATAAACAGGCTCTGTCCCCCACTGACCCCCCTGAACCAAAAAGGGACGCATAGGCAAAAGGAATGGGCCTGAAGATACCACTCAAGCAGACACAGCCCAAGGGGGCCAGAGCGGAAGGCAGAAGCCAGGAGGTGGAGCCAGGTGTCGGCTGCACTACTTTAAATACCAGGAAGTGGCCTCCTGGACGTGGTCCTTGCTCCTGACACCAGGCATTCACATCTGCATCTGAGATGCATCTCCCACATCTTACTCATGAGCCGCTGAGAAATCCAGTTTTCCAGAGGGCCCACACCTCCCGCACCCTCTCCTGCTCTGTCCTGGGCAGGCTCAGTGTCTCATCAGAGGGGGCAGGCAGCGGGGGAAAGCCTGGCTCCTGTCCTACACAGCACATCTTGTCCCCAGAGCAAGTCACCATCAGCCCCAAGAGGTCCAGACAGGAGAGGACCAAGGATGCTCACCTGGGCAGGTGTTCTTATTGCAGGCAATGGAGCAGGCTTCCAGCACCTTCTCTGCCCTGCCGCCATCTGTGCCTTTGGAGCGGAGGTCCACGAGGATCAAGTGGTTGTCAGAACCCCCTGGAAACCAGGTGGGAGACATGGAAGGTGATCCTGTGCTGAGCACAGGGATCCCTCTTCCAAAGAAGTGGCAGGGTGCAAGGGGGCTACAGCAGGTGAGGTCAGGAAGGTGACCCCACCACGTGTCCTGCAGGGCTGTCATCACCTGCTGAAGACCCAGGGCCTCAGGGTTTGAGATGAAGCACAGAGTAGTTGAGAAAGGGAACCGGAGAATGCAGAGGGGGCTGAGGGTGTATGGCCAGCCCAAATGGCCCATGGCTGCATCCCAACCCACCAGCTCCCGGAAGCCTGTCGGGGTGACGACCCCCCTTGGGAATTTCCCACTTGTCTCTAGATCCATCTTCAAGGCTCCCTCTAAGGGGCCTCAGGGCAGCGGGCAGGGGGCAATGGAGGTGCCCGGGTAACTGGCACGTCATGTGCTTTACCCCTAATCCTGCCAAGGTGATTGTATCTTCAAAGTGGTGTAGGTGAGGGTATGGAAGAACTTTCTGGAACAGCCCCTGGCCTCCCAGGCATCTCTCAAGCACCTGATCTTCACTGTGAATGAACCCTGCATAATCCCCAGCCACTGACTTCAAAAATGCTCATGGCCTAAGCTGACCCTTGGCCCTCGACCCATCCTCCTACCCCTACCCTCACTGCCCCTAACTCCAGTAGTCGTGTGGCTTTAGGAACCTCAGATGCCCATTTGTAAAACAAGACCAGTGATTCGCAAGGATGTTTCAAGGTTTGAATCCAGAGGTCATGTGTCCAGAGCTGGGACTCCTGAGTCACCCCAGAGCTATGGCCACCTGCCCAGGCCACGACCTACTGCCACACCTGGACGGAGATGGGACGAGGAGCAGGGCCACCCCATGGGCTCACTTCCGGCTGTACCTGTGACCACTCTGTAGCCCAGTCCCATCAAGGCCTCGGCCAGAGCCCTGCAGTTGGCCACCACCTGGCGCTGGTAGGCTCTGAACTCTGGAGTCATGGCCTGCTTCAGAGCAACCGCGACCCCTGGCAGGAAATGAAAGGCAGACCGTGAGTCAAAGAAACACCTGTCTCCACTCAGGCATCCAAGCTTCTCAGTGTCACCAAGGCAGGGTTACATCTCCTCCCAAATGATCCCATTTTACCCCTGCCGTTCCCTGGCCGGCTCTCCAGACCTCTCTAAACAAGAGTTTTTCAGGCAGCCCCTGTCCAGCATGAAGTTCCAGACTAAGATCGCCATGGGAGAGCGGCTCCCTGTCCCCAGCAAAGTGGATGTGGGACATGCTTCACTTAGCTGCCACTGCTTTGATGCGAAGTGAAGCAGCTTTCAGAGCAGAGCAGGGGAGAGGAGTGGCCGATCCACCAGTTCATCCAGGCTCCTCTGGATTTGTTCCATCCCAATGGCTGCTTAAAGGGGCACCAAAGATGGAGGAGGATGCAAGCTACCTGCCCGAGTCCTGGCACAGGAGCCTCCAGTCAGCATGTGGAAAGGGCTGGAGTGGCCAGTGGATGGACACCCCACCATCACAGAGCTGGGGCACCTGGGCGCTGAGCTGGGAGTGTAAAGGGAGCCACCCCGCCCAGCCCCAAACCTAAAACTCGCCCTTCACTGCTTCCTCCACATCCCTCCTTGCAAACACTGGTTGAAAGGGAAGTGACACCTTGACCCCGGCTCCTCCACCAACTGCTTTTCTCCAAAGATGGAGAAGTAACTCTGAGGTCATCACAGATTCTCTAAGGCTTGTGTACCACCAGAGAACTGCTTCTGCCTGGGGTGGGGTGGGGTCGTGAGCAAGGTGGGGATCGGGCTGTGGGGGGTGGGTAACAGCAGGGAAGCCATGGGGTAGGGTGCATTACCAGCAATGGCGTGGTTGTGGGGTCCCCCTTGCAGGCCTGGGAACACAGCAGAGTTGATGAGCGACTCCAGGTTGTAGCGAGTCTCTCTGCCTGTCTTGGGGTCCACACTGCGCACTCCTGGATGAAGGACAACATGGGACATGGGACAGGCTGTCCCCTCTGTCCTCTCCCTGCCTGGACACAGACCTGGCCCAGACCCCACTCCTGGAGCTGACACTGCAGACCAGGGAGGGTGCTTGCTCCTGAGGGGTCAAGGGAGGGGGAACCAAGCTTTAGAGATTAAACGAAGGATGAAAATATTCCTCCATCAAGACAGGAACGAGTACACCTTCGGCAGTTTCTCAAAGAGCCGTCCAAGATGATGCCTCTGGAGGAGATGGGGCTCACTGGGCCAGAAATGGGAAAGAAGCTTCCTTTCTGAGAATAGTTAAGGATCAGGGATGGGAGCCTCCAGCATCTCCACTGAGCTTCTTGTGAGCCGGGAACTGCTCTGAGCAGCTTCCCTAAATTCATTCATTTAATCCTCACGACAGCCATCCCAAGGGACAGGCGCTATTGTGATGATCCGGAGGTGAGGAAACAAGGCACAGAGGGGCTGCATAACTAGCCCAAGATCACACAGCACTTCTGTGGCAGAGCCAGGCCTTGCTCTGTGACTGGGTCAGTCAAGTACCACCAACGTACAGCAGGGAAACAAATGTCTCCCAGGTGGGTGGGAAAGGCTGCTGGCCTTGGAAAGCTTAAAGCAGCTGGGGAGGGGCCTCCAAGGAGCAGCAGGGCCCTGGAGGCCCAGTGGGCGATGGTGTGTCCAGCCCTAGCCAGGGGCTGGGCAAGGGGGTCTTTCAGGGGTCAAAGAGACTTGGTCCCCAGAGTGGGTTGTCTCTGTTGATGGAGCTTAGTCACCGGTACCATCTAGGGCTGAAGGACCGTGGGACCCTCATCTGGCTTCTCGGGAATGGAAACCCCAAACAAAGGCTCCGTCATCCAGACCCCTCCCCGCCCTCCTGCCCCACGACCTGGACTGCTGTGCTCTCGCCCCCGGCTCTTCACGGGACCCCGACCCCCCCCAGGGATAAGCGCACCCTTCCTGTAGAAGATCATGCCGGCGCGGCAGCCCCGCAGGGTCTTGTGGGTGGTGGTGGACACCACGTGGCAGTGCTCGAAGGGCGAAGGCACCACGCCGGCCGCCACCAGCCCACTGACATGTGCCATGTCGGCCATGAGGTACGCCCCGTTGTCATCAGCGATCTTGCGCAGCCGAGCGTAGTCCAGGTTCCGGGAGTAGCAGCTAGTCCCTGAGATGGCAAGGGTGATGTGGAGTCACCCTTGGAGAGACCTTGGCTGGCAGTCAGCTCCAGTACGAGCAGAGCCCCTGCCCCGCCCACCCAGTGTGCCTGCCTGAAAGCCGGGGCTGCTCCCTCTAAGGTTCGAGAAATCCCATCCGTGCCAAAAGCAACCCTGTCCTCTGCTCCTGTGTCACAGGATCGGGGGGACAGTTTCCCCACTGTTACCACTCCAGCTCGACAGGGGCCAGTGTGTCCAGATGCTTCTGGAGAGCAGGGCAGTACTAACAGTCCCGAGAGAGACGGAGATACTCAGACCCGAGCAGCCCGGCTGCACAGCAAAGCCAGCAGGGACCAGCACGTGGTGGAAGAGCACACCTCCCGTGTGGGGGCTGGGGCCCTGGCCCGCTCTCACCAGCAATGATCAGCCTTGGGTGGAAGAGGCGGGCGTTCTCCTCCAGCTGGTCGTAGTTGATGTAGCCGGTATCGGGATTCACCTGTGGATGTCACAGAGACTGGGCTCACACTGCTCCCTCCAGCCACACGGGCCACTCCGCCAGAGCACACCCAGCTGTTGAGGGTAAGAGGACTCCCTCCCCTTGCCTAGACCCCTCTGCTGCCCTCGCCCCTGACCAGGACTCGAAGGCAAGACAGGCACAACTGTTTAAAACAGTCAGGTATCGTCACTCTCGGACAGGATGCCCTGGGGGGTTCCAGCGAGCCGTGAACACCCAAGGGTCCCCAGAGCAGGGAGATGAGAGACAGTGATGACGAGACTTCCTGAAGTGCCTTGGAAATGAAGCTCCTTATTCCTACAGGCATGGCCAGTGAGGAAGTTTTGAGAAACAAGCCACAGAGTGGAGACACACACACCCGTACCTTGTAGGGCATAGATTCAAAAAAGATGGACGTGGCAGAAATCTTCTTCTTGTCAGTCATGAACCCATGGGTCAGGTGGCCCCCATCTGGCAGGTCCAGGCCCATGATGCGGCCATGGGGCTCCACCAGGGCCGTGTACACTGCGAAGTTTGCTGGGGAGCCTGGAGTGGACAGACCCGGGAGGCACAATTACTCCTGCCCACAAGGCCATCAATCACAAGTGGCCGCAACAGCCTGGCTGCTGCCATGCCCTCTCCTGGACCCAGGTGCCCGAGTAAGTAGCAGGGACATTCAGAGATAGGGGTGGGGTACCCAGGAGGCATGCATGCAGTAGGCAGTTGAGGGGGATGGGGGAGACCTCATCTCCCCCATCTGGCAGGGTGTCCTGCTTATACTCTCCTTTTCAGGGAGCCCCAGGAGGCTGGCAGGAAGGGGGCCACCCAGGCTTGTCTGGACCTGGCCATTACCTGAGTAAGGCTGGACGTTAACCCCCCAGCACTGGGAGTCCAGGCCATAGACCTGCAGCGCTCGCTTCTGACAGAGGACCTCTAGCTCGTCAATGAACTCCGTCCCACCATAGTACCTGCGGAGGAAGGCGGGAGGTATAGGCCCACTGGTGCCACTTCTGCATGCAGGACAGAGGCCAGGCTCCTAGTGGGATGAAGGAGCAAGGGTGAGAACACGCACCCTGAACCCACAAGACGGCTTCCACCAGGCCCAGGTGGCCGTGTCTTGCCATCTGTGGGGAGGTCTGACCCCACATCTCGGATGAACCCTGAGGACACTGTCACAGCCATGTGATGGCCTGTGCCAGCTGCCCAGGGATCAATTCATAGCATGTGGAGCAGGACAGTGGTTTCCAGGGGCTGGGAGAAGGAGTTACTGGTTTGGGGGGATTAACTTTGCATTTCTAATAAAATTTTATTTTTTGTTTAATAATTGCATATCACAAAGTATCACGCACTTATGTTTTTTTTATTATTTGTGACTAGTTTTGGCCTGGGATGGAAGCCATGCTCTTCAAGTCAACTTGACCTGCCAGAGAATGGGTGCTCCTCTCTCCTCCTGTTGTAGTGGGAACAGAGCTGGGGGCAGGGGTGGTGTGCCATGGTCACCATGCCCTCAGTCCCAGCAAGAAGCAGCAAGGCTGTAGCACCGCATCTCTGGACAGAGGCACCAAAGTATATCCTCCAGGGTCAACTAGAAACACTGGGACCCCAGGCAGCCTGGGGTTTGAACACAAGCTTGGTGTCCCACAATTCCACTTGGTTCCCAAACTGACCACCCAGAGTCAGTGCAGACCGACAAGCTGAGGGCGCAGGCCCACAAGACTGCCCCCACTTCAACGCCAAAGGCAAGTCCCTGGTCACTGGGCCACCAGCACTGCTGCCCCAGTTGGCTACAAATGACCCCCTCAGTTTCAGAAATTCACTTGAAAAACTCAAGACTCAGGAAAGCACCTCACTCGTGATCCCTGGTTTATTGTGAAGGACTCAATTTGTGAACAGGACAAGGTTCAGGAGGGCATGTGACCCTACAACCCCCTTCCAGGGGGAGGGTGTGGGGGTCCAAAAATTATGACTGTCTAATCAGTGTAGAATGGCAGGTGACCCTCCCTTTTCCATGTCCTCTGGGACACAAGTGTGCAATTTTGCAAAAACCACGTGTTAAATTTTGTCATCACCATCTCTGCCTGATGACAACCGTAAGAAACACAAATGAATATGACTTCTTCTGGTTCTCAGGAAGAGAAGCTGACCGAAATCTCTGGTAGGTAAACCCAGCATTTAAAACACTAACCCAGTTTCCAGTGTGGAAGGTCAGTCTCACCTTGGGGTCCCTGCTTACACAACCTTCCTCTGGAGGCTCAGCCGCAGCCAGCAGCTGCTCCTTCGGGCCTGGTTGTTATTGTAGAAAGGCCCAGGGGGACTGTGCAAGTGAGCCCAAGTATCTTGCCCCCAGAACATGGGTGCCACCACCCGCTAGGAATTGTTAAGAGAGGAGGGGACAGGAGGCCCTGCCATTGAGAACCTGGCTGTTTTCTGAAATGTCCACTCTCTTCCTGGGAGGCAGGCCTGGATGATACTCACATACCTCTGGCCTGGGTACCCCTCAGAGTACTTGTTGTTCAGGCAAGAGCCTAGGGCCTCCAGAACAGCCCGGCTGGCAAAGTTCTCGGAGGCGATCAGCTCCAGTCCAACCCTCTGCCGGTTACTCTCCTTCTTAATGATGTTGTAAACCTGACAAGAAGAAAACAGGAAAGGGGACACTGCAGTTTAACATCTGCTCTGATCCGAGCAGTAACTGAGTAAAGAGAAGAGACGCTTATACTTTCAGATTTTGCCCTCAGAAGCCAAGTGTAACCAGACTAAGATGACTCCCACAGCACCTGAGGAACAAAGGAAATCCTCCTCAAAGCTTTTAGCACCTGGAAGGAATTAATAGAAAGTGAATTAAGGAGAACAAAACAATGGAAGAGAAGATGATCCTTAAAACATGCATCCCACGGAATTTTAAAATTCTGTGCCACCTTGTTATTTTCATCCCTAGATTTCACCAAGTTTCCCTCCTGAACTTTGTTCCTTATTCCTTGCCTTAAAATAACAGATACCTAGATGAATCCACAGAGACAGAAAACAGACCAGTGGTTGCTGAGGGTTGGGAATCTGGGGGATGGAGGGGGGCAGTTGCTAATGGGTTTGAGGTTTCTTTTGGGGGGATTAAAATGTTCTAAAAGCAATCATGAATACACTAAAAACCACTGAACTGTGTACTTTAAATGGGCAACTTGTATGTTAAGTGCATTCACTTATCTCATGTGTAAAGCTGTTGTGAAAATACATAAATAAAAGATGCTTCTAGAAATGCTCCTCTGAACTGTAAGAAGAGGGTCAAGTCTCAGTGAGCCCACCCCTTCCCCTTTCCTCAGCAGCAGCCAGCACACTGCTCTTCACAGAAACTCAGATCTAAATGCACCCTCAAGGGACTTTCAGCCACTTTGTAGCCACTGTCTATAAACCTGTCCTGTGTCCAAACCACAAGGCTGTCCCAAACACAGCTAATTTCTGGTAAGAATCAGAGGCCTGAACAAGGACCTCCAACAGCAGAACTTGCGAGAACACCCACAGCCTCACCTCGACATCGTTGTCCTTCAGGGGCTGTGCCAGCATCTTCTCGTGCAAGGACCACAAATTGGCATCTCTGGGTTCCTTGTTGACTGGAGCTGCCATTGTGCTGGTTCAGAGGCACCTAAAAATGGAAAAACTTCGAAAATTAAACTCAGTCACAGCTCATCGCCACCTGTCAGTTCCCAAGTTGCTGAAGGACTGACACACGTGTGGGCCTTGTCCCAGAACCGCCTGGAGAGCATGAGGACTCTGCTGCAGATCCACCGTGTGGGACCACCTGTGGATCTCTGCAGGTCACTGGCTCCTCAGGAGACCCGCCCTCCTTGCCTTGAGGCTGCTCCAGCCTCGGGGAGTCCAGCACCCTCTCTTCCTACCTGAACTTCTCCTGGTTGTGGCTTAGCTCCCCAACTGAGCCAGCTTCCTGAAGGCAAGGGCTGATGGTTACTTTGTAAAAAAATTTCCCACAGTACCCAGCACAGCCATATGAGAGTAATATTTGCCAAATGAACAAGTGAATTGCTGACTTATGCATTACTTTTTCTATTTCTCAAGTAATGAAAATGAGACTCAGAAAAGTATCTTAGGGGAGGGCTGCACAGCCCACTGGCCTTGGAGGAGAGTCTCAAACCCCACACAGGCTCCACCACCTGGTGTCCCGTGGCTGGGGCTGCAGGTGAAGTGCACGCTCTGAGTTGACCCTTACCTCTGGTAAGGTCGACGGGCAGAGGTACACACCTGGACTCGGCATCATCACAGTACAGCAGGCTTGTGTCTTCACATACATGCCCACAAAGAACAAGAGTCTGAGCTCAGTGCTATTTCAGCTAAAGGGACAGCGTAAATGTTTACAGGAACTGACCTCCTTTAATTGATGGTTGGCAACTTTTCAGTACTTTCTACTAATTAGATAAGCTTTCATTTCAAATTCACTCCCTTAACAGTTACTTAGTGAGGCCCTTCCCCTCAGCAGCCACAGGTCAGGACTGGGAACACAGTGGGACCCAAACAGACTGAAACTTCACGGGGCTTCCTGGGGGAAGGTGAGCAGGAAACAGCAAGCACACTAAATGCAGACAGATAACCAGGCCCACAAGGACAAGCGCTGGTGGCAGGTCAGCTTGGAGGGTGGTGACTAGAGGAGAGGACACCAGGCTGAGAAGGAGCCCATCAGACGCAGTCTCCTGAGAGCACTGTGAGAATATAAATAATTACACACACACACAGGTCTCTGCGATTTCCTAGTGACAGGAACATCTCTTGTTCCAATGATGCAACTCGGGGTGGGAGGCTCCCAAGTTGGGGCTGGTCCCAGAAAGACCAGGCCATGATGAGAAGCATTTTCAGCCCCCTCAACTCCTCCAGAGAGGGAAAGGGGCTGGAAATGGAGTTAATGACCCCCTCACAGGGTTCAGGGAGCTTCTGGGTGGTGCACCCCAACTCCATAGGAACCCTCCCAGCCCTCGCCCTGAACATTTCTCTCTTCCTCTGGCTGCTTGTCTGTGTCCTTTGTCATATCCTTTAATGAACTGGTGAACGTAAGTTAGTGTCTGCCTGGGTTCTGACAGCTCTTCTAGAACATGTTCGAGTCCAAGGAGGGTCCTGGGAGTCAAGCTGGACAGAAGCTGTGGGTCCCTTGGGGACCTGATACTTGTGACTGGCATCTGAAGTGAGGAGGGGCGGCTGTCTGGTGGGACTAACCTGCGGGGTCTGTGCTCACTCTGGCTCACGTTAGAACTGAGCTGAAATGAGCGACACAAGCTGGTGGGGCAGAACTGCTGGGTGAGGGAAAGCTGCCTGGTCATCTGGTGTCACAGGTGCCATCAACAGCAGCTGGGAGAGTCAAGAGCAGACACAGCAGGAAGAGCATGGTTCTCCTGCACAAGGTGCACATGCAGTATCACTTGCTAGACACATATACTCACTAAATAAACCAGCCACACAGTCCCCAGTCACAGTATCCTCCTTAATCTCTGGGGAAGCAAATATCTACCAGCAGGAAGCTTTAACCAGGAAATCCCAAACTGGGGTTTTTGAAGCAGCCATTATTTTAACATGAGCACAACAGGATCAGAAACACGGCCACTCCTGCAAAACCAGCAGTGAGTGCAGGACTTAGGCCACAAATGCGTCTAAGGCAGAAGTGGCCCCAACCCCGGTGCCAGGGCCTCCGCCACATCACCCCCCCCCGGAGGTGCAGGGAGACGAGGTGGTCTGGACACCTGGCCAATGGCTCCTCTGAACTCAATGGTTGCTTCCCATGTGCCCTCAGCAGGTGGTGGCAAACCCACAGAAAACCAGAGACCAAATGGGTACACTCGTCCTACAGTCTTTTTAAAGAGAAAAGTTTCTTTGAAATTCCAACTGCTCAATGTTAAAAAGGATTCAAGCAATACAGAGCAAGTATTTCTCAACCACCAAATAAGTAACTAAAGTCCCTTTGGAATGCTTTCTCCCCCTTCTTCCAGGAAAGTTACATCTGCATCAGCTCCTAGAGGCACTCAGATCCACTCCACTCCACCTCCGCCTGTGGTCTCAGCATCTCCTGCTAAGATCGCCACCCGCAGGGTGGCAAAGCCGACTGCTTTGCCCTCATAGCAAACTCTTTCTTTTATGGCTGCATCGCAAAGCATGCGGGATCTTTTGGGATCAAACCCGTGCCCCTGCATGGGAGCATAGCGTTTTAACCACTGGACCACCCGGGAAGTGCCAACAAACCCTCCTCTCATCTAAGATGCAAACTTGGGAGTCCCAGTTCCTTCTCAACCCCTGGGTGAGGGCTGTCTGTGTGGTTGGCCCCCCTCCAAGGCTAGCAGGGCCCCCTTGCTCCTGCTGCCACTCTCTGGGGGTGTTTCTCACCCTGCATCCTGTTATCACTCAGGTCAAGTCACCCCCACCCCCAAATGGAGTGCTCAGTTCACATTCTTATTAAATCCACCCAAGTTGAGTTCTTTTTAAATTTCTTTTTTAAAAAAACCGAAAGTCAAAGAGGTCTGAATTCTTTATTAAAACAATAACTTCAGGATTCTTTGTTTTGTTTCAGTTAAATCTGTAATATCTATTACAGTATAATGTATATCTTGCAGCATTCTAAATTACAGCAAGAAAGGCAGAGAACCCTGACAGCTGGCAAACAAGTGAGACAAAGATCCCGAGACTGTCCTCTTTTACATCAGAGGGAAGACCAGAAGATACACTGAGCGTCTATCCTTCAGGTCTGGATGTTGACTGAGAAACAGGACACCTTGCACTTTTCTCACTTTTTTTTGAACTGTGACAGAAGTGCACAGCTCAGTGACATTAAAAACATCCACATTGTCATGCAGCTCCACCACCATCATCTTCAGAATGCTTCCACCTTCCTAAACTAAAACTGTGTCCCCATTAAGCATGCTCCATTCTCTTCCCTTCCAGCATAGGGTAGCAACTATGCTAGTTTCTATCTCTGTGAATTTGACTATTTCAGGGACCTCCTGTAAATGAGGTCACACAATATTTGTCCTTTTGTAGCTGGCTTATTTCACACAGCACAATGGCACCAAAGTTCAACTGTGTGGCGCAGGTGTCAGTTTCCTTCCTTTTAAAGGCTGGATAATAGTCCACTGTTCAGAGAGACTGCTTGTTTATCCATCCACCCATCCATCTGATGCCTGGGCTGCTCCCACCTCCTGGCTATTGCAAGGAACGCTGCAGTGAACACAGGCGCACAAATATCCAGTCCCTACTGTCAGTTTTTTTGGGTTATACCCAGAAGTGGAATTTCCAGGTCATATAGTAATTCTACATTTAATGAGAAATAAGCTTTTGATATTTAGGAGCTTTACTTCACTATCATTAACCTACAATGGATTCATTCGTTCCTTTAACAAATATTTATTAAGTGACACCTGTGTCCCAGGCACTGAGTTAGAACCTCAGAATACAGAGGCCAACAAGACAGAGGCCCTGCCATTATGAGAAGCAGGATATAAAAAAGTAAATAAGTTCACAAGAGATAACATCAGGGAGTGATGACTGTTGCTGCTGCTGCTAAGTCACTTCAGTCGTGTCCGACTCGTAGCGATCCCATGGACTGTAGCCCACCAGGCTCCTCCATCCATGGGATTTTCCAGGCAAGAGTACTGGAGTGGGGTGCCATCGCTTTCTCTGGTGATGACTGTTAGAGGGCAATAAACAGTCAGAGGGCTTGTTTAGACCTGCCATGGAAAGCGCCTGAGCTGAGATCGGAACAGTGGAAAGGAGCCAAGCTTATGAGACATGGGGCAAGAGCAAACACCAGTCCAAAGGCCCGAAAATGGGAAGAGGTTTCAGTTGTCAAGGATCAGAAATAAGGAACACAACAGAGACGAGGAGATGAGATTCGAGGGCCTAAAGTCCAGTGCAGGGATGAGATAAGATCCTCACCTTGGCAGAATAGAGCTCACAGGTTTCAAACTGTGCTCAAGGACCTAGGTCTCATGTTGTTTCCCAGTGTACCTGTTTGAGAAATACCTGTCTGAAACTAACAACAAGAGAAACCCGACTGGAGAAGATCAAGGTTCATTTCGTGAGAGCAGTGGACATTCCATGGGTCGGACCCCCGCCATGCCCCACTTCCCATCAGTGAAGGCCACATCCAAGGGAGCTGTGCTGAACTCACTGCAGAGCCAGCCTGCAGAGTTTGAGTCCCGCTCTCCACTTCCTAATGTGCTGCGGACACCTGTTTCTCAGTCTCCTTGTGCATGACACAGGGATGACAACAGTCCTGAGCTGGTTGGAGTTAAATAAGGTATACAACACAGAGCATTCAGACAGGACCAGGCAGAGTGACTACTCAACAATCAGCAGCTACAGGACATCACCAGTGGTCCAGTGGTTAAGACTCCATGCTTCCACTGCAGGGGCCATGAGTTCCATCCCTCGTTGGGGAACTAAGATCCCACATGCCATGTGGTGTGGTCAAGAGATTTAAAAAAAGAGAGAGAGAGAGCAGCTACTATTATTATTAAAGAGACTTGGGTACCTTAGGGCCATCTTTACTACCTCTAAGCACCCCGGGAAACACAACCTACTGCAGCTGTCACTGTGTCATGCTGTTGGTGTTTCTGTTGGAGAAATGTCACTTACCTGTGACACTGTCCATGATCATCACCTCAAGCCCAGGGAAACAATCCGAGTAAGTGAATTCACTTCCCAGGGTTACCATCCTTCCCATACCCCCAGATCTTTCCTGGGTCTTTGTCACACAATGGGATCAGCCCCTTGTTGGTCCTGAGGAAATTATTGTCTGTGTGTGTGCCCTACTTTACAAAGGAGCAAACAGGCTCAGAAGCTAGGTGGCATATAATAGTGACAGAAGGAATCTGAACTCTTTTCCCTGACTCTGTGCTAAACAAAACCATAATCGCCCACGTCCACTGCCCGTTCCGGCAAGTAAAAAGATTATGAGCCCATAAGAACGTGAACTGGTGTTTCCAGTCTGCCAGCTCTAATCGCGTTTGTGCTTGCCTCAGTTGATCAAAGGTCGCTTAACTTCCTGGACCTCGACGCTCAGGGCCCTGGGCCGTGAACCCCACAGGGCAGCGCTTGTCTCCTAGGCCGGGGTGAGGGGTGGGGGGTGGGGAGGCCAGGCTCGCCCACCACCACCCCAGGGCGGCCGCAAGTGCAGTGGGACCGCGTGGGCTTCGTCGGGCCCCCTCTTTGAGCCTCCCCTTCCCCGTCTGCAAAATGGGCTACAGGAAGCACCTGGATACAGCAGCGCCGGCAAGATATTGGGACGAGGTGACGCGCTGCACTGAAATCTAGAGTTCCACAAGGAAGGCGGCCGCCGGCACCTGCACCGAGCCTTCGAGGTGCGGTCAACCCAACCGCACGGGTCTTGACCTGGGGCCGCGCTCCCCGGCCCCTTACCCCAGGCGCCAGCAAGGCGCTCCACACTCACCCGATCCCGCTTCTCGGAGCCGCGGGGGAAGAAGCACAGCCAGAAACACCAAGCTCCCGGCTGCTGCCAACACCACCTGAGTTGGGACCCGCGCGCTAGCTCCACGTGATCCACGCTCAAGACCCGCTCCCAAATCTGGCGCGCCCCGCCCCGCCCCGCCCCGCCCCGGCCCCGCCCCAGACGACACCCAATCAGAGCGCGCATCCTGGAGAGCCCCCGAGTAGCCCAATCAGGACGCGGAAACGGGAGAGCTCCGCCCCCAAAGGAGCCCGCGCTATTGGCTACCGCGGGGTCGGGCCTCGCCCAGTACAGCGGAGTGTGTCTTTGCTCACCTGGGCCAGGGGTCATGGTGCCATCCTCTGGGGCTGCAGGCCAGGGGCTGGGGGTTTCCCGGAAGACAAGAGGTTTAGAGGTGAATTCTGTTGCTTATATCTGTCTTCTGCATTGTCCTACTTACAGGTTACCACAGTGGACATTTAACTAGGACAAAGGGGGGTTCCAACTCCAACACTATTAGTCTGCACATATGGAACCCTAGACAGTCACTTCGCTTTCTGAGTTTCATATTCTCATCTTTGAGTTGGAGATAACTATATCTTCCTGACAGGGCTGTGGAGAGGTTTTGTAGATGTATCTAAAACACTTGACTTTTTGTCTGACACACAGCAAGGGCTCAATAAATAAAAACCGTTGTTGTTATTCAGTCGCCAAGTCATGTCCGACTTTCTGCCACCTCTTGAACTGCAGCAGGCCTGGCAGGCTTCCCTGTTCTTCACTATCTCCTGGAGTTTGTTAATATGTTAACATTTTAACATTAAACCATTGTTAAGAATAATAAAACCAAGGGCCTGCACAATATAGGGAACAAGCTGACGAAGATTCTCTAACTGAAGTTAGGCTGACTTTTGGACTTTCCTTTTTGTCTCTGTGTTGTCAGATTTCAGCAAGAATCCTGCTAAGTCAGTTTAAACAGAACAGCCCGCCCCCACTTCTCCATATCTGATTTGATTCCTCATATTCTACCAGCCTTGGTGATGTCTGACCACCCAGGCCCAGTCAGCTCGGCCAGAATTCCCTTTCCCCTGATGTTTCCCTTAATCATTTTCCATCCACCCACCTCATCCTGCTCCTTGCTGTATAAATTCCCACTGCCCTTGCTGTATTCAGAGTTGAGCATAACCTCTCTCCCAAACTGCAAGGTTCCATGCCAGTGGTCCCTACACCAATTGAAATCATGCACCCCTACACCCCCCACCACCACCACCGAATACGATCTGACTTACTGTGTCATTGAATATTTTTTTCTTTAACAGCTCTGGATTTTTCAGTACTCAGTGTACCCACAACACTTTACCTCTTACAAGGTCAAGCAATTTCTAAAATATTGTAACAAATGTGGCTAAAATGTGCTAGTGAATGGATTCAAAATTGATTCAGAAAAGTCCAGGGAAAGACAGTGAGACAGTAAGGATCCATAAGAAAGTCAAGAACCTTCAGTTCCTTTTCAAGGGCTATATATAAAATCCTGAGCCATATCCTCGAGCTGTTGTGCACATACTGAAACCCCCCACAAGGTGGAAGAAGTTAACAGCACACTGACCACCAACATGTAGACCCTACACTGGTTAAAGCCAAAAAATTGATAACCGAGATTCCCAAAACGCCACCCTGTTACCACCACCAACTAAGAAGAATGATCACGAGCTGATCACATACCCTTGAACCCTCACCCCTAATGTTGTCTTTGAAAGCCTTCCCAAAAGCCACTGGGGAGTTGAGTCTTTTGCACATGAGCTGCAGTAAACTTGGTCCTGCAGCAAACGCTGTATTTTCCTTCAGGACCACTTGGTGCCAGTAGGTTGACTTTGCTGTGCATCAGGTGAACAGATGCAGGCTTGGTTTGGTAATGTCTGTTGTTGCTATTCAGTCTCTAAGTCATGTCCAGCTCTTTGTGACCCCATGGACTGCCGCATACCAGGATCCCCTGCTCTTCACTATCCTCCAGAGTCTGCTCAAATTCATGTCCATTGAGCCAATGATGCTATAGATAGATATTAACAACATCTCTTTTAAACATATATAAATCCTTTTGAAGATTAGATAGGCCTTTTGTCAAGTTTATGACCCAGGAATGTCTTTGTCAAGAACCTGGGAGCCATCACTTTGAAACAGAAATGTGAAGGATCCAGCAGCCATATCTCCAAGTGTCTGTCACTGGGTAAGAACCTCCTTTTAAGATGCAGAACTACTTCCTGTGATAAAGATAGGACAAGGTTGTTATTCCTCTTGAGACAGGTAGGAAGGAGAAGGCACAACCATTAAAGCAGTTCATTGGGTCACAGAGTCGGACATGACTTAGCAACTGAACAACAACAACAGACTTTGAGGATACAACAAAAGCTGCTGCTGCTGCTGCTGCTAACTCGCTTCAGTCGTGTCTGACTCTGTGCGACCCCACAGACAGCAGCCCACCAGGCTCCCCTGTCCCTGGGATTCTCCAGGCAAGAACACTGGAGTGGGTTGACATTTCCTTCTCCAATGCGTGAAAGTGAAAAGTTAAAGGGAAGTCGCTCAGTCATGTCTGACTCTTCGCGACCCCATGGACTGCAGCCCACCAGGCTCGTCCATCCGTAGGATTTTCCAGGCAAGAGTACTGGAGTGGGGTGCCATTGCCTTCTCCGACAACAAAAGCTGATTGGAACCAATCAGGCCCAAGACAGTGGAAGAGTCGACTTCCAGCAGACTCTGAGCCTCAGTCTGTGCTCAATGTAATGCGTTAGCATCTAAATGACACACACACAGGCAGCATAACAGTTTTGAGGCTGACCCTAAGAGGGCAAAAAGTGGGCAGTGGCCCAGTTCCTAGAAATCCCTGCCCCTTCTCCAACCACTTTACTCTTAAATTCTTTCCTGTGTGAAGCCAAGGACCCTCACTTGGTGACTCGCTAGAGACCTTGTTCACTCCTCCCCACCCTTCTCCTGCAACGTCTTTTGTGGCAACCACAAAAGGGACATCAAAGGGCATAAAGTGGACCCATCTACTAGGCTGTGGCTGCCCACTGCAGAGGACGGCTGGGACTTAGTCCTGAAGATTTGAGTAGCCCTTAGGTGGCAGCTAATGCTGCCTGGGAGATCTAGTGGAGACCAGCTCTCTGGCCCCAAAGGATCCCACCAAGCCCAAGGCTTTTCTCTTCATGTTTGTCATTCTCCCCATTACTCCATTTCTTTGGACCTGAGAAGATCCACAGAGTCCACCACTTGGACTTCCAAATTAAGACTGTGGCAACTGGCAACCTGACTGGGTTAGTTTCCCCTCGTGGGTCCTCAAGTCTGATTCCCCCTCCCTCCTCGTTCTTAGTCTTGGCCCAGTTCCAGAAAGTCAGAACTTCATCGGGGGCCCAAATAAGGAGACCATGGGAGTCTCCCACTACATCTGTGGCCCAGCCCTCTCTGAGTGCCTCTCAGGGCTCACAGCCTCATTGCACCCCTGGTTACATGTGAGGGTCTCAGACTTTATCAACACCTGAGCAGAGGAAGTGATCAAGCACCCTCCTCAGGGGGCCTGTGAATCTCTGGCTGAGGAAGCATCCTGGATGGGCACCTTCTCTCTTTGCCCTGGATTTCTCTCATACCCTCCTTCTCTCATCCCCTGCTGGTTTCTTAGCCTGTCTACTGGTCCTTGCACCTCCCTGCCAGCTTTCCCAGCGGGTGGGGGTTACCTCTGTCCTGCTCATGTAAAGAAGTGCCCATCCTCAATAGCACAAGGACAACCTCCCAAGGAGGACTTTGACTTTGTCTTGTTACCACTTTCTGGCTTCTGCTCTACCCTGCAGCTCTGTTTGTTAGAAAAATGAAAGTGAAGTTGCTCAGTCGTGTCCAACTCTTTTGGACCCCATGGACTGTAGCCCACCAGGCTCCTTCATCCATGGGATTCTCCAGGCAAGAGTATTGGAGTGGGTTGCCATTTCCTTCTTCAGGGGATCTTCTCGACCCAGGGATAGAACCCGGGTCTCCCGCATTGTAGGCAGACACTTTACCGTCTGAGCCACCAGGGAAGTCTCTTTGTTTATCTTTTCCTTTCTCCGAAAATGAAGGTAATCTGCTTAGTGACACAGGGCCTAGGTCTCCTCCCTCTCTCCCTGAAGGGTTTAGGACTTGGGACTCTAGTCACTTTTTCTGGCTCTTGTTCCTCCCCTTGACTAACCCCAGAGGTCTCCTCAGGCTCACCAAACTGATTTTGGGTGCTTACAGGGCCCTCGCTGTTGTCTTTGCAAGACAAACCTTTTCTCATGGTCTGATGGCTACAAGCCCAGTTTTCCCTGCTTAATTAGACACCTCTTCAGCCTTGATCCCCTAACCTGATCAGTTTGTTCAGTCACTCAGTCATGTCCGACTTTTTGCAACACCATGGACTGCAGCACACCAGTCCTGGACAGCACTTCCCTGTCCATCACCAGCTCCCAGAGCTTGCTCAAACTCATGTCCATAGAGTCAGTGATGCCATTTAACCATCTCATCCTCTGTCGTCCCTTTCTCCTCCTGCTTTCAATTTCTCCCAGCATCAGGGTCTTTTCCAATGAGTCAGTTCTTGGCATCAGGTGGCCAAAGTATTGGAGTTTCAGCTTCAGCATCAGTCCTTCCAATGAATATTTCAGACTGATTTCCTTTAGGACTGACTGTTTTGATCTCCTCATTATCCAAAGGACTCTCAAAAGTCTTCTTCAACACCACAGTTCAAAAGCATCAACTTTTCAGTGCTCATCAGTGTCTTTATGGTCCAACTTTCACATACATGACTACCAAAAAAACCATAGCCTCGACTATACAGACCTTTTTCGGTAAAATAATGTCTTTGCTTTTTAATATAATATCTAGGTTTGTCATAGCTTTTCTTCCAAGGAGCAAACGTCTTTTAATTTCATGGCTGTAGTCACCATCCACAGTGATTTTAGAGCCCAAGAAAATAAAGTCTGTCACTGTTTCCATTGTTTCCCATCTATCTGCCATGCAGTGATGGAACCAGATGCCATGATCTTAGTTTTTTGAATGTTGAGTTTTAAGCTAGCTTTTTCATTCTCTTCTTTCACTTTCGTCAAGAGGCTCTTTAATTCCTCTTTGCTTTCTGCCATAAGGGTGGTGTTATCTGCGTATCTGAGGTTATTGATATTTCTCCCTGCAATCCTAATTCCACCTTGAGCTTCATCCAGTCCAGCATTTCACATGATGTACTCTGAATATAAGTTAAATAAGGAAGGTGACAATATACAGCCTTGATGTACTCCTTTCCCAATTTGGAACCAGTCCATTGTTCCATGTCCAGTTCTAACTGTTGCTTCTTGACCCGCATACAGATTTCTCAGGAGACAGGTAAGGTAGTCTGGTATTCTCATCTCTTGAAGAATTTTCCAGTTTATTGTGATCCACACAGTGAAAGGTTTTGGCGTAGTTAATGAAGCAAAAGTAGATGTTTTTCTGGAATTCTCTTGCTTTTTCAATGATCCAACAGATATTGGCAATTTGATCTCTTGTTCTGCTGCCTTTTCTAAATGCAGCTTAAACATCTGGAAGTTCTCTATTCAAGTACTGTTGAAGCCTAGCTTGGAGAATTTTGAGCATTATTTTGCTAGCGTGTGAGATGAGTGCAATTATATGGTAGTTTGAACATTCTTTGGCATTGCCTTTCTTTGGGACGGAATGAAAACTGACCTTTCCAGTCCTGTGACCACTGCTGAGTTTTCCAAATTTGCTGGCATATTGAGTGCAGCACTTTCACAGCATCATCTTTTAGGATTTGAAATAGTTTAGCTGGAATTCCATCACCTCCACTAGCTTTATTAGTAGTGATGCTTCTTAAGGCCCACTTGACTTCACACTCCAGGATGTCTGGCTCTAGGTGAATGATCACACCATTGTGATTATCTGGATCATTAAGTTCTTTTTTGTATAGTTCTTCTGTGTATTCTTGCCACCTCTTCTTAATATCTTCTGCTTCTGTTAGGTCCATACCATTTCTGTCCTTTATTGTGTCCATCTTTGCATGAAATGTTCCCTTGGTATCTCTAATTTTCTTGAAGAGATCGCTAGTCTTTCCCAGTCTATTGTTTTCCTCTATTTCTTTGCACTGATCACTTAGGAAGGCTTTCTTATTTCTCCTTGCTATTCTTTGGAACTCTGGGGTCAGGCCAATAAACTGCCTATAGGACTTATCTCTGTGACAATCCCTTGAAGAGCCCCACCCACTAAAGTCCTTGGCAGCACACTCCTTTCTTACATTTTGGGCTATCAGTGAAGAGTAAAAGTGTGTCTGACTCTTTGTGACCCCATGGACTGTAGCCCATCAGGCTTCTCTGTCCATGGAATTCTCCAGGCAAGAATACTGAGTGGGTAGCCATTCCATTCTCCAGAGGATCTTCCAGACCCAGGGATCGAACTCAGGTCTCCTGTGTTGCAGGCAGATTCTTTACTGTCTGAGCCACCAGGGAAGTCCTGGTGGGCTATCAGGGAGAAAAATAAACTGCAGCTCCCATGCCTGCACCACCTCAGGGCTACCTTTCCTTGTGAAAACTCATGGGAAGGACAGGGTCCGGGAAGGACAGGGTCCAGGAAGCCCGGATTGGAGCCCAGCCCTGTGGAGAAGGGATGTGTGTGAAGTGCAGCCAGGAAGGCTACTGGAAGGATGAATGTCACTCGCGGGGAAGAGGGCCACCTGTCCAAAATATAAACAGGAGGATCACTGGAAGCAGGACTGCCCTCAGTCCCGAAGGGGACTCAGGGCTCCAGAAGACTGACAGGGCCCAGGACCCTCCCTGGCTCCCAGAGGACACCTGGTCATTCTCCAGAGGAGCTGCAGCAGCCCTTGATGTGGCAGGTAGGAAGATTATTTTCTATTAGGTATGGGGGCAGGCTGCTCTGTGCTGACTGGTTTCCCTGGACAATCCAGTCTAATTCTCAGGAATGAGATTCAGAACCAAGTGATTCAGAATCCCCTCTTCCCCACCCCATGCAGCTGCTTGTTAGGAATTTTACCTCTGCACATCAGTTTCTTCTCATGCCTGAGTGCCACCCCCACCTCATGGATCACTGCCTTATTGTAGCAAAGGGGCTTGCATAACTCAATGAAGGTATGAGCCATGCCATGCAGGGCCGTCCAAGACGGATGGGTCATAGTGGAGAGTTCTGACAAACCATGGCCCACTGGAGGAGGGAATGGCAAACCACTCTAGTATTCTTGCCGTGAGAACCCCATAAACTGTATAAAAAGACAGAAAGATGTGACACCGAAAGCTGAGCCCTCCATGTTGGAAGGTGTCCAGTAGGCTACTGGGGAAGAGCGGAGGACAATTACTAATAGCTCCAGAAAGAATGAAGCTGCTTGCTGGGAAGGGACCATTCTATTTCAAATGATACTCCACTCTGGAGACCCTCACAGAGACGGCACTCAGCCATGGTAACCTGCCTTAGTCCCAACCAGAGGAGGTCTCCATTCCAGCCCACATTATTTCTCAAGTGGGCCCCACTGTCTGGGATGCTGAAGTCCCTGGGAAAGCTACTAATTTGCTCCCAGTTCAGAGCCTGTTAAACCCAATGCTGATTACCCATGCAAGAGACTCTGATACCTGAGGCCCAACAAGGTATCCAACTTCTAATAACCAAGTTCTTAAAATATGGGCTATGACCCTGCCATTTGGACAATTCATTTGTGTTAAACAAAAGCCCACTCTTCGGCCCTGGAAGGAGTCCCCTTGCCGGCAACAATTCTGCTTATAAAAAACAGTGGAGAATACAGGTTTGTTTAAGTCCTGAGGATGTTACTGAAAGCCCAACTTCTCTGTATGCTAGCGCTGAAACAAATCCCAGAGACAGAGTTTTGGATGAAGTCAAAAAGGACAGCTTTATTGCCTTGCCAGGCAAAGGGAAGCACACCACACTTCTCCTCAAAAAGCCTGTGTGCCTCTACTTCAGAGAACTGGATGAGGGTTTATAGCAGTGGGCCAAAGGTGGGGCCAGACAAGACCGGGGGTCTCCCAATCTTGATGAGCTTCTCGAGTTCCTTTAATCTTGCCTTAGATTGTTTCTTGGCTGCTCTTCCCTGAATTAGCAGCTGTTCCAATCTGCCTTTTGGAACTCCAGGAAGGTCAGGGAGGCTGAAGTCTTACCTACAAGAAATGGGGGACACAAAGACCTCCATGCCTGGGAGCCCCACAGAGTCCAGCTTGGTTTTAAGGGCAGGAGATCCAACCAGTCCATTCTGAAGGAGATCAGCCCTGGGATTTCTTTGGAAGGAATGATGCTAAAGCTGAAACTCCAGTACTTTGGCCACCTCATGCGAAGAGTTGACTCATTGGAAAAGACTCTGATGCTGGGAGGAATTGGGGGCAGGAGGAGAAGGGGACAGCAGAGGATGAGATGGCTGGATGGCATCACTGACTCGATGGACGTGAGTCTGAGTGAACTCCGGGAGTTGGTGATGGACAGGGAGGCCTGGCGTGCTGCAATTCATGGGGTCGCAGAGTCAGACACGACTGAGCGACTGAGCTGAACTGAACTGAATGGGGCAGTAGTCCCAGTTCACCTGATAGTCCCCTTGGGGAACTCCCCTGGTGGCTCAGCTGGTGAAGAATCCGCCTGCACTGTGGGAGACCTGGGTTCAAGCCCTGGGTTGGAAAGATTCCCTGGAGAAGAGAAAGGCTACCCACTCCAGTATTCTGGCCTAGAGAATTCCATGGACTGTATAGTCCATGGGGTCACAAAGAGTTGGACACAACTGAGTGGCTTTCACTTAGCCACACTTGTCCTGAAGGAAATCAACCCTAAATATTTATTGGAAGGACTGATACTGAAGCATCACCAACGCAATGGATATGAATTTGGGCAAACTCTGGGAGATAGTGAAGGACAGCAAAGCCTGGTGTGCTGCACCGCATGGAGTCAAAAAGAGTTGGATGCAACTTAGCAACTGAACAACAACAACAATAACACCACCATATTGACTAAGTTCCAGAGACTGTAAACTGATTTCCAGAGCTAGACCTAAAGGATGTTTTCTTTAGGATTCTTCTGCACCCAGACTCCCAACACCTCTTTGCTTTTGCGTGGACAAATCCAGACAGCCACGTAATGCCGTGAATGCTCCCACTCTGTGGCATTCAAGTAGAGGAAAGCCAGGCAGTTCCAGGAACTCAGTCAACCACAGCCTTGTCCACTACTGCTGCTTCATCGGTGTTCAAGGGTCACATGGTGCCCAGCACGGACTAGGCCAGGGGCCTGTGTCCGCTTCTACACACATTATTGGCATCCACAGTGCATTCATGGCCTTGATCCCCAAGGACTACTCTGTGTATCACGCTGTGTACCCTCCTACCTCTTGGGCTGTGTGATGCCCTGTGCCCTCTCCCCTGTGCCCACCCCCTCGGTGCCCCCGTGGCTGTGTGGGTAGACTCAGACCCCTGGGTCTTGCCTCTCCCTGCTCCAAGGCCATCCAAAGCTATCTGGGGTCTCCATTTACCCACTGCCCACATGGCCTGCCCCACAGCTCCGAAGGGGGCAGAACCCTTCGCAGGAGCCTGGTGTGCCCGTCTGTTCCCCTCCAGACTGCTTCTTTCTCCAGCCCAGAGAAAGTCCTCTTCCCAGAGAAAGTCCTCTTGTTTTAGAGGCTCGGTGGAATGGAAAATCATCTGGCTCACCAGTGTATTCCCTACTCTAAATCACAAGGAGAGGAGGCCTTTGTAACCCCAAGGCCTCCTCTCTGCCACTAAACCCTTTTCTCTCAAACCATTTGCACTGTGAGGAAGTTCCCAAATGACTTGAAACTCAAGAATTACGACCTTTATTCTCTCTGCCTAATCTGCTGGCTCTTCCTGATGCTATAGTGGAACAAGGACCCAGAGTCTCAGCTCACATTGGGTGACAAGAGTACACATATGTAAGCAGATCAAAATACTACCTTCCAGGGGAGGACGTCTTATTCAGAGTGGATGCTAGCCAATTAGGAGAGGCCACACAGCTCAGTGAGAGTGGACGCCTTTGATTTTGCTGCAAAGGCACATCGAAGCATACAAGGTCAATGTGCCGTGTGGCCTTGAGTAAGATGTTCGAGCTCTCTGATTTTTCACCACGTCCACCTTGGACTCCTCTCTTCCTCTGCTTTCCTCCAGGCTGTGGGCTCTCCAGATATGATCTATGATCTTCATTCTCCTACACATTCTCCCAGACCAGCTCCTCTACTCCCAGGTGGTGTTGACCATCTGAGTGAAGTGTCACAGGTGTTGGAGGAGAAGGAGGGAGAAACTCTAGGGTGGGGGAGGTGTGCAAGGTGGGAGAGGGGCTGGCAAAGAGACCCACTAACCCTGCCTGTGGCGGGTAAGGAAGCCTGCCCCAAGGAGGGTCACATCAGACTCACAGGTCTGATTTCTCTGGACAAAAGGAGGTGGAAGGGAGGTAGGCAGGACAGAAGAGCAGGCAGGATGCTGGAGTTCCACCCACTGTTTCCTCCTAGACATCAGGCTGCCTCTGTAACTTTTTATTTCTCCCTATTTAGCAACACTTAAAACAAAAAGGAACTTAAAACTCCACTGTCATCACTTCCCTGTGTGGCCATGCAAAAGCATTATTCTCAGAATGTTAAAAATATGAAACAGACTTCCTCCTCCAAGCATGATACGGTAGAAAAGATCACACTTAACCTTCCTTGATAAACAACTAGGAACTGGGCAAAACCTATCAAAGAGCTCCTTGCAGACACTGAACAATCAGGGGTTGGGGGTTTGGACACTCCGGGAAAAGTGGGGTCTGCCCTGGTTGGGTGTGTGGAGACGATCCTTGATGAGGGGATGGCACAGAGGCTGGTGGCCTTGGCGGGTGGAGAGGGTGGAAGTCAGGGCTGGGGAGAATGAGGCATTGCTTTGTGTGTGGAATTCCTTTGAGTTTGCCAAGTATGTGACTTGCATGTACACAGAAAAACTCTTCAAAGAGGTAGAACAGCCAGGGAATTGTGAGCTGACAAATACCCAGAGTTAACAAGGAAAGATGTTCAAACTCTGAGCAGCCCGAGGATCTTCCCCAGTGATGGCAGGGGGCATGGGGTGGACACCCTGGAGCCAGCATACCTGCGTAGTAAATCCAAACTACCCCCAGATGGAAGTTAATCTACTCTCCTCTAGCAAAAGTTTGAAACAAGCCTCAGGCAGAAACCAGAGATGATACTGAAGAACCCAAAGCCACCCTCAGCCGGCTCGATCCAACTGACATTTATAGGACGTGCCACATAACAACAGAACAGGAGATTACATGTGCTTTCAGGTGATGGCGAACAAATACCAAGGTGGACCACATCCTGAGCCGTAAAACAAACTTCAAGAAATTTAAAAGAAATGAAATCAGAGTGTGTTCTCTGATCACAATGAAACCAAAATAGAAGTCAATAGCAGGAAAGTAATAAAATCTCCAACAACCTAAATGCCCACTGACAGAGGAATGGATGAAGATGTATACATACACAGTGGAATATCACTAGGCCACAAAAAGAATGAAAATTTGCCATTCGCAATAACATGAATGGACTTGGAGAGTATCATGAAAAGTGAATTAAGTTAGACAAAGACAAACATTGTATGATATCAATTATGTGGGCTTTAAAAAATAAAACTAGCCAGTCAGAATGGCTGCAATCCAAAAGTCTACAAGCAATAAATGCTGGAGAGGGTGTGGAGAAAAGGGAACCCTCTTACACTGTTGGTGGGAATGCAAACTAGTACAGCCACTATGGAGAACAGTGTGGAGATTCCTTAAAAAACTGGAAATAGAACTGCCTTATGATCCAGCAATCCCACTGCTGGGCACACACACTGAGGAAACCAGAAGGGAAAGAGACACGTGTACCCCAATGTTCATCACAGCACTGTTTTAATAGCCAGGACATGGAAGCAACCTAGATGTCCATCAGCAGATGAATGGATAAGAAAGCTATGGTACATATACACATGGAGTATTACTCAGCCATTAAAAAGAATACATTTGAATCAGTTCTAATGAGGTGGATGAAACTGGAGCCTATTATACAGAGTGAAGTAAGCCAGAAAGAAAAACACCAATACAGTATACTAACGCATATATATGGAATTTAGAAAGATGGTAACAATAACCCTGTATACGAGACAGCAAAAGAGACACTGATGTATAGAACAGTCTTATGGACTCTGTGGGAGAGGGAGAAGGTGGGAAGATCTGGGAGAATGACATTGAAACATGTATAATATCATGTATGAAACGA
>NW_011494752.1:8983038-9004754 GCF_000754665.1 Bison bison bison
GGGGCTGGTGCACTGGGACGACCCAGAGGGATGGTATGGGGAGGGAGGAGGGTGGAGGGTTCAGGATGGGGAACACATGTATACTTGTGGTGGATTCATTTCAATATTTGGCAAAACCAATACAATATTGTAAAGTTTAAAAATAAAATTAAATTTTAAAAAAATAAGAAATAAAACTAGTGACGATAACAACAGTAACTAAAACAGACTCACAGATGCAGAGAACAAATTAGTGGTTACCAGTGGGGAGAGGGAAAAGGGGAGGGGCAAGATATGGGTAGGAGATTAACAGGTTCAAAACTACTACATATAAAATAAACAAGCTACAAGGATATATTGTACAGTGCAAGGAAAATGACCAATATTTTATAATGACTAAGCAGAATATAACCTTTAAAAACTGTGAATCACTATGTTGTACTTCTGAAACTTATATTGTACATCAACTATACCTCAATTTTGAAAAAAAGGAGTCTTTCTTACCATAGATCTTAGCAACCTCAGCATATGACTTCTTTCTTTCCGTATTAAGTTGAGAACTTTCACCTTTTCACTTAAAGGAAGCGCTGTACGGTGTCTCTTTGGCAGATCTGAGTTGCAGCATCACTACTCTCACACTTTGGGGGCAGTTATTAAGGAAAAAAAGGGTCACTTGAGCACAAGGTCTGTGACACTGCAGCAGCTGGTCTGATAGCTGACACAGGACAAAGGCGTGATTCACGTCCCAGGCAAAACGGCGAGAGATTCCATCACGCTGCTCACAATGGTGTGCGATTTAAAGCTTATGAATTATTCATTTTCGGAATTTTCCTATTCAGTGTCTTAGGACCATGGAAAGTAAAACCATTATAAGGAAGACAACCACATATGAATCTATACATGTGATACAATGGCACAAAATTATACATACATTGTATCAACATTAATTTCCCGACTTTAATACTATACAACAGACAGTTGTGGAAGAAAACTGGGTGAAGGGTTCAATGGGCCCACTCTGCATGATCTTTGAAATTTCCTGTAAATCCATAATTATTGTGAAATAAACTATTTTTAAAAATCTCAAAGAGTGTACGAGACTGCAAAAGAGATACCGATGTATAGATCAGTCTTATGGACTCTGTGGGAGACGGAGAGGGTGGGGAGATTTGGGAGAATAGCATTGAAACATGTATAATATCATGTATGAAACGAGCTGCCAGTCCAGGTTCGATGCACAGTACTGGATGCTTGGGGCTGGTGCACTGGGACGACCCAGAGGGAGGGTAGGGGAGGGAGGAGGGAGGAGGGTTCAGGATGGGGAAAACAGGTATACCTGTGGCAGATTCATTTCGATATTTGGCAAAACTAATACAATATTGTAAAGTTTAAAAATAAAATGAAATAAAAAAAAAAGAAAAAAAAATCTCAAAGAGACTGAACACATCACAAATAATTTAACTGCTTTTCAGAGCAAAGTCCAACACCCTTTAAAGGAAGACACCAAATTCCAGATACTCAACAAGTAACACCTACAGTGTCCAATAGCCGATAAAAAATTAGGAGGCGTGCCTGGAAGCAGAAAAAGACGACCCATAATTAGGAAAAAAAATTATGACTAGTAACAGATGCAGAATGACAGAGGTGCTGAAGCTAGCAGACAAGGACATTGCTGCTGCGGCTGCTAAGTCATTTCAGTCGTGTCCGACTCTGTGCGACCCAATAGACGGCAGCCCAACAGGCTCCTCCATCCATGGGATTTTCCAGGCAAGAGTACTGGAGTGGGTTGCCATTGCCTTCTCTGGACAAGGACATTAAGACAGCTTTATTTTATTTTTGGGCGCACTGTGCAGTATGCAGGACTTCCCCAATTAGCAATGGAACCTGTGCTCCCTGCAGTGGAAACAGACTGAACCACTGGACACCAGGGAAGCTCAGGACAGCTTTTTCTTTTAGTCGATTACTTTAATGAAAACCCAAAAAGATGGTACGGTTCCCAAGAGCTTAACACCTTTGTTAAAAAACTAAAGATAGTCCCAAAAATCAGCTCCATGGAATATGCTTGTCTAAATCTTCCCCATCCTCTGAGACCACCTCTGTGTTTTCCCCTGGGCATGCACAATGACCTTCTAATTTCTTCTGTACTGCAGTTGTTTTTGGATATCTTCTTTTTTTAAAAAAATTACACTGGGTCTTTGTTGCCGTGCATGGTGCATGGGCTTTCTCTAGTTGAGGTGAGCAGTGGTTAATCTTCATTGTGATGTACAGGCTTCTCAATGTGGTGACTTCCTGTTGCAGAGCACAGACTCGAGGCACACGGGCCTCAGTAGTTGTGGCTGGCAGGCTCTAGAGCACGGACTCAGTGGTTGTGGCTCACCGGCTTAGTAGCGCCAAGCAGCATGAGGTAATCTGCCTGGATCAGGGATCAAACCTGTGTCCTCTGCATTGTCAGGTTGGACTCTCATCCGCTGAGCCACCAGGGAACTCCTGGATGACTTATTTTTCAACGTCTGGGTCACAAAATGAGGAAAAGAGAAGAAATAAAGGAAGGGAAAAAAAGGCCTGGTCCTTTCCATTCCCTGGAAGTCACTTTAGTCAGAGAGGATGTGGCTTGCAACACTAGGTGGAGGAGCAACAAGAGCCCTGTCTGCACATCTGTAATCAGAAGCAGCAATCAGTGGTTAGAGAACAAACGTGCAGTTCCTGAAGAATGTGGTTCTCCCCTCTGCCTGGCTCCTGCCAATCTCACACAAGCTGCTGTAAACACCCATGCACAGCTGCCCGCCACAGCACTGGTGGGTAGGAAGCGGGAACTGCTATTCTGCTAAGAGCTAAAATTGACTCTGATTAGCCACCCTTTTCTGTCCAAAGCTTAACTTGGAAGTTACAAGCCTCCAATAGACTCCAGAGTTCCAAAAGATTTACCTGAGACAGAGTTTGCCTGGGCAGTTCTAGGTGGGGTGACAAATTTCTGGCTCTGCTACCTCTCTAACTTTTCCAAATTCCTGTATTTGATTTTTGACAATTTGAATATAATATGCCTTTTGTGGATCTTTTTGGATTTGTCATACTTTTAGTTCATTGAGTTTTTGAATATGCAAGTTATGATTTCATCAAATTTGAAAAGTGTTTGGCCTTAATATCTTTAAATAGTCTTAACTCTGTGTGTGTGTCTCTCCCTGTCTCTCTGTCTCTCTCTCCCTCCTGGGTTCTCATCATGCATCTATTGATACATATGGTGATGTCCCACACACCCCTTAGGCTCTGTTCATTTTTCCTCATGATTTTGTGTCTATGCTCCTCAGACTCAATGATTTCACTTGCTCCATCTTTACATCTGCTGATTCTTGATTCTTTCCTCGGCCTGCTCACATCTGGTTCTGATGCCCAGAGAACTTATTTCAACTGTTGTACTCTTCAGCTCCAGTATTTCCATAGTGTTGCTTTTCATAATTTATACCTTTTTAGTTATATTCTCCATTTGTTCATACATCATTCTCCTGGATTTCTCTAGCTTTTTAAGTACATTTAAGACAACTGATTTCAAGTATTTGTCTAGTAAGTTGACTATCTGGGCCCTGCCAGGGACAATTCTTATTAATTTCTTTTTTCTGTGAATGGGACATATTTTTTTTTTCCCTTTGCACTCCTCATCATTTTTTGTTGTTGTTGAAAACTGGACATTTTTAGTATTATAATGTAGAAACTCTGAAAATCAGATTCTTCCCTCTCCCGAGTCTGTTGTTATTTATTGCTAAGAACTGACGTGTTCTGTTTGTTTTTGGTGACTTTTCCAAGGTATTTTGTAAAAACTATATTCTTTGCCATGTGTCATGACTGAACTCTCAGTTCTATTATGTCAGTGGACAGAGGTTTTCATAAATGCCTGGAGCCAAGGAGAATAAACAATCCTCCTCCCAATCTGTGCAGACTGGATCTGAGCTGGACGCTCCTACAACCTTGGCCAGGCCACCTAGGACTCTGCTTCATCTTCTGCTTATGCAGAGCCCGAGGGTCCGCTAGATTTGTAAGCCTAGGACCCTGGGAGACCTTTTCTGTGTATGCATCTGGCCCTGGGCGTGCTCTTCGTAGTCCAAATACCCTCATAGGTGCCTCAGTCCTTCAAAGCCTTATTCCATCCACCATGTTTCTCCTCAGCCCCCTTCCTCCCAGGCCTTTCAGTCCATCTGCTGCCCTTTTGTTCACTCACCCTTGCCCCAGATGGCTTAGGGGACTCTAGATCTTTAAATATTTTTGACTGTCACTTCCAGGAAAATGGATTTAACCCGAGGTGGGCAAAATCAAGAGACATCTTGGCACCAGGGCCTTAGGGAACTGCCAAACTGGTTAAAACATTCCAGCACAGTGTTTAAGAACAAAGTCCACACTGACCCCTTTCCCAACAGGCCACACCAGGAACACAGGCTGTGGTTTCCACAACCACCTGTGGCAATAAGGGAAGCAAAAACACCACAATCCCCTCATACTGAAACTTAACTCCCCAACTCCTTCATTAAGCACTCCCCTGGTTGCTGTAAGCTCTTGGCTGGATTCCAGAGTTCCAAAATAAGTTAGTTCTGTTGATTTTTGCCTAATGGTTGCTCCATGGAGGGGCTGACCCCTTGAACTCCCTATTCTTCTATTTTCTGTTGCTGTCATGCTCTCTTCCTTTGCTTTTTCAAGACTTTTTAAATTAGTCACTTGTTTTCTTTCCAATTACTTCCTATCATGAATAGTGCTATTAAAAACATCTGCAGAAAAACTGCATATCTTCCCCTTGGGAATCATTTCCTTGGAATATATTCCCAGATGGGGAATTTCTAGGCCAAAGCAAAGAACAGCTGCCTGGCTCTTGTTAAATATTACCAGTTGCTCCAGAAGGATTGGCTCAACTTACCATCCTGCCCACACCTCCAATTTTTCTTTGTTTTTCTCTTCAATCTGTTCGCAACGGTCTTATTTTTTATTTTTCTCATACTTACTCTTTACTGTCTAATATGTGCCGAATGCCTTTATCTGCTATCTCTAAACACATCTCCTCAAAGTGAGCATTTTCATTTTTTAATGAAAAAAGCTTGGAAAGTTCAAGCCACTTGAGGTCACATAGCCAAAGGCAGATGAGGGTTCACTGGCCAGAACATTCCTACAGTTTTTATGAGCCCTGTGGCTCCCACACTGGGTGACGACCTGTATAAGGAATGAAAAAATATGCAGATCCAAATTAAAGCCCAGAGGGAAGAGTCCTGGATGATGGTGGCAATGTTAGTGTAGTATTTAAATATCCCCAAATTCCTACATAAAAACAGTTCAACCAGGAAAGCACACCAAAATCTCACAGCCTAGATCTACAACCAAGCCAGGTGGCAGGGAAACTGTCATGATGGTACAAGGACTCAAGAGGGAGCAGTATACCTACGAGCCCTTGTCAAGGGAACCTATCAGAACCTTTTCGGAGGATTAAAAATGGCCCCAAATTTCTTTCTTTCTTTATGGCTGCGCTGCGTTTCGTTGCTGCACTCTGACTTTCTCTTGTGGTGAGCAATGGCTTCTCTTGTTGCCGAGCACAGGCTCTAGAACACAGGCTCAGTAGTTGCGGTGCTTGGGCTTAGCTGCTCTGTGGTATGTGGAATCTTCCCTGACCAAGGATGGAACCCGTGTCCTCTGCATTGGCAGGCAGATTCTTATCCACGGTACCACCAGGGAAGTCCAAAAAATGCCCCAAATTTCTTTAAAACCCCTCCCACTAAGGAATTATGTGGTCTCTCCTTCAACTCGAGTGGGCCCTGCGACTACTTCAACCATTAGAACACCAAAGAATGAGGATAATGTACCCATTTCTAAGCTCAGGAGATAAGAACCCTGAAGTTTCCACTTTCTGTGTCTTGGAACACTTATTCTGGGAAAATCTATCTGCCATGTCACAGGGCAGACTACTCTAAGGAATGTGGAATAAGTAGCCACATGGAAAGGTTGCATAGAGAGAGGTCAAGGCCTATCTAGTTTCTGGTGGTTGTAGCCATCCCAGTTGGGGCACCAGACAGGTGAACCCAGGTGAGCAGCCTTAGGAACATTCCAACCCCAGTTACCATCTGTCTGACTACAACTGCAAGAGAGATCCTCCATGGAAAAACCACCCAGCTGAGCCCAGTCAACTCACAGAACTGTGACAAGGAAACAACTGTTTTTCATGGCTCTAGGTTTTGTGAAGGTGACATAGCAGGAGATAACCAGCACTACCTTGCTACAGCAAGTTTGGTCCTAAGACCAGCAGTGCCAGCATCACCTGAAAGAGCATGAGAAAGTTAGGTTCTCTAAACTATACCCTTAGAATCCAAATCTGCACAGCAGCCTGACCTCCAGTCACATTTAAATGCCACGCTCTGGGCAGCCCTGCCACTACTTGGAGTGGACACCTGGGCACAGCTGCTCTGGCTTCCTTTTGTGGGCAAACTCCGTTTGTTTTTGTCTGTTTCTTGTCTCTAAGTACATTCCTATTGCTACATGCAGGGTGGTAAGGTTTTTTCCCCCCAAACTTTAAAGCTTTTCTTTTGTATTGAGGTATAACTGATTAATAATATTGTGGTAGTTTCAGGTGACCTGCCATACATATACATGTATCCATTCTTCCTCAAACGCCCCCTCCCATCCAGGCTGCCACATAACATTGAACAGAGTTTCATGTGCTATACAATAGGTCCTTGTTGATTACTCATTTTGAATATAGTATGTGTACATGACCTTCTCAAACTCCCTAACTATCCTTCCCCAACCCCAGCAACCATAAGTTCATTTTCTAAGTCTGTGAGTCTCTGCTTTGTAAGCAAATTCATTTGTATCACTTCTTTTTAGATTCTACATATAAGGGATGTCATGTGCTATTTCTCCTCTATCTGACTTATGTCACTCAGTATGACACTCTCAAGTCCATCCATGTTGCTACAAATGGCATTATTTCATTTTTTTAAATGGCTGAGTGATACCAGGGTTGTAAATTTTTTGTTTTTCTTTTTGAAAAATTTGAGAAATAAACTGTATACTGTAAAACTCACTATCCTAAAGCATAAAATGCAGTGGTTTTCAGTAGGTTCACAAGGTTATGCAACCCTCACCACCATTCAACCTCACAACACTTTCATGATTCCCAAAAGGGGTTAGTAGTAATCCCCACTCCTCGCCCCCTCCTACACCCACAAACCCAACATCTAGCAACCGCTAATCTGCTTTCTATTGCTATGGATTTGCTTATTCTGCACATTTCACTTAAATTAATAAAATATGTTGCCTTTCCTGTCTCTCTTCTTTCATGTTACATAATGTTTTCAAGATTAGTGTTCATTTCAATGGTTTAGTAAAACTTTGCTCCTAAACAGCTGCATCCTCCCCCTCCTTCGTGCTGTTATTGCCACAAAGTACATCTCTGTACACAATATGCCCACTTGCACAGATTGCTAACTATTGCCTGATGTAGTTGTCTTTTCAGAGAATAAAAAGAGAGGAGTTACAAACCAAAAATGCAAGAATTCACCAGTGTAGTTCCCAAGATGCAGAGCAGCGCAGAGAAGGGTGGGGAGTCACTGAGTTGCTGCACGGGGAACAGCTGCATGCAGGGAAGATCCAGGAATGTCCTCCCTGGCTGCAGAAATGTCTTTCCACCCTGGACTGAGTGAGAAGGGTTGTCACCCTGGTGACTGCCGACGGTCAGGGAGGATGCTGACACGAGGGGGCGAGGCTGACACAGCACTCCATCACTTGGGCCAGGAAGCCCCTCTTGTTAGGTCTCTGTTGCCTGAGCCTGTCAGCACCCCACCGCCTCTGCCCCCCTCTGTCGTCTCACATGGCCACAGCCAATCTACAGCTAAGTCTTTGCACCTGGAAGTCTCCTCACTTGGAATGCCCCTCCCCCAAGCCCATCTGGTGCAAACCTAATTATCCCCCAATATCCAAACCTCCCAGCTCAATCAGAGGTCCAGGACACTCTGCTGCTGTGCCTACACTATGCTGTCATGACTGGTTCTGGACTGGGAGCTCATACGGGGAAGGGCTGGGCCCTCAAGCTCCAGCACGGAGCTCAGCACAGTGTTCTGCAGGGGTCTTAGCCGTGCTGATAAATGCTTCCTTTTCATTACTGTATAAGGCCCCACGACACCAGATCATTAATCTACATTCTCCAAAGTCAGCTGATCATGGATGTCATTTCCATTCTTCAGTTATAACACATAATGCTGCCCAGAACATTCCTTTCCATGTATTCTTGTCTGCTCCCTGGGGTTTCCTCTCAGCACAAAGTAACAGAGACATGAACAACAGTGGCTGGACACTGCTCCCCAAAGACATCAAGTCTTCATCCCTGGAGCCTGTAAATATTCCCTTACTTGGTAAAAGAAATGGCAACCCACTCCAGTATTCTTGCCTGAAAAATTCCAGGTTTTCCATTCTTGCCTGGAAAACTCCTCCTAGACTGAGGAGACTGGTAGGTTACAGTCCATGGGGTTACAAAGAGTCAGACATGACTGAGCAATTTCTGTTTTACCACGACTTTCATTTGGTAAAAGGATCTCAGCAGATATGATCAAGTCAAGGATGATGAGATGAAGAAATTTTCCTGGATTATGTACGTGGACCCTAAATGTAGTCACATATATCTTTCTGAGTGGGAGCCAGGGGAAGATTACACACATATACACACAGTTGGCAGCATGTTGTTCAGTTGCTAAGTCGTGTCTGACTTTGCAACCCCACGGACTGCAGCATGCCAGGCTTCCCTGTCCTTCACTATCTCCCTGGGTTTCCTCAAACTTCTGTCTATCGATGCCTTCCAACCTTCTCATCCTCCGCTGCCCCCTTCTCATCCTCCCCAGTCTTTCCCAGCATCAGGGTCTCCGAGGCAGAGATCAGAGTGACGCGATCACAGTCCAAGAAAGGCTCCTGCTCCCAGATGCTGGCAGAGGCCAGGGGCAGATTCTCCCTTAAAGCCTCTGGAGGCGGGGAGGCCCTGCTGATTCCCAGACATGGCCCAGCGATGTTGAGTTCAAACTTCTGGCCTCCGTGGCCTCCAGCACTGTGAGATAATACACGTATGTGGCTTTAGTCCACCCCTGGAGAGCCAGTACACAACCACAGACAGAAGCTGGTGTGTCTCACACATCTGAGTCCAAGTACGGACAGCCATGGCTGCTATGGTATCTCCACAGACAGCCACGATTCAGGCTGACTCAGCAGTTTCTGCTCTCTCATCCCCGGGGTGCAACCCTGACTTCATGCTCCAAGAAGGCACTCCAGCACCACATCTGATTTCTAAGCAACAGACAAGAAAGGGCAAAGGGCACCCATGAGCTGTTGTTTGAGAGAACTTTCTAGAAACTGACATGTAACACTTGCACTTCATCCCACTGGCCAGAACTTAGTCATGTGGCCTCCCTCACCATCTGGGAACTGGGAAGTGTAGCCTCTACTCCAGGTGACAACCTGACTAGTTGAAAATCAGGAGATGTAAGATGGAAATAACAGATCCTGGGGTTGGCAACAGCTCTCTTTTGGGGCTATTTCCCTGCACTTGTTTTCATTTTACAACACCATGCATTATTTGACTATTTAAAAAAAAATGTTTGAAGTGAAAAATGAAACAAAAAATAAGGTTTAAAAAAGTTTTAAAAATATCACCATGCGTTATTTGTAAGTACACAATGAAATGTTTGAAAGAAAAGGAAAACAAAGAAAAGTTTTTTACGTTTATAAAAATCACCATGTGATATTAGTGTACTTTAAAAGTGTTTGAAATGAAAAGGCAAGGGGACCTGGGGTGTAGTGACTCTCTGTGTCCAAGGCCTGGCCCTCCCAAGGGGGGCTGGTCTGGATGCACCCAAAGGAGCTGATTCTAGAGGAAAACAGATTGAACACCCAGGAGATATGATCTAACAGACTTCCTGGACCCCCACCCCAACCCCATCAAGGTGATTTTCACACCAAAGCCAGCAGTAGGCTCCACAGTGAGTGCCAGCTCAGAGTACGAGGAAAGGAAGGCATCTGCCAACAGGCTTTCTGAGCACTGTGTTGGGCTGCATAGTGTCCCCTATCCAAATTCCTGTTTATCTGAAACCTCACATGTGACTTTATTTGGAAACAGTGTCTTTGCAGGTGTACTTGGTTAAGATTAAGTTATACTGGGGTAGGGGAACCCTAAATCCAATATGACTGGTTCCTCGGAAGAACAGCAGAAACGCAGAGATCCATACACAAAACCTCCCTATGATGAGAAGGTAGAGACTGGAGTGATGCAGCTACAAGTCAAGGATCACGATGGACTGTTGGTACCATCACAGCTAGTAGAGGCAAGAGAGGACCTCCCTGCCGCCTTCACAGGGAGAAGAGCCTTGCCTACACCTTGGCTTCTGACTTTGAGCCTTCAGCACTGTGAGAGAATACATGTCTGTCACCTTAGGCCCCCCAGCTTGGGGCACTTTGGAAGCCTCTGAGACACTGCTCGGAGCCTGAGACACATAGTGAAGAAAGTCAAGACCCTGTCCTCACTGCCCTCAGTCCAGGAGGGAAGCAGACCAGGTTCTGGGGGTAAAGGGCAGAGACTCCTAACCAACCCTATGGTTGGGAAAACCCCCAAGGTTTGGAAGGATGAGCCCTTCTTTGGAAGGACATTTTCCCAGGTGGTGGTCAAGCTGTCCCTTCCCTGTTGTCTTACACTTTGCCCCTGCTCCCTCCCCACATTTGCAATTAAAGCGTCAGAAACCCTTGTCACTTTCTGGGTCACTGCACATCCCACACTACTCTGTACCTCCCCAAGATTACAGCAATTGGGTTATGTCTGAGTCTCTCTAGGCTGCAAGGACCAGGTTTTCCTGATTTTTCAGTTATTCATATCGCCTAGAAAAGTGCCTGGCACCAGATAAGTGCCCAAAGACTGTTGAAGAAAACGAGGTTAAAAAACAAACTAAACAGGGCATGAGGGGTCTAGGAATGATGGAAATGTTCTATAATTGATTCACTGTGGTGATTGCACAAGTTTACTTAAAAGCATTGATTTGTACATATAAAAACAGGTGAATTTTACAGTATGTCAATTCAATCAAGCTGTTTTTAAAAAACCTATTGAGGGAATTCCTTGGTGGTCCAGTGGCTCCCAATGCAGGGGGTCCAAGTTCAATTCCTGACCAGGGAACTAGATCCCACATGTCACAACCAAGACCTGATGTGGCCAAATAAATATTACTGCCCCCTCCCCCCCCCGCAAAAGAAAACCCTATTGAACTTGAATGGCTAACAAGGAAAAGACAGAGAGTACCCAGTGCAACTGGACCCTGAGTGCAAATCCGCTCAGCCTCCTTGGAAAGGGTGTGGCAATCAGTATCCACTGACACTAAAAAATGTATACAACTTGTGGCCCAGCAATCCCATTCACAGATATACACCCAACAAAAGTGCATATATATGTGTCCACTGAAACATATGTGAAAGGTTTCCAGCAGCATTATTTACTCATAATGGCCCAAACCAGAAATCACCCAGATGCCCATCAACACTGGAGCAGACAAATGAACGCAGGGACCGCAGAACCTGAGAAAAAATGTGTTCACACGGAAACACAACTACACACGACGGCGCAGAGGAAGCTCATAAAGGAGTCCATACTGTAGAGTGGCGCCAGTGTAAACGACACACTGAGTCAGAGGAGCGTGGGCGGCACCAGGGGGCTCCTGAGGCCTCGGTCGCTGGCCTCGCAGATTCGTCCAGTTTGTGAGGACTCATCGACTGCACGAGGCGCTTTCCCATATACAGTTAAAAAGCAAAACCCAAAGGACTGACTTGGTGATGGACAGGGAAGCCTGGCGTGCTGCAGTCCACAGGGTCGCGAAAAGACACGACTGAACACCTGAACTGAACTGAAAGGACTGAATGGAGTCTTGCCTCTCGCTTCTCCATCGCCCCCTGACGGCCTCTCTTGGAACTACAGCCCCAGCGGTGCGACTCCTGACGGGGGACTGAGCCGAAAGGAAGCGCGTTCACCAGGACTCTCAGGAGAAAATTCAGCCCCCTTGACGTCCAAAAATCATTCTGGGGACTCACAGGACGAAAACCCACTCAGAGCCAGCGAGCACCCTAATGGCCTCTGAGGTGGGCTGGACCATGTCACCAACCAGGTCCCCCACCCGCACCCCACCCTCCACCGCTTCTGGCCTCATCTCTCAGATGCTGGAACCCCAGCGCGAGTCACCTGCCTCCCAGAGTCACCTGCTTCCGAATCTTCGAGGGTCGCTGACATCACTGACTCACCTCAGGGCCGGGTGTGAAGCATGTGACCCAGATCCACCAATCAGGGCCAGACATTCCCTGATTGGTGGGCATGTGATAAGCCTGGCCAATGAGAGCAAGCCTTGGGACTTCTGCTGAGCATGCTGCGGCAAAGGCTTCCGCAAGTCCTTCCGGAAGGAAGCATGCTTAGGAGCTGGTAGCTGGTACCTCGTGTAGTGTCTACAAAGGGAAGCCACCCCGAGGAACAACAGCCATGTGATAGGGCTAGAGCCGCGGGGCCTGGCTGCCTGCCTGACATGGAATCTAGGATTATTTGGTTATGTGGCAGAGTTTCCTTTTTTTCTTTTTCTGTGCCCTGCAACTGAAAGAAGGCAACAGGAAGAGTCTAGAAGAAAAAGCACTTGGATTGGGGGGAGGGACGGAGCCTATAGTCGGAGTGGGGGAGGGGCGCTACATAAAAGGGGAATTTGCGCTATGACTTGAGAGCAGGGAGCTTTAAACAGAAGGAATTAACTCACTGGTAAACCACACAGGAAATGAAAGCAGGTGGTGAACACCTCCATTTGAGATTTTATTTCTTTTGATTTCTTATCATAAAAATTTTCAAGCACTGAAGCATAGTTTGATAAACTCATTATCTGGCTTCAACAAGTGTCAGCCGTTTTGTTTTATTTAACTTTTTTGTCCAGTGATTTCAAATGTTGCTGACATCTGTGACTAGAGGGAGAGCTTTCACAGCTGTGAATCCTTCCTCCAGGAGCTGACTTGTAGTCTGAACTCAGATGGCGTTCCTGTAGGACCTGTGTGTGCTGTTCAACTGCTGTTGAAGGCTGCCTCTCGGCTTGCTGTTCTTGGCTGCTGGTGTAACTCGTAACGTATGGGCCCTAGCTCTGCTGAAGAATGCATGTGACCTCTTACTGTCACATTGCCACCAGACAAGCAGGGAGCCACAGAGCCAGTGGGTACTCTTTGCTGAATCCTCTGGGGCTAGAACCTAGCCCATATGCAGTCATCAGAGCCGTGGAGAGCTGTATAGAGTGCTGCTGTACTTCCTGTTCCACATCCTTTCTAAGTCAGCTAGGTGCTGCGTGAGCAGTTAGTATTTTGAGTTTGGATGTCAGCCCTAAACCAAACCCACTGCTGTGGTCTTGTGTGACTTTTCACCTCTAACTAATTAGGCACGCATCTCTCTCTCTTTTCTTTTGGCTGGGTTTTCGTTGCTGTGCTCAGGCTTTCTCTAGTTGCGGTGATCAGGGCTACTGTCTAGTTGTGGCGTGCAGGCTTGTCGTGTTGTGGAGCACAGGCTCTAGGCAAGTGGGCTTCAGTAGTTGCAGCTCTTGGGCTCTAGAGCGAGGGCTCAGTGGTTGTGGCACGTAGGCTTAGTTGCCCCATGACATGTGGGATCTAGTTCCTGGAGCACGGATTGAAGCCATGTCTATGCACTGGCAGGCACTTAACCACTGGACCACCAGGGAAGTCCCAGGCATGCATCTCTTAAATGTAAGGATATCCTATGCAACCAAAGTGTCATTATCACATGTAGGAAAATTTTAAATTCTATAATATCACCTCACAACCAGTTTATTTTCAAGTTTCCACAACTGTTCCCAAAGTATTCATTATAGCTGCTGTTTAAAAATAAGGATCCAAAGGAATACTGGGAAAGATTCTCTGGTTGACCAAACTTTACTCAGGCTCCTCTGAGTCCTCTTTGGCCCCATCCTTGGGTGTGTCCTCCAAGGGTCTAGTTTTAGCAAGAATCCTGCCAGGTCAGTTTGGCCAGAATTTCCCACCCTTGATCACCCTGGTTATCTGACCAAACTTCTCATTCTCCACTGAGGTGATGCCTGATCACCCCTGCCTGCCTTCAGCAAAAATCTTGTTTAGCCAGAATACTTCTGTATTCCTGATGTTTCCTTAATAATTCTCCATCCACTGGCCCCCACCCTTGTGTTCCCATGGCTTCCTCTTCATATTCAGAGTTGAGCCCAGTCTTATGATGAGGCCTCTTTCCCCCTGCTGCAATAGTTCCTGAGTAAAATCTGCTTTTACCACTTCAACTACTGGCAGGCTCTGGTTTTCTTTGATGTTGTGAGATTGGAGCATTTTATGGACCAAACTCTAAAATGTTGTAAATTACTTCTGCTCATATTCCATTGTCCAGAGTACCATCACACAGTCCCACTGGAATGAGACTGGGAAATGTAATTTATCTGAGTGCCCATGAGGACACTTGTGAGGTGTCACTTTTACTGCAGGAAGAACAAATCACAGTGGTGAATGTTAATGGCTATTGCTGGTCATTTCCCTAGTACCCATTGTCCCCATCTAATATTACCCTAGTTTTTGTATCCTGAGGGAAATTGAGCCTGCCTTTGAGTACAGCTGGGAGAGGGGACAAGGTGTTCAGATTCCACCTGCAAGGTTGGCAGTTAGAAGCCATCACAGGTTCTTATGTAGACAAATGACATAAGTAAATGTCACTTATAAATGATAAATAAGTGTGAAAGTAATTTTTTAATTTATTTACTTGTTTTTTTTGCTATTTTGGGTCTTTGTTGCTGTGCAGGCTTCTCTCTAGTTGTAGCCATTGGCATGGCTTCTCTTGTTGCAGAGCATGGGTTCTAGGTGCACAGGCTTCAGTAATTGTGACATCTGGGCTCAGTAGTTGTGACAGTGATTTTTTTTTTAAAGGAACTAATCAAGATTCATGCATAAAATGTCTTTTCAATCTGAGGCAGATTACCTTCATCTCATGCAAACAGGCTCCCCAGAAGAGAGATTTTGTGCCTCCCCGGCCCCCCGCCCCCGCCCCGACCCCAGCTGAGTCAGGTGGCCTTTAACACCAGTTCGAGGGACAGGTGTGTGAGTCAGAAACGATTCAATGGATGAAGAGGTTCAGGAGGGGAGGGAGAAGGGACTTCTGATGACCTCTGGCACGTGACTTCCCCTCCCCACCCACCAAGATGTGGTTGCCTGAGACCTAACAGGCAAGACAGCTGTCTTGGGTGGGACCTGCTTTACAGAGGATTGTCTTCAAGTTTCTTTGTCAGAGGAAAATGGTAAAAGGCTGTGTTACTGTTCAAAAGCACCCACTGCCACTTTCTGGAAAACTCTCCTCCCCAGCCCCGTTAACAACCGTCTTGGTCACTTGCCTTCCTTTGGCCAATAGATGAGATGAGTTAAAGAAGAAAAGATTCACTCTGACTCTTGTTAAAGAGTGGTAAGGCAGGCTTTATTCAAGAAGAGTTGTCAGGATAAGTGGGGGTTTGCAGTGGGAGAGAGAGGTTGGACTGACTGAGCGGGAAAGTGGGAATTTATAACCAAGGAGCAGGATGGAGTCTCTGGATGGAAAACTAATCAAAGGAAACAGGAGTACTGGAGGATTCTCTGTGTATGTGTGCTCAGTTGCTCAGTCATGTCCAACTCTTTGGGACCCCATGGACTGTAGCCCACCAGGCTCCTCTGTCCATGGAATTTTCCAGGCAAGAATACTGGAGTGGGTTGCCATTCCTTACTTCAGGGGACTTTCCCAACCCAGGGATTGAACCATTACCTCTTGTGTCTCCTGCATTGGCAGTCAGATTCTTTACCACTAGTACCACCTGGGAAGCCCACAGGAGGTTTCCGATTAAACAAGATTTTTGCTGGAGCTAGGTCAGGGAGATTGCACATCACCTGGGGGATAGTGGAGGATGAAGAACTTGATTAGATGTGGAGGGTAGTCAGATATGGAGGATGGGGAATCCTGGCTAAACTGACTTAAGCAAGATTCTTGCTACAGTTGGACAATGCAGAGATGAACATGGAAGTCCAAAAATCAAAACCTAGTAGAAAAAGATCTCAGAGGAGCCTGTGCAGAATCTGGTCAAGGGGAGAATCTTTGTCAGATGTGAGCAAAGGTGACATGCATCACCTCCCAGCAGAAGCTTCTCTGGTTGACACACAACTAGCAACAGTTCTCTCGTTTTCCCTCCACTGCACCAGGGACTGCACCCCACACAGGCACTGCTCCTCCAGACTGGGCATTGAGTGTAGGTGATCTGGATTCAGCTCCCAGGAGATTCATGGTGGACTCACAGTGTGGGGAAGGAAGGACTCTGGTTAGTAGAAACCAACAGTGGTTTGGGGCTCATCTGTTACTGTGGCAGAGCCCAGCCCTTCCTGACCTAGACAGAAATCTTCATTTCTATCCCAGCGGTGCCTCATTGACAGGACAGGCCTTCTGTCGGCTTCTGTGACCACCTTTCTGAGGCTGAGACAGAACTTGTTTCCCTGCAGTCTCTGCCTTGGCCCCCGCTCCAGCCCTGGCCGTGAACAGGGCCCAGCTGCTCCCTCCCATGGGATCGCCCTGCAGTGATGTATAGACGAAGGAGCCTCTGCATGGTGTGCGCCCTCTGTCTGCTTTCAGGAAAAGCTTCCACTTCATCTGGCAAGCTCTTCTGGCACCCAATCTAGGACTTAATGACCATTTCAGAATTTTCATTTATATTTGATATCTAAAAAATTTAACACATATGATTTTTTTAAAAAAAACTGTAAAACCAAGATTAATAAATGTTTAATTAAATGCCTATAAAATATAACATTATAGTCAATTTCCTCATCATTAAATTTCATATTCATAAAACTTTCAGGACAGTGAAAAACATGTGGCTTAGATTTTCTCACATTGCCAGAATTCCTCATAAAGTAAGATGAAAGATGTTTCCTTAGAAATCACAGTCAGTCATAGGTTGATTGGACCACTTGTGCCAAATGATTTAGGAAGCAAAACCATAAAAATCCTTTCAAATTTTATTTTGCAGCAAAGGGTTATATTTTCTGCAATATGTGGGTGACTTTTACATATTTAATAGCGGATGTGGAGCAAATGTCCAAAGGGAAAGCCTTGAAAGAAAGTCTTTTGTTTGTTTCCTGCAGCACTTCTCCTCACAGTGATGTGTTGCTGGGCCTCATGTTCTCACATGACTATATAACACCAAAATTTCTTGTCATCTCTTAAGAACTGAGGATTTAGTACAAAAGTCTTGCCTAAGTTAAAAGGGTGAATAAGTTTACAGCGGTAAATGAAAGCCGTTTTCCAAGTGAAGGCAGATAACAGTCCATGGTGCCCTGGAGGGAAAAAAGCAGATATGAGAGGAAAGCAGGTCCCGAGGCTCAGACCTTCCCGAACCTCACCAGGCCAGCAGGACAGAAATAGTGATTGGCTCAGGACTCTTGCCAGCCTCTAGAGAAATCCTGGAATAAGAGGCTTTAGAAAAAAATTAAAAAAATTTATTTACTTAGTTACACTGGGTCTTTATTGTGGCGTGTGGGATCTAGCTCCCTGACCAGGGATCTAACCCTGGCCTCCTGTATTGGGAGCACAGAGTCTTAGCCACTGGACAACCAAGGAAGTCCCTGGGCTCAGCAATTCTGACATATTAATCCTCTACACAGATAGAGAGATTCGAGGTCTCACAGATTCTCATCCAGCCAACGATATTTCTTCCAGAAACATGTTTTCACTTCAGCCACGAAGTGATGGAATGACATGTAACTAGGGGCTTAAACCAAAGATCTACACAAGGTATTAAACATATACCAAGGGGGGCTTCCCTGGTGGCTCACTGGTAAAGAATCCACCTGCCAATGTAAGAGACATGAGTTCAATCCCTGATCTGGGAAGATCCCCCATGCTGCAGAGCAACTAAACCAGTGCACCACAACTACTGAGCCTGTGGTCCAGAGCCTGTGGGCTGCAACTACTGAAGCCTGAGAAGCCTAAAGCCAGTGTTCCATAACAAAAGAAGCCCACTGCAGTGAGAAGCCTGAGCACCAAAACTGGAGAGCAGCCTCCTCTCGCCACAACTAGAAAAAAGCCTGCATGCAGCAACAAAGACCCAGCACAGCCAAAAACAAACAAACAAACAAAAGATACACCAGGGGAAGTGCTGAATACAACGTCAAAATCAGCAGTAAGTTCTACAGTCTCAGATATAAGTTTCAAGGACAAATTTATTTTCAAAGACTTATTCCAGTTTCAGGAGGCTGGCAAAAGTGTGTGGCAAATTTATCCTGAATGAACTTACACAGCAAGTGCTATGCATCTGCTCACAGTCTATTTAGAAGCGTTTGTGGAGAGGCCGGTCCTGCCGGTCCACCCACATCTGTTGGAAGATGGACTGTGAGGCTGGAGTGCAGCCCACTCCCCACCAAGTACTTGTGTCCAGAGGAGTGAGGGTCATGATTTCCATCCTGCTGGGGGCCAGGGCTCTGATCTCCCTCTGCATCCAGTCTATGATGCCAATGTACACGGTGGTCCCACCAGACAGCTCAGTGCAGACAGACAGGTCCTTCTGGACTTGTACGTCACCCTTAGTGATGGAGCTGAAGGTGTTCTCGTGGATGCCACAGGACACCACACTCAGGAGGGAGGGCTGGGAGAGCGCCTCTGGACACAAACCTGCTCCTCGTGAGCACCTGACTGTCAGGTAGCTTGAAGCTCTTCTGGGGAGAAGAACAGGATGGTTACTGCCCTGTCCCTCCATGCACCTGGCTCTGGGTCCCTTGTAGCCCAGCCTCTCCTCAGCTAGGGCCTCCCTCTCCTGCCCCATCCACTGACTCGCCGTAGTGGCCTGGCTGGCAGGTTATGCCTCTAAGTGCCCAGAGAGAAGTGAAAGTCACATTACAGGGAAGTCATGTGGGATGAAGAAGCACTGAAGACCTGGATTTGCAATGGGGTTGGGTTCAGTCTCTCGGTCAGGAAGACCCCATGGAGAGCAGAGCAGGGAGGGGATGAGCATGAACAAGAATAGCAGAGGGAAAGCCACGGAGGCCATGGAAACCAGCGGTGGAGGGGTGGGGTGTATGTGTGGAAGGAACAGGCAGGAAATGCGTGGGGACAAGTGCACCGGGACAGCATGTAGGACAGAGGATCTGCCCTTGGGGCCAGCAGGTTTCTATAGATACACTTTCTGGAGGCATACTCTACTGATGCTGACGCTGATAATTTGGCCATACGATGCAAATAAAAGACCCTGATGCTGGAAAAGATTGAATGCAGAAGAAGAAGAATGAGATGGGTGGATGGCATCACCGACTGAATGGACATGAGTTTGAGCAAACTCAGGGTGATTGTGAACGACAAGGAAGCCTGGCATGCTGCAGCCCATTGGGTCACAAAGAGTCAGATATAACTTGGTGACTGTACAACAACAACTCTACATAAAGGCTTCCCTGGTGGCCCAGTGGTTAAAAAAAAAAAAAAACCTGCCTGCCAATTCAGGAGCCACAAGAGACTCGGGTTCGATCAGTGGTTTAGGAAGACATCCTGGAGAAGGAAATGGCAACCCACTCCAGTATTCCTGCCTGGGAAATTCCATGGACAGAGGAGCCTGGAGGGCTACAGTCCATGGGGTTGCAAAGAGTCTGACATGACTGACTGCCTAAACAACAACAAACAATAACTCTACGTAAAATACAGTATTACCATTGTATGAACTGCTGTCATGCTACATGATATGATAAAACTTTTGTATCTTTTTTTTTTAATTTTTATTTTATTTTTAAACTTTGCAATATTGTATTAGTTTTGCCAAATACCGAAATGAATCCGCCACAGGTATACCTGTGTTCCCTATCCTGAACCCTCCTCCCTCCTCCCTCCCCAAACTTTTGCATCTTTGTGAAAAATTCCTTCTTGTTCCTTTGCAGGCCTCCCTGACCTGCCTCCTGTCACCATGGATTAGTCTTCCAGGAAATCCCCGCAAAGGGAATCACACAGTCTGCAGTCTGCTTCTCTCTTTTGGCTGCACCTCATGGCTTGTAGGATCTTAGTTCCCTGACCAGGGATCGTTAAGGGGGAAAAGGAGGTTAAAAAAAAGTCAAGTGCTTATCTCTCCATGATGAGATAATGGCAAAGATCTTTTAAGTTTTTTCTTCTGGTTTGTTTGAATTGTTTATAATATGTCAATATTAATCATCATGAAAGATAATGAAGCCTTTTTTTTTTCCCCATGGGGGGTTGTGGATTAAAAAGGAGAAAATCCAGAGGATGAAGGAAAGGACACAAACATGGAAACTTCCAAGTTGCCCTTATCTAGTGACCAGGCCCCTGGCCTCTGCAGCCTCCCCTGGCTGAAAAAGCTGCCATCCTCCTCCACTTGTGGAAAAACTGAAGCTTCATTTGTTCATTCCTGATGGCCAGAGATATGAGGGTGGGGAGACAACTGCACAACAGCTTCCTCTGGTGGCCTCTCCACTCTCTGACTCCACGGAAAAGTCATCCTCGACCTGGAATCCATATGTGGCTGCTAAACTTAGTGCCCATTTTTCAGATGAGGAAACCTTCCCTGAGAAAGGTGCCTTCAGCTCTCTGGCTGAGGTCATTTCTGTGGAGGAAGCTGGGTACAGACCCTGGTCAAAATGACTGACAGTCAAGTCCCTCTGTTTTTGTTTCAATAGTCATTTGAAGAAGTCTGTGTTTTCTGGTTTACCACCCTGCTGAAAACCTTCTATAAAACTTTAGCAAAGACGCTTTTCTTTCCTTAAAAAAATGTTGAAGGGCAATATCTTAGGATTGAGTGTCTTGATTCGTGTTCTATGTGCCCTTGAATGTGGTCAGTGACACGATGCAGGCAAACTGAGCATCCATCATGTGCAGGCTCTGCAAGCAGGTATTAAGCTTGGAAACAGACTAACCAAAAACTTCATTACAGTGAAACTGACCACAACCTTTAGATTCTGGTTCTGATCCTTTCTTGCTCATTACCCATAGACGTGTGTCAAGACATTGACAAAAAGAAAAAAAAGACACACACAAAAGACACCACCAAAGGCAGCAACTTAGTACAAAGTTTTATTATTATCTCTCAATTTTTTGTGGCTTGAGTTCGCTCAGCTGGGTGGTTCTCATTTCGGGTCTCTCATACAGTTGAAGTCAGGTAGTGACTGGGGCTGCAGTCACTAGTGGGTCGTCTGGGCTGGATGTCCATCGTGGCTCCCTCCCATGGCCTAAACCCCAAGGATAAAGAAGGAGGGGGAAATAAGGCATCAGCATATGAGGGATTTCAAAATAGTTTGGAGAATGGAAAGTGGATGGATAAGTGGTATCTGATATAATAGAGCAAAGGAAACTGAGGAGAAACTGATGGGAAACTGGCAATTTCATTGCCAAATCCTGGGAGCATGATATGTGGGAGCTAGCTCATACTGACTTAGCAGAGACGATTTTTAAATTATCAGGAATACTGTCCCTGTGTGGTGCTATTGCCCACCTCCTTTCCATTAGGGGTGGAGGTAATTCTGAAGTCACCCTCAGACATTCCTTGAGTACCACACTTGTGCCAGACACTGTGCTGGGTACTGGGAAACAGTGATCAACAAAAGAGACAAGAACTTGCCCGCCAGGTCTGGGATGGGAATATTTATAAAATGACCATACACACAAATACACAATTAGCAATCATGATAAGCCTAAGGAAGGAAAAGTA
>NW_011494752.1:9004854-9005292 GCF_000754665.1 Bison bison bison
ATTTCCTTCTCCAATGCATGAAAGTGAAAACTGAAAGTGAAGTCGCTCAGTCATGTCCAACTCTTCGAGACCCCATGGACTGCAGCCTACCAGGCTCCTCCGTCCATGGGATTTTCCAGGCAAGACTACTGGAGTGGGGTGCCATTGCCTTCTCCAGACAATTGCACTGAGATGTAGTTTAAGTAGGAGTTGATGGAGGAGAGGGCAGCAGGAGGGAACCTGTCCCCAGAGGCAGAAACAGCATATGCAAAGGCCCTGTATTTCAGGGATAGGGGAACAAGCTGGTGGGAAAGAACAATAAGAATTAAACAGAGGAGAACAGCCAGACCCCTGTGATGATGGAAACCCAGTCCACACTGACTTCAGGAAGGAGGGAAGGAATTCAGTGTTCCATATTCAGGATCCTCTAGTTATTCTGACTGCATCAACTGGAGAGGT
>NW_011494752.1:9005594-9008218 GCF_000754665.1 Bison bison bison
TTGGCTTAAAACTCAACATTCAGAAAACTAAGATCATGGCATCTGGTCCCATCACTTCATGGCAAATAGATGGGGAAACAGTGGAAACAGTAACAGCCTTTAATTTGGGGGGCTCCAAAATCACTGCAGATGGTGACTGCAGCCATGAAATTAAAAGACGCTTGCTCCTTGGAAGAAAAACTATGACCAACCTAGACAGCATATTAAAAAGCAAAGACATTACTTTGCCAACAAAGGTCCATCTAGTCAAAGCTATGGTTTTTCCAGTAATCATGTATGAGTGTGAGAGTTGGACTATAAAGAAAGCTGAGCGCTGAAGAATTGATGCTTTTGAACTGTGGTGTTGGAGAAGACTCTTGAGAGTCCCTTGGACTGCAAGGAGATCTAACCAGTCCAACCTAAAGGAAATCAGTCCTGAATATTCATTGGAAGGACTGATGCTGAAGCTGAAACTCCAATCCCTTGGCCACATGATGCCAAGAACTGACTCATTTGAAAAGACCCTGATGCTGGGAAAGATTGAAGGCAGGAGGAGAAGGGGATGACAGAGGATGAGGTGGTTGGATGGCATCACCAACTCCACGGACAAGAGTTTGAGCAGACTCCAGGAGTTGGTGATGGATAGGGAAACCTAGTGTGCCGCAGTCCATGGGGTCGCAAAGAGTCGGACACAACTGAGCCACTGAACTGAAATGAACTGAACTGATTGGCTCAGAGCCCTGCCCTTGGAGAGAATCATCGAGCTGAGAAAGATGAGTGGCCCTGATTGGTCAGATCCAGTCACTTGGACTGTGAAATGCTGGGTGGAGCCAATGCAGACCCAAACCAGGAGGTGAGATGCATCAGGATTGGGTCAGTGCAGAAGCAGTGGGTGAACCCAAAGCACCCTAGAAGGGGATTCAGTTTTGTACTCGAATCTGTCTGTGGGCTCACTGGCCTCTTCACAGAGGTAAGACCCTGTAAAGCTGTCAGGCAAAGGAAATGACTCCATATCAGAAAGCATTTTATAGTTTATAGTTCATAAATAGAGATGCTTGTATTCCACGTTGTAAATTAGGAGGTTGGACTGTGAAGACCAGCTGCTTTTAGCTGGCTGTGCTGCCTCTTGTGAGCGATTTCAAGCCTCACTCTAGTTAAAAAGTCAAAGCAGAACTGGAGCTGGGGCATGGTATAGGGCCTGACTTAATGCAGACCATGCTGCCAGGCCACCTGGATTGAAGTTCTTGTTCAGGTTGTTTGTTATTTTGTTGTTTAGTCGCTCAGTTGTGTCCTTCTTTTGAGAATCCATGTAGCCCACTAGGCTCCACTGTCCATGGGATTTCCCAGGCAAGAATACAGGTGTGGGTAGCCATTTCCTTCACCAGGGGACCTTCCAGACCCAGGGATCGAACCTGTGTCTCCTGCATTGCAGGAGGATTCTTTACGGCTGAAGCCCTTGTCATTAGGCAATTTGTTTAATGTCAGTGTTTCAGTTCCCACAACTATTAAAATGAAGATAATAAGATCATCTCATACTTCTGTGAGGGTTAAATAAGTTACAGTGTTTAATATGTGGTAAGCACTTCACCTGACACACTCCATATGTGTTTGCAATTATTATGTTTTATACATATATAAAACACTCAAATTATAAGGAACTCAGGCAAGCACCACTTCCTTACTTTATGATAAAAGAAGAAAGGACAACAAAGCAAATAACTGTAATTAACCACAATAGAGGGTTTATTATATGCCAAGAACTGTGCTGGAAACTCAGTAGGTGTTATTTTACTTACTCCTCCCAACAATCCTTAAGATGGGTGCTACTATCATCTCCACTTTTCAGCTGTGGAAACTGAGGCACAGAGACGTAAAGTGAGTTTGCCCAAGGTTGATGCTGCTGCTGCTGCTGCTGCTGCTCCTGCTAAGTCACTTCAGTCGTGTCCGACTCTGTGCTATCCCATAGACGGCAGCCCAATAGGCTCCCCCGTCCCTGGGATTCTCCAGGCAAGAATACTGGAGTGGGTTGCCATTTCCTTCTCCAATGCATGAAAGTGAAAAGTGAAAGTGAAGTCGCTCAGTCATATCCGACTCTTCGTGACCCCATGGACTGCAGCCTCCCAGGCTCCTCTGCCCATGGGATTTTCCAGGCAAGAGTTCAGTTCAGTTCAGTTCAGTTGCTCGGTCCTGTCCGACTCTTTGCGACCCCATGAATCGCAGCATGCCAGGCTTCCCTGTCCATCACCAACTCCCGGAGTTCACTCAGACTCACATCCATCAAGTCAGTGATGCCATCCAGCCATCTCATCCTCTGCTGTCCCCTTCTCCTCCTGCCCCCAATTCCTCCCAGCATCAGAGTCTTTTCCAATGAGTCAACTCTTTGTATGAGGTGGCCAAAGTACTGGAGTTTCAGCTTTAGCATCATTCCTTCCAAAGAACACCCAGGGCTGATCTCCTTTAGAATGGACTGGTTGGATCTCCTTGCAGTCCAAGGGACTCTCAAGAGTCTTCTCCAACACCACAGTTCCAAAGCATCAGTTCTTCAGCGCTCAGCTTTCTTTACGGTCCAACTCTCACATCCATACGTGACCACTGGAAAAACCATAGCCTTGACAAGACGGACCTTTGTTGGCAAAGTAATGTCT
>NW_011494752.1:9008872-9016546 GCF_000754665.1 Bison bison bison
GGTCCGCGGGCCTGGCGCGAGGCCGGTCCCGCTGGTCCGGAACCTGCGGCCGCGGGCGGAAGCGCGGTGCCGGGCCGGCCTCTGTCGCCCGGAAAGATGCTTTCTTCCGCGGCCGGGATGTGGCTGCGAGGCAGGCTTCTGCTGTTCAGGGTCCCCCCGCCTTCCCACCGCGACTGCACAGTGATGGTGCGGATTTTTCGCCCTTTTATTGACACTGACGCGGTTTGGGTGTGTAGCTTTTGCAAGGAGTAAGAAATTCAGGATGGAGATTTGGAGTGAGAAAGTATGATTTCTCATGTGTGAAGATGTTCCGTACACAAGTATAAGTGATTCGCCCACATTATTGAACCCCACAAAGTCCTGCCCGTCTTCTCCGTATTCCTGTCCCGACTTGGTCCATTGCCCTTATCACCCAGTTCAGCTTGGAGGAGATGTAGCTCGGCTCTGCACCCGCTTAACATAAGCACTTTCACACAGTCTCGGATATATACCGTTTTTTATTCTATTGAATGTATATTCAGAGTTTTACTTAATTACCCCCATTATGTAACTTTTCCATATGTTCACGGGTCGTCCTCCTAGAAAAAGCATGCAGTGGCCATCATTGAGCTTTTTCCTTCTTTCCCTACAATAAATTCTCCAAAGGGGAAATACCGAGTCATGTGTTCTTTCTTTGGCACGTGATAAAAATTGTTCTCCAAACAAGGCGAGTTTACTACAGACGTTTTTTTAACCTGGTGTTTGTCAGGTCCTACCCCCCTGTAACGCGGGGTGTTAGGTCACCCTCCTTGGTTTTGGGAGACAAGCTGAAGCTGACCTGGTGTCCTCTGCTTCCAGGAGGGCCACCTGAAGGAAGTATCTTCATCTCCAAGCCTCACCCTGCCCCCTAGCACTGTGTCTGAAAGGGGTCGACTTGTAGTGTAATACCTGCTTTATTGAGTTGTCATAAGAATTCAGAGCACTCAGAAAATGGTATTTAGCTGAAAGAAAACATTCTGATGGAGAGACAGCTGAGTGCCTGGGATCCCAGAGGCATGGGGACTTAATTACATCTAGGCTTTGCCCTTCTAATTCTTTCAGAATTCACATCCCCAAAATGTGAAGAACATCAGAATAAAAATAATAATTCTTTATGGTGCCTTTGAGCTTGCAAACTGCTTTCAACTCTGTGTGTTAATCAGTGCAGCTCAACGAGGTCAGGCTTTATTCCACCAACATGTGTTATCTGCAGACGTGTACTGAGCCTCTCCATCTGCCAGGTGCTGTTCTAGGCCCTGGGTACACAGCAGAGAACAGCATAGTGGAAAAAGTCTCTGTTGTCCTGAGCCTTAAATTTGCTGGGGAAGCTGTTTTTAGCAGGCTTCTATCTCTTGTCCTTAGGGGAAAGCCAAGAATGCGTAGGTGGTAACTGGGGAGACAAATTGGATATTGACACTGCGACTCCAGCGGCAGTGGAGGAGTGTGAATTTCTGATGGAGGGTGTTTACACACGTTGATGCCAGCCTTTCTCATCTGAGGTGTGGATGAGTTTTTTTTACGATGACTGCTAGCACTTACAGAGCAAGTGGTCTTTCAGTGAGGTTTGGTTCATGAGACTTAGCAGATTGCCCTGTCTCATTCAAAGAGAAGTACGACCCACTTTGTGTGAGGTGCTGAGATTCTGTGGAAAGGGTGTGTTTTCATGCGTTATATATAATTCTCACACATTCCAGAGTTAATTTAGGATAAATAAATGTAAGGGCAACTGAAGTTTATGGGAGGAGAAATGGGAATGTTGTCTTTACACTCTGTTAACACTAAAGCCTTGTGCTAATGAACTTTCTGCCCCTCCATCCCGGTGATTATCTTGCTTCTGAGGATTCTCTTTAAAACTCTTCCTGAAGCTTGGTAAAGGACACAATTTGAATTTACAATAGGAAAAGGAGAACTGAAACTAGCAGCTAGTTCTGTTGTTTGACAAGCTCTTGAGATGGACAGTCGGAGAACTTGGCTGTATTGATAACCTGTTCCCAATTTCCCTGCCTGTGGTATGTTGGGGTCTTAGGTTTCCACTATTGAAACCTGCTGCCTGGACTGGAACCCTAGAGAGCATGGTCAGTGATAAAGGACTTAAACCATGATCAGTAATGCCAGGCCCAGGCCAAGAGTGCCATCTTGAGATAGGCTGAGGACTGCCGAGGGGAGAAGGAATTTGAGGTTTCCCATAAATCTTCAAGGAAAGGAGAAGGCCCAGAGGTGGCAGCTGCCAGGAAAGCAATCATTGTGTATTCTGAGGAAGGATTGGAATGGCTGGGACATCCCTCGGTGTGAGCATTGGGTCCGGGCTATTCAGATGTCTGGAGTGGCTTGTTGGTAGGAATCCTAGAGATGGACTGAGTTACTTCTGAGGACTCTTCCTGCCCCTCAGATACTGTGATTCTCAGTATTACATGTCCACTCAAGAACACCCTTTTCCTTTAAGAAGCTTCTTATTTGAAGACTGGGGGATGTAAAAAGGTTGCCACCCCCATGCATATTACGTGCTTGTTCAGTAGATAGTGAACATATTACAAGCTGACTCCTCGTAGCTTCGATTTACCAAGGGTATCCTGTATGTGGGGCAGTGTGTTAAGTGCTGTACAGGAGCTCATCTTACAGTGACCCTGTAAGGTCATTATTCACAGTGGCATGGATGAGGGTGAGAGAGGTTAGTTTATGTGAGATCTTGCAGTAAGTTGAGGGCAAATAGGAGCTAAGATGCAAACCTGGATTGACTCTAAAGCCTGTGTTCATAACTACAGGAGGATGAGTTTTATTTTTGTTGTGGTTTCCTTTTCCAGACCTCTGTTCCTAAACACAGCCATAGAGGGGTTGAGAGGTGGTGTTAGAAGACAACCAGGATCTCCTCCAATTCTGAGTGTTGGGGGTTAAACAGTATTCTTTCTTTCATTTGCACCAGCCCCCCTGCCCAACGCTATGCTATAAAGCTGGGTCGGCATGCATTTTCTGTAGGGGGCCAGGTAATATTTTAGGTTTTGCAGCCCACACCTAACTCTACCATTGCATCCATGGACAGTTTGTAAACAGTGAGCATGGCTGTGTTCCAGTATAGTTTTATTTACAGAAATAACCTGTTTTGGCCTGCATGTACCTTGCTCATCCCTGCTCCAAAGCGGCTTTCCGCTATACACACCAGTGGTCCTTCTTGGTCTCCTTAGGGCTTTGGCCAGTTGTTCATATGTTTCTGTTTGTAATTAATAGGCCAAGTCCAGTGGGATGGCCCATGTTTCCCATTGTGGAAGGCCTCTGAAGAGGAAGTGTTTTCTCCTAGCCTGCTTGTGGGACCATGAGTCACCCACCTGTGCCCCCTTGGCTCCCCCTGGCAGTTACTGCAGAGGGAGACGCACGCACAGGGAGGCCTGTTTGGGTTGGTGACCTGCGAGTGCAGCCTGGCTGCACCAGGGAGCACTGGCAAAGTTAAAAAGTACAGGATGGGTCTATGCTTTCTCCTTGGGTTCTCAAATATATCGTTTCAAAATAAAGCAGATTAGAGATAGATTTGTATGATGGTCCCTTTTTATGTTACAAATGAATTTTTATACATTTTTTAAAAATGGGGATCACATGTGTGAATGTGTAAACAGCCCAATGGTATCTGTATCAAACCAGTAATAAGAACTATCTCTTCCTGGAGGTGGGTGGGAGGAGCCTGGGATCCGATCGGAGCTGGTGACCTTAGTCTAAACGCTCATGTTTCAGTTTTTTACAAGGAGAAGGTACTTGTGTAATTAAAATTTAAAAATAACAAATAAGATATGGGCTCCAGGCTTTTCCTCCCTCCACCAGCCTTCCAAGAGCATAAACATAACGGCTGCGTTAACGCGGCAGGCTTGCTCAAAAGACTCCTCCATCCCCCCAGGCCTCCTGGGCTGCTGATCCCGCACCCAGTCCTCTGCCTGCCTTTCTCCATCAGGACACTTGCCCCAGAGTGGAAGGAGGAGGAACATGTGGATGACTCTGAAGGCCTCTAGGCCAGGGTCTTTCTGTGTGCCCTGCTGCTGATCAGTTATGTGGCTGAGTCACTTTCCTTCAAGATTATTGTAATCTGCTCAACCTTGTGTTCCAGTTGAGGAAAGTACAGATGACCAGGTTAGGCTTAGACAGGACCCAGGACAGCTGCAAGGCCAGGAGCGGGGTAGGGGTGGGTGGTTTGGGGTAAACAGGTATTACAGGGAAAGCTGGGTGTGGATGGGTTATTTATTCATTGTTTAAGGATCAGTCAGTTCTTGTCCTTGCTAATGGCTCTGCCATTTTTCTGTGTGTTAATCCAGGAGGAATTTTGTTGTCAGAAACTAAAAGGAGGTTGTCGTAATTGACTTTAAGCAGCAAACAGTAAAACACTGAGCTCTTCAGCTCCACCTTTCTTGTAAGTTTATCATTTATTCCCAGTAGTCATGAAAATAATTGAGACATATGATGACATCTTTCCATAAATTCAAATAGACTCCCTACTTGTCCATATACACGTTCAATGTGAAAGACTCCATTATGGTAAAAACTAATTTCCTTCAGCTCATTTGCTGTTCAAGAATATTCAGGTGTATTTCATCTCATATGACCGTTTTTAACATATTTGGTATCTTTCTAGGCACTGAGAATTGGAAAACCAAGAAGGTTTTGATGTTTTGTGTGGCGCCACCTGAATCAGAAGCCAAGATGAACATAACCAAAGGGGGTCTGGTGTTGTTTTCAGCAAATTCAAATTCATCGTGTATGGAGCTTTCAAAGAAGATCGCTGAGTGAGTGTAATCACGCTGTTAAAGTCTGTGATTGTCCAGTGGTGGTTTACGTTTGATATGCATATTGGCGCTGGTGTTAACTTTGACAGCAGCTATTTTACAGTGAATCTGCATGTCATCCGTGCACCAAGGGTTCACCTTTTGTAAACTGTCATCACTCCTACACGTGGATTCAGGAGACATTTACCGGGGACTCCTGAGTGCCAGCGATTGTGTGAGGTGCTACATTTGTATAGAGCTATTTGAGTACAGAGAACAATGAAGGGTCTATGCTATATGTAGGTAGTTCACAGGTTACAGTTCAGTATAATTTTAGTAACTTATTAAATAAATACTGAACCCCTGCTGTGTACTATACTTTGATCTAGATACTGGGGTGTAAGAGTGAACAAGCCGGTCAGAATCCTTCCTTCTTTAGTGGAGGCGCCAGACAAGGAGGAAGTCAACAAACAGACAAACAGGATGACTTCAGGTAGTGATCTGCGCAGGAAAATCAGAGCGATGGGGCAGGTTGTGCCGCCTTAGCTCAGGTGCTCAGGTGCCTGTAAGCCTGTGGGTGGAATGTGAATTGAGAAACAGGAAATGGCAGCAAGTGGGGGTTGGGGCAGAGTCCTCCAGGCAGAAAGGAAAAGGCAGGAATGTGGCCGCGGAGTGCAGGGAGCCCCAGGACAGGATAGGTGTGGGGTGGAGGTGTGACGGGCTAGGTGACCAAACAGTTTGAGACCCACTTTAAATGTTATAATAGCAATATCTCTATTTTTTAAATTTGTTTTATTTTCATCAATTTCTAAACCATCTTAATAGTAAAGGTGTTGTATCTGTTTTATTACTGTTTCCGCTTTTTCCGTCTTTCTCTTCTCTAGGCGGCTGGGGGTGGAGATGGGCAAAGTGCAGGTTTATCAGGAGCCTGACCGAGGTGAGTGATCCTGTGCACTTGTGATGGCTTTTTGTGGTACCTGCCATTCTGGCCCGGCCTTCACCCTCCATAACTGAGCAGTCAGCCTCAGTGTCCAGTGAGTTCTGTCTGCAGGAAGGCAGACAGGGGTGGGCCATCATGGTGTTCCCACCCCAACTAATACCAGCTCCATAGAGAATCTGGGGCAGGTCACAGCCGGGGACTTAGAGGCTCGTCCTCAGACCTCACCCAAAGGCAGTTGCTGTCAGCTGACGGAAGCGTGAGCTTGGCCTGGGTTGAATCTGTCCCCTGAGGCAGAGTGCATGTGTCTGGCGTGGCCCTGGTGTCAGGTGGCATTTTCAAAGTGTGTTAATCACAGTGTGTTTGTTATCCTCCATGGAATCTAAAGCCTTGTAGTGAGTTTGTAACAGTTCCAGTTTCCATAGTTTATAACCTTGGGGAATGGTGCAGATTTTCTTATGTGTTTTTTTAAAATGATGTGCCTTGTTCACCCTTCTCGTTTCCCCTTTTCCTTCCAGAAACAAGAGTACAAATTCAAGAATCTGTGAGGGGAAAAGATGTTTTCATCATTCAGACTGTTTCAAAGTGAGTAGCTTATCCACCAGAAATGTTGTTGCTTTCTGGGTCTCTGTTTGGGCTTGAATGTCTAGTATAATAAGAGTTACCCAGACAAGAAGGACTAAGATTGTTTTAAAACTAGCTCGATCTTACTCAGCTGATCTTTCTGACATAGCTGCTGACTTTCCTGTGTCCTTTCGGTGTGGGAATAGCCGCGCGCTGGGGGAGAGGCATGGGACAGTGAGCACCTATGGCGTGCAATGTCAGGAGCCAGAGTCTCACAGAGCTTAGAGGGAAGCTCTTTTAGTTCCCAAAGAGAACAAGCAGCAGGAAAGGTGTTTGCTTAGTTGGGTTCTTAAAGCTTTTCCTGCAGATAATTTAAATGTGGTCACTGGGTGCTGTCCTGCCGCATCATAAGTTAAAGGAGAAGAGAGACAGTAGTGAAGGCAGGTGTGCCTCTGTCTGCCGTGATGTCTGGGAGCCGTGTGTTCTAGAAATTGTCGAGTCACAGGCGTGTGCGCTAGGGTAGAAGATTCAGTGCAGTGAGGTGTCTGTACCACTCCTTGATCAAACGCCACTCTGTCTACACATGTCCCTGAAGGCCTCTTAGATGAAAATTTTAACTCAGCAGTTTTTAATAATGTCTAGAAATGAGTTTGTATAGTACATCAGTTTTTAGCCTGGAGATTCCAAAAATTGCTTCATGCTAAATGTGCATTTATATGTAAAATAAGTGCCTCTTTTTACTAAAAGTATAAGAAAATTTTTAAGTGAAGAAAATTATGTCCATTGACTTAAGTTTTCTGTAATCCAGAGAACCTGCTCACCTGAAAGCTCCAGGCTTCCCATTGCTCTTTCATGCACTCTCTTATTCACAAACATGTGTCAGGTGTCTGCCATGTGTTAGCCATTGTTACAGGTGTGCAAGAGGCATAAAAGATTAGAATAGATCACAGATCCTGATCTTCATGGAACCTGGGTTCTGTGACATGCAAGTAACATAATGAACAAGTAGATTATCCAGTTTGTCAGGAGGTGATGAGGGCTCTGGGGAAAACCAGCACAGTGTGCAAGGAAGCTGGCGTGACGGTGGCAGGAGGCTGGAGTGAGGATCGATCGGTGGGTGACCTCTGACAAACACTGTAAGCTGGTGCCAGCTGGCAAGGGGGTCATTCCAGGCAGGAATGGGGGGCCCTAGACAGAGGGCCCTCAGGTGGCCATGAGGACTGGCATGGAGGAGGAGTAGGGTGCAGAGAGGGAGTGGGGTAGATCCAGAAGGAGCCTCAGGAGCCCTGTGGGGCCTTGGGCATCTGCCACGGGCCAAGTGGGAAACCACCCCTGGGTCCTGGGCAGAGAGTCTGTGATCTGACCATGACTCTAAGATCAGCCAGGTACTATTCAGAGAGTGGCTGCAGACTGCCA
>NW_011494752.1:9016652-9026171 GCF_000754665.1 Bison bison bison
TCTGGACAGGAGGGCAGCTAAGGATGCCTCTAGGGCTCTGTCCTGGATAAACTGGAGTGAACAGTGCTATTCTTGTTGGGAAAGGAAGTAGAGTCATTGGCTGAGAGGTGGCGTGGGGGCTACTGATGGAGGCCCAAGAAGAGTGGTGTTTGTCTCTTCTGTGTGTCTGGAGCCTGTCTTGGCTGAGGCGGGCGTGGCATCTTGCTGATGCTTAGCTGGGACTGAGAGAGGTCGTGGCAAGTCTGATACCCTCCCTGCTGGTCTTTGCCCTTGGGTTGCAGGGATGTGAATACCACCATCATGGAGCTCCTGATCATGGTGTATGCCTGTAAGACCTCCTGTGCCAAGAGCATCATTGGTGTGGTCCCCTACTTCCCCTACAGCAAGCAGTGCAAGATGAGGAAGAGGGGCTCCATCGTTTCCAAGCTGCTGGCCTCCATGATGTGCAAAGCCGGTGAGGGGCGGGCATTGATGGTTGATGGGGGTCTGGGAGTTGCATTTTTACCTGAGGAATCGTAAAGCTCATCTTCACTGACTCAGAGCGTTGGACAGTGCCCAGAGTGATGTCGCTTCCAGATGGTGAATCTGTAACAGACGCCCATGCTGACAGTTTGCTCCTGGTCCAAACTTTCTGAACACAAAGCTCGTGAGGACAACTTATTTTTTCCTAAATTCTTTGTTTAAAAGATTAAAAAGTTGGAATGGCAGGTGGCAGTCCTATTGAGGCTGTTTTTAAAGTAGAAAAGGCATTGGAATCAGCTACTCTAACACAGCAACTCTCTTTATTTTCACCTCTTCTCTTTCCCACAACAGCTTGGCATATTTTGCAAATCCTATGTGTTATTTTGTGTTGTGCATTTTTCAGTAACATCCTAAGTGTCTCTCTTGTTTCTCAATAATTTCAGAGTTGTTACTTTGTGTGTGTGTGTGCACATGCGCACAAATGTGTACTTGTGTATGTGACTATAGAAGGCACACATCAGAGTTTGCACAGAGAAGAGAATAAAGAGTCCCCACATACTACCTTGTAACACACTTACTGCAGAATAAATTTCTCCTGTAGCATTTCAAAGAAGGCAAAACCAAAACAGAAAATGACCAGACCTGAACCCAGTGACCTCCAGGCACACCCTGCTGAGAACTTTGCTGAAGGGAGCAGATGGGCCACCGAGCTCCCGAGAAGGTTCCCTGCCCTCCTACCTAGTCTTGCTCATGATGGGCCACCAGGCTTTCTTGCTCTTTTGGGCAGATTTTGCTTTTTACATTTTTTCCAATTGAATGATATGTATGTGTGTGTATATGTGTGTGTGTTTGTATGTATTTCAATTTCAGATATCCTTCAAGGAACCAGTGGGATGAAGATTCTTCATTTTTTCCAGTTATAGGCATGTGAGGTTTACCTTAATATCTGAAGACATTATATCTTAATCTGGCTTTATCATGCCTACTGACACAACTTCAGGGAGAGGGAATCTCCCTCATAGAATTATCAGAGGCGTTTCTCCATCGCTGTGATTTTGGCTATTTTAAATTGGTATGAAAACTGTGCATCTCTCTGTAAGAAGAATCACCAGTCTTTCCCTTCTGAGGAGGGAAAGCCCAGGTCCCCACTTGCTTAGGAGAGGGGGCGTCCCTGTGTTCACCACCCGGATACTCCCCAGAGCCCTTGCTCTTGGGGCTTCAGGGAGGCGTGGTCATTCATCAGCTCCATGTCCAGTCCCTCCCCCTCTCTGGACAGTAGGGGCGGGAAGCCTGGTAATGCCAAGCTTTCTGTCAAGGTGACCAGCCACGTCCAGGAGCCCATCCCCAGAGCTTTCAGGAGCTCTGTGTCAGAGACGGGGTCACAGACCAGATGTGACAACAAGAGAGGCTCCCGGTGCTCTTAGCACTGAGAGAGTGACAAGGGGTTAGGAGTTTTGTTCTGGGGGCAGAGACCAGGATAATAGATATATTTTCTATTATCTCATAATCTCATTGTACTAAGAATCTGAGGAATAAAGATGCTGAGTTTTTGATGAGAGAGTAATTTTAGATAGTAATTTATTCCCTATGGTATCTTGTTTTATGTAGCTCTTATTCATACAGTGCAACTGGTCATGAAACAATCTGTGTGTGTGTGTCTGCTTTGTTTTCAAAGGTCTGACTCATCTCATTACTATGGATTTACACCAGAAGGAAATCCAGGGCTTCTTCAATATACCTGTTGACAACTTGAGAGCATCTCCCTTCCTCTTACAGTACATTCAGGAGGAGGTGAGTTAGCTCAGACTTCTCAACCTTCTATTTAAAGCTGAAAAATGCATCTCGCATCTCCTTGGGCTCAACGAAGAATTAACATTGACGTGTTCTGCTTAAAGTTAACTTTATGAATGTAACTGGTGTCCTTGAAACTCTTCATCTGCGGAGCTCTGAAGTTCCTCTTTTTTCTCTTGGACCTCAGGTGCCTAGAATCACTAGCCTGGGGTGTGTCCTGAATCCCGAATCCTCTTAGTGCCTTCTGAGTTTACCTTCTCTCCCTCTACAATATACACATAGTTGCAGATATCGATTTGGAGGGGGGTGGGGGGTGGGGGCAGAAAGAGTTGATATATTGTTCGTGTTGTTCTGAAACTTTCTTTCCTTTCCTGTTCTGTAACTTTCTTTCCTTTCCCCAGCTGGTGTCTCTTGGTCTTCCCATGTTCAGATATATAGGATTACCTCTTTCTTCATGATTGCTACACAGTATCCCAAAATTCAGACCAACTGTAATGGATAGAACTTTCTATGCCAGTGAAAATGTTCACTCTGCCTTCAGAATGGCAGCTGAAGTGCCCAGTGTGACTGGAGAATGGAATCCTTGATTTCATTTGAGTTTAGTTAATGTAAAAATAGCTGCCTGTTTAGGTGTTAAAGCACAAGTTTAAATGAGCCACAGGTTTTTCATCCATTTCCCTCTTGGCTGGATATTAGATGGTTTAATTTTTCATTCTTTTAAGTGAAATATTTTCAAAAAAATTTTAAGTAATGTTGCACTGAAAATTATTTTTTCAGTACTTCAAGTACTAAAAGCAGTACTTGCTTTTCTCAGTACTTAAGTGCTCTTCTGAAATATACTTGGAAGTGGAATCATGATTGAAAAGTATCTACATTTTTAATATTTTACTGCTGCTGCTGCTAAGTCGCTTCAGTCGTGTCCAACTCTGTGCGACCCCATAGACAGCAGCCCACCAGGCTCCCCCGTCCCTGGGATTCTCCAGGCAAGAACACTGGAGTGGGTTGCCATTTCCTTCTCCAATGCATGAAAGTGAAAACTGAAAGTGAAGTCGCTCAGTCGTGTCCGACTCCTAGCGACCTCATGGACTGCAGCCTACCAGGCTCCTCCGTCCATGGGATTTTCCAGGCAAGAGTACTGGAGTGGGGTGCCATTGCCTTCTCTGAATATTTTACTAGGTACTGCAAAAATTAAGATTGTCTGAAGGGCTGTGTTAATCTGCACTTGGACAGAATTACCCGTGTGAGAGAGTGCTTTATCCTTTTGCTGTGGTTTTGAAATCTCCGCATGGCATGTCTGTGGACATCTATGACCCATGAACCAGCATCCAGTGAGATGAACCATCTTCATCCATCTCACTGGATGCTCAGTGGGGCTTTTCCGTTCCCTATGAATTTTGTTTTCTGTAATTTGGATTTTTCATTTCTTTCTTCAGGAGCTATTAGATGTTGAAAACCTTGTATCTAGTCTATATATTATTTAACTGATTTTTGTTCAAGTTTTGCTTTCTCCTGTACTGAATTGGTGGGAAAATTCCACGCCTTGCTCTCACTGACATTTTCTTGCAGCCGCGTCCATCCTGCCTCTGAACCAGCCAGCTTCTTACTTTGACCATAAAAACCTTCACCTTCATAACAACTTGTTCTTTCTTTATGCGTTTGATTTCCTGTTTTGAGTCCCGAGGAGGAAGTAGACCTGTTTTTATTAAAAAGTCCTTTCTTTTAAAGTTTCCTTTTCTTTGCTTTAGTAACTGTTCCTTCATTAGTTATTTCTCCTCTTGGTTGGATTTGGTGCTGTTTGATGATGTTCAATGAGGCATGGAAGTACATAAAACAGTTCATAAAGACTCCCAGGAAAGATGAGGAACATGCGAAAATGAAAATATTTTGTGCTATTTATGTGTGTAGATGGACCAGATGGAGAGACATCTTATCCAATTAGGTATATCTATAATAGAACCTTCTTCAAATTCATCAGGGTTTTGTTTGTTTACTAAGTATTGGTTATTTAGTTTTTTCCACATGCTAGGCACTGTGCAGTGTGCTAGATGGTGGTGAGTGCTTATGTTCCAATTCACCAAGCTAGCATAATTGTGAGAAATCAGTGGGGATATATCAGAATGGAATAACATAATTTAATGAAGTGATTAGATTTTAAGCACATGGTTTGAAAATATTGCCCAGATGAAATCAGAAACAGCCAACTGCTGCTCAGCTGAAAAGCATGCTAGTCCTATCCTGTGAGCTCTGAGGCGTTGGTACCGGGTGTCTCTTCAGTTGTCGTCATCCTCATCCAGGTCACTCAAATGCTCAGAGTGAAGGGCTTCAGAGTAGACCAACATTTGCTTATTTTCTTAAGGGCTCTTAGTGTCTTTGTAAAGAGTGCTGGGCTGATTCCATTAGCAGGCCGGTTTCTTTCTTCATCGGCTGTGACAGTTACATTAAGTAGTCACTTGTTTAGAAGTTGACAAATGCCTTTGATTCAGGTCCAGTGAATATCATCCTTGGGCTGTGAAACTACATGTAACAGGGGTCCGTGAGAGGAGTTCCTGTTGATTTTATAAAAATGTCTTTGCTGCCACTTAGATATGAGCTTATTACTGATTAACTCTACTTTTTTCTTAAAATAAGTCTATGAGATTCATGTCTTGATGATATTTTTTTTTCCTTAGGTAGGCATTTCTTCATTTTCCAAAGAAGAAATTTACTCTGAGTTTTCTCTCTTTTTGGAAAACGTTCAAGTGACCAGCTGACATTTCTGAGTGTGTTGGGGTGTTGCTTTTTATTGACTGTGGAGCTGGTGTGAGCAGCCTTTGGAGACATGGCAGTCACCCAGCCCCTCCTCTTCTCAGATCCCAGACTACAGGAACGCGGTCATCGTGGCCAAGTCTCCGGCCTCAGCCAAGAGGTAGGTGGGTGCTCACAGCTGCTGTGCAAAACCACACCTGAGTCCAGCCCATTGAATCCCCATGTTCTGGGTCCCATTGCAGCAGCTCCCACTCTGGCCCTTGCTTTTTTGACCTGGGGACTGATAGTGCACAGCCTGTCTGCCGATTTCATTTATTAGGTGATGGTTCATCGTCCTCCCTTGTCCCAGCCCCTGTCTGTGACTGCTGGTCACATTTCCTACCAGGAACTGTCCAGGACTGTAGAGTCCCAGCCCTGCGCTTGGGTAGCTGCTGGTGGTTCATCTTCACATCTGCAATTTAAAATACCAGCAAATATATTTTGAGGTTGTTTACTGCCTTTTATTCAGAGAACTCAGTAATTTATTAACAGATAATTCTATCCAGCCAAGAAGCCACTGATTGGTATGTGTTAAAAAGTGACATTTTACAAAACTTTCAGACACTACAGGTGTGCAAATGGGGCAGTGCTGAGAGTTCCATGTAACTGGAGTGACTGATGAGACGGGGGTTCAGAACCTGCAGTTGTGTTTGACTGAGAGGATGTCAGACACAGACACGCCCTGGGGGTGGTGTGGGTTCCAGAAAGCAGTGTTGCAATAAAGTGAGTCAATGGACGTTTGGTCTCCCAGTGCAAATAAAGTTATGTTTATACTACACCACAGTCTATTCAGTGTGCAGTAGTGTTATGTACTACAAACATTGTACATCCCTTCATCTAAAAATACTTTATTGCTGAAAAATGCCCCCGTCATCTGAGCCTTCCTACTCCGCTGAGTCGTTAGCACGCTCTGCCTCACGTGTTGGTTCTCACTGTTAACCAGGTGAGCAGGGAGAGTGCATAGCTCCAAGCGAGGAAGCAGAGGCTTCAGGGAGGTGAGCTAGCCTATAGCACAGGCTCACTCGCTGGCTGCATGCCCACAGGCCCCGCAGGGGGACGTGTGTCAGGTGGGTTCTCCACACTCTGTCCTGGATTCCCAGAAGCTGAGGTGGCTTCAGTCTCCTTTTTCACTAATCCTTTGGGAAACTTCATTTTCTGAGTTCCTGTGATACTTCTCCGTAGACATGAGTGGAAACCACTTTGCGTGGCTGTGACCCATCTCCTGCTCTCCCTAGGGCCCAGTCTTTCGCCGAGCGCCTGCGGCTGGGCATCGCGGTGATTCACGGAGAAGCACAGGACGCCGAGTCTGACCTGGTGGACGGGCGGCACTCCCCACCCATGGTCAGGAGCGCGGCTGCCATCCACCCCAGCCTGGAGATCCCCAGTAAGCACGGAGCCCTGGGTCACTTCCTCTTTGCCTTTAAGGCTGACTTAATTTCTGTATTGAATGTGAAGTACTTCTTGTCTGTTTCTTAAGTTGGCAAAAACTGGTACCTTTTTCTGGCTCTGACAAGTGCATCTCTGATGGCCCCTTAGCAGTGGTCTGTCTGATCCCAGCAAGACCCATGAACATGCCCAGTTTAGACTCACTTGTGGCCCAACAGGGATCACATTTGTCCACTCAGTAGTGTGTGCTAGAGCAGAGTTTAACACGGGCAGAAAGCTCTAGGTGCACAAGTTATTCATGGTCCTGTTATTTCTGATGTAAAATACTAGACAAGTAAATAGTTCAGAGGGGAGGCCTTGGTGAAGAATGTCTCATCAGCACAACTCATTATGCAGCCCACTGAAAGAATTGACTGGAAACAAGAGAAAACCCAAGGAATGTGTGTGAATAAGGCAGAGTGTCTTATTCACTGTCTTCTGCCTGGGCCAGGAGGGAACATGACGAATGTGGTTGTGACTGGCTGTTGGAGTTGTGCATAAGTTTGTTTTTGTCTTTAAGAAACTTATTTCAAGCTTTAATAACGCCTTTTCAATGGAAAAAAAAAAATACTGCTTTTGTTTGAGTCTGTTAGGGAGAAAAAGCTTTTCCTCTAGCCTCTTCAGGTTCACTGCTCAGGAGGCTGCAGTGAAATAAAACTGTCAACAGACAGATTAGCAAGAGAGAAGACAGATTTTAGGAGGAGGTTGGAATCTGGGGCTTAGGGGAAAGGGAGTAGGGCAGGGGCACCGAGGGGAAGACGAATGGCTCTTTAGGGAAGGGCGGGGGGAGACAGGACCATGTGTCTGCCTCCATGGCGATGTCCATGTAGGAGTGGCACTGACCTCTGGTCTGGGTGATGAGAGCCAGGCTTCTGTGTTGTTCCTGGACCAGGATTTATGACAACTGAATTCTTTTGGGGGCTCTGGTTTTAGGCAGATAAAGGGATGTCAGGAAATCAGATGCAGAAACTTGTGTGTGTGTTCTCTTCTGACCAGTGCTGATTCCTAAAGAAAAGCCCCCAATCACAGTTGTTGGTGACGTGGGAGGCAGGATCGCCATCATTGTGGTACGTGCGCCTCTTCTGTCATTACTGGTTGTCATATTTACCCTCGTTAGCTTGTCAGCTCACCTTGTTAATCGTGCTGGGGATCGTGCTATGGCCAGGTAAGTCTCAAGTGGGTGGGTGTCTTAGGCTAAACGTTTGCTTTGGTCCAAAAACTGGGAATTGTTAGGTGACCTCCAACTTCTGTCTGACATGACTCCCAGGACCCTCCTTGGACTCGGACATGTCCTAGAACAGCTCTCAGAACCCAGGCAGACACTAACTTAATGTTCACCAGTTCATTAAAGGATGTGACGAAGGACTCAGATGAGCAGCCAGAGGAAGGGAGAGATGCTCAGGGCGAGGGCTGGGAGGGTCCCCATGGAGTTGGGGCGCACCCGGAAGCTCCCTGAACCCTGTCATTAACTCCATTTCCAGCCCCCTCCCCTCTCTGGAGGAGTGGAGGGAGCTGAAAATGCCAAGCTTCTCGTCATGGCCTGGTCTTTCTGGGACCAGCCCCCGCCCAGGAGCCCTCCAGAGTCACCGAGTAAAGACAAGAGACTCTTGTCGTGCTCTCATTACTGAGGCACCTACAAGCGCTTTAGAAGCCTGCTGTCAGGATCCAGGGACAGAAACCACCATATGTATTTTCTGTTACCTCGTACTGGGAGTCTGTGAGATTAGAAACCACTAGACTGTGTATTTTGTTGATAGTAATTATTGTCTTCCCACTATAAAAATATATATAAGACCCCATTTCCCATCCACCCAGTGGAGAAAATTTGGAAAATAAGGAAAAGTAGCACCAAAGGGGAAAGAACCTGGTGGAGTCAAAGCATCTCCTAACAGGTGCCGTACTGGGCATGGACATACAGGTGCGTGTTCCTGGAGCCCCTGCCTGGTGGGGCGTTGCTCTGGACAGTAGGGACAGAGAGACGAGGGCCCAGGGGCCATGAAGTGACAGCTGTCATGACTGTCCAGCTGGGAGGCCCAGAGGGAACTCCACAGAAGCCAGTGATCTCGCTGTCTGGACAGGTCACCGTGGACAGCGAGCATGTCACAGGAGAATTAGCCCCTTCTCTCTCCCCATGGTCTACACTTACCTCTGCACATGTCTTTAGTCCCTCCTCTTTCCCCATGGTCTAGACTCACCTTTGCACAAGTGCTCATGTCTTTTGCTGCGTCTGTAATGCCAGGATGACATCATCGACGATGTAGACAGCTTCCTGGCCGCCGCGGAGACCCTAAAGGAGAGGGGTGCATATAAGATCTTCGTGATGGCGACCCACGGCCTGCTGTCCTCCGACGCCCCCCTGCTGATCGAGGAGTCTGCCATCGATGAGGTAACAGAGCCGGGCCACGTGTGGGCACAGCTGCTGGTGCACGTGGGCCCCTGACCTGAGGTCACAAGAGCAGGTGGAGAGTTAAGAGTGGCTTCCTGGCATGGGTTCTGTTTTGTTGGTCACTGGCTGTGGCCTCTGCTCCTGACAGTGGCAGTGGGTGGTAGTTTTAGTAACTTCTATCGATGGAGTACACGGTCCCTGCAAGTACTGCCCGGCGTCAGGCACACACCCACCCTGAGCTCGGACACACCCCTGTGGGGAGAGTGAGAGACATGCAGGGACCTCAGGTTGGGCAGCCATGAGGCGCACGTGGGTTCAGACCCTATTTGCCTGATGCTGAGGCCCAACTCCCCCTGGACAGATGCCCGTGACATGACAGAGAGGAGGGCATGCTGGCCATCTTCCTACACGCCTGTGGTGCCCAGCTGAAGTGAGCCGGGCAGGCGTCCCTGCCCTGCTGTGTCCACCTTGGCCCAGCGCCTGGCTGGTGAAGTGAACCGAGCAGGCATCCCTGCTCTGCTCTGTCCACCTTGGCCCAGCGCCTGGCTGGTGAAGTGAACCAAGCAGGCATCCCTGCCCTGCTCTGTCCACCTCGGCCCAGCGCCTGGCTGGTGAAGTGAGCCAAGCAGGCATCCTTGCTCTGCTCTGTCCACCTCGGCCCAGCGCCTGGC
>NW_011494752.1:9026271-9047585 GCF_000754665.1 Bison bison bison
TGTGTGAATCACATGTTTATTATCTTTTAAGAAATAAAAGTGCTGTTTCCTGTACATTCCTGGAAGATCAGGCAGAGAGCCAGTCTGAGTCCTCACGGTGGCCAGGTGATTGCATTCTTGGTGCTGGTTTGGCATGATCCCTGGCTGTCCCTTTCAAGTCTCGTGTGTGGACTTTCTTGTTATGAACTGTCTTGAGGCTTATTTTGGAAGTAGGAAATATGTATTATAAGTAATAACTTGAGAAGTATTTCCATCCTCTGTTTTTTTTTTTTTTTTAAAGGCTGACTTTTTTTTTATAGCTTTTGAAAAATGTTTGTTTCTCCTTTTTTAGATGTTTTATCAAATCTTAACTTTAAAAAATAGCAGCTTTATTGAGATATACCGGAAAGTGAAAGTCGCTCAGTCGTGTCCGACTCTATGTGACCCCATGGACTATACAGACCATAGAATTCTCCAGGCAAGAGTACTGGAGTGGGTAGCGTTTCCCTTCTCCAGGGAATCTTCCCAACCCAGGGACTGAACCTAGGTCTCCCACATTGCAGGTGGATTCTTTACCAGCTGAGCCACCAGGGAAGTCCAAAGTCCCCACTTATCCACAGGGGATGGGTTCCACGGCCTGCCAGGGGATGTCCAAAGCTGTGCAGGATAGTACTGAACCCTGTGTGTAGTCTGTGATAATGTTTATTAGTTAGGCACAGTAGGAGATTAACAACTAATGATAAAATATAACTATTATAACAACGTACCTTATTGTGCAAATTTAATGCCTTTTTCATCTTAACTAAGCACTTACCACACACTGTAGCCATAACTTTTGTGGCTTGAGGTGCAACAGCAAAACCAGCATGAATTTGTTTCCTTCTACACAATTTCACAAATGGACGATTCATTCTTACCATGGATCTTCACAATCTCAGTGCACAAAATTTTTTTCTTTCCTTGAGAACTTTTGCCTTTTTGCTTAAAGGAAACACTTAGCAGCTTCTCTTTGGTGTATCTGAATTGCCAGTATCACTGCTCTTGTGCTCTGGGGCCATTATTAACCCAGATAAAGGTCCACTGGTCACAGGCACTGTGAGTCACTGTTGGGGTGGGGTCTGCCAGACAGAGGGATGAGTCCCCTCCCTGATGGGGCACCACAGTGTGAGGTTTTCTCACACTGCTTGGCTCTCTGCATGATTTAAGATGTATGGGTTATTTATTTCTGGAACCTTCCATGTAATGTTTTCAGACCGAGGTTGACGGGGGGTAGCTGAAACCATGTAAAGTGAAAGCTTGGATGATGGATGGGAGGAAGGTCTGTAATTCACATGCCTTATGACTGACCCATTTAAAGTATACGAGACAGACAAATGTCATATATTGCTTATAAGTGGAGTCTTTAAAAAATGGTTTTTTAAATGAGCCTATTTACAAAACAGAAATAGTCACAGATGTAGAAAACAAACTTGTGGTCACCAAGGGGGAGAGAGGGAGAGGGATGAATTGGGAGATTTGGATTGACATATACACACTATGATGTATAAAATAGATGATCAACAAGGACCTGCTGTGTAGCACAGGGTACTCTGCCCATCAATACTCTGTAATGCCGTGTATGGACAAGAAGCTGAAGAGGAGTGGATGTATGCATATGTGTGATTGATTCACTATGCTGTACAGCAGAAACTAGCACATCATAAGCCACCTATACTCCAATACAAATTCATGAAAAAAATTAAATATATAATAATCTTCAATATTTTCACAGAATTGTGCAACCATGACCACCCTCGCTTTTAGAACATTTTCAGGCTGCCAGTGGAACTCCTTATCCGTTGTCTGCCTGCATTTCTTCTCAACCCACTCATCTTTAGGTGGCCGCTGATCCACTGTCTGTCTCTGTAACGGGTCTACCTAACTCGGCCTTCTCATATACATGGCCTTGGGTGTCTGGCTTCTTTCACCAGCATAATGTTTTGAAAGTTCACCTGTGTTACAGCAGGTGTCAGTACCTGCTATTTTTGCCTAGTGGTATTTCATTGCCTGGATGTAGCACATTTTGCTTTCTATTCATAATTTGGGTTGTTTCCTCTTTTTGACTATTGTAAATAACACTATTATGAACTTTTATGTACAGGTTTTCAGGTGGAGATGTTTTCATTTCTCTTGGGTGTCTTACCTAGGAGAAGAATTGCTGGGTCACATGGTAACTCTATGTTTAATCGTTTGAGGAACTTCCAGGCTGTTTTCCGACACAGCTGAACCAGTTTGCATTCCCACCAGCAGTGAGTGAGCCTTCCAGTTTCTCCACGTCCTTGCCCACACTTGCTGTCATCTGTCTCTAGCTGTCACAGTGGGTGCAAACCTTAACCTCAGATACAGGTTGTGTTCACACTGACTGAACTCGTGCTGAAGGCAGAGTAACCCCAGTCCTGGAAGTAGGACTCAGAAGGGTGAGAATGTGTCACATTTTCAGACCCATCCAGGAGGCTACTTGGTGTTACGACCTCTCCTTTCTTCCTCTTGATTGGCAGGTGGTGGTTACCAATACAATTCCGCATGAAATCCAGAAGCTCCAGTGCCCCAAAATCAAAACTGTGGATATCAGCATGACCCTCTCAGAAGCCATCCGTCGGATTCACAATGGGGAGTCCATGTCCTACCTTTTCAGAAACATAGGTTTAGATGACTGAACACTGTCCTCTTAATAAGTCCTGAGGGCCACACTGGAGTCGTGAGCATCTGTACTCTGAGGCGCATGCCTGGCTGGATGCATTTCATGGGGGCCGGCTGTGTCTTGTTCCTTCCTTTTGTTAATTTCTATGAAGACAGACCCACTTTTTATGTCCATTTGGGTGTTTGTGAGCTTGAGGGGCAATTTTTATAAAAGAAAAACTATATTCTCTTAAATAGAATAAATTAAGACCTGGTTGTATTCAGTTTAACTATTTAAAAAATAACTTGGAAGAAGATTTTTAAGCTCACAAACGGCCTTTATCAAAAGTTGCTGCAGCCCAAGTGCTTTTAAAAAGTTAGTAAAATAAAATGATCTGCTGTATGATACTGCAGTTGAAAAGCCAAAAAGATTATGCTGTTAAATCCAGTAAACTACATTTTTAGAAACGCTTTTATAGAAAGCATATGGAATATGTGACGGTTATTTATTTTCTGCAACAAAAGAAGGAATAAAAACATACTGTGTTTGTGTGTGTTTTTTTAAATTTTGTGTTTTGGCAATTGTTTTATAACTAAAATAAAGTGGAAGCTGAATATCCACGTGTGGATGTTGAAGTGTTGGTCAGCTTGTGGGGATTTCTGCAGCTTGGCGTGGTGTAGTTGTGTCTTTGGGATGTAATGTTCCCTGTTCTGTTTGTCCAGGGCCCTGCACGTTCATGACGCATAGTCACTTGACTGCGCCAGGAGAGGAGTTGGGACATCAGCATGAGCCACTGGGGTCAGGTCAGGAGTCGGCATGAGCTGCCGTCTGCATCTTGGTGTGGCTTTGTTCTGCTCCTTGTCTGATAGCACAGTCATACTCGAAACAAAACGCACCGCTGCATGCTCTGGGTGATGAGGTGTGGAGGGAGGGGGTTCCAGAGGGCAAGCGCTGTGACCCTGGTCAGTGTCGAGCATCTCATACTGTCTATCAGAGTTCAGAGCCCAATACTCTGCCTTAGAGTTTATCAGGCTGTGAGATACTGGGGTCATCTAACCACAGTCCCCTCCAGCTCATGCACACACAAAAAGAAGACTTTCTTACAAAGAGAAAAATTGCTTTTTTTTCTTCTAAAAAACCTTAAACCTTTGCTTTCTGAGCATGTGCTCAGAAAGGCCTGAGAAAGCCATAAACTTGCACCTCTGTCTGACCTTGGGTTTCTGTGCAAGTAAGAAGTGAGGGCCCCAGTGGGGTTGTAGATTTCCTGGCTGAGCGTTGATGGCATGCCCAGGACTCACAGCCCACCTGTAGATTGGGAATGCTGTTCTCTCTCTTCTTTTTTGGTTTCAGAGTTTTATGGAAGTATGTGATGACTCACTAGCTGACCACTAAGCTGACTGTCCAGAGATTTCAGTTGCCACAAACAATGAAGAATGCAGACTTTACAGAATCAGTTGAGAAAAGCAGACAGACCCTGTGGATGGAGAAGACCCTGATTTCCATCACATTATATTAGAAATAGCAGTTTTCAACAACAAAAAGTTCTGAGGCATCTAAAGAAACAAGATTGCACCCATGTACAGGGTCTTCCTTGAGGAAGCTCAGACTTTAAACGTACTAGACAAAGACTTTAAATAATTTATTTTAAACATGCTCAAAAAACTAAAGTATAGGAATTATATGTCACCGAATGGAGGCTGTCAATAAAGAGGAATAATAAAAATGAATCAAATGGGGAGGATTTGTGGAAGACGGTGGAATAGGAAGCACCAGGAATCTGTCTCCGTCTAAACAGTGGCAAATCCATTTCATGATTTTGGAACTCTGGAGACTTGAAGGTTTGCAACTTCCAGGGAAAGTGTTAGACAGTAAATGTAGCCAACTTTTGTAAAATCCAGCTCTTAGTAAAGTTGCCGATACCTGACCCACACTCCCAACCCTGTGGCAGGTAGCTCTGCACACATTCCTGGAGCGATCTCCAGAGTTTCGTGGGAGCCAGGATAGGCAAGAAGTCCCCTCCAGACAGCAGAGATCCGTGCTCTGATAACAAGTAGCTACTTCTTGCTACAAAGGTACAAAGAGGCTGGTAACCATTGTTACTTCACCCTACCGCCCCCATCCCCACCATTGTTGCAAGCTCCACACTGTTCCTGCTGAAAAGGGGGTAGTTCCTAACTCACTCTATGAGGCCAGCATTACCCTAGGACAAAAACCAGACAAAGATATTACAAGAAAAGTAAACCAAAGTCCAAGATCTCATGAACACAGGTGCAAAAATCCTCAACAAAATATTAGCAAATTCATTCCAACAATGTATAAAAAAAATTATACACGACCTAGTGGATTTATCCCAGATATGCAAGACTTCTCAACAGTTGAAAATCACTTCATATAATCCATCATACCAACAGACTAAAGAAAAACAACAATTATATCAGTCAATGCAGAAAAAGCACCTGAAAAAATTCAACATCCATTCATGACAAAAGCTGAGGGAACTAGGAATAGAGAGGGAACTTGATCTTGTTAAAGAATATCTACTGACAGCCTACAGTGAACGCCATACTTAGTGGTGAGAAGCTAGAAGCTTTCCAATAGGGCAAGAATGTCCCCTCTCATCACTTGTTTTCAATATCGTACTGGAAATCCAAGCTAATGTAATAAGACAAGAAGGATTTAAAAGGTACACAAATGGGGAAGGAAGAATTAAAACTGCTTTGTTCTCAGATGATATGATCACCTATGTAGAAAATATGAATCAAGAACAACTCCCAACTCATTACTAATAAGTGATTATAGCAAGATTATAGGATAAAAGTCAGTTGCTTTCCTGTATACCAGCAAAGAACAAGTGGAATTTGAAAATAAAAATATAAAACCATATACACTAGCACCACAAAATGACATATTAAGTATAAATCTAACAAAATAGGCATAAAATATAAGGGAAACTACAAAACAGATGAAATAAATTAAAAAAAACTAAATGGAGAAATAACCTATGTTCATGGATAGGAAGACATGTCAACATGTCAGTGCTTTCCAATTTGGTCTAAAGATTCAATGAAATTTCAGTAAAGATTCCACCAGATTATTTCATGGATTTTGTCAAACTGATTCTAAAGTTTACATTGGAGAGATAGAAGACTCAGAACAGCCAAGGCAATAATTGAAGGAAAAGAACATATTCACACTACTTCTCTTCAAGCCAGCTTTACGTTGCCATAATCAAGAATGTGGTGGGACTTCCTGGGTGGGCCAGTGGTTTAAGACTTCATGTCTACTTCAGGGGGTGTGGGTTTGACCCCTGGTCAGGGAACTAAGATCCTACATGCCCTATGGCAAAGCCGAAAACAACAACAAAATATTGTTGAAAGAAAAGACAGATCAGTTGAACAGAATAGAGAATGCTTATAAACAGACCCACATAAATATAGTTAACCAATCTTTACAAAGAGCAAAGGCAACATAGTGGACCAAAAATACTCTTTTCAACAAACGGGGCTTAAATAACTGGATGACAGTGTGAAAGTGTTAGTCACTCAGTCATGTCCAGCTTTTTGCGACCCCATGGACTGTAGCCCCCCAGGCTCCTCTGTCCATGGAATTCTCTAGGCAAGAATACTGGAGTGGGTAGCCATTCCCTTCTCCAGGGGATCTTACTAACCCAGGAATCAAATCTGGGTCTCTGGCATTGCAGACAGATTCTCTACCATCTGAGCCACCGATAACTGGATATTCACATGCAGAAGAAAAAAAAAGGAATCCAGACTTAAATGTAAAAGTCAAAACAAACTCCTAGAAGAAAATCTAGATGACCTTGGTTATGGCAATGGTTTTTTTCAGATATGACACCAAAGGATGATCCATGAAAGAAATAATTGATAAATTGGAATTCACTAAAATTAAAAACTTCTGCTCTGTGATACTCAAGAGTAAAAGACCCGTCATAGACTAGGACAAGTCTTTGGAAAACAATCATCTGATAAAGGACTAGTAAAGAGAACAATTAAATCTCCATTAGAAAATAAAAACCTGATTAAAAATGAACCATAAAACTTGGAAGTGAGATTACAATATGCTTAGATTTAAGTGATTTTTAGAAAGAAAATTCCGGGATTGATTTGTTATTATTGAAATTCCACCAAGACAAAGTAATAGGACTTTGTTTTTGATCAGTTAAATAGACATCAATGTCAACATATAGAATTCTTTCTTCTTAAAACTTGTCCGCATATTTTGATCCATTTTTCTGCGGCATTTGGGACAGGAAACCTTTTGAATTTATACTGAAAAAAATGGGGCCAAAGACCTTACAGACACCTCACTAAAGAAAGTATACAGATGGTAAAGAAGCATATGAAGAGATGCCTTCAATCATATGCCATCAAGAAACTACAAGTTAAAACAATGAGAAGCACTGCACACTTCTTAGACCAACATCTGGGACACTGAGAGCATCAAATGCTGATCAGATGGAACAACAGGAGCTCATTCATCACTGGTGGGGATACAGAAATGACCACTTGGGAAGATGGTTTGGCAGTGTCCTACAAAACTAAACACACTTTACCATGTGATCCGGCAGTCATGCCCCTTGGTATCTCCTGAAAGGAGTAAAAAACTTACGTCCACATAAAAACCTGCACGTGGAGTTTTATAGCAGTTTAGTTCATAATTGCCAAAACTTGGAATCCGTCAAGATGTCCTTCAGCAGGTAAATGGATAAACTCTGGTGCCTTCAGACAATGGAATATTATTCATGCAAAAGGAAATGGATTATCAATCCATGAAACAATGTGGAGGAAACTAAAATGAATCTTAATAAGTGAAAGACAATCTAAAAAAGCTACAAACTATGTAATTCCAACTGTATGACGGTCTGGAGGAGGCAAAACTGTGGACACTAAGAGATCAAGTGTTGGTGGGGGAATGGAGAGAGGAATACATAGAGCCTAGATTTTTAGGGCTGCGAAGATGCTCTGTGATCCTCTAATGATGGATGTGTGTCATCATATGTACATCTAAACCCATGGAACACACGACCGCAAGAATCAGCCCTAATGTAAACTCTGGACTCTGGATGGTGATGGTGTGTCCATGTGCAGTCACCAGTTGTGACTCTTTGGCTGGACAGCTGTTTGTCTACCTGTCCTGGGTGAGCTGGCCCAGAGGAGTCGGATCTGCGAGTGTGGTCAGGGGAGGCTGGAGGAGAGTGTAGACTGTGATTGGACTGCCGTGTGGAATTTCTTCTCCATTCCCTCCCCTGCCACCCTCCCCCTGGCCCCATCCATCAGCTCATGTCGGCCGTCTCTCCCCAGGCCTTTTGATCAGACAGTGGAGGGGGTGGAGGACTCTGTCTAAGTGGTATATTTCCTTCTGAGACCCAGGCAATGGAGAGGGGACCAAAGATTGTTCTTTCAGCTACTTCCTCTTTAGGAGACCAGTTTAATAAATCTGGACATTACCCACTTGGGTCCCTCTGCAGTACGAAGTGACCTTTTGAGTCACGATGCATTTCCAACAATGAGTAAGACATCTGAGAGCTTAGCTGGCTGAAGGTGAGGGTGGCTGGGGAGGACGGTCTGGGCCTACCTGAGTTTACTGTAAGCAGCGACTTACTTCTTCCCAGTTGAGTCCTGCATGTGAGGGGGATTAATCTTCAAACCCTCCGCCTCGGTTACCAAGTAACAGTCACGGCTGGCTTTGCAAGCCGGTGTTCCCAGTGCCAGCCACTCACTCATTAACACTTCTGGAAGGGCTGCATGTCAGGGTAAACTCCAAGTGCTCTGTGAAGCCACAGGCCATGTCACCGAGAGCTGCCCAGCTGCATACACCGATTTAATCAGTGAGCAAGCATCTGAGCAGGAGGGACATAGTGGACCCAAGCCATCACTGCCACCACTGGGGAGCATCTGGGGTTGATACAGGGCCGAAGCCCAGCTCTGGCCCTCAAGTGGCTGGATGGGGGCAGGTGGCCACCCTCCCGCTTCCTTCCCTGACTGTGACCCACAGCACTTACTCTGAGCACAGAACCGGTCAGTAAGCAGAAAGGTTAAGCGTGGCCCAGCCCCTGGCAGATGCTTGCTCAATGTGGGGCCCAGTATCCGTGGTGCTGGGAGACCAGGGGACCCAAGGGGATGATCAGGAAGGGGCTCTTGAGCCTGGTCTAGAAAAGAGGACAGGAAATGTGGTGACAAGCCTCTAGTGTCCAACAGAGCACGTTCTAGGACTAGGACTGCTGTGCCTGGAAGTGACCCAAGAGATGCAAATCACTGCCAAGGGCCTCGCGGTCCACTTGAGGCCTGAGGGCTGTAGAAGGACATGGCTGCTGTCATGGCAGTATCCCCAGAGGAGGGGCATTTGCCCCCATCCCTCCTGCTCCTTACCTTAATTGCATGTATTTGGTAACAAGCCTTTTCTTTCTGGGACAATTCTGGTTCCTCTGGGTCCACTAGACCCCTTTACATTTCCCAAGTCTCCTTTGTGTGTAAAGAGGTGCCCCTCCCCCAGGGGTCCCCACCGGGGCAGGGGAGGGGGTGGGGTGGAGAAGACCCAGCTGCACTTTGAAGCGTGCACCGTGGGCTGGAATGTCACCGTCGTGCTGGTTTAATCATAAATTTACTGCCTGCCAGGAAGCCTTCTGCTCTGGTCCAGCCCTCAGTCCCACTCGCTCAGAGCCGGCTCTGCTGCAGGATGGCTGTGGACAACTCCACCAGTGACGCCCATACCCCTGGGCGGCAGCTGACCGTGGTGGACATTGCCATCATCGCCGTGTATTTTGCCCTGAACGTGGCCGTGGGCATATGGGTGAGAGGACAGTGGTGGCAAAGGCTGGGGCGGGTGCTGGGGCATGGGAACCGTCCGGGATGTCCCTGGGCATGGCATACTCTCTCTGGAGGCCCGATGCCCTTGGGCCCTCCTCCCAGCCCCGGGGAGATTTGCCGGAGACCTTGACCAAGCCCCTTTCTCTCTTTGGCGACAGATTCTCAAGTCTCTAAAGTGAGGAACAGAAAGTGTCTCTAAGGGCAGGTAGAAAGGGACGCTGGGGGCTTCTGTGCAGCTGATAAGCTGGGTGCTTGGCACAGTGTGCAGTCTTCTGCTTCCCCTCCGATGTCAAATGGGCTCACAGAATCACAGGGGTTCTTGGCTGCGCCCACACCAGCTGAGCCAAATCCAGGGCGGGGCAGTGGCATGTAGGGCCTGGGGTCTCTGTTTTAACAATGCCATGTCCGCCAGCCTTGCCTAGTTCATAAGCCAGTTTCTTCAGCCTTTGAGAAGAGAGAAGGGCTTTAGGCCACCACAGGCTCCAGCAGCAGTGAGGCCATTGCTATGCAGGTGCTGTGCGCATTTCCCCCCCCAACAGCCCCATTTGCAGGTGAACCCCGGGGCTTCAGGGGGCAGGGACTTGGGCAGTGAACCCAGGACCCTGCCCAGAGGGGAGGGTCTCCTCCATCTACTCCTAATCCTGGGTGGGAGGTGGACACAAGCCAGTCAGTCTTGTCTCCAGAGCTCCCCAGGCTGGCACCCCTGAGCCCTTACTGGCAGTGGTCTTCCTCTCCTGGTGGAGAATGAGAAGCCCCTCTTATCTTCTCTGGCCATGGCCCTAGTACTAGGATCCTTGGAAGTTGCTCAGCTTTTTGACCTTCAGGGTCTTTATCTGTAAGACATGTGTCACCGCCTGGCCCTAGGTCCCAAGTTCCCAAATGGGAGAGGTCTTCTACCTGAGATGACCACACGTAAGGGACCCTGCTGCTGCTGTCGATCCTGTAGTAGAAGTGCGAGTGGTGGAGGCAGAGGTGGAGATGGTGGCGGGCAGGGGGCACTGGGGATGATGGTGGAGATGGGGGAGGGGCTGGTGGAGTAACAGCCACAGTGACTACAATGCATTCTCCTGTGATTAAATAGTAACTCTCAAGCAGCCCAGTGCTGAGTGTTGGGAAAGTTGGGTCTGTGTGTTCTGAGAACACTTACTTAACCTCCTGTTTCCTCAAACACACCTCGTAGATCTGTACACTCGTCTCTCACAGCTGTTCCAAAGACCACAAGAGCCCAGTGGATGTGAAAATTCGTTCCAACCAAGTGTACTGTGTTCTTGGGAGCACTGTGCTGGGGGAGGAGGGGCCCCTGCAGTGGAGGCTTTCTTTTTTAAAAAATATTATCATTACTATTTATTAATTTACTTCCTGGTCTTAATGACCCAGATAACCACAACAGTGTGGTCACTCACCTAGAGCCAGACATCCTGGAGTGTGAAGTCAAGTGGGCCTTAGGAAGCGCTGCTACGAACAAAGCTAGTGGAGGTGATGGAATGCCAGCTGAGCTATTTCACATCCTAAAAGATGATGCTGTTAAAGTGCTGCACTCAATATGCCAGCAAATTTGGAAAACTCAGCAGTGACCACAGGACTGGAAAAGGTCAGTTTTCATTTCAATCCCAAAGAAGGGCAATGCCGAAGAATGTTCAAACTACCACACATTTGTTCTCATTTCACATGCTAGCAAGGTCATGCTCAAAATCCTTCAAGTTAGGCTTCAACAGTACATGAACCAAGAAATTCCAGATGTACAAGCTGGATTCAAAAAAGGCAGAGGAACCAGAGATCAAATTGCCAACATCTGTTGGATCATAGAGAAACCAAGAGAATTCCAGAAAAACATCTATTTCTGCTTCATTGGCTGTACTAAAGCCTTTGACTGTGTGAATCACAACAAACTGTGGAAAATTCTTAAAGAGATGGGAATATCAGACTACCTTACCTGCCTCCTGAGAAACCTGTATGCAGGTCAAGAAACAACAGTTAGGACTGGACATGGAACAATGGACTAGTTTAAAATTGGGAAAGGAGTGCATCAAGACTGTATATTGTCACCCTGTTTATTTAACCCCCATGCAGAGTACATCTGAGTACATGCACAGTACATCTGAGTACATGCACAGTACATGAGGAATGGGACAGGCTCTGTGACTTAGGTAGCTTGGGACCCCTGGAGCTGGAGTGAGTCAGGACCATTCAGTCAACCGCTGGGAAAGATGAGGTCCTTGTAGGAAGGGAAAATGCTGTGAGAAAGCCGTTGGCAACATCCACTACATCCTTGAGGATAAGAGAACACGATAGAGAAAAGCAGGGGCTAAGACCAGAGCGGCTCTGGAGGTGGTGCAGTGCACCACCTACACAGCTGGACATGGCCATCCTGGCAAGATGGTGAGAGTCCTCAAACTGTACTGTGTTCAGTGTGGCTGGATCATGAGCACAGAGAGAAAGCAGAGGTCAGGGGGCTGTAGTGGGACAGGCAGCCAGCAGTCATATCAGAAGCTTCGAGTGGTGGGCCCAGACAAACCAGCTTAGTTGTCCTGACCGTCTGGGCAGCAGAGAGCAGACAGTTGGAGTCTGGAAGAACCAGGCCTGCATGTTGATGGACTCGTGTTTCAGCAAGTAGTGGTGCCTCTTCCTCTTGGGGGCTGGGCGATGGTCTGTGGTGTGGATGCACGTTTGTTCATCCGTCCATCCATCCATTAGCTGATGAGCCTTTGGGTTGCTTCCACCCTCAGGCTGTGGTGAGTTACACAGCTGTGAGCAGCCACATGAGGGGGTCATTCGAGCACCTGCTCTCAGCTCTCCCGGATGTAGCCGGGAGCAGAACTGCTGGGTCTCGGGGTCACTTGTGTGTCCCACTCTCTGGGGAGCCAGTGCACTATTTCCCACGGTAGTGGCACATTGTTCCCTGCCTCTGGCCCAGCGAAGGCTCCAGTTCCTGCCCCTGTCTTTGCAGTCCTCCTGCCGGGCCAGCAGGAACACAGTGAGAGGCTACTTCCTGGCCGGCCGGGACATGACGTGGTGGCCGGTGAGTGCCCCCCAACCTCTCCCACCCCTCCTTGCACTAGGGCCACATCTGACCCCTAGGTCAGCCTGCATCTGCATCCCTGCTGTCACTTCCTGTGTCCTCCTCACACCCAGAATCACCCCCAGGCCGGGCCAAGGAGGCAGAGATGGGGCCTAGGCCAGCAGGGGTCCCTGAGCGGCCGTTGTGGGAGGCAGGTGGTAGAAGGCGTGGAGAGGGCATGACTGATGCTAGCTCCTCCCCTCTCTCTCCTCCAGATCGGAGCCTCCCTTTTTGCCAGCAGTGAGGGTTCGGGTCTCTTCATTGGGCTGGCAGGCTCGGGAGCAGCTGGAGGCTTGGCGGTGGCTGGCTTCGAGTGGAATGTGAGCTCCAGAGGCGGGTGTCCGCTGTGGGTGGGAGTCGGGTGGGGTGGGCAGCAACCTTGATAGGTGCTGGATGGTGCGCATCAGAGCCCACCCCTCCATGGCCAGAGGCAGTACCCAGCAACCCAGAAGGCCAAGATCCAGGCAGACAGGGTTGATGGGGAAGTCGGGTCTACAGAATGCTGCAGGCAGGGAGCCCTGAGCCTCGGCCATCATCCTTAATGTTCAGGGCTGCAGAGAGGAGGCGGGGACAGTTCTTGACCCTGTATGCCCTATCCTTACCTGCCTCTGACCCCCACAGGCTACCTATGTGCTGCTGGCCCTGGCATGGGTGTTTGTGCCCATCTACCTCTCCTCGGAGGTGAGTCTGCCCAGGGACAGCCCACCTGGGGGCCTCGGGACAGCCAGGCCTGGGGTGGAGTGGGTGGTGGCGATGGGCAGGACCCCTGGCTTCACACATGAATTGGTAAGTGAAACCACAAGTCTCAGCTCTGGGTTTGTTTCTAGTCCAGCTTAACATTCCTATCGACCCATGGAGTCAGGTCCCCTGGGCCCTCAGCCCAGGGGCCTTGTCTGTTGGTCTCTACTGTACCTGCATGTTGCATCTGGAGGAGGATGCTCCATCTACCTGAGCACACAGGCTGCACACCTGGGCTGCAAGTCACATCCTCAATTACGCCGCTTCTTTGGTCCCAGCCGGGCGTCACTAAGTCCGGTGGTTCACATTTCCTGGATGTCTCAGTCTCGTACTTCCCCATCTAGCCAGAGCTCATCTGGATTTGTTATAACAGCCTTCCAACTTGTCCCCTGCCCCCAGCCACAGCCCCCCATGCATCCCTCCTGTCTCAGCCTGCTACAGCCCAGCCTAAGCCCCTCACCATGTGATCGGAAGTGTAAGCCTGGAATTCTAGGCCTGGTGCTGGGGCTGTGAGATGCTCCGGGCCCAACTGCTAGCTGTGGCCTTGAAGCAGTGAGCTTAGCCCGCCGGCCTATGCCCCTAGATCGTCACCATGCCTGAATACATGCAGAAGCGCTTCGGGGGCCAGCGGATTCGCATGTACCTGTCTGTCCTGTCGCTGCTGCTGTCCGTCTTCACCAAGATATCGGTGAGCCATCCCTTCCCCCACCAGCTTCTGGCCAGCTTAGCCGTAACATCCCTGCTCTGGGGCCCTCAAAGTGACCTGACAGCCCCTGATCAGCCTCTGCCTTGTCTGACAGCTGGGGAGACCAAGGCCCAGAAAGGCACACTGACTTGCCCAGGATCATACAGCTGCACCAGGGCCCTGGGAGGGGGCAGAATGGAGCCCTGTGACTCCTGCTTTGCCCCTGGGTTCTTGTCTGGGCTCTGGGTCCTGGTTCTGGCCAGCCAGGAGTGCCCACTAGGGGGCGCCCAGAGCCTTCTGTCTCTGGCCCAAGGTGGCAAGTGGCTGTCAGCTCCACTGCCAGGCTGACTCCCCTTTCCCTGGGGGGCCTGGCCTGGGCACATCCTGTCCACATCCTGGGTCTCACAGGAAGCCAGGATGGGGGAGCTGGTCCCAAGCCCATGGGGCCTCCATGGCCACTCCAGGCCTGTGTTCTCCCTCCTGAGTCCCCATCACCAGCCTGTCCCCAGAGGCCATCCAGCTGCTCCAGCTCTGGCAAGGCTCAGAGGTGGACAGCGGTCCCTGCACAGACCAAGCCTGGTTCCTCCCTCCTGCCTGGCAGCTTCTGCAGGGGTGTCCAGGGCTTCCTCCTCCACGACCCCGACCCCGGGACCCCCGGGAGCCTCGGCCAGGCCTCCACCTGGGCTGCCAGGCCCCTGCTGGGTGGGCGTGGGTTTCCGGAGGGGGGTTGGTTAGTAAGCCGGCCCTGCCTTTTCTCCTAAGAGGGTCTCCCCCAGGGGTTTCTCTTAGAGGGGGCGCTGCTGCCCTCCAGGACAGCTCCCATGTGCTTCCTCCTCCCTCTCCTGCCCCTCCTGAGCCCCCTGCCCCTCTGGAAGCAGGGACTCAGCACGGTGGGGGGTGCAGATATAGCACAGGGGGTGGACCTCAGAAGAGAAGGCGGCGTTCCTGCTGGATGGCACAGAGCTGGGGTCTAGTGGAGAAAGGGATGCTGATGGGGAGGGCAAACGCCAAGGAGGCGGGGGTGGTGTGGGATGCTTTGGCGGTGGTCATGGCAGGGGGCTCAGACCCTAGGGGGCAGACATTTCAGGACCAGAGGAGGAGCCGGTGGGGGGTGACAGGGAGCAGCGGGCCTGGGACTGACCAGCGGTCACACAGCCGGACCGAGGCTGCATGTTGCTCTCGGGGGCTGCTCCCACCCCAGGCCAGAGGGCTGGTAAGAGGTGAGTAAGGGATCTGAGTGTCCAAGGAGCCCAGGGGCTTTGAGCAGGGGTGACACGTCAGGCTTGTGTTAGTGCCGCCACCCTCCCCCACCAGAGGATGCACTTGAGCAGACAGGGGCAAGAGGTGAGGGGCAGGGTCTGCCAAGGCCAACCTCTGGGCGTAAGGGGTCCCCCAGCTCGTTTGTCCTGTTGGTGGCTCTGAGGCAGAGTTCACATCCCACACCCAGAGCCTGGACAGGGTGTCCAGAACGGTGGGGGAGTAAGTAGGGAGAGTCCTTAGAGGACACTTAGTGCACAGCCCTGTTTACAGACAAGATGGTAGAGACCTAGGGAGTGATCAGGGTGAATCAGGCAGAGACCACGGTTAGAGCCCAGAGTGCCGATCACTGTCCCACTTTGTGATGAGGTGTCTCAGTTGTCATCATTCAGTCGCTCAGTCATGTCCAGCTCTCTGTGACTCCATGGACTGTAGCTCACCAGGCTCCTCTGTCCATGGGATTCTCCAGGCAAGAATACTGGAGTGGGTTGCCATTGCTTTCTCCAAGGGATCTTCCAGACCCAGGGATCAACTCCTCATGTCCTGCATTGGCTGGTGGATTCTTTACCACTAGCACCACTGGGGAAGCCCCAGGTGACTCAGTTTACCCACCTATAAAATGGGAGGGAACCCACTGATGTCAAGGCTAGGGCTGCATGGATGAAGTGGGAGGAAAGCAGGGGGAATGCTGATTGCCAGGCCAGGCCTTGGAGAGACTGGGCTCCCCTGACCAAGGCTTTGGGCTGAAGCTGTTTGCAGCTCTGGAGCCCAGCCGGGCCCCTGAGGCCCTGACCTCACTGGGCGGAGCCCCTGGAATGCCCCGTGTGTCCACATGCCCAGGACTCACCCCAGTTCCAGCCTGCTCAGAGACCATAGGGGCCCCCTGCTGCCAGCCTCAGGCAGGGACACTAGTCTACAGAGAGAACCGCCAGATGACCCCAGGGGGCCTAAAGGCTGGAGGGTAGCTGAGCTTCATCACTGTGTGCTCCAGGCCGGTCACTTAACCTCTGGACAATAGAGAAACCCGGTCTGACACCCTGGGTCATTTAGGGGCTCGAGGCCAGTTGCTTCAAACCTCTGCACCTGTGTGCCCCTCTGTGGAGTGGAGCGGCTCCCTCAGGGCTCCCACCTGCCCCACCCCAGCTTCCCCTGCTCTGGGTCTGCAGAGGCCAGGGGGCTGGTAGGGGCTGAGCACCATGCCGGTGGTGCTCCACACGCACCCCCCACTTTACAGACAGGGTCCCTGGGGCTCAGGAGGTAAGGTGACCTGCTCACCAGGTTCACAGACCCAGGGCTCTTAGCTCCTACCCAGCTGCAGCTTGCCTGGGCCCCCAGGACAGAGTTCAGCAGAAGGAGGGGTCCGATGGGGCTGGGGGACAACCTGGAGCCTGAAGTTGACTGCACACTTACCTGGCCTCCAGCAGCACCAGGAGCCTTTACAGAGGCCGCTCAGGGTCCCCAAGTCCCTCCTCCACACCCATGCCCTTGCTGTCCCCACCGCCCAACCATTACTCTCGGAAGGAAGTCCCTGGGCTGCAGAGCAGTTTGGGAAGCAGGGCGTCGGGGGCAGGCTGAGTCCTGAATGATGTAGATATGGGAATGTTCCTGGACGGAGGGACCTGGGTGAGCTGAGGCCTGGAGGCAGCAAAGTGCTGGGCATGGAACAGCAGCCAGTCTGGCGTGACCAGAGTCACTTGGGCTTAAAGGCAGAGCCTGAAGGCTGGGCACACAGACCAGGGCTCCCTTCCGAGGTGACTAGGGTCTGGGGAGGGGCCTCTTTTTTTTTGGCTGTTCTGGATCTTGGTTGCTGTGCAGATTTTCTCTAGTTGCAGGACAGGGGCTTCTCACTGCAGTGGCTTCTTTTGTTGTGGAGCACAGGCTCTAGGCACGCGGGCTTCAGTAGTGGTGGCACGCAGGCTCAGTAGGCGCAGTTCACGGGCTCTGGAGCACAGGCTCAGTAATTGTGGTGCATGGGCTTAGTTGCCCTGAGGCCTGTGGGATCTTCCCAGACCAGGGATAGAACCTATGTCTCCTCTACTTTCTAGAACCCGCCCCCTGCTCCCATTGCCTGGCCACTCCCATCTCTGATACTTGCCAGGGCCTGACCATGGGGAGGTCCCTTCACCTCCCTGTTCCTGGTCTGATGGAGCGGGTAAGAGGGGTGGGGCTTGGAGAGACCTTCCTGCTCTTATATTCAACAGCTCTGGGCTTCTCAGCTTGGGCTGCACTGGCTCGCTGCCAGGGGTGGGGGCAGAGTGAGGGGCCACTGTTCCTAGAGCAGCTTGTCAGCGTCCCCACACTGGCTGGTCTCTGCTCCAGGAGAGGGGAGAGGGGGAGCCTGGGGAAGCAGGGGCCTGAGAGCCTGACTTCAGCAGGGCTGCTGGACCCCTAGCTGGGCCGGTGCTCTGGCCTCACGCAGACTGTGCCCCATGTGGCAGCTGACCCGTGGCCTTTGGAGCCTCTTGGCCCCACAGGCTGTGTTTTGGAGTATCTTCCTGACATGAAGCAGGTTTGGACACTTGGGGGTGGGGCCCCTGGTCTAGCCCCTGGGTCCTGCAGGACGGGGTCCTCCCTCCTTCTCCGGGCACCCACTGCACAGTGAAGGTGTGTGTGTATGGTCTGTAAGGCCTGTTCCAGCACTGATATTCTCAGGCTCACCCCAGAGCCCTGACTGTCCTGTGCTCCCCAGAGTCTGGGAGGGCAGGACTGAGTCCAGTTCAGCCCCTGGGATCAAGCTCCAGCCTGAGACATGGTCCTGGATTCAGTTTCAACCCCATGGGGAGAGTTCAATAAGCAAGAGCGCCCCTCTGTTCCCCCAGCCTGGCCGGCGTAAGCCTGGTCTCTTCTCGGGGGCCCTGCCTAACAAGGAACAGAGCACAGGGACCCATTTTACACAGAAAGACGTGGGTCTGGAGACTGAGACACAGGGTCCTGTGCTCTGAGACCCACTCCTCCCCAAGGAAGCCCTCCAGGACTCTCCTTCTCCATCCCCAGGCAGGAGCCAAAATGAACAACAGGCTGCTCCCTGGTGGGTAGGGGGCGCTTAGGACTTTATTAACATCAGCAATGTCCCCTGCCCACCATTGTCTACAGCCAGGATGCCCGCCCCTGCTCAGGCCAGGCCCTGGTGGGTGAGGCGGTCTCCCCTTCCAAGGCCACTGGGCAGGCGCGTGGTGCTCTGGGTCCTGGGGTCGCCTTGGGCCTCTACACATGCTTCTTTCCCGTCCCCAGATTGACCTGTATGCGGGGGCCCTGTTCGTGCACATCTGCCTGGGCTGGAACTTCTACCTGTCCACGGTCATCATGCTCGCCATCACGGCCCTTTACACCATCGCAGGTGCAGCACCCGGGGACACACGGGAAACTGGAAGCTAGCCCGTGGGGGTTCGGGCACCTCCTCCTGTAGCCTGGGACCTGGCCGGTTTGAGCCAGGCACATGGGCCTCTGCAGCTGCTCAGCCGGCCTGGTTGCTGTGTCCACCTATGCCAGGGCAAGGGGCACGGGTGTGGGACAGCTGTCCTTCCCAGAGCTCGGTGGCCTCCCCGTCCCTCCCCCGTTGAGGCCAGGCGCCTCCAGCTCTGTTGTCTCCACTTGCAGGGGGCCTGACTGCTGTCATCTACACAGACGCCCTGCAGACGCTCGTCATGGTGGCGGGGGCCGTGATCCTGACGATCAAAGGTGAGGGCCATGGGCCTATCTAGTAGCAGGCCCCCCATGTCGGCACTGGGGGTGGGTGTCCCCACGAGGCCAGGCTGTGGGGCCCTCAGCCCCCTGCCAGCCTCCCCTGAGTGGCAGAAGCCTGTTCCCCTCTCACCCCAGCTGCCCTGTGGCACTTCTGTCACCAGCTCAAGCTGGCTGGTGTTTGGCTGCAGAGCTGACGCAGGAAGCAGGGCCATCCATATCCACCCTGGCTCAGTTATGGGAGGTGGGGCTGTGGGTGGTGTGCCCCCACACCACTGGGAGACCACATACTTGCCTGGACATCTGCCCCCACTGTTTGAAACCTTGTACAAGACCCCAAGAAGTGCTGTGGCAGGCAGGACAAAGGCAGGGTGGGAAGAAGGGATTCAGACCAGCATCTCCTGGTCTGGGAACAGGGAGGGGTAAGCTTGGGGGCTGTCCCGGGGGTAGTGAGCTCCCCAACCTGGGAAGCATGCAAGCAGAGCCAGGAAGAGCCCATAGAGGGCAAACAGAGGCCTTTACAGTCTCTTCCAGACTCAAACTCTAGAACCCTTGTTTAGTGTCTGTACCTTTGCTCTGAGCGCTCACCTCGGCCTGGCCTGGGCTCCGGGTGGGAATGACGCTGGGGGCTGTGGGGAGGGGGTGGGGAGCTGGGCCTGGGGCTGCCTGGGCTTTGTGTACCTGCCTCCTCACAGACCAGGGGCCTGTGTCCCCGGAGCCCACTGCAGGAAAGCACCTGGGCAGCCAGGCGCAGTCTGGTTAGGGGTGGTGGGGCAGTGACCACAGACAAAGCAAAAGCCACAGGCTTCCCTGGTGCCTCAGCTGGTGAAGAATCCTCTTGCAATGCGGGAGACCTGGGTTCAATCCCTGGGTTGGGAAGATTCCCCTGGAAAAGGGAAAGGCTACCCACTCCAGTATTCTGGCCTGGAGAATTCCATGGACTGTACAGTCCATGGGGTCACAAAGAGTTGGGCACAACTGAGGGACTCTCACTTTTGGCCCAGACCCCAGGGCAGACAAAGAACAGGGAGTGGTGAACGTGATCTCGGCTCCGGCCAGCTGGCTGGCAGTGTGGCCTTGGTGGCTCTCCTGCCCTCTCGGGACCCTGTTTCCCGTCTCAGAGCCATACCCCCCTGCCCCCCAGCCACTCTCAGCTCCACCAAAGTCTCATCCTTCGGAAGCCCCTGGGTCAGGACATTAGCCCTTCTGACTACTGGGGAAAGTCCTCGAGTGCCAAGGAAAAGACGCGTCTGCGTCCTCGAGTCGACAGTGAGCCTGGTGGGGGGCCCCCTCCTGGCCGATGGGCATCCAGAGGCTGCAGGACATGGGGTGCCCACGTGCAAAATGTTCCTTTAATATTATTACTTTAAATACAAATAAAATAGTCTTTTGAATTCACTTTTTTTTTAAAACCCTCTATCTCCATACCTTTCCAGACATTGGGAAAGGTAATGGGAAAAAGTTGAGTCTCCTGTATTTGTGAGACTCCTGAGTTACTTGTGAGATGAGGGCAGTGGGGCCAGGAGTCACAGCCACTGGCCGCTGACCATCACCATCCCACCCGCCCCTGTAGCTTTCGAGCAGATTGGCGGGTACGAGCAGCTGGCAGAGGCCTACGCCCAGGCCGTCCCATCCAGGACCATCTCCAATACCACGTGCCACGTGCCCCGGGCAGACGCCATGCATATGTTCCGAGACCCCTACACCGCGGACCTCCCGTGGACTGGGATGACCTTCGGCCTGACCATCATGGCCGCCTGGTACTGGTGCACTGACCAGGTGAGGGTCCATGTCGCCGCCCTCCCCCATTCCTGCCTTCCAGGGTGCCTGTGGAGGTGCAGGTGACCCAGGAACCCCTTCATGGTGAGCCCAGGCTGGGCAGAGGCCATGGACGGTGTGGGCCCAGGCACGGGGTGCTAGGGGTCCTTGTGGTCCCGGGGGGCATGGGCCCGCCGTTTAGAGTCAGATGGGGCCCACTGGCTGCCACCCGTCCTGGACTTCAGGTGCTTTGACTGGGACAGTTTGGAGTACGGGATTCCAAAGGGGCTGGGGTGTTCCTCGGTGGCCCTGCTGTTGGCCAGGGCACTGGCATTTCGGGCCGGCCTTGGGCTCCCAGGACCCGGCAACATGCGGGGCCCTGGGCCGCTCTTGGCCTGCCAGTGCTGGGGGCTTGCCATAGCCGGGCCTGCTTTCCTGCTAGAGCTCTGGGCACCGTCGGCAGTGGGGCGGAACCGCGGGGGTCCCAGGGTCCTCAATGGCCGCGGGAAGCCGTCTTTCTCCCTGGTGCCTGAGGCAGGGGCTCCGTAGTGGTGAAACCGCTGGCCCTGGGGGAGACAGAGTGGACAGGTGAGACCCAGGGGCTGGAGCCAGCTCCATCCCTTTGCGAGGGCTCTGGCCTGCAGTGAGCATGCCTGGTTTTGCTCCCTGGCC
>NW_011494752.1:9047685-9049568 GCF_000754665.1 Bison bison bison
CCCTGGCCCTGCCCCCAACAGCTGGGGCTCCTGGACACATTTCCTTCCCTCCTCTGTGCCTGTTTCCCCACAGGTACTACGGGAGTGATCCTGCCCTTGTGGTCACATCAAGGCCAGTGCCTGCTCCTCCCCAAGCCCCTGCCTGCCTCCCCCATCTGTAAGGGGTCAGATGGGCCTCCACCTGGGCCTGGTGCCTGGGGGCGGGGTCCCCCTCCCAAGCTGGCACCAGGTGGCCTCAGGGGACCACGCTCCCTCCCTGGGCAGAAGCAGATGATGTCCTGCCTGCCTGAGGGCTGTGGGTACCTTCAGGCAGCACTCAGGTGGGAGGGGCCCTCAGGGGCACTGGCCTGACTGACCACTGTCCCTGATTCTGGACCACGGCACAAGGACCCCACCCTGGGAGTGAGGCCACCTGGCTGGGAGTCGACCCAGCCAGTCATGGTGGAGTGAACGGGGACAGACTTCCTGGGAGGCGGGCCCAGCAGTCCCATCCACAGGACGGGACACTGAGGCCAGGGTGGGTGCCAGCCGGTGAGGGGCACTCTGCATCTCCCAAGTGTAGGTGTTCCATGTGCTCGCCAGGAGACCCTCCCTGGGTTGTAACTGTGGGACACAATCCAGGTGGGAAGGATCCTGGGCCTCAGTTTCCCCAGCTGTGATAAGTGACATGGTCACATGCTCGAAAGTCCCTGTAGGCTGTACCCACTGCAGGCGTCTGCCCAGCACCTGGGAGGACTGAGGCCCAGCCCTGGTGAGTGAGGGTCTGGACGAAAGGCCAGCAGTGGAGGGTGGGCAGGGGGTGCTGGGCAGCCCTGTGGACCAGTCGCAGCCCCTTCCTCACCAGGCACCTCTCATTCCCTCCCCGCTTAGCGTGGGCCTGGCATGGCCCTGCATCCAGGGACGGGACAGCACTCAGGAGATTCTCCCATGAAGGCCGAGTGAGTCAGCACACAGGCTGGCCTGGAGGTCAGGGCTGGATCGGCCTCCTTCCTGGATAAGAAGGTCACACAGGGAGGCAGAGGCACTGCTGACCCCATGGGGGTCCAGAGTGCCAGGAGCTTGGGGCCATGCCTGGCCTCAGCCCAACCTCCCTGTCCCCCTCCTGCTCAGGCTGGGTTTACCTAGGGAACCGCTGGGCTTCAGACCAGATCCCCAACCACGCAGGTACCCATCCACTGGGTCCTACTCAGCACCTGATCCAGGCAGCCCTACGGTGTGGTCAGCACCACGTAGCAGCTGTGTGTGCTGGGGCCATGAATGCTTTTCACCTTCTTCAGACATTTCTGTGTCTCCCAGCTTGGCCACAGCGTGTAGGTGACACTCAGAACCCAACAAAACCAATGAAACAGGAGGAGGGGCCTGGCCAGGCACTGGGCTCCCCTCTGGGGGCTGCCGTACCCTCCCACTGCAGCTGCTCGTCTGCACACAGACAGGAAGGGCCCTGGGCCTGCCCACTCTGGCGGTGCTGGAGCGCACTTGGTCCCCTGTCGTGGCTGTAGTTTCAGATGGACCGTCCCTCTTGGGCAGCAGCTGGGTCTGTCTGCAGAGGCCACAACCTCCAGGATCTGCTGCGGACCGGGCGCCATGTTGAGTGCACAGCCCCTGTCACCCTCGTTCCCATGAGCTCCTCTCTTGTCTCCATCTCACAGCGAGCATCTAAATGCTCCTGGGCCAGCACATGGGCCCTCTGTCAGGGTGACTCGCCGCCAGTCAGCCAGAACTGGGCTTGGCTGGCCACACGAGGCCTCATCCAGGATGTGCGGTAACCCTGAGGGTTGGGGGTCACATCCCACCTTGCAGGCAAGGACACAGCACTTCGGGGCAGTCCTGTGGCTGAGCAGGGAGAGGGAGCGGCCTCAGGCGGGGCCTCTATGGCAGGGGGG
>NW_011494752.1:9049668-9055513 GCF_000754665.1 Bison bison bison
CCTCTATGGCAGCGGTGCTGATGCTGCTGGGGATGGCGCGGTGGTCCTGGCCTGGTCTGCAGGGGCACCACTTCTCCAGCTGTGGAGTGGGGCAACCATAACTGTCCCTCCCCAGTCCCGGGCCTGGCCACCGAGAGAGTATGGAGTGAAATCGCAGAAGATGGCAGGGATTCAGGGAAACGCTCCTGTGAGGAGTGCAGCCCCAGCTCTCGTAATCACAGGACATCAAGGGGAGGGTCTACAGAGAACCACAGCTCACCCCCACTGCAGACAGGGAAACTGAGGCCCAAAGTGAGGAATGGAATGTCCCAAGTCAGAGCTGGTGGAGAGGAGGTGGAACCAGCCTGTCCTGCAGCCCCCGTGCTGCCAGCCTGGCACTGGCCATGTTTTAAGAAAAGCAAAGGCAGTTTATTCTGAACTGCAGCAGGGGAGGCGGCTCCCATACCTCACGTTTGGCAGAAACTCAAAGGCAAGCAGAGGAGGGGGAACCTCTGCAGAGGCACAGAGGGGAGGCTGGGGGGGGCGCCGACGGGAGGCCACCAGCCTGGGGACGCAGGAGGCAGAGACTGAAACGGGGCGCCTGTGAGAACTGTCAGGGTCGGAGGACGAGTTGGAGACAACAGTTAGAGAAGCTGCCAGTTATTAATTAGGTCCTGGTCACCTGGGGCTGATCGTTACAAAGTCACCGTGCAGCTTCCCGGGCGGGTGCTGGAAACAGCCATCTGCCTTCCTGCCTGGCTCTGAGAGACATCAGGGCAGTGCTTTCCCAGGCAGGCTGCCGCAGGTCGTGGATCAGAGTACTATAGTTTTTTTCTATTGGTCGAGCCACAAGGCTTGTGGGATCTTAGCTCCTCAGCCAGGGCCTGAACCCAGCGCTAACCACTGGACCACCAGGGAATTCCCAAAGTTCTATTTCGGTATGCAGCTCAGCCACCGTCCATGCGCTGTTCAGTCTGAATGGGATGGGCTTCCACAGTTAGAATGTGTGAGTATGCCTCCAAGGACACACTTTCGCTTTTGGATCTTGAGGTGACTATAACAAGAAAATTGCACCGAAGCCTAAATTTTCAGGGATCACCATCTCTGATCCAGAGCTCCTTTATCGAGCAAGTTTACAATCTTCAGGGCATTTTCTGAGATGTTTAGAGGGACCTCTGAAGAAGCTCATGACAGTTTCTCTTAAGGGTGCCGAACCTAAATGGGCACCTAGAGGCACCTAGGATGGACATTTGCAATTTCTAGCCTTTAGAAAATCCACTTTCATCAAAGTGGATTTCATCAAAAGCCTAAAACAAAGGCTTGTGTCCATGCCTATGCACAACCCTGTGATTCTGCACTTGCTCCCCAGGATGGTAACTGTCCCCAAGCAGCAGACCAGTAGGCACCTAACTGCTAGGTGCTTAATACCTTCACACAAGCAAGAACCCGGGAAAAGATGGAGAAAGATCGCATCGAGGAAGCACCTGAGGTCCTTGGTGAAGAACAGGCTATAGGGGCTTCCCTGCTGGCCAGTGGTTAGGAATCCACCTGCCAACGCAGGAGACACAGGTTCAATCCCTGGTCCAGGAAGATCCCACATGCTGTGGAGCAACTAAGCCTGTGCCTGAGGCCCATGCGCCTAGAGCCTGTGCTCCGCAACAGGAGTAGCCCCCGTCTTGCTGCAACTAGAGAAAACCCAAGCGTAGCAATGAAGACCTAGCACAGCCAAAGATAAAAAAAAAAAAAAAAGTCTGCAAGCCTCTATTTCCCACGTGTGTCCTTCCCGCCCCTTTGCTTTGATGTAAACGTAGGTAATTTTCTTCAGCTGATGAAAAGGGGCTGGAGGATGAGCCAGGGAGGGTGGAGTGGCCAAGTGAACCCAAGGAATGTTCTAGTGGATTCCATTGGCTGCACCCTTAGAGCTTTGTAAATTGCTCTGTCCCCGCCTGATTTAGCAGGAAAACATCTATTTTAGAGCTCACCCTGACTGGGACCCTGTAATTAATTGCTTCACCAACAGCCATGTCAGAGGCAACTGCTAGGAGCCACTTGTCAAACTCGTGTGTTTGGGAAATAAGTGAAAATCACAAATAATTTCTACTTCTGAACTGCAGGAAGTGATTTAAACTGCAGAATAGCAACCGAAAAATACTTGCATTTAAAAGTTATAGACTGCACAGCTGGGAACATACTAAAAACCATGGAGTCGTATGCTTCACGTGGCTGAACTGTGTGTGAATCATATCTCGGTAACGCTGTTTAAAGTCCCATGTTCTTAACAAGTAGAATCGTGGTGTCAGAACTGGAAGGATCTCAGATGCCATCAGTTCCAACTACCCCCTCCCATTCTGCAGATCTGGAAATTGAGGCCCAGATAGGCGTCGCCTGCGGCTGCATGAGAAGTTGCCCTCATGTTGTAGCTTCTAGCTCCTTCCACAACTGACACACAAGCTTCCCCAAACCCAGGTCCTAAAGCTCCAGACCTCTGCCTGGAACACAAAACACAGCTGGAACCAGTGTCTACTCCTGACACGTGCATGAGCCTGCCGGCCTCTCATGACAGCGCAGGAGGTGGCGGGAGGGTGTGGGGGGTGGTCCCTGACACCGCTCCATGGTCTTCTCCAGCCCTGACAACTGCCTGCCGGAGTGACAGGCCGGGCAGGACCAACACTCCTCTGCTCGACAGATGGGAAGACAGTCCTGGAGAGAACCTGGGCCCCAGATGCTCAGCCAGCCAGCAGGGGTGCTGTCAGGGGTCAGGGAGGGTGCATCCAGGGCTGACAGGTCAGCTTCCACCTCACGCACTCCCTGAGCCCCGCGGAGGCGGAATCCGGGGCAGCTGGGACTCACCCCCTCCCCTGCCCCCAGGTCATCGTGCAGCGGTCACTGTCCGCCCGGGACCTGAACCACGCCAAGGGGGGCTCCATCCTGGCCAGCTATCTCAAGATGCTGCCCATGGGCCTGATGGTCATGCCGGGCATGATCAGCCGCGTGCTGTTCCCAGGTACGACACGCTCCGGGGGTGGGGCTGCAGGACGCGGAGGGTGCCAGGAGGAGAGGCCAAGGACAGGCAAGATGTTTCCCGGCCTAGGGGAGCGGGGAGGGGCATGGTTCCTGGGCCACAGTCAAAGGGATCCACATGGAGGTAGCTGGATATGAGGTCCAGGCAAAGACCACCTACTGCTGTGTGACCTCGGGGTGTGAAGGAACACCTCTGTGCACCGCCATCCGCTCATCACAAACTCGGGAGCAGACCACTCGCGTGACCCTGCACACTTGTCACTTCTGGGCATGCTACATGTGTCTTCTTCTGGCTCCTGGTCCCTGGCTCAGGCTACCTCTGTGGAATGCTGGGTAGTGACTTGCCGCATGTGAGCCCTGCCTGGTTGCTACCACCCCCCACCATAAGATCTCCCCATAACACAGAAAGCCATCAGCACTGCGGATGCCCAGCAGGTGGCACCTGTGGGTGCCCAGTCCTGGGGGTGGGGCTCCCAGGACCCCGACCCACCTGTGCCTCCTGGTCCACAGGACGTGCGGCCTGCATCCTCCTCTGGGTGCCTGCCTCTTCTCTCTCCTGACCCTGGGCCCATGAGGAGTCACCCAGGGCTCCACCACAGGTCCCACGGGTCATATGGGGGGCGCTCAGCTGTCGGCGGGGTGCCTGGGCCGGCCCATTGGCCACCTGCTCCGAGTGGCGCCTCCGGAGACAGGCCGAGCGATCCGTCACCTCAAAATACTCGTCTGACACGGAGGAGGAGGCCAGTGAGGCCCGCCGGGGGCCAGGGCCATGGTCAGAGCTGCCCGAGAGGCTGTCCTGGTCACTCAGGGTCACGTAGTCATCGTCGTCTTCCTCCTCCTCCCCGTCCAGCCCGTTGGGGACCACCTGTCCCTCGCCGTCGGGGTCATCCGGGGTCACAGGCAGTTGCCGCTGAAGCGCGGCGTGGCCTGGGCCCGCCGTCCTGGACAGCCCATGGTCCATCCCATTGTGGGGTGATTCCTCCTCTGGAGTCTCCAGGGCCCAGCCAGCACCACTGCCCTCCTGGGCGAGCAGGTCTGCCACTGGGACCGTCCGGGGCTTGGGCACAGGCGGCCGTGGCTGGGCGTCCCCCTGGGGGAGGCTGTTCTCGGCAGGGATGCCGTCCAGCGGGGCACTGGACTGGAGGGCGGGGCCGGGGTCCTGGCTCTGCCTCCACAGCTGAGTCCCCGCCTGGGACGTGTCTCGGATCTTGATACGGTTCATCTGACTGGGCTGGGGGTTCCAAATGTTGGGGTCGATGATGTTGATGTATCCCAGGATGTCGCTGCCAGGCTCGGGGTCGGGCTCCACCCACGTGGGCAGGTAGTCGAACATGTTGGCCCGCTCCAGGTTGAGCAGCCCTGGGTGCACGGGCAGGGGAGGCTCGGGGAGGTCTCCTGGGCGCTCAGCGAGGACCGCACCCCGCACCCCCGCAGGCTTTGCAGTGTCCTGCTTCTCAGACGATGACTTGGCAATCTCGTCGGCGCTCTTGGCCTTGACCAGTGCGTACTTGGGGTTGACGAGCTTCTTGGCCACAGTGCCCGAGGGCACCAGCGGGACCGAGGGGGGCAGGACAATGGGCTCAGGCTCAGGTTCCTTCTCCATGGGGATGTCCTTGAGGCAGACGCTGTGCGACATGAGGTACAGCTCCTGGAACTGCCGGTCAAACATCTCTACCACCTGGCCCGACAGCACGGAGATCACGTTCCGATCCGTCCTGGCGGCCGACCACGTGAAGCTGCAACACAGGGACCTGGTCAGGTGTGGGGTCTGGGCCCTGGATGAGGGAGTCCTCCCCCGCCCCAGTGCACCCAGAGGCCAGTGTCCGTCAGACTGCAGCCACAGAAGGGTTTCAGGAGAAGGGAGCAGAGGCAGAGGAGGGGGCTGGAGCCCCAGGGTCAGGCCTGGTGTGGGACCTCAGGCAGCCCCATGCACCAAGCCCCTCCTGGAGGTGCAGCCTGGACAGGGTGTGTCGTCCAGCACAGTGACTTGTGCCACCATCAGTATCTGCTCGCCCACCCTGTGTGGCTGTGGGCACCTCCCAGCTCCCTGTCCCTGCTTGATGGACCCAGTAGAGCTGGGCCCTGCCAGCCTCATCCTGCCCCCACCCTTAAGCAGCTCTCAGAGTGACCGCCCTGTGAGCCCGGCCCACACTCCACCTCCGGGCTGCTGACACCTCGAGGCTGGAACAACAGTCTGGCGGAGGAAAGTGTCATTCTGCCTGCTTCTGAGACGGGCGGGTGGTGTGCGGGCGGGCCCAGTGCCACTCACACCTCAGCAGTTTGGGGACCAGTGAACCAGAATAACCAGGGTGTCATAGGCAGGCTTAAGGGCAGAAACCAGCTGGGAACTGGAGCCGCCTCTCCCCCAGCCCCCGGAATGCCAGAGTCACCTGTAAGAGCCACAGATGGCCCGGTCGCCATCCACGAACATGAACTTCTGGGCCAGGGCACCCTTGAACTTGGTGGCCGACCGCGTGAAGAACTCGGTTCCTCCGCTGCTCCGCACCCTGAGATTCTGGGTTGGAGACAGGAGACGGAATTACACAACCCAGCACTGAGCACCCTACCTGGGCCTGGGGAGGGATCCAGGCGAGCGTGGACAAGAAGGATAAGACAGAGGAAGGGCCTAGAGAAAGCGGTAGTGCATGCGTGGGTCCTGGCCAAGGTGGGTAGGGGAGATGGGTCCAGCCTGGGGAATGCTACTGCAGGTCTCCAGCAGGAGGGGGAGGTGGACACGTTTCAGGAAGGTCCAGAGGATGGCTGGGGGCTGTGTAGTGGGGTATGGGGCTGCCCTGAGAGACCTGGGTCCTGCACTCGGGCAGATCTGTGGCCTTCCCAGCATGGG
>NW_011494752.1:9055681-9058275 GCF_000754665.1 Bison bison bison
CTGTTCCCTGAGCCCTGCAGGCAGGGATCCTGGCAACCTCCCCCTCTTCCCACAGAGCCAACCCCCTGCCTGGGCATATCCCCCCTTGCTGGGCTGGCACAATCAGCTCAGGAGCCGGCCAGAGAGGTCCCAAGAGACCACGGAAGGGGAGCCAAGACCCAGAGGGAGTAGAGAGTCTCCCAGGAGTCAGAGGCAGACCTGGTCCAGCCCAGCCCCCTGTCAAGGCTAGATTCGTCCTGCCTTTCTCTGGGCGTCAGAGCCCTCCCTCTCTGTAAGTCTGTGGATGTGCTGGGATCCGGGGACGGGCTCCCCTCCCATCAGGAGAGCTTCCTGTTTGGAGGGAGGGGCAGGCATGAAAGCCCAGTGGTAGGGGGACCCCAGGGTGGGCAGGGCAGGCCTGGCTGAGACCTGGGGGTTGAGAGGATAACTGAGGGCACCCTGACGTGAAACCTCAGGGCAAGAGGCAGACGGGCTCAGGGGGGTCAAGCATCACCCAGCTCGTGACTGCCCCAGCTCCCACTCTGGAGGACTGAGCTCAGGAACTCCAATTCTAACACAAGCCCCAGGGACTCTGAGCCTGAAATCCTTTGCGTGCCCCAGTGACAGAGTTCTTACTCCCTCCCGGGGGGCCCTATTCACACCGGGGGTGCTGGCCTGTCACACCTTCTGCAACACCCCCATCTGTCACCCTCACCCAGTGACAGCTTACTAAGTCATTCACTGATCCCTGCCGAGGTCCCCAGCCCACAAAGGGGTGACCGAGACAACAAGTCCACACTGGAGAGAGGGGAGCAGACAGGTAATGACCCCGGCTGTGGGCAGCCTCCCGGGAAGGCTGGCGTCCAGGCTGATGTGTGACAGATGAGGAAGAGCTGGTCAGGGTGGGCAGAGGGTGCGGCACCCCAGACTCAGGACGACAAAGGCCTGACCGAGAACCGGGAGGACTTTGGGGGAGAAGGGTGGGCTATGGAACCTACAGAGTGGGGCCAGCCAGATGCTGATGAAAGACCCTATGGGGCAGTAGGGAGCCACAGAAGAATGAGAGTAGGGAACAAGGGGCGGGGGGTTCATCCAGGAAGAATGCATGCATTCACAGGGCGCAAAGGCTGACAGTGGAGGGCAGGGTTCTGTGCCTGAAGGAGGGGGGCCTGAGTCCGGCTGGATGAAAGACCTGGAGGCTGTCTCCACTCCGGCCCTCGGCCCTGGGTACTCCACGTCTGTCCCTTCTGTGACGGGTCGCAGACCCCTTGCCTGGGGAGCCCCAGGGTAGGACCCACAGAGGTTGAGGGGCAGGTTCCAGGGATGCCCACCTGGCCGTATAGCCCAGCCCAGAAGGCAGATAAACCTCTGCTCCCAGGCTGGCTTCCCCCACTGCCTGTCTGCATACAACCAGCTCAGCAGGAAACTGGCCGCGGCCCAGGACAATTAGTGCCCGTGACTTTGTACCAAACACGAAACAGGCTCAGGGACCAGAAGTCTGAACAAAGCTCCTGGAGGCGGTGTGAGGCCTTCCCCTGTCACCTGTGCCTGACCGCAGCCCTGCTCCACAGCTTCTGTGGGTTCCTGGCCCAGAGCTTGGCACACTCAGGCTGCAGCTTCTCCTCGGCCTTCAAGGACTGAGGACTTGAAGGACTCCCCTCCCAGCCAGGACTCCCCTCCCACCAGTGTCTGCCCCCACCCTCCCCGAAGCTTATCCCATGAAGGGCTCAGAAGGTCACCATCTACAGCTCAGAGTGTCTCAATCCGTCGGGGAGGCAGGCCTCAGCTTCGCCCGATGCTTTGTATGACTCTAAGTGACTCTCTGACCCTCTCTGGGCCTTAGTTTCCCTGACTGCGTGATGGGGGCCTGGCCTACCATTCCAGGCCTGTCCAGCCCTGGGGCCCAGCAGCAGGCAGGGGCTTGTGGTGGCTCCCCGCCATGGCAGCACCTGGCTGTTTGGTCCTGGGTGGGGGTGGGTCCGGTCCCACCCCGTGGGGCCGGACCCAGATGAGGTAATGTCTCAGGAGCCAGAGCTTGGGCAAGCAGAAGTGGAGGATCCACAAAGCCGCATTGTCTCTGAGCCTGGGAAGCCCCTAGCAGAGCACACAGCAGGTGGGGGACACAAATGGGTTGCCCTGGCCCTGGGTGATCCCCGGATCCTCGGGAGCCTGTTTCCTGATATGTATGGGAGCAGTGATGGGCCAGAAGAGGAAGATGGCTGGGCAGAGCTTCATCCACTCCCAGGGTGCCACCGCCCCAAGGGTGGATGGACGGGGCAGGGTGTGCTGGGCACAAGGGCTCCACGGAGTCTCCTGTGTACACATGGGGCTGGTGGAAGGTGGGGGCACCAGCCCAGACCCCCCTTCCCTGAGCAAGTGGGTCACTCTTGAGCTCTGGTCAAACAGCCCCAGTCCTGGTGTAAAGGGATGCAAGCTGGCCTCCCCCTGCCTCAGTGTTCTCAGCTGTGAAATGGGCCTGTCCACCCCCTGCTTCAGGGCTGCTGTGAAGATTGAGTGCATCAGGGGAGGGGCTAGGTGCTCAGCGGCTGCTCCCTAAACTGAAGGGGACAAGGAGGGCTGTGTCATGCAACATGATGGGAGTGGCATCTCCCTTC
>NW_011494752.1:9058375-9058564 GCF_000754665.1 Bison bison bison
CTCTCCCTTCTACTCAGAGAGAAGGAGCGGGAGGGACACAGAGGAGTGGAAAACATCTGGAACGGTGTGGACTCGGGCCCAGGGAGGCAGGGATGCTTGGCCATACACAATGGTCAGGTGGCTTAGGGAGCAGACTGATTTGCCCAAGGCCTCCCAGTGGACAGGGTCCAGTCCCCAGGGACTGACGAC
>NW_011494752.1:9058664-9063026 GCF_000754665.1 Bison bison bison
GGCGGCTCTTTCACCCTCTAGGCCCTGCTGGCACCTTCTGGGTTGGAGGAGGCATGGGGAGGTCCAGAGACCACGCTGAGCAGGGCTGATGGGTGACAGCAAGTTCAGGCCAGGTTGCGGACAGACAGCTGTGTCCCAGGTGCCTTCTTCTAAAGGGTCTGTTTTATGGGGCAGGGGGAACCAACACTCCCCCTGGCGTCCCCCAGGAATAGTGAAGCTGGGATGGGATGCACCCTTGGGGGCAGGGGACAGAGCAGGGGTGGGGCGCTCCTGGCTCCTCCCTGGGGCCAAGCCGATTGGCTTCGTGACATTCTGGGCCAAGCAGTTCTCTGTTGGGGGCTGTCCTGCGATCGCTGAGCAGCATCCTTGTCCGCCACCTGCAAGATGCAGGTACCGCAGTGCCCTCCGGGTCACGGCCAGCAAAAAGTGCCCTGAGTCCCCTGCAGAGCCAGGCCAGGGTCCGAGAAAGCAAGTCAGGAGAAGGGGAGGCCCAAGTACCAGAAGGGGGCGGGGACCAGCCTGTCCAGGAGGAGCTGGAATCCGTACATCCTCAGCTGGCACTCTCCCATGGCCACCCTGCGTGGGGTTCTTTTGTTCCTCAGAAATGGGTCTAGCCTTCGCCTGGGTGGCTGCTGGTTTTTCCAGTTCAGCTGCACAAAGCCAGCTAGCTTTTCCAAGCAGCCAGGCATCTCACAGCTCTGGTGCCATCCTAAGTGGTGACCTCGAGGCCTGGCTCCCTGGCCTGGGCACCCCTCAGCACCCAGAGTCACCCCAGATGTGCCCAGTCCTGGGCATGGGGTCAGAGGCTGGGGTCGTCTTCTCGAGGCCTGTTCCCATGTGTAGTGTGGGCACTTGTGCCCACATCCCCTGGGCCTGGGGGAGTCAGGGCCCAGCTGAGCAGGCGGGCGGGGGTCTGGGGACAGCTGGGAGCCTCAGGCGGGGGAGGGGCTGGCGCCAACCCTCCCACCTCCTGGGAGTGGGCTGAGTCCAAGCAATACTGCAGCTGTTTTCAGACGGTGTTGTGTCAGCTCAGGGGTTCGGCTGGGGGGCTGCCCTGAGAGCTAGACGTGAGGGGTCACCAGCCAGACCACAGCTCAGAGGGGCGCGGGGAGCATCGTGGCACTCACACCAGAGCTGGGGCCACAGCTGCCCCAACTGCAGACAGGAAGGAAAGGAGTTCAGGACCCAGTACCCTGCCCTCACAGGCCTACCTAACTCTTCATGGAAGCCCTGCCAAATAAGTGACAATATTCCTAATTTTCAGGCAAAAAGGCTGAGGCCAGAGACCTTAGTGTCTCTGCCCAAGGTTACAGTGCTAGAGGGCAGAGCTGTGGCCCAGGCCTGGCCCCTGGCGTTGCCCTCAGACTGGCGCCCAGCACCGCCATGGTCGTGAGTATGACCCTAGCAGGGACAACCTGCACCCTGGGTCCCATGACCTGAGGGCAGGTCACTACAGAGCTGGGCAGGGGCGGCAGGCCCAAGGGCGGGCCCCGGGATTACCGGCAAAGGAAGTGCTCCTGGGACAGGTCTGGGCCCAGCCAGCCTGCGGGCAGGGAGGCAGGCTCTCGACAAGGTGACACTTGGCCAGGGCTGGGCCAACAGGAGCCTCTGGCTACCTGCCCGGGCTGGGAGGGGGTGGACTCAGAGGCGAGAACAAGGCGGCCAGGGTCACACATTCCTTCCAGTGAAAATACCTGGTCGACCCACAGTGTCTAGCTCCAGAGTGTGTCATCCTGTGGACCCGCCATCTTCTGCAGAGCAGGGAGGGGTGAGCGGGGCAGGCTGGGCCACGCTCTGGGCTGGGGCCTCGTTCCCAGCCTCCTGCCCTCAGCTCAGGGCCCGGGGTTTGTAACTCCTGTTGCTGCTGCAGCCATGTGCTTACCCGTCGCTCAGAGCAACTTCAGAGCCATCATTCATCTGCTTTCACCCTCAAACCACCCAACGAGGTATCCTGGTGGCCACGGAGCCCTGGAGGCTCAGGAAGGTGGGCCTCGCACCAGAAGGGGGGCAGCCGCATGGCCAGTACCAGGGTGACCGCCTGCCAGGTGCAGCCTCAGTCCAGGACACTGGGCACCAAGGGTGTATGGCCCTGTCTGCGCCGACCTCCCATCACTGACTTTTAAGTTCAGCTCCAACTTGGTAGAATGCCTCTGGGCAAGTCACAGGTTCCCTCTGGCCTCAGTTTCCCTGAGCGTCCTGGGAAGCCTGGTCTGGATGGCCTGCCCCACTTGCCCACTTCTGGGAGCTCCGGGCACTTCCAGGAACCTGCATCAGGGTTTCCCTGCTGGAAGAGCAGGGGCACTGGAGCCTCTGCACAGACTAGCCTCCTCCCTGTTTCTTCATCTGTACGTGGAGTGGGGGACTCAGAAGGTAGACAGCTGTGATGTATTCAGGGTCCCTGCCAGGCACGGGGCAGGGGTGCAGCAGGAGGGGGCCGGTTGGCCTCTGAGCACAGGAGTGGGCTGGACGAGAGCCCTGAGGCTCTGTGATCTCCTGCCCACAGGACAAGGCCCCTGCGGTCACCTTTCAGAAGCTACCTCCTCCACACCCTGGACCTCCCAGCCTGAGCTGTCCACCCCGGGAATTGGCACTCAGTACTAATTACACGGCAGGCACCACAGCGGGCCAGCCCACCAGCGAGACCACATAAAAATGTCCCAACAGCCAGAGACTCGCACTGCCGGGAGAGCTCACACCCACTTGAAAGGACTCAGCTGGGATGGGGGTCACTGGACAAAGCCAACTAATTATGGGCGCTGGAACCCAGCCCCTCGTTAAGAGGGCTGGCATTGCCCAAGGCATTCTGACCCATTGGAAGCTATGCTCAGCCAGAGGGCTCGTGCTGGCCCTGCGCCTATGCCTTGCTCACTGGCAGGGGTGACACCTGGCAGTGCCCACATCCCCAGTTGGTAACGTGGAACAGCCACCCCTCCTGCCGGCTGCCAAGAGGGGGGCCTAGTAACCATATCAAGGGCCCAGGACAAGAGCTGTGACAGGATCCGCTGTCGTTGGTCTATACCCTGGGGAGTAAGCTGCACACAGGTGCCAAGCAATGGCTCCCTCCACCCCCAAAGTGTTCTTCGCTAAGTGATGTCTGACTCTTGTGACCCCATTGAATATAATCTGTCAGGCTCCTCTGTCCATGAGATTCTCCAGGGAAAAATACTGGAGTGGGTTGCCATTCCCTTCTCCAGGGGATCTTCCTGACCCAGGGATTGAACCTGGGTGTCCCACATTGCAGGCAAATTCTTTACCGTCTGAATCACCAGGAAGGCCTCAAGTAAGGCACCAGATGCCAGGGTGTCTGAGCAGAAGAGCCCAGCCACACGGGCCATTGACCGCTGCACTGGACCACTGAGCCCAGAGAGGGGAGGTCACGTGCTCCAGGCCACACACAGCAAAGCAGTGCTGGGAACCCAGGCCCAACCTGAGAATTCCGTCTCCATCTCCGGTGTCACTCCCTGGAAGGCCCTTTCTATTCCACTGGCTCCTCAAGCCTGTTTCAACTCTGCAGCCTCCAAGGGAGCCCTCCCTGACCTCAACCCAAGGAAGCTTCCTCTGTTGGGTCCTAAAGACTATGGGTGGATGTGATGTGGAGACAGACTTGGGCTTAGGACTTCCTGAGTTGAAGTTCTCCAGCTGGCGTGTGAGCTGCCAGAGCCAAGGGGTGAGCACCCTGTCACTGGAGGTGAGCAAGCAGAGACAGACAACCACTGCGGCATGGGCTGCTTTGAGACACTGGTGAAGGAGCACCTCACGTGGGCTTTGACAGGTAGTGTCCTGTCCCCAGGGCACCGAAGCAGAGGCCACGTGACCACTTGGTGGGCGGCCCTAGACACTGAACTCTACATGCTCAGCCCCAACCCACATGGCAGGTACTCCAAGAATTTGTCAATGAACTGAAAGACTGGCCAGCTCACCTTTAGGTGCCCCAGATGCATGCGGGCCCGCTCACACATGTGCAGGAAGTATTTGACATTGCTCTCGTCCACAATGATGTACACGGCCACCTTCCTTTTGAAGCCAGCATCCAACAGGTCCTTGAAGATGTCCACGTCGGTGAACATGTCCATGACCACAGCAATCACCTGCGAAGAGGAACAGAGACCGTCAGGCCACGCAGCCAGGAGGACAGGTGCCTCCATGCCCACCACCCTCTCCCACACCTGCCCACTCTGGCTCTGCTCCCTGCGGCCTTGGCTCTCCTGGCCCTGAGGCTGCAGGCATAGGACCGACACTCAGGGTGCAAGATGCCCAGTGGGTGGCACAGGCTGGACTCTCTCTCTGGACAGCAGGGGATGGAGGCAGGGCCAGTCCCCAGGCCTGCCCTTTTCCGAACACAAGAACCCAGAAAAACAAACC
>NW_011494752.1:9063352-9063940 GCF_000754665.1 Bison bison bison
GGAAGGTGCTGAGGAGCCCAGAGGAGCTGACTCCAAGGCCCCGCAGTGGGAAGGGGGCAAGTTCTGGGGTTCAAGCCCTGGCCGCCCCCACAAAACTGGGTGGCCCTCCCTGCTCCCGGGGCTCAGAGCCCGGTCCTGTTTCCCCTCCTGGGCTGCTTTCCCAAGGCGGGCAGGCCATGCCACGCCTTCCACCCGCCACCTCAGGAAGCTGAGATGAGCCAGACGTGTCAGCACCAGGGAGGAAGGCGGGGGCTGCGGCCGCCCACCGGTCATCGGTCCCTGGACAGGCTCCCTCGCCGCCACCTCTCCAGTCTGGTTTGGACGGAGTCCAGAGTGCATGTGCTCTTCCTGTCCTCTGACCACATCTGTGCCACAGCAGCAGACCTCAGCCTCGGGACTGGCTCTGGGTGGAACCGAGAGGTCAGAGTGCGCCCAGCCCAGTCCAGCTGAGACACGCCCAGGCCTGGCGTGCAGGGGCCCTGGTAGTGCAGGGCCAGGGAGTGGGGTGGTCAGCAGGTGCCAGGCCTAGCAGGGCTCAGTGGTCAGCAGGCTCTGGCACTCAGTCTCTCTCCTTTGCCCTCCCTGCCC
>NW_011494752.1:9064040-9065878 GCF_000754665.1 Bison bison bison
AAGGCCAGTGCCATGGCTCCATCCTGGGTCTGAGAGCCCCCTGGAAGAGTCTTCCATCGAAAGGCGGGCAGGGTTGTGCACTGGGCCGCACAGTGAGCTGGGCACAGACAGGCTCAAAGCAACCAGGCCCAGGGGAGCCAGAGTTCCCCCACCCCTGCCAGGAGGCCACCTGGCAGGTGGCCCAGGGCCTGCCCGCACACTCCTATGAGATCACGCGGCCCCTGCAGGCCCAGCAGGGCTCCTCCTGGGCCCCAGGCCCCTGCTGACGCTGGTCACACGTCTGTACCAGAGCCAGTACTGCTGGGGGCCCCTCCCTGCCCTGCCCTCTCTGAACAGACACGCAGCCTCCTCACATGGCCCCAGCCAGGGCTCCTGGGGAACCACAACTCACTGTCTGAGTCCCTAAGGGGTGTTTCAGGCAAGCCCGGGGAGCAGAAATAGTCTGTACAGGGCTGGGGGGCCACGGGGCAGTGGCAGCACCAGCTGAGGGACATGATCTCTGACCCCAAATAGGCTGGGGTCTTGAAAGGAAGTGAGCGCCCCATCCCTGGATGTATGCAAAGGCCGAGACTCCTTGAGGGGGTGGACAAGAGGACAGATGGGATGCGGCATCAGAGCTGGTGGGCTCAGCACACCCTTGGGCTCCACCAAGGAACCCAGGGACCCAGAGGGGTAGGGGTGGCAGCAGGGACCCTCTTGCCTGGACATCCTCCCCACCCCCCGCCCCATGGTGACTCCAGCCCTTCTGCAGGCATGGCCTCACATGCCAGCCTGGGGAGGGCTCCGCTAACACACTGCTCCTGGAGCAGGCCTAGGTCCAGGCTCCGCCAACAACGCCAGAAGGGGATGTGCCCTGGGCCCGGGCTGGGGGACATGACATGACCCAGCAGGACCCACCCCACATGTGCCTTCTCCGCGACACCCGGGCAGGTGGGTGCCCGGTCTAGGCCGCCTGCTGTTGGGCTGGGTCTGCTGGGGCCTGCCCCTCTCTCCCCAGTGGAGCCCCACGGGGTCCCAGGCATTGGGCTCAGTGCCAGGGGTCAAAGAAGGGCTTGTACAGGTGCCAGCGGAGCTGGAGAGGGGTCTTGGTGCTCGGGAGGGTGGGGTCTGAGGCTTGTCCATGGGGCCCACCACCTTGCTTAGAGGCCTGGAGACCTGAGTGCTCGTCTCTAGGGTCAGAGACTGCAGATGAGAACCCGGGGCCCTGTGCCCCACCCAAAGCAACTTCTGCCTGACAATCGCTACCTCGTCCAGTCCTCAGACATGCTGTGAGGTGCGGATCATTGCCCCCATTCTACAGACGAGGACACTGAGGTACAGAGCCACTCATTCACTTGCCTAACGACCTGCTCAGGTGGCGTGGCAGGAAGAGAGATGGAGCTCTGGACCCCAGCCTGCCGTCCGGGATGGGTGAGCTGCAGCCTCTCGGGGTCTCAGTTTCTTCATCTGTGAAATGGGGATGATGATGCCCAAGGCTGTGCCTGCTGAGCAACCCCAAGTTCCTATGCCTGGTCTGGGTGCCCCACACAGCCCATCCAGGCAGGCCGCAGCCTCTCGCTGTGTCCACGGGTTCTGAGAGGCAGCTCTGACCACTGCTGCCCCACCTCCCTCTGCGCCACCAGCTTGGGGCTCCTATCTCACAAGCTGACTCTCAGCCTGAGGCTTCTGGCACCCCCGCTGCTGCTCATGAGACCCCACCCCCGTGACCACAGAACCCCTCCTGGGGCAGAGGTGCACTGTGGGCAGGGGAGGGCGGGGGAGAAGGGGCAGTGGTGAGGCGACCCGGGGTCTCCCTGCCGCTGGAAGACCATGGCCCAGCCTCTGAGCATCTCTCCCCA
>NW_011494752.1:9065978-9069351 GCF_000754665.1 Bison bison bison
AACCTCTCCCTTCACACCCCAGACCTCGCCTCAGCTGAGCCCACCGTCCTCCTGACCAGGCACCTTCCCCTCCTCCTCCACGCTGGTAACATCTTCCTGTCCTTCAAACCCTGACTCAAAGGCTGCCATGAGCAGGCCCCACATCTGTTTCTGGAGAAGCCATAGCAACCCACTGAGTGGCATGCCGTCTCTCTAAGGCCTGACCCTGAGACCCAGGACTGCATGGGCAGTTTCCCTCTGCACTGGTCCTGCCTGCCCCCACTCCAAGACCACGGAGATGCCTGCAGAAGCTTATGGAGCCAGCAGGGGTCTCTCCCCTCAAAGTGCTCCCCAGAGGAAGGGGAGACAGTCACACCCACCTGCCCTGGAGCCCAGAGGTCACCAGAGACACGATGCACGGCAGGCAAGTCCCCAGCATTCACTGGGCACTTTCACCACCTGGAAAAGCAAGAGGTGGGTCTGGATCTCTGGGTCTGTCACTAAGGCTCAGGTGGACACAGGACGGTAGCAGCGTGGGCTCTAGACTGTCCTCCCAGAAAGCTGTGTGACCTCAGGAAGGGCCTTAGTTTCCTTGTGGGGTGATGGCAGCACCCACCTGCATGGCTATTGGAAGGTGAAGTGAACCAATGCAGGCACAGTGCCATTCAGGGTCCAGAAGCTGTGCTCAGCAGACGGAACCAACCCCAGCCCTCTGGACCCACAGCACCCTCAGGTGGACAGGCTGGAGATCACTGCCCACCATTTCTGCTTCCTTTTCTGCCAACCAGAGGGCAACCCATAGGAACACCAGGGGCTTGCTGCAGACTGTCCTAAGAGTGGGCACAGTGCCTTCAAGACCTGGGATTCCGCTTCCAGCCACAAGGGAATATCAGAGCCTGCACTTACCCACCTGCCTTAGCAATAAACACCAGGCAGAAAAGTCTGTGAAGCCGTGGCCAACAGGCAGCACAGCAAGTGCAGGGACCCTGGGCAGAAGGGAGACAAATGAGGCAGTCAGCTGCAGGACTGCCTCAGTCACCTCCAGGACACAGCAGAGTCCCAGGGCTCCCGGAGTTGAGGAGACGAAGTTTGCTCAGAGCCTGGAAACCAGGATTTTCAGGACAGAGGAGAGGAGAGGGCTGCACAGAGAAAATGCCACAGAGTTGCCTTTTGAGGATTCAACTGGAGACTGAGAGGCACTCTCTCGGTGGTGGAGGAAACCACCAAGACTGGAACAGAACTGCTGGAAAGAAGCGGCTGGAACAACGGCTGGTAATCACACAGGACCAGGAGTCATTTACGTTCCCCCAACAGAGTGCAGGCTCTAAGCACCTGCAAGAGGGTCCCCAGAAGGATACCACCTACATGATGGGCAAACATGCCCTGGACCCGAGGCCATGAGGTTTTTCTATAAAGGCCAGGTAGCAAATGTCTTAGGCTTTGCAAGCCATGTGTCTCTGACACCCCCTTCAACTCCAAAAACAGACACAGACAACTCATAAACAAATGTATACATCTCCATTCCATTATTTACAAAATCAGGCTGTAGGCCAGATTTGGTCCATTGTTAGCCAACTTCTATAGTAGACTAAATCTGCTTTGGTCCTACCTAATAAAGCTTAACAGCAAGCCTCAAAGTGTTACATTGTTTCCAAGAACTGTATCCCCAAACAAAGCTCCAAAATGTTTAAAGGAAAAAAAAAACAAAAAACAACTCCCACAACATAAAATTTTCAAGTCTAGTATCCAATCAAAAATTACCAGGCATTCAAAGAAACAGGAAAACAATGAGCCTCAAGAGGAAAAAAAAAATCGATCAAAGTGAACCCAGAACGAATACAAATGGCAGACAAAGAAGTGTGAACAGTTATAACTTCATCCTATATGCTCAAAAAGTTACTTAGAGACCTAGAAGATTTTTTTAAACAAATACCAAATTGAAACACAAGAGGTGAGTTTCAGCATTTAAGATGAAAAATACAGTGGATGGGACTAATAGAAGATTAGATACTATAGAAGAAAAGATTAGTGAGCCTGAACATCTATCAGTAGAAATTATCCAAAATGACACACACAGAAAAGACAAAAAAAAAAGCAAGACAGGATAACCAAGGCCAGAGTGTCAGTGAACTTGGATCAACTCCAAAGGTCTAGAGTACGTGTAACTGGAGTTTCAGCAGGTGCTGAGGCAGAGGATGGGGGAGGGAGGATAGAAAAACATTTGAAATAAAAGGCCATAACATTCCTACATTTGATGGAAACCACTGGGCTTCCCTGGTGGCTCAGACAGTAAAGAATCTACCTGCAATGTAGGGACCTGGGTTCGATCCCTGGGTCAGGAAGATCCCCCGGAGAAAGGAATGGCTACCTACTCTAGCTATTCTTGCCTGGAGAATTCCATGGACAGAGGAGCCTGGTGGGCTACAGTCCATGGGGTCGCAAAGAGTCAGACACCACTGATCAACTACCACTTCCACTAGACTTTTCATTTATCCCCAAGTCCAGAAGTTTGATGAATTCCAAGCAGAGGACACATGAAGAAAACACACCACGACACATCATAATCACATCACTTAAAATCAGTGAAAAAGAGAAAACCTTAAAAGCAACCAGAAGGGAAAAGACCATCAGCCAGTGAGGAACAAAGTAGACGTCTCAGAATCAACGCAAACCAGAGGACATGGGAGCAAGTGAATGGAGAAACCATTAATCTGGAATTCCCTACCCAGTGAAAACAGCTCTCAAACCAAAGATGAAATACGGACTTTTTCAGGGAAACAAGTGCTGAATTTACTCTGGTCAACCTGCACTGTGGCTGTCACCAGCCCTACAAGGGTGGAGGGGCTGAGGCCTGGCGGGGGGAAGCTGAGGCTGCCCTTGCTCACTAGGGTGTGGAACACCTGCCCCCAGCCCCGCCCCCACCAGCAGGGCTGGGCAGACCCGGCCGCTGTGCCTCAGTTTCCCACGATGCGACATGGTGCCTCTCCCCTCCCCACCCTGATGCTGAAAGGACCTGCAAGGCCTGGGGAAGAGGCCTCCTGGGAGCCCCAGCCTCCCAGGCAAACGGGGAGGAAGTCTGTATACAGGGTGACGATGCCAGCTCAAGCCAGGGCTAGCTTGCTGACGCTTGTACCGCTGTCTCTTCCTGGTGGGGGGCGTGGTGGGGGATGCTGTCACCATCTCAGGGTTACACAGTTGGCTGGTGACAGAAGCCTCCTGCTCCTGGCTCCTCTCCCAGAAGGGATCCTGCGTCCATTCTAGCTGTGACTCCACCCGCCGCCTCCCAGAGCCCACCCTGGGTCCTAGAACAAAGCCCTGGCAATCAGCACTGCCCAGAGAGTCACTGCCTGGGCCGCCCAGCTCTGCTACACTTTACAGTGTGTTGGGGGGCTGG
>NW_011494752.1:9069565-9075963 GCF_000754665.1 Bison bison bison
ATGCAGGTCCCACCCAGCCCCGTGGCGTGGGCCCTGCCCTGAGTCTGATAGATATCGGCCACAGCTCAGGAATGCTACAGAGACCAGAGGCCGCAGAGCATGGGGTCAGGTGACCAGGGCTGTGCCTGGTGGACGAGACAAGAGGACAAGCCTCTCCCTCTTCCTGCCGCCCCCAGGGGCCTCCAGCTTCCAGGTGCAGGATCCAGACCCAGGCCCGCACAAGCCAAGAGTTTTCAAACTGGAAAATCTCAAGTTCATCAATCTGAAACATTTAAGAGCTCAGCTTCTCCAGGATCTACGAGCAACAGACATGGTGGGGTCATGGAGCATCCTAACGCCCCAGCTTAGGGGGCCTGGAAAGGACTTGCCCAGAGTCACAGAACCAGCCCCACAGGGCAAGGCTCCTGAGCCACTGGAGGCCCATGTCCTCTCTGCTGTGTTCCATCAACCCCTGCTTGAACTCCTCCAGGATGGGGGCTGGGGGGCTCACAACTTCTCAAGCCAGACCACCCTCAGGGATAGGCCATCAGGATGACAGGGCTGAGGCAAGAGACCTGGCATTTACTGAATCCGTGCCAGACACCATGCTTTTCCCATGCAAATCTCACAGCCCCTTTGGGGCAGGTGCTGGCATCAGATGGTGCTGAGCAGGAAGGGACGGATGATCAGACAGGTGGAGCGGTTACCTCGGGCAGCATGGCCCGACAGCAGAGCTGGGCTCAAGCACGGGTCCCCCAAAACCGAAGACTGTCTTCCCACCGCCCCACGTGGCGTTTAATCTGGGGGATCACTCAGACCTCACAAAGGAGGCTGGTGCAGCCCACCAGCCAGGGCTTGCCAGGATGAAGGAGGTGTGGCCCCAGTAGGGGGCAGTCCAGCTCCCCGCACTGAGCATTCTCATGTATATGACTGCCTTATTAAGACCAGTGCCCAATCCCCATCTTACAAACAAAGAACCTAAGGCCCGAGGTCATTCAGCAAGGGGGCCTCTGAGAGGCCTGGCCTGGCCCACCTCTGAGGGCCCAGGGGAAGGACCCTTGGCTGCAGGGTGAGCCTGCTGGACCCCCAAGACCAGAAGCTCAGTGCAAGCCTGCCACTCAAAGCCCTGGTATGTTGGACTTCCCTGGTGGTTCAGTGGCTAAGATCTGGCCTTCCCAGTGCAGGGTGCCTGGGCTCAATCCCTGGTCAGGGAACTGGATCCCCACATGCCACATGCCCCAACTAAGAGTTCACATGCCACAGCTAGAAAAAACAAAGACCCTGGTGGAGCTTCAGCAGGCCCTGGCCCCTCTGAACCTCGGCTGTCATCACCTGTGACCTGGGAGTGATGACAGGCCCTGGCTCCCAGGGTCGTGGAGGGAGGGCAGGGTCGGCTGGTGTGGGGCAACCTGCCCGGGCGCTCTGGAGCCTGGCGTGCACCCAGCCCAGAAGTGCCAGCCCTCCTTCTTGGCAGAGTTGCTCCTCACTCTCCTCAACCTCAATTAAGACACAAATGCTGCTGGGTAGGAACCTTTGGAGAAGATAGGAGCCAGCACCTGGGACTATATTATCAGATGGTTCCCCACCTGGGGCTCTGGGCTGGAAAGTGCTCCCCAGACCCACTGTGTGAGGCTGGCTGGTGCTGCCCCTGGAAGGAGCCAACTGGGCCACCCCAAGGCCTCTCACGGTGTCAGGGCTGTGAGGGTACCGCCTTGTTTGGGGACAGTGAGAGTCCCTGGTCCTCAGGGGCCTTGGCTCCCTGTAACTTTGTGCTCACCAGGCCTTGGGGCAGTCAGACTTCTGCTCCTGCGGGAACCCAGAGTCTAGGAGCCTCGTGAAAATACTTTTACTGCCCTGATTCAAGCTGAGGGCCCACAGTGAGGCTCCACGGCTCTCATGAGGGGCAGGGCTCAGAAAGAACAGCCGAGACACTGCTCCTCCAGGGAAAGGGGGCTTAGAGCCCCCAGAGCTAGGTCCTAGGAAGGCTCTTCCAGTGTTGGCTGGGTGACAGGTCATTTGCTCTCTGCGAGCCCCTCGTCTGCACAGACGGGACCACACCTATGCTGTGGAGCTGGGAGGATCCAGGCAGGCAAAGTGCCCGCTCAGCACCTGGGGTACAGCTGGCATTTAATAAATGCCTCATTAAGCTCTTTTATTCTCCTGGAGCCAAGCTGTGAGCTAGGATGGCAGCGTGGGAAGGCAGGGACCAGACAGAAAAGACGTGGGGTCACTCGGGCACCATGGAACCTGGTTCCAGTCCCTTCTTGCTGTGTGGCCCCAAGCAAGAAACCTAACATCTCTGGGTCTGGCCCCGGCCTGGCGGGCACAAGATCTGGTTTCGGGTCTAGGCTTTACCCCTTACTCTCCTTTGTGCCCACCCCACCGATTCCTCACCCACACATGATGCAGCCCTGCCCTCGGGGGCCCTGATGAAGAAGTCCCGTGGGGGGGAACCCTGAATGAACAACCTGCTAGAGCATCTCCCCTTTTGCTGGCCAAGGCGGGCCCTCCACAGCCCCAGCCCGACCCAGCCCGGCCTTACCCCTTCTGCAGAGGCTGCAGCCGCCCAGGCGTGATGCTACAGGCGTGATGCTACAGGCCCGGCCTCTGGTATGCAGTTAGAACCCCATGGCAGGTTTTTCCCCAGATAAATCCCTGGCTCCCAGGGGCTGGGAGAAGGGCAGGCAGATGACCCTCTATCTCTGGGGCCTTCTCAGGACCACCTGCCAGTGGAGTCAGACTCTGGACCCACTAGTCTTTTTACCAGAGGAGGGTCAGAGTAGGAGAGATCCTTAAAAGGCCCCAGTGCCTTGCCCGTTTCACAGATGGCTTGACCGGGGCTTGTGCCGGGTCACAGGTGGTGGAGGAAGAGCCGGGACCTGACCAAGTACTTGTGGCTCCTGTGCTGTGGCCCATTAGTTCCACGCTCATCTCCTGGGAAAAGGGGAGAACTCAGCGTTGGCTTTGATGGGAACACGGCCACTCCCAGTGAGACGGGCTGAGTGTGTGCTGTGTCACTTCCCTGCCCCCGGGTCGGCCCGCTGTGCTGACGACAGTCTAGGCTGAGGAGGCGGTGGGCTGGGCTGTCCTGACTCAGCGCCACCAGCCCCAGCCCAGGGGCCCAGGTGGGCAGGGGGCCAGCGTTTTGGCCAGGCAGCCGGACCGCAGGGGCTCCATCCCGGATGGGGAGAGAGGGTGTTCTCCCTGCGCTGGTGCTGGGGGCAAGAGGAGGATTCGGGGGTGAGGGAAAGAGAGGTGATTCATGGGGAGAGAGAAGGCGGGTCAGGCTCCTGGCGGCCAGGCGGGCGGCCCAGGCAAAGCGCCCTGTCAGCACCCGTCAGCACCCGCCGGCGTCATGGCCCCGCCCTGCGAGCCAGGAGGCGGCAGAGCAGGGAAACGGGAGGGTCCCAGGCAGCTTGGATGAGCGGCCCCTCCCTGCTCTGCCCCTCACTGGGTCCTTTCAAGGCCAGGGCAGGACAGGCAGGGGACCTGTCTAGAGTCTGAAGACAACACCAGTCTGGTCCCTTCCCTACCTCTCCACCCAAGAGCTAGCCAGGTGACCTTGGCAGGGACTAACCTACTGGGCCTCAGTGGCTACATCTGGAAAATGGAGCAGATAACACTACACGAGACTATAAAGTGCCTGATACCCAGTAAACAGCAGCTCTGGTTATCAGGGCCGCCCCCTCCACCCTCCACACACTATGTTGGCCGTGGGTCCTGGGGTGGACGTGGCAGGGAAGACATGGGCTGGAAAGCAGGAGCAAGGCTCCCCATCAGGTGTGAACAAATCCCCTGTCCTCTATGTCTCAGTGTCCCTGGCCAAAAGGGGAGGCACTTGGCCTCTGAGGCCCCTCCTGTTGAGCCCAGGGCTCACTGCCACGCCGTAGGAGCATGGTCAGTGAGCCCCTACCCTGGGAGGGATGAAAGCAGGGCCAACGCCCACCTGTTGGGGGCTGCAGGTCAGCACCGACTGGGACCACACAGACCAGAGTGCAGGCCTGGGCGGGACTATCTCCTGGCTCTGTCCCTTTACACAGGTGATGCTGATAAGCTTGAGGGCTTTGTGGGGAGCAGACGAAGTTACAGGGGGCATGGGGCTGCATGGGATGGCTGGGTCTTAGCCCCGGACACAGAGACGAGAGAGGAGGGAGGAGGCCCTGGTGCTCAGCCTGGCCTCAGGCTCCCCTGTCTGGACCTGGGGAGACAGACCTGGATCTGTCTTTCCATTTTGGGGTGATAAGACTTTCCAGCTGTTCCCGAGCAGTCTGGGATCTGGGATCCACCTCTTTCCTACTTCCGGTGGGGAGGAGAGGCGCCCCAGCACGGCAGGTCAAGCCCCCTCTACCAGTATCTCAATTTCTCCATTTTTAAAAAGGGGGTGGAGGCTGGGTAATGGGATCCAACAGGCACTCCTAGGGGACTGGGTTTCACAACCTCAAGCCTGGCACCCACACCAGCAGCACCCCCCTCCGCCACAGCAGATTATTCAGTCTAAAAATTGTGATGGTCCCTCCACCCCACCTCTTCCTCACTCCGATACCCGACTCCATCCTTACGGCTTTCATCCCCGCCACCTCCGTTTCACAGAGCAGAAACCCAAAGCCCCAAAGCTGCCTGGGATCAGGCAGAGAGCCAGGCTCCCCAACACAGGCTATCCGACCCCGCCAGCCCCCTCAGGAAACAGGGACTCCACCTTTCCGGAAACTTAAGCCATGGCCATCTTGTCAGTGCCTGACCCACTTCTGGTCTCTTTGCCCAAGAGCTCCCCTGGGCCCTGTCAGCCAGGATGATCCCCAAGGCCACTGTCTGGATTTTGAGCGGGCCAAGAATAGTGAAGGGGTTAGATTCAGCTAGAAATACCTTGCCCTGCCGGGCCAAGGCCAGAACAGACACTGCTGACCACTCACTCCTCTCTACTGAGTCCAGAGCTGGCTTATGAATCCTCACTTGCGAGGCAGGCTTTATCAGTCATCTCAGAATGTGCCTTGAAACATGGAAGCAAGAGAAGGCCCTGCTTATGGTCATGGCTATCCAGCAAGGGCCTGGCTGGCTGCCAGTGGAGAGACCCCTTCTCAGAAAGTATGTCAGTGTGTCAGCTGAATGGATATCCACGGCGGGACAAGGCACAGCTCGGCAGGGGTTGCTCCGCAGGAGGTCCAGACAATGCCTGAGGTCCCTTCGATCCAGGCTGACAACCCTCACTGGGACCTGCTCTGCTTCCACCCCCAGGAACACACCATCACCAGTCCCCATCTCCCACTCGGGGAAGGTTCTGCCACTGCAAAGCTCATGAAGAGGCTCAGAGAGGGAGAGCTACTTGCTCTCAGTCACCCAGCACAGCAAGGAAAAACGCACAGTTGAACTTGGATCTCCAGGCCAGCCTCGGCCAGACTCAGGCTACTTCTCAGTCTCCATGCTTACCCCAAGCCCCAGACTGTCTCCACCATCCACAAAAGCAACACCAGAGCACTTGGGAGCACGTGTGCGCAGGAACCTCCTGCTTCTCAGAGCCATCCCCGGGGACAGTGAGGGAAAGCCCTGTGATCCTTCCTGCCCCACCCCGTCCAAGCACCTTCTTTTGGGGAATCTGCTCGCCAAGTCTGAGGAAGTCAGAAACACCCCCCAACGATGCACAAAGATCTTTTGAGCAGGAGCAGCCTGCTGTCAGCGGCCAAGGGATCCAAGTGCCCTATCGCTCTGCAGAGAAACCGAGGATCCCGGCGAAGGCAGGAGGGAGGCAGCCCAACAGGCAGCTGAAAGCCCGGGCTGGGCTGAGTGCGCGCGTATGGGCGCCTGAGACACCGGGACAGGTCAGGCCTGCCCGGCTGCGTCTCTTGGGGACTCTGGCCGGCCGACTCACCTTCTGGGCCTGACTGATCATCTTGCGCACCACCTCCTTGATGTGGGCCTGCCCGTCGATGGGGGGCTGCATGTAGACGCTGGCCCGGGTCACGCCGCGGTAGGCGATGGTGTCGGGCCAGCCCAGGTCCAGCTGTGGGATGGAGCGGTCCGACTTCTGGGGCCAGTACTCCAGCGAGGGCAGCGGTTCGGCCTCAGTGGGGGTACCCTCGGCCGCGCTGGCCGCATCACCCTCCTCCGGCCCGCGGGGCTGCGTGCCGGCGCGGGGGTCCTCGGAGCCAGGGTCATAGACCTCGATGGTCTCCAGGATGCGCCGCAGCTCCAGCTCCGAGAGGAAGTCGCGGATGTTCTCGCGCTTCAGCACCTCGTAGAAGGCGTCTCGGCCGTTGGCCGCCAGCGCCTCCAGCGCCAGCCGCTGCTCCTCGCTGTAGAAGAACTCGGGCTTGGCTTCGCTGGAGCGCCAGTTGACGTGGCTGTCGTCCAGGCACTGCACCTGCGAGAAGGCCATGGCGGCCGCACTCTCCGCAGCTCCGGGCCGTCTCCGGCTGGGCGACAGC
>NW_011494752.1:9076291-9076393 GCF_000754665.1 Bison bison bison
GGGATTTTTGGAGCTGCCACAGGTCCTGGCTACTTCTGGGGGGAACTAGGGTCGGCAAGGGACTCCCCAGAAGTTCCCAAGAAGGAGGGTCCGGAGTCTGCT
>NW_011494752.1:9076956-9085728 GCF_000754665.1 Bison bison bison
CCCCCCCCCCACCCCCCAGGACTGGTCCTGCATGATGAGCCGCTCCCAGGCGCTGGGGCGAGGAGGGCGGAGAGGGCAGCAGTGGGCTGGGGTCAGGCCCAGCTCTCTGCCCTGCGTCCCTGGGGCTTGGGACCCTGGTGACGGGGGTGTGTGGGGACCACATCTGAAAGCAGGCTGCCAGGGTGGGGACAGCAAAGCCCATTAAACCTTGCCAACCACAGCCCTCACCCCGTCGCGTGCCACAGCCAGTCAGCCAGGCATCTGGCCCAGCCTTCCCACCCCCTCCCAGCCATGCACGGACTGCTTGGGGCTCTGAGGACACTGCTCTGTGATGCAGAGGGTTGGCTGTTGACATCTCTAGGCCTAGGCCCTAGAAAACCTACCTCAGGACCCTCTCCACCCCCGGGTCTGCCTGTCAGGCCATCTCCCCTGGGTCTGCTGCCCTCAGCGGTGGTGCTGCCTCCCGGCCCAGTGTCTCTATGGTCCCATCACGGGGTCCTGCCCTCTGCCCTGGCCCGGGGGCTTCACATTGTGTCTGAACACGGTGCCCCTTCAGGTGCCCCCAGCACCTCCCAGGTAGGTGCACACACACCTGCCTCCCCACCCCCACCCCACACAGTCAGATGTGAGAGGGAGGCGGCCCCTGGGGTGAGCACAGCACTGGGAGCCCTGAAGCCTGGCTAATGGCCTCTGCAGCTGGGGACCCATTCAAGACTGTCTCTGGGCCTTGGCATCTCCTTTTGTTCTTCCCCTGGTCAGAGGCCCTGGGCTCATGAAGGGAGTCCTGGCTCTCAGGGCTGAAGGGCCTCCAGCCCTGCAGTTACCTGCCCATAATTTTAGAATCACAGGAAGCTGTTGAAAAGCCAACAGAGAGCTTGCAGGCACTCTTCACCCAGTCTTCCCCAGTGGTGCCATCTTGTATAACCACAGTGCGATAACCACAGCCAGAAAGCTGGTTCAGATTTCAGCAGCTTATGTGTGCTTGTTTATGTGCATGTGTGTACACCCTCATCACACACGTAGGTTTGTGTAACAACTGTCACGATCTAGGTGGAGAACTGTCCCCCTGCAGTCAAATATCTCCACCCTAACTCTGGCCACCACTGATCCACTCTCTGGTGATTCGTTCGGGTCAACGTATATCGGTAGCTCATTCCTTTCTATTGCTGACTGATACTCCATGGCATTCTAGTCTTTATTTCTATGGATTTGGCATTCTTAGCCTCCACGTGTAAGGGATATCATATGGTATTTATCTTTCTTTGGCTTATTTCACTCAGCATGTAACCCTTGAGATCCATCCACATTGTTACAAATGGCAGGATGTCTTTCCTTCTCATAACTGAATAATATTTTCTTTTCCAATATTTATTTTATTTATTTGATTGCACTGGGCCTTGGCTGCAGCACATGGGATCTAGTTTCCTGATCAGGGATGGAACCCACACCCCCTGCATTGGAAATGTGGTCTTAGCCACTGGACCACCAGGGAAGTCACTGAATATTTTCATATATATCTATATGAGCGTCACATCTTCTTTATCCATTCATCAAAAGTATTGTTTAGTTCAGTCGCTCGGTCGTGTCCAACTCTTTGCAACCCCATGAACCGCAGCACACCAGGCCTCCCTGTCCATCACCAACTCCCAGAGTCCACCCAAACCCATTTCCATTGAGTCGGTGATGCCATCCAACCATCTTATCTTCTGTGGTCCCCTTGTCCTCCTGCCCTCAATCTTTCCCAGCATCAGGGTCTTTTCCAGTGAGTCAGCTCTTCGCATCAGGTGGCCAAAGTATTGGAGTTTCAGCTTCAACATCAGTCCTTCCAACGAACACTCAGAACTGATCTCCTTTAGGATGGACTGGTTGGATCTCCTTGCAGTCCAAGGAACTCTCAAGAGTCTTCTCCAACATCACAGTTCAAAAGCATCAATTCTTCGGTGCTCAGCTTTCTTTATAGTCCAACTCTCAGGTATCTTGGCTATTGTGATCAATGCTACAATGAGCAGGAGTGCAAATGTCTCTTCAAGGAGGTGATTTCATTTCCTTAAAATATGTACCTAGTTGTGGGACTGCTGAATCATATGGTAGTTCTGTTTATAATTTTTTAAGGAACCTGCATGCTGTTTCCATAGTGGTTGCACCAATTTACATTCCCACCAACAGTGTACAAATGTTTCCTTTTCTTCACATCCTGGCCAGCTCTTGTTATCTCTTGTGTTTTTATAATAGCCCTTCTTGCAGGTGTGAAGTGATAGCTTATTGTGGTTTTGATTTGCATTCCCCTGATGATTAGTGATGTTGTACAGGTACTTTACACATACCTGTTGGCCATTTGTTTCCTTTGGGAAAATGTCTGTTTAGTTCCTCTGCCCATCTTTAAAGCAGATTTTGGGGGTTTGTTTGTGGGTTTTAGTCTTAGATACTGAGTTGCATGAATTCTTTACATATTTTGGATATTAGCCCCTTATCAAATATACAATTTGCAGATATTTTCTCCCATTCTTCAAAATACCTTTTCATTTTGTTGATTGTGTCCTTTGATGTGCAAAAGTTTTTCAGTTTGATGTAGTCCCAGTTGTTTTATTTGTTTGTTTTTGCTTTTCACTTTTTTTTGCCTTTGCTTCTGGTGTCAAATCCAAAAAGTCATGGCCCAGACTGATGTCAAGGAGCTACCACCTATGTTTGCTTCTAGGAGTTTTATGGTACCTGGTTTTCATTCAAATCTTTAAGCCACTTTAAACTGATTTCTGCATGTGGTGTGAGACAGGAGTCCAGTTTCATTCTTTTGCATGTCACTGTCCAGTTTTCCCAACACTATTGATTGCAAAAACTATCCTTTCCCCATTGTATATCCTTGACTCCTTTGTCGTAAATCAATTGACCATGTATGTGAGAAGATCTGCCTGCAAGTCTGGAGACCTGGGTTCAATCCCCGAGTCAAGAAAATTCCCTGGAGAAGGGAATGACTATCCACTCCAGTATTCTTGCTTAGAGGATTCCATGGACAGAGGAGCCTGGTGGGCTGCAGGCCATGGGGTCACAGAGTTGGACATGACTGAGCGGCTAACAGCTTCACTTTCTCTTTGCTTCTGGGCTCTCTACTCTGTTCCATGGAGCTATGTGTCTGTTTGGCACCAGTACCTCACTGTTTTGATTACTACAGCTTTATGATTTGGTTTGAAATCAAGGCCTGTGATGCCTCCAGCTTTGTTTTTCTTTCTTAAAAATTCCATTGGCTACTCAGGACCATTTATTGGTTCCATCCAGATATTTTAGGATGGTTTTTAATATCTCTGTGAAAAATATCATTGGAATTTTGATAGGGATTGAATTGAATCTATGGATCACTGTAGGTAGTATGGATAGTTTAACACTATTAATTCTTCTCATCTGTGAGCATGGAATATCTTTTCATTTTTTGGTGTGTCTTCTTCAGTTTCTTTCAGTGTCTTATAGTTTTCAGTGTACAGATCTTCCATCTCCTTGGTTAAATTTATTCCTAGGTATCTTATTTTTTTATGCTATTGTAAATTTTTTATGTATTGTAAACAGCATATTTACAATACATAAATGAATAGCAATTTTTTATACGTTGTAAATAGCATTAAAAAAAGAATAAGATTGTTTTCTGAATTTCTCTTTCTGACAGTTCACTCTTGGCATACAGAAACAACTGATTCTGAGTATGGATCTTGTTTCCTGTGACTTTATTGAATTTGTTTCTGCAGCTTTTCTTTTCATCCTTTTCACTGATGATGTTTTACACAAAGCAAAAGCTTTAGTTTGTTTGTTTGTTTTTCTTCTTTTTGGTTTTGTTTGTTTGTTTGGGGTTTTTTTGGTCACACTGTGCAGTTTGTGGAATTTAGTTCCCCCACCAGGGATTGAACCCAGGCTCTCAGCAGTGAGGGCTCAGAGTCTTAATCATTGGACCTCCAGGGAAATCCCCAGAGCTTTAGATTTGATGAACTCTATTTTGTCAATTTTTCATTTTATGAATTATGTTTTTGATGTTAAGTCTAAAAACTCTCCATTTTGCCCCACGTTCTGATGATATTCTCCTATTTTTTTTCCTTGAAGTTTGATAGTTTACACTTAAATCTGTCGTCTATTTTGAGTTAATATTTGTGTGAGGTGTGAAGTTTAGGTTGAGTCATTGGCTGTGGATGTCCCCAGAAGGGCTTTACCAAGGAGCAAAGAGCCCGAGAACAGTTTCCCAGGACCACACAGTATGGGAGGCTTCCCAGGTGGCCTAGTGGTAAAGAAGCTGCCTGCCAGTGCAAGAGATGTAAGAGACACAGGTTTGATCCGTGGGTTGGGAAGATTCCCTGGAGGAGGGCATGGCAACCCACTTAAATATTCTTACCTAGATAATTGCAGGGAGAGAAAAGTCTGGTGGGCCACAGTCCGTGGGGCCACAAAGAGCTGGACACGACTGAATAGGCTGAGCAGGCACACAGTATGGGTTTGGGAGAACTGGACCCAAACGCAGGTCTGTGTGCTTTTCTTCCGCTTCCTCCTGCAACATCAGGGTCTAGACTGGCTCCCAGGGATGAGCCAGGCTGGCCTGGGAGTGGGGAGCACCCTGTTTACTCCCTGAGGTGGTGTGTCAAGTGACCAGCTTAGAAGAGAGTCATTCAGTCAGTCAACAAACACAGCCACACCCTGCCACGCGTGAGCTTATGCTGTGCACGCCTGGGGCCCAGGCTCCCCAAGGGGCTCCTGCGGTAGCGTCTCTGGAGAGGCAGGAAGGCGCCCTTGGAGAGTGATGCCTTAGAGTCGAGAGGAGTCAGGAGGAGCTCCCTGGGTTTCAGAAGAGTATTCCAGGGAGAGGGAACAGCAGACACAGAGGCCTGGAGTTGTGGGTGACATTTTGGTGGTAGTTAGGGTGGTCACGTGAGCAAGAGGCTGTAGTGCCCAGCTAGAGCTCCATGGTCGTTCCTGTGGGTGATGGGGGCCCCAGGAGGCTGTGAGCAGGAAGGAGTGTGGCCAGACTGATGGACTTAGAAGTTCCCACAGGGCGTGGGTTACAGGGGCTAGGTGGTACAGCCCCCCAGTCCCCAAGCCTAGTGACTGGACTTGGCACTGGCTGAAGGGAGGGAGGACATGGAGGGCAGAGAGGGAGGCAGCCCTCAGGCCTCCAGCGTGGCCTCCACTGGGTGGGGGTGCTGATGTCAAGGTGGAGCCAGTGGGGACACCCCCACAGGCCTGCAGAGTCCAGCACCAGACAAGGCCAAAGCCTCTCACTCAGGCCCCTGGCCCTGCCTTCGGCCTGGGGCTGCTGAGTCCTGAGTTGGCACAAATGGGGGCCAGTGTTTAGCTGGCGACGACACCTCTGCTGCTGTCACAAAAGAGAGGTTGTTCTTTCCTGACGCTCAGCACAAACCCTGAGGTGCCCAGAGGCAGGGCCCCATCCTGGGAGCCTGCAGTGGGCTGCGACAGGCTGAATAAACCTGGGCAGAATCTCCTGACTCGGGCTTTTCAAGCCATTATGTGGCTGTGACTCTTCATCCGTCCCTCCGGGAGGGCTGAGTCCTCCAGGTGCCAGAGCCGGCCAGGCCAAGTCCAGAACCTGTTGGGAGGGGCCAGTCACCTGCCCTCACCTGGACCCAGAGTCCCTCCAGGGGACCCCGGGCTGTATCCTGGGTCTGACTATGTGTCCTAGGCAAGTTATGCCCTTTCTGGTCCTGAGTTCTCACATCTGCACAGTGGTGGGCAAGGCAGCTGGATCAAACAGTGCCTGAACTCCCCCCTAGGGCTTCATGGGCTCCTTTCTCCCTTTCCTTCTGGCCTTCTGTGCCTTTCCCCTTCCTCCAGCCATTCACTTATTTACTCACTCATTCATTCACAGATGTTCACAGACTATCTTCTCTGGGCCCAGCCCTGGACTGGGTGATACCTGGGAGCGGAGGTGATTCAAAGCCAGTGTCCGCCCTTGGGGAGCTCCCAGTCTGGTGGAGGAGGTGAAATATGCAAACAAATAATTGTGATTCAAGCCTGGGCTTTAGGAGGCCTTGGGAGGAAGCTGCTCTGCCTGGGAGGGGTTGGGGGACAGTTATGGAAAGCCTCCGAGAGCTAGTCCTTTGCAACAAGGCGTGAAGCCGGAGGCAAACAAGGGTAGGGATGGAGCAGGAGCAGTGGGAGGAGGCAGCCCAGCCGCGTCTGCCCAGGCACAAAGGCGTCGGGTGCTGGGTGTGTGTGAGAAAATACAAGCAGGTCAGGGTGGCCGGCACGGGTGCTGGGAAGACAGGACCTGGGCCCAGCTGTCCAGGGCCTTGAATGTTGACTGTCTGAATGTCGTGGAAAGGAATTTTTTTTCCAGGAAACCATGGGCTCCAGAGTTGGGGAGGGGGCTCCTGACAAGGAAGTGACAAGAGCAAAGCCATGACTCTGAAAGGATGAGGCTGCAGAGGGTGGAAGAGGGCCAGTGAGAAGACAAAGCAGCAGGTGGAGGGAGCCCAGTGGAGGGGGCAGGTGACGGGAGGAGCCCCCATGGGCTGGGGGCTGGTGCACTGGAAGTGGGGGCTGTCGGTACAGATGTCCTAGGAGCCTGGCGCTCAGGATAGGCTGGGCTGGAGACAGGCCGAGGATCGTGGGGGCAGAGTGATGCTACTCCAGTCCCACTGGCTCAAGGGAGGAGACCTGAAACCCTCCGTGGTGGGTTGGGCATCTAAGTAGGGATCTTAACCCAGGAGCGCTCGGTCCATGAGGAGGGCTCAGTGACAGAAACGTCGATGCTACACGTGGAAACATTCTGACCCCAAACAGACCCCTGTGCCGAGCAGCTGCATTCCCGTTGCCTGTTCTCCCTGAGCGCAGGTCACTCTCTGTTGACCTCTGCCCCCCTCCCTGCCCCCACCACCGCTGAAAACCCAGGGGTCAGGGCCGATGGTGCTGGAAGGGAGGCGGAGACTTCAGATTCAGTCCGGATCTGGGTCGAGGCCCTGGACGTCCACTCAGAGGGCATGCAGTGGGTGCTGTCTCCGCCATGGGGAATGTCAGCAGCGAAACCTGGGTTCCATCCTTATGGCCCAGATGGAGGAGATGACTTTTGAGCAGCCCGTGGGAAGGCTTGGGAGAGGGAGGTTGGGTCGGGGGGAGGCTGGAACACCATGAGAGGAGTGTGCAGAAGGAGACCAGCCTGGAGGAGCCTGGCGTCTGGCGAGTCTTGTGGAGGGGCCTCCATTCTTGTTTGAAGAGTCCTTTGGAAGCTGCTGGAGACAGTCTGAGGGGAGGGCCTTCACCTGCTCCTCTGGGGAGAAGGGCTGGGGGCAGGAGGTAGGGGGAGGGAGACGGCAGATGGTAGACTGACCACTGACCACTGCTTGGGCAGGCAGCCCTGCAGGGGAGCCCCGGCCCCACGTGGGGACAGGGAGCCAGCGTCGTGGGTATCGACAGGCTCATGGTGATGGACAGAAAGGCAGGGAGAGAGGGTGTCTAGGGACAGAATAGTGCTCCAAGACTGGCCCCCTCCTTGTCTGTCACCCTGGCCGGGAAACTGAGGCTCAGGGCTGAGCAGCAGCTGATGGCAGGTGGTAACAGAGCAGGTCCAGCCAGGCTCCTTGCCCACCCCAGGGTGGCAGGCAGGCCGGGGACACTGAGGATCCTTCTCCTGCAGATGACGTGGGCTGTGTGGTGCCAGCCGAGTGCCTGCGGGCCTGCGGGGCTGAGATCGGCTGCTCCAACATCGCCTACCCCAAGCTGGTCATGGAGCTGATGCCCACGGGTGAGGCCCTGGCTGGGTCTGACAAGGGGCCCTGGGGGTGGTGGAGGCCACTCTGGATCCAGCGTGATGCTGTGTGACACCTGGGTGGGATGTTCTGCTCCTGGGGGAAGAGAGGAAAGGAATCAGAAAGCATGTAGGGTGCCCACCGTGCACCAAGCACCATGCCCAGGGGGTCGCACAGGACTGACCTGCACCTGCTTCTCAGGAACCCTGGTGCTCTAGTCATCATACCCTCTTTGTTTTTTTTTTTTAATTTTTTGCAACCCTGCAGGGCACACGGGATCTTAGTTCCCCAACTAGGGACAGAACCTGCACCCCCTGCGGTGGAAGCACAGAACTCTAGGGAAGTCCCTTATCATCCTGGCTTTACAGATGGGGAAGCTGGGACCCAAAGGTGCCCTGGATGGCCAGGGAAGTCCCTTATCATCCCAGCTTTACAGATGCATAACCTGGGACCCAAGGTGCCCTGGCCAAGGTCAGGTGACAAGCGAGCTGCAAAGCTGGAGTTTGAACTCAGGGCTAGGGGATCCTCTTAGCCTGTGCTGGCCCTGCCCCCAAGAAAGGCTGCCACGCTTTCGTCCTTCAGGCCTGCTGGGTGTCAGGCCCACTCACAAACGACCTCTCCTATATGTTATGAGGCAGAGTTCTTAGCTGTGTTTACAGATGTGGAAACTGAGACACAGATGAGAGGAAAGTGACTCGTCCCAGGCTTGTAGCTTGTGGCTAAGACACAGAGCTCAGTCTCTCTGGCCCCCAAGTCCACTGTTGACTCTGCCGGGGCCTGAGGCGCCCAGCCCTGCCTTGAGCCTACAGCTTCTGCCTCCCTGAGACCCTGCAGACCAGAGAACATGGGTGTGTTTTGGCCATTTCCACATTCCCAGCCAGTGGGATACAGGATGTGAAAGCAGATCACGGTGAGGGGTGTGGTCCCACTGAAGCAAATGGAGGAGACGGCTGTCCTCTGCTGGCTTCACCTCCTGATTCTCAGCATCCCACTGTGGGAGCTCGGACCCCACCCTGCTCCTCTCACCCTCCCTCCCTCCCAG
>NW_011494752.1:9085828-9092234 GCF_000754665.1 Bison bison bison
TCTCTTCTGACTTACCTTCCACCTCCCTCCCAGACCAGGCCTGGGTTCTGCCGCTTGCTGGCAGAGATATTTGGGGCAAGCCTCTTCCCTGCTCATAGCTTTGTGTCCTCATTTGCAAACTGGGGATAATGATGCCTACTCACCCCTCAAAGTGGTTGTGGGATTAAACACAGCACAGGGAAACTGACTGGCACAGGGGTTGGCTGCCCTGTGGGCTCGCACCTTGGGGCGTCGTCTGCCTCTACTCTTCAGAGGGGCTCACCACAACCCCTAGAGATCCAGCTCCAAGATCTTGAGCTCCCCACCTGAGAAATGGGAGGAGAATAAACCCCAAGGTAATCCACCTCCCTGAGCAGGAGAAGGAGGTTGGAGAAATGTTTGAGGGGGAAACCATGATTTAACTCACTTTGCTTTGGGCCCCATCTCAGCCAGCCTAGTGAACAGAGGGAGCTATGAGATGCCTGGAAGTCACGCAGCAGGTCAGACGCAGAACCAGGGCCAGGCAAGCAGTGGCATCTACAAGGCTGAGCCCTCGGAGGAGGTGGCATTTCCTGGAGTCAGGGAGGGGTGTATAGGTGTTGTGGGGGTGGAGGATAGACAGGGAGTCTACAGAGGTGAAGGAGGTGCTTACACACTTGAAGAAAAAGCACAAGAAACTTTGGAGACAGACTTGTGCCAAAGCCCAGAGAGGGAGCCAACCAACCTAAAGTCACACAGCACTGAGTCTCTGTACCCTCAGCCCCTTTGGAGCCTACAACCCCCAGGAGGCCTTGCACAGCAGGGCCTTGCCCACCTCAGTGCGGGCCCTTCATTCATTTTCAAGGGCTTTTATCCCCCAGGTGGGCAGCCTTATCTCCTCTCAGCCTGCCTGGCAGCCATGCACAAAAAGTAGCAGAAACCGCAGGCTCTGGACCCCTGCGCCCTGCCCGGGGTGTGGGCTCCAGGCTGAGGGTCCCTTGTCACTCCCCCACTACCCCTGGGTTTTGCCTCTGGCCTGCTGTGCCTCCCTGGGCAACTCTCTTCTCCTCTCTGAGCTTCCACCTCCTCACCCGTCAGATGCAGTCCGGGTGTGGAAGCACTCTGTCAACTGGCAGCTCTGTAGAAAGAAGAGGCTGAGAGCAGACACGTTGCCTGCAGCCGCAGGAGCCCACTGTCAGCCCCAGCATCCCAAGTCAGGGTCTTCCTCCCACCACCTCCAACACCCTCACCCCAACCCTTCTGGGCCTCTGCCTGCGGGCACTTGGAGGGGCCTCATCAGTAGGGCCCAGGAGCAGCCCAGGGAGGTCACAGTGGCCTGTACCCCTCCCCCAGGTCTGCGGGGGCTGATGGTCGCTGTGATGATGGCTGCGCTCATGTCCTCGCTGACCTCCATCTTCAATAGCAGCAGCACCCTCTTCACCATGGACATCTGGAGGCGGCTGCGGCCCCGTGCGGGCGAGCGGGAGCTGCTGCTGGTGGGACGGTATGGGGGAGGGGTGGGGAGGAGGACTTCTCCAGCACACCCTCAGCCCAGGAGGAACCCCCAGAGGTGGGCACTGAGGGATGAGTAAGAGTTTGCTGGTCAGAGATAGAATGATGCCAGGAAGGAGAGAAGAGGAGAGGCCAGAACATCCTGCGCCTACCTTCCATATCCAGCCCCTGGCCATGCCCATCCTGGGTAGCTCTCTTACTCCAGTCGGGACCTCTGAGGGAGTCTGCTGGGAAAGCCCCCTTCCCCAACACCCAGAGATGTCTTCCCTGGGTCTGAGCCCCTAGTCCCCTGTTGTATCCCAGTTGCTGCAGACATGCCGGGAGCCAGTACTTGGGCGTGGCCACACCCAGGCTGTAGCTGTCCCTCTGGCCCCACTGAGCTTCTGCCCACATCCTCTAAGCCCTGCTTGTTCCGTTCTTATCCCTCTATGACTCATCTAATCTTTCTAGAATCTGCTCAAGTGCCCCTCCTCCTGGCAGCCCACCTGATACCCCCGGGCAAGGACTGAGTCCCCTCCCCTGGAAGGCCCCTGTAGGAACTAGAGCCCAGTGGCTCCCATAGATCAGGCAGGTCTTGTAGGTCCCACTGGTGTTCTGACGCCCCTCCTGTGGGTGTAGCTGTGTCTGGCCCGGCCCTCCATCCCCAAGCTTGGCTAAGTCCCCAGGAGCTCCCGGGCTGAGACTCTGTGATTGGTGAAGGGGCGCTGGTGCCCTCTCAGGGGTCCCGTCCCCAACTATCTCCCTCTGAGCCATGCGACCCCCACTTTGCCCGCCCCAGGGACCCTGCTCTCTGGTGCTGGGCTTGACCCAGCAGTGCCCCCTCGGGCTGAGAGTGCATGGCACCCATCCTCAGGGTGGGGTCCCCTGAGCTCCGGGCAGCTGTCCCGTGACGCAGTACAGCCGCCTGTGTTGGGACACGCCAGCCGGCAGGTATGGGCTCCTGCATGGCCCGGGCCTCATCCAGGGCAGGGAGCCCCTCCCTCTACTCCCAGGGTCGGCACCTGGGCCACTTTTCCCAGCCAGGTGACTCCCTGAGCCCCTCCAGCTCCAGCCTCCCGGATGCTGGGACTGGGCATTCTCCTACTGCCCAGGGGTTTGCCTCGCCCCCCTGGCTGGACACAGCAGACTCAGGGCCCCTTTGGTGGCTCCACAGCCCCTGCCTGCTGTTTCCTGGCCAAAGTCCTGAGCTGGTCTCCCCTCCATGCGGCCCACCCCACAAACAGCACCCTTGGCCCACCTTCACGCCCATCCCCTCAGGCAAGCCCACCCTGGGCCCTGCCAGCCTGCCTGTGGGCACACAGCTGTGTGATGTGGGCCTGGCTGCTCACCCTCTCTGGGCCCCAGGGCTCAGCCCTACCATCTGCCCTCTTGAAGCACCAGCACACCCCCAATACCTCCAGCCTGCTTCCTGCCTAAAACAGCACCGCTCAAGCTGTGTTTCCCCAATGCGGGCTCTGGGTCTCTGGAGCCCCAGTCCAAGAAGAGACAGAACACAGGGCAGGGCAGCAGGGGTCCCCCAGGAGCCTGGCATCGCCTCAGGTGGGGGCTGGAGGAGCCACCACAGGCCTCGGAGTGTGATCACTTCATGACCGGCGTCCGGAGCCTCACTCCCTGGTCCTCCCTGCACCCACTCCTGCTTTTCAGTCCGCTAGTGCCGGGCCTCCCTGGGACCCAGAGAGGTCTCAGAGACACCTGGCCTTGTGGGGCTCCCCTAAAGTGACCACAGCTGCAGCCCAGGGACAGTGGAGGGGGCCTGCCCACCCGACAGCAGAATGGGGTTGGGGGGGGCAGGAAGACTTCCTGGAGGGGGAGGGCCTCGAGCTGGGCTTTGGAGGATGAGGAGGCTTTGCTGGGGGAGGAGCTGATTAGGGCATTCCAGGCAGAAGGAACAGCCTCTGGGTTTCGGGTCCCTCTGGCAGCCTGATGGGGGCTGAGTCAGAAGAGCAAACCCCAGAGGCTGGTGAGGGCCAGGGCCACACTTTAGGCCGGCTGCAGAGGCCCAGCCCTGTGAGAGATGCTGAGTCTGGTGTTGGACGCAGGGCCTGTGCAAGGAGGGTGGGGTGCAGCCTGCCTGTGCCTTTGAAGAGGGCAGCGCCCGCCGCCTGCCAGGCGGAGGGTTAATTAGCCCTAATCAAGGGGGCGCCTCCTTCCTCCACCCTCTCCCTCAGGCCGGGAAGGGGAGGACCCGCCCAGCTGCACATATGGCCTATTGCTGTCCTTTCTGGGGTCCCGGAGGGTCCCACCCATCACCCACCTTGGGGGTGAGGGACATCCAGGTGAGCCAGGATACAGGCAAGGGGCCCTTAAGCAGAGAAGAGCATATGGACACCTAGCCCCAGTTCTGTCCCCCAATGCCGCAGGGCCCCCTCTTCCTGGAAGCCCTCCTGGATTGGTGCTTCCTCTGGGCTCCCTTGGCCTAGCCCTGAGCACACGATGACAGAACACCCCACTCCGGGGGCAGCACTGAAACCAGGCCCGCTTGTCACCAAGACCTAGCCCCAGCACCCCATCCGTCTCTCAGGCAGGCTCCTCATGAATGCTTCATGGAGGAATGAGTGAAACACGTCCCTGCTGGTGTCGGGGGGCGGGGGGGGGTAGAGGGGGCAGGAAGGGTGCTCACACCATCCAGAGGCAGGCAGGAGCTGAGAGGAGGTGTCCACACAGGGGGGCAGGGAGAGGGGCTTCAGGCCACGCACAGCAGAGGGTGGGGTGTGCCACCAGAGGTCCCAACTCCTTCAAAGGCCCGCCAGGATTTGAGGAACCACCAGGGGCTCAGTCTGGCCTGGATGTGAGGGCAACACAAGTTTGTATTGAGCGCCTACTGTGTGCTGGGAGGTGCAGCAGGGAACTAAAGGATGAGGCTGCTGCCACCAGGAGTGGGAGATGGCAAACCTAGAGAGGTGGAGTCGGGCCTTGAAGATGGACAGGAGACCAGGGGGAGATGGCAGGGATGACCGGGAGCACTGCAGGCCGAGTCGGGGGCGGTTCCTGCAGGCAGCAGGGAGCCATGGAAGAGTCTGGAGAGGGCAAGGCCAGCTGTGTCCTTGGAGGAGAGGAGCAGGGGCCGGGGAGGAGGCTGGAGCTCTGCAGCAGGGGACAGATGGAGAGCCAGCCTCAGTGACCCAGGGGAGGTGGGGAGGGGTGGGGGTCTTGAGGACGGCCCGCCTCCTGCTACCTGCAGGCTGGTCATCGTGGTGCTCGTCGGCGTGAGTGTGGCTTGGATCCCCGTCCTGCAGGGCTCCAATGGGGGGCAGCTCTTCATCTACATGCAGTCGGTGACCAGCTCCCTGGCCCCACCGGTGACCGCAGTCTTCGTTTTGGGCATCTTCTGGCGGCGGGCCAACGAGCAGGTGGGATGTGGGAAGAGCGGGAGGCTTCAGGGCTCATCTCCCCTGCTGCCTGGGTGCTGAGTGGGGGAGGCCTGGCCTTCCTCCCGAGGCCCCAGCAGCCCTGCCTTCTCCTCCAGGGAGCCTTCTGGGGCCTGATGGCGGGGCTGGCAGTGGGTGCCACGAGGCTGGTGCTGGAGTTCTTGCACCCAGCCCCGCCCTGCGGCCACCCTGACACGCGGCCCCCCATCCTCCATGGCGTCCACTACTTGCACTTCGCCGTGGCCCTCTTCCTGCTCAGCGGGGCTGTGGTGGTCGCTGGGAGCCTGCTGACACCACACCCCCAGGGCGTCCAGGTGAGCCTGCCCTCACCCCTGGCCTCTGACCCTCTCTGACTCAGGAATCTTCTGGGTCTTGACCTGTAACCCCATCTAACCCTGATCCCTGCCCTCTTTCCGTCACTGACCCCTGTCTGGGCTCACCCCTGCCCTTCCCTCTAGATCCAGAGCCTGACCTGGTGGACTCTGGCTCAGGACCTGCCCTTGGGAGTGAAAACAGGTGTGTGTGTGTGACCCTAGGCCCCCCTCTTGCTCCCACCCATGGCAGGGTGGCAGGCAAGGGTACTGGGTGGGACCCTGTGGCCCTCATCTCCCCGTTCCTCCCACTACCCCCAGGTGATGGCCGAGCATCCCAGAGACACGCCTTCTGGGCTCGTGTCTGCGGTGTCAACGCCATCCTCCTCATGTGTGTCAACATCTTCTTTTACACCTACTTCGCCTGACGCTGCCCCCAGAGTACCCCTTTCCCCGTCAAGAACACCGAGGGCCAGAGGAGGGCAGCGCGCCTTGGGCCACAGGGCAGGCCAGTGCCCAGCGACTGGCCAAGCCAGCCAAGTAGGAGCCCTGAAAAATTAGGGAGGAAATGGGAAAAAAAGAATGTCTGATACTTTAAAAATAGTAGTTGTAATTGGAAAGAAAATGAGATTTCTCACGGACATACTTATCTTCTTTCACTGTATTTATTTTGAGTTCACGGGCCCAGGTCATGAGCAGCGAATTCACCAGAGCTCAGGCCTCTGAGCGTCCCGGGTCGTATGGCAGCACCATCCCCATAGACACCCAGCCTCTCCTTAAGCCAGGCCCACCAAGGCTGCCCCCATCCTGGATGCTGCTGGGCCTCAAAGTCCAGCTCCTGCCCCAGCTCCCCACCTGGTCTGCAGTGACCCCCGCTTCCTGAAGTCCTGGTCTGGGCAGAACCTGGGCCTGAACAAATACAGCAGGTGCAGCTGTGTCTTCTAGGGGGCCATGTCCAGGGCTACCCCCTTGGAGTGCATCTGTCCCATGGGGCCAGTGGCAAGGAGCAGCTGCCTCCATTCCTCCCACCCCTCCCCTCCTTCCTCGGGACCTCGCCTCTACCCTGCCCTCCTCACTAAGTGTCTGCAGTGGACAGGGGTGTTGGAGGCCTGTGGATCCCATAGTCTTTGAAGGACAGCTGAGAAGTCGTTTTCCACCAGGGTCTGTCCAGAAGTCCAGGTCACTGGTACACAGGGCCCTGGCCCCCTTCCCAGTAGCCAGCCCTTGGGGCTTTGAATGGAGAGACAGGCAGGCCCA
>NW_011494752.1:9092557-9094240 GCF_000754665.1 Bison bison bison
GCCGGCTCTCTGGACGTAGCTCCGAGGGAAGAAGCCGATCCGCCCAGAGAGCCGGCCCCGCCACCAGCTGGGGTCAAGGCGCTCCAGGACCTCAATGATGTCACCACGACGGAAGCTGAGCTGGGAGGGATCCTGGGCCGAGAAGTCAAACTGGGCCTGGGCGAAACAGGCCCGGGGCGGCTGCAAGGGAGGAGACGGTCAGTGGGCTTTCAGGAGCCCCCGGCTGGGCTGTCCCCATGGAAGCCCCAAGAGGAGGCAGAGTTGGGATTGAACCCAGCTCTGTGTCCAGGTTCAGATGACAGCCATCCCCCCACCCCACCCCGCCATGGGCCTTCTGCTGCCCGCTCCCTGCACATCTGCAGCACAGACCCTACATCTCCACAGGGTCTGTCCTGGCAGCCCAGCTGGGACCACATGGCCAGCAATCAAGGGACCAAGTCCTGGGCCTCAGCATGGGACTTTGGTTAGATACCTGTGCATCTTGGGGGCTCTCTCCTGAGCTTTTGACTCCAGGCCCCAGACCTATGGGAACAGGCCTTTAAATTGTAAAGTGATGTGTGGCTATGAGCAGTCTGCTGCTGTTACCCTTGGCCAGGCTTTGAGGCAAAGGATGTCACTTTGCACACTTCCATCTCTCAGGATGGGCTCTAGTCCCACCTGTGCCCCAGTGGCCGTGGGTAAGTCCCTGACCTCTGTGGGACTTGGTTGCCCCCTGCGAATGGCTGCTGGATGAGAGCTCCCCGCCGGGCACGTCAGCCTGGCGCCATGATGATCACACCCAGCACCCTGGACCTGCCTGCCCACCAGGCACTCTGCTCCGAGCCTGCAGAATCTCATCTGGGCGGGTGATAGGATCATGGACAGGCTGTAATTAGCGGTTCTCTGCCCAGGACAGAGGAGGCAGCCTGGGTCCCAGGGGCCGGGCCTGCTCTGCAGTCGCCTCTCAGGGTGGGTGACCTCAGAGCCAGGCGGTGGGTGTGGGAGAGCCCTCCGGCAGCCCCCAGCTCCCTCGTGGCCCCCTCACACTTTCCAAGGGCAGAGCTGGCCTGGGCAGCAGACCCACTGGGGGAACCATCCCTGAGACTGAGCTCTGAGTGGGCCAGGCGCTAAGTGTGGTGATGGGAGGAGGGTGCATAGGCGGGGAAGGGGGTCCTCTGAAAACACTGTTTACTCTCCTATCAGCTCCCAGGGCTCATCCTACTGGCCCCAGGGGAAGCTGAGGCCCAGGGGAGGGAACTGGCCCTAAGATCACACCTGGCTAGGAGCAGGGGTTGGGGGGCCTAGGAACAGGCAGGACTGGAGCAGCAGCCTGCGGCCCCCCTCTCCCTCCCCAACAGAACCCGAGTTCACTAGGCTGTGCAGGGCCCTGACCTCCAGCCCCAGGCCTTGCTGACACCCCGTCCCAAGGCAAACAGTATGTCAGGTCTAATAAACCCACTGGCTGATTTCATCACCCTAATGAGACTGAGATCTGGTCCCAGGGCCCCTTGATGAAAGAGCCGGCTGGCAAATTGCTGTTATTGTGAGAACAAGGGGTGGCTAGACCCCCTCCACCAGACCAGGACCTGGCCCACGGGCACCCCCTGCCCCACTTCCCAACCCCACGCCACTGCTGGCAAGCAGAAGCTAGTGCTGACCCCACCCGGCAGGCGGCCTGGGACGAATCCCGTTGCTCCCTGAGCC
>NW_011494752.1:9094340-9096495 GCF_000754665.1 Bison bison bison
CCCTGAGCCTCAGCTTCCTACCTGTGAGGTGCCGGCTCCCAGGAGGCTCAGCAGGTGGCATACCTTCACTCACTCAACACACAACTACTGAGCGCCTACTGTGTGCACGCACAGCTTCTGGCTGAGAATAAGCCAGGCTCTGCTTGCCCAGCAGTTTCTACCCGCCCTTCCCGCCTCCCCCTGCCCCCCAACTCCTCTTGCTTCACGGCAACCCCCAGGACAGAACTGGAGAAGCTGTGCTAGACCCTCCTCCTGCCGCCCCCCAAACCCACCCACCTTGGGCAGGGGCTCCTCGTCCTGCAGGAAGACCTGCCGCTTCTTGGCGATGGTGGTGGTCCGGTAGAAGGCGACCAGCTCGTTAAGAGAGTTGAACTTCTCCTCCCACAGGTAGTACTTCCCTGAGGGGTCGCGTAGCACCTTGAAGTGCTGAACCTGGTCCCCGTAGCTGGGGGAGAGGCCATCTCAGAGGGCTGCTCGGATGGGCCCTCCCCCTGCCCCCTGGAACCTGGCCTTTTCCTCTCCGGGTGAGGACTGAGTCCCCTCCAACGGGCTCCGTGCAAGGCACAGGGAATCTCCTGGCCGTGGAGTGTGGAGTTAAGGATGTGGACCCTGGATCAGGACACTTTCTTGCTCTGTGACCTTAGGCAAATCACTTACTTTCTCTGAACCTCGGTTTCCTCATAGTAATACCTCCCTTCTGGGTGAACGCTCATTGGTTGGCAACATTGCATGGTTCCTCTGAGAGAGCTGAGCAGACAGCACCTCCTCTCTCCAACGTCCCCTCAGCCTTAACTCTCTTTTCCCTCCCCGACCTTATCCCCTCTCAGCCCTCACAGTCCCTTGAGGGGTGAGTCATAAGAGCATCCTGACTTAGACCAAAGCCTGCCAGTGTGCAAGAGGCTCAGGCTATGGGATGCTTCCTGTCCACCCCCACCCCCCTTAAGAACCTTCTATGGCTCCCCACGGCCCTCAGCCCTCGGGGTAAAATCCTAACACCTTGATCTCAAGGTCTGGCTCTGATGACCTGTCCAGCCTCAATTTTCTTCAAATACACTGTGATGCGATCAACGTACCCCTTTCTCTTCTCCCTCCCTTTACCCAGCCTTGCATCCCAACTGCACGGCATCCTACCCCTCTGCCCAGCACCTTCCAATTGAAGGGATGGCCTGCCTCTCCCAGACTGGCCACAGGGCAGAGGGACCTGCCGGTGCCTCCCTGTGCTCGGCCTATCCCATGCCAGGAGGGGCCGCACATGACTGGGCAGCCTGAGCTCCTGCAGTGCTGCCGTCCAAGTGCTTCGAGGGCCTGGACCGGAGCTCGGAGTCCATCCCCCAGTTGCCTATCCCTGTCTGAGCTCACTTCCTCCACCTGTCAGCCCCAGGCCTGGCGTGCTGCCTTGTTAAAAGTAAGATGTGAGATTTAAGATGGAGATTTGTCCCAGGTAAATACCTTCCATTCTGTGTCTCTGGGCCTGGGGGAGGGGGAATCCTCCTGCCCCGCCCAAGGCAAGGATCCCAACCACGCCATAGCTTCTCTCTCCACTTTCAAGCATGCCTCCAGGCCTCTGCTACATTATTTCTTCCAAATTCTTCTTCAGTCAAACTCTTATTCATGCTTCAAAGCCTGGGTATCATGGCCCAAGCTCCGTGAGCTGCCTCAGATGCCCTCAGTCAGAGTCAGGGGACTCCTTGTCTTCCTCAGCCCTGTGCAGCCAGCCAGCAACCCGCTGCTCACAGATACCCAAAGTCAGGAAGGCAGGAGTCGGCCCAGGCATAGCCCAGTTGGGAGAGAATCTGGTCAGGGACACTGTGGGGCAGCCCAGGCATCCATGCTCACTGGCTGTTTCATTCCCAGACCCCGCTGACACCCCCAACCCCCACTGGCTCTGAGCTGTACTCCCAGCCCCTCTAACACACGTCCACGCTCAGGGCAGCCAGCTCCGCCTGCAGAACTGAGGCCAGAAAATGCTGGAGGCTCTGTGACCAGGCAGAGCCATCACCCCGGCCTGAGACAAAGCCGCTCGTGTGCCGTCAGCAAGCATTGTTCCCAGGTGACTAAGCACCTGTGCTGTCGGCTGTAGGATATGTGTGTCCATGTCCCAGGATGGGAGGAGGGCAGGCAGGCGGGCAGGCACCTCCCTCCTGTCCGGCCTGCT
>NW_011494752.1:9096603-9109470 GCF_000754665.1 Bison bison bison
TCTTGACTCCCTCGTGCCCTGTCCCGGAGAGCCTGGGGTTCTCCCAGCCCCTGGACTGTGGCCGTGGTGCTGGGGAGGCAGAGTCCCTAATTCAGTGCCATCTCCGAGGAGGAGCCGGGGGTGTATTCAGCAGCTGTCCTCCGGGTGAGGGTCGGAGGGTGTAGGGATTTTGAGGAGACCTCAGCTCCAAGTGAGCACAGTTCTGAACACTCTGGTGTTTGAAGGTTACATTCAGTCACCCGGACGTCACCCAGAATGGAGTGTTTCCCTGATCATACCCAGGGAAGGGGCGAGACCTGGGAGGGGGCAAGGGATCCAGCAGTTCTAGAACCTTATTGTTGTTCAATTGCTAAGTCAAGTCCAACTCTCTGTGACCCCGGGGACTGCAGTGTGCCAGGCTCCTCTGTCCTCCACTATCTCCCAGAGTTTGCTCAAATTCATCAGACTGACAACCGGCGGATTCTCAAACCTGGGAAGCTCTCGTGGTCCAGTCCTCAGCCTGTGCATGGCTCAAGATGGGATAGCAGGGCCCAGAGGGGAGAGGAGCCCGCCCACGGCTGGGGGCAGCTGGTCTGCTGTGTCTGTGAGCAGGTGTGACCCTCCTCTGAGCCAGCCCCTGGCCTGACGAGTGACCGACCCTCCTCCATGTGACAGGGATGAGGACCCAGCACCTGGGCAGACTTTCTCTCCCGGCCAGCCTGTCTCCTACCTCCCCAGGCCCGAGTCTAAGTCCAGGTGACCCCAGAGCTAGGAGGGGTGGCCCTGCTGGGTGAACCCTCCCGAGCTGGAGAGGGCACCAAGCCTGATGTATGTGTCTGATGTCTAGGCCTGCGCGTGCCAGTGTCTCTCCATCACACCTGGATGTGTGCGTGTGTCTCTCCCTGCTCCGGGAGGCCGGCCATGTGCATCCATCTCCGAGCAGCCATGGGTGTGTGTGTCCCTGTTTGTGACCCTCACGCCCACCTACCCAGGGGGGTGAGGGCTGGGCCGGGCCCCTGGGCTGTCAGAAAAGTCTAAAGGATGAAGTCAGGCCTAATGCTAGCTGCCGCTGGTCCTGCCCAGCAGGTTTTTCTGGCCTGGTGGCGGCATTAGCCAGGGTGACAGTGGCCCAGGGTGGATAAACAAGGCTGGGGTAAGGTGTCAGGATCCCCAGGACCCCCCAGTCAGGGCTTGGAGACCAGGTTGGTGGCCTGGTGGAGGCCAGGTTGCTGACTGCTTACTGGGTGATTTCTGATAAGGCATGGCCCTTGTGCACTCAGTCTTCCCATCTGTTAAAAAGGAGGGGGTGGATGACTTGTTCTGCAGCAGATGTGAGATAGAATCAAACTGACCTTGGGAAGGGAGTGGAGAGAGAACCCCCCAACACCGGGTTTTCAGCCTCAGGGAAGGAGAGCGGAAGGGCAGACCTGGTCTTTCAGGTCATGGGGGTGTCAATGGGCACTAGATCTGCTGTTTCTGGCTGTGTGACCTCAGGCAAGTTACTGCACGTTTCTGAGCCTTTGTTTCTTCACTTGCACACCAGACTTCTGAGGTTACTTCCTCCCTGTCTTTGCCTGCATAAAACTATGCCTTCTTCCGATTCTTTCTGCCTCATTTTCCAAGAGCCTTTTTCATCTTCCAAGATTTTATATAATTTACTAATTGTTTAATAAATTATACATACACATCTCCTCATACATACATGTATAAAATTATCAGTTGCTCCAGTGGAACCTGGGCCTAAAGGACAGGGAGCTTTGTTCAATTGATGGCAGCTGAGTCCCTGAAACTGGGCATGGGGCCTGGTGCACAGTAGGGGCTCAGCAACCAGAGGGGCAGAGCAAACAGTTAGGACCCCAGGCACCTGAGCCTGAAAAAAAGCAAGCATCTTCCTAGTCTCACTAGGGAACAAACTGCTTCCAACCAAGGAGCCCACCGCAGCCTGTATTAGAGTGGGGGCAAAAGTTACACAGCCAGGCCATGCGCCCCTGCCCTGGCCCTCAGGCCGCCAGCTCAGACATGCTCCTGGAGGTGGGGGTGGGGGTGACCGCCCTCTGTAAACTTGTAAAGGGCACCCAGCCGTGGCCACCGTCGCTCCAGGAGGCAGAGCAAGGCCCGTAAACCCCACCTCTGACAGCTTTATGAGGCTTGGCGGGAGCTTGTGGGAGATGCCACTCGTGTAGGATCAGAGGTCCCGGGAGCACTGCCAGTGAGGCGGAAACGCTCTTGCACATGCATCTGTGTAGTCATCACCCAGAAGGGTGGCTGTCAGGTCACTGGACTTCACAACGTCCTGGCTACTGTCTCCACACTGGAGATAAGGACGTTACAGCCGAGGAGGATGGGATCTGCTGAGGTTACACAGGAGGAGAGCTGGGCTGCCCAGCCCCACATGGCCACTTGCCTTTCTCTAACAGCCTGGGACCATGGGGCTGGGGCCAGGAGGCACTGTGTGGTCCTGGGAGGGTTGACATGGCAATGACAACTATAGCTGGCTTTTGGGATTGTTGTTGTTCATGTCGCTAAGTCATATCTGACTCTTTGCGACCCCATGGACAGTAGCCCACCAGGCTTCTCTGTCGATGGAATTTCCCAGGCAAGAACACTGGAGTGGGTTGCCATTTCCTTCTCCAGGGAATCTTCCCCACCCAGTGATGGAGTCTGTGTCTCCTGCACTGGCAGGTGGATTCTTTACTACTGAGCCACCGGGGAAGCCAACATTTGGGGAGAACTTGCTGTGTGCTGGCAGCATTCTCAGCCCCTTGCATCGATGTTCATCTCACAGACGAGGAAACAGACCAGGGTACCTTGCCCAGGGTTACACAGCTCATATTCTTCCTCAAAAGCCCCTCTCCTAGCCACAGATGCCCTGAGTCTGTTTCCTGCTCTGAGGTCTGCCTGGTGGTCCTCCAAGGGCCCTGAAAGGCCTGCTGACAGAGGATGGACCAGAGTAGGGGCAGGACCCAGGACCCTGGCCCTGGGAGATGCAACTGAGGCTGGAGGGCGCCACCTGGTGGTGCTGTGTACACACCACAACCCGGGCACCCAGGGTTCTGGCTCTGAGCTAGGGGAAAGGGCTTGGGCAGGATGCCTGGGGTGGAACAAGGGGGACAGTGTGTGTGCGGGGATTTCTCTGAGGGACACTCCAGGCCCCTTTCCCAGAAAGCACTGGTGCTGGCTCCCTAAAACTGCCCATTCCCCTCCTGCTCGGACAGACAACTACTCTCCAAGCCCACCTTCTCTGCCCCACCTCTGGGTCTTCACACTTGCTGTTCCCTGGGCCTGGCATCCCCTCTCCTCTTTGTGCACCAAACTCCTACTCATGCCCCAGGGCCCAGCTCAGATGTCATCTCCTCCAGCCTGCGGAGTGCCTACTGCCATCGAACTTCCCTCCATCAGGCATCGTGGAGACCCCAGTCCCTCACTCCCCAAGGGACTCCTCCCCTGTCCTACACACACACACCCCACAGGTTGAGCTGGCTGGCCTGACCCCGTGCCTGGGGTGGTGGGTCTGCATGCCCCGGGAGGCTCCAGGAGAGGGCAGGGTGCCAGGGCACCCACGGCGGAAGTTCAGGCCATGGGATCCACTCTCAGGTGAGGGGGAGGCAGGTAGGAGCTCAGTTCAGGCTGCAGAAGTGGCCAAAGAAGCCCCTGTGCCCTGCTTTGCGGTGACCCTGGAGCTGATTCCTGGAGCGAGGCCAGACCAGCCCGCCTGGCGGGCGCCTTTCCCAGGAGATACTGGGCCCTGGGAGCCAGCACAGGGAAAACTGCCACTTCCTGTTCCTCGGGGACCCACTGGCCTCAAGGTCTGGGCTGTGGAAGGAGGGGCGAGCCAGGGGGCTCCAGACGCTCAGGGCCAAGAACTGGTGTCTCACCACCCCTGAGGCTCAGAGAGGAGGAGAGCCATTGCCTTGGATCAGGAGCTCAGCCTGTTCCCAGGGGAAATGGAAGTGAGAAAAGCCAAGGCTGGTGACAAAGCTTGGAGAGGGGCGGGTGAGGGCTGTGACCCCTGGTGTGGGACCACCATCCCCAGAAGCTCTCCTGACCCCGACGAGGAGAAGCCCACCTGCCAGGGCTCCAGTGTGCCAACTGCACACCACCACAAGCTCTGTATAGAACAGACAGGAAAGGCCTCCCTTGGGGCACATTTCTGCAAACAGGAGCCTCATGGCCAGCCTGCTGGGAGACACGAGCTCTTCCCTCCCCTGAGCCTGGTGCCGCATCAGACTTTTCCCCGCAGAAGCCATCAAAGCCATCCTATGTACGTTTATCCATTGGAAAATCAGCCAGCCATTGGCTGTGACACATCCAAGTCCTAGAAGACTGGTGCCATCCAGCACCCTGAGGCCATGCTGCCCATGTCCACCCACCCATCCCATCCAGCTATGTGCCCAGTGTCCTCAGCAACCCTGAAGGTGGTATTATTGTTGGTGGTCCCCAATTCACGGGCACATGCCACCTCTCTGACCCTCCAGCCCCATCCCAGTGCTAATGCCAGCGGCTCCGTCTGGCTCTTTCCAGGGCCTGCCTCGATCCCAGCCATCCTCCTCCTCAGTAGCCCAAGGGATCCACTTCCTTCCCCTAGTGGGGATGCTCCGTGGAGGCCTATTGCTCTGGGGGAACCCGCCTCCTGCTAGGGACCTGTCAGGCCATTCTCTCTGGATTTGACACCCCTCCCCACACTGGCTTTGCCCAGTCACCCCAGGGGCTTTCCATTTGCTGTTCCCTCTGTGTGGAAGCTCTCCTCCCAGTCCTCACTCCTGGGGCCCCGGACAGCCTGCACTGCAGCTGCAGATCTTTGCTCAAACCTGAGGCCATCCATCCCTGCCACCTGGCTCCTGCTGTGTTTGTTTCAAGGTCTGTCTCCCCGACTAAGACACAAACCCTGAAGGACAGCAACTTTGTTTTTTCCTGTTGTTTCCTGAGTCCCTGATGCTGCCCGGCACACTGCACATAACTCAGTGACTAGTCCTTGAATTGCTGCTCCCACATCCCCCTGTTCCAGGTGCGGAAGAGGCAGTACAGAGACGAGCGGGGCCCGACCCCCTCCCCGGCTCCTGCCCCTCCTTCCACCTGGACTCCTCATTGCCCCATTGTGACTTCTGGTTTCTGGTTCCACTTTGCCCAGAGGCTGCCACCCTGCTTCAGTGGCAGCCACTATTCTAACGGCTCTCGATAGAATGACTCATTTGCTCCTCTCAATAATTCATTTTACACGTGAGGAAACAGGTACAGAGAGGTTAAGTGACTTGCCCAAAGTCACACAGACAGGAAATGGCCGAGCTGGAATGTGAACCTAAGCACCCTGGCCCCAGGGTCCATCCTCTTGACTGCATAGCACAAGGGGGACCCTGTCCAGAGCACATCCTGGACACCCACCCCGGGGGGCTTGCTGCTCTCCCCCTGCAGCCTTGTCATATCAGCTTCCCCTGGTGACTTGCTGCTCGTGGAACAATGGCCGACCCTTTGGCCCAGCATGGGAGGACTCCCAGTCGGCCTCCAATCCTCACTGTCCAGGGCCACGCCCTGCAGTCGCCTCACCCCCAACCCCGAGACTGTCATCTGCTTCCAGGGGTCTGTTGTTCCCTCCTCACTCCGAGGGCCTGTCTTTGCCCACCCTCCTCCACGTATTCGGGTCAGAACTCACTTCACAGAAACGGAGAACTCCCCTGGGGAGCTCTCGCTCTCCCGGATCAGGAAGGCTCCCTGGTGGTTCCGCTTCATCAGAATCTCTTCCGCCAGCTGCCGGGAGATCCGGCCCGAGTACCACCTGCAGAGAGGGCAAGGTGAGGGCGGGGGGCCAGCCACCCTGCCCGGTGCCAGGCACCCATCACAGCCAGGTCCTCCCAGCAGTCCTGGACACAGGAGGTGCGACTGCGCCCACTTTACAGACTATCAACCTGAGGCCCAGAGAGGCAGAAGTCATGTACCCAAGGTCACACATGGTGGCAGACAGGAGCTGTGCCTAGTCCCAGCATTCTGCCTCCTGAGCACAAGCCTTTGCCACCACACCAGGCAAACACACAGGGCTTCTCATGTGGCACTAGTAGTAAAGAACCCACCTGCCAATGCAGGAGACACAAGAGTCTCGGGTTCAATCCCTGGGTTGGGAAGATCCCCTGGAGGAGGGCATGGCAACCCACTCCAGTATTCTTGCCTGGAGAATTCCATAGACAGAGCTTAGCAAGCTACAGTCCACGGGGTCACAAAGAGTCAGACACAACTGAGCGACTTAACATGCGCACACACTCAGGCAAACACACACCTCAGTGAACTCTGACCCAGCCACCCCCACCTGGGCTTTTACATTTCCTGTTGTAGTTTCTTAAAAGTGAAAAAATATTTTAAAGATGACCAAAGATAAATGGGTTTCCCCTGGTTCAGATGGTAAAGAATCTGCCTATAATGAAAGAGACCCAGATTCAATCCCTGAATGGGAAAGATCCTCTGGAGAAGGAAATGGCAAGCCACGCCAGTATTTTTGGCCTGGAGAATTCCATGGACAGAGAGAGCCTGGTGGGCTACAATCCATGGGATTGTGAACAGTCAAACACAATTTATTTTGTCTTTTTTTCAGTCAGACCCAATTTAGCGACTAAACCACCACCAAAGAGAAATAGTAGCTTTGCTCTGATGAGGAAGGGTCTCTCCCTGTATCCATTTCACAGATGCATAGACTGAGGCCACCTGGACTTTTTCTCACAGGTTCGATCAAGTCCCTCTTCCTTCTGACCAAACATAACCAGGTATATAGAAGGCTCCTGGTAAATGCACGAGGCAGTCTGGCGGAGTCTGGCTCTTTGGGAATCGCCTACCCTCAGAGGGCCCAGGTGACCTCCAGCTGGCTTCCCAGCCCCAGGGTTTTAGTCCACTCTTGATGTTTACATGGGGAAACCAAAGCCCAGTGTGACCGGAATCTCACCGTGAGACCTTGGCGCCCCGAGGCCGCCAAGCCTCCCTTCCCTGAGCTGTTTCCCTTCTCCCCTTCCTGAGTCTGAGCGCCTAGCCGGCAGATACGAGGCGGGAATTTCCTGTCATGTCAGGATGTTGACAGAGAGCCCTGCAAGCCCAGCACGGGGGCTCAGGTGCAGGCAGACGGGGTCCTGCCCGCAGCCCTACCTACCCCTCCCCTGCCTGCCAAGTGTGAGCGCTGGCAGCTCCTCCGAGTGATGTGCCCGGCCTGGGTGTGGGTGGGTTGGGCCCCCAATGTCTCAGGTGGTGACTGAGGGGAGTAGGACAGGCACCCTGCCCAGCTCATGGTGTTGGCTCCCTGGTTCCAGCCAGAAAGAGCAGTTCCAAGGCTCCTCCCCATCTTCCACCCCAAAATAAAATCCTGGTCCTGACATTGTGTTCTAGACGCCACTCCTGGGAGCCCATACCCCAAAAGTGAGCTTCTAGCCCACAACTGCCCCCATACTGGGGGGTGGAGAGGCCTGGGCCCATCTCACAGCGGGTTTTCCCGGAGTGGAGGCAGTGGAGGTGGTGGCCAAGGGTAGGGCTCCAGGCTGCCTCTGAGAGCTCAGCCTGGGTCTCTGGGAGTCCCGGAGGAACCTCCAGGCCAGAGGCTAAGCTGGGACGCGGAGGGCCCAGGGCTCGGGGGTGCCCAGAACGGAGCTCCTCTGGGAAGCCCCCAGCAGGAACCCGTGCAGGTGCTGCCGCGGGGGGAGCAGGGGTCCAGTGGGGCCCCATGTGGGCGTTTCCCGAGCCCGGTGTCTCTGAAGAACCCACAAAACCCCACAGGAGGCATCCGCGTGTGGGCGGCCGTCACCCTCAAAGGCTTTCACAACCGCAGTCTTGAGGAGGGTGCCCAGCCCCCTCCTGGTCCTCGGTAGCTCAAAGGACAGGATGGGAGAAACCAGCCTCCCCATCCTGACACCCCCAGAACCCAGCTCACTCCTCACTTAGCCCCCATTTTACTGATGTGGAAACTGAGGCCCAAGGAGGGGCAGAGGCCCCCCGCCAATATTTGCCTGGTAAATTTCCCCAACTCCATCCTGGTGGGCACAGCCCAGGCCCACAGCACCTGAAGCAAACCTCCCTCCGTCTCTGACCCTGGACAGGCCACTCGTCTCTGCCACAGTCTCCTGGCCCACAAGATGCTGACGAGAGCACCCAGCTCGCAGGGTCATTGGGAGGACAAGGGTGCCGCCACCTGCAGGGGTTTACCGCCACTGCTCCGACCTTCAGCCATGCGCACCCCACCTCCCCCACTGTTAGCTGGTCTGCCCACACTCCTGGCAAACTTCTACTCTACCTCCCAGGCCCAGCAGACTGTGCACTCCTAGACCCCCACATGACTGGGTCAGACCCTCGGTGGACCTTGCCTGTGATGCCCAGAGGCCCTGGGAGTAGATGGCCTGCATCACACCTGCCCCGGGCTCCCTGGGCTGCAGCATGGTGGCAGTGATCAGGGTCCCCCTGAGACCCCTGCCCTGCCATGTTCCACACTGGAGCCCCAAAGGCTGAGTCAGTTGCTGGCTGGACTTTCCCCACTGCTATTTCAGAGCTAGGGCAGGGGTGAAGTTAGCCCAGAACGCACCTGGACCTGGCCTCAGCCAAGTGGGGGATCTGCCCTTGGTCCCTGATCTGTCCCAGACACTAGTGGCCAAAGACAGCCCCAGGGACCCCAGGGCCATCAGACACGGAACCCTCCACGGCTGCTACCCACCCTGGTGGAGACTGGCTTCAACCACCATAGTGCCCCACAGGGCATGGCCCTGAAATCCATCAGCTTTTCTTTCCTTCTGAGTAAACCAAAGCCTCTACTTGGGTTTCTCAGTGGCCTCCAACCTCCTAGGCTCCCAGCCTTCGCTGGGCCACAGCCTCCACCTGGAGGCTCCCACTTCCATTGTGTCTTTCACTGACCTGGCCCTGGCTGGTGGCCCTGGCAGGTTCTCTCCATCTGTCTCCCTTTACGGAAGTCAAGGTCACACAGCCCTTGCAGGCTGGGAGCCCAGGCTACAGGACCTGTGGCGGGGTAGGAGTGCTTGGAGCCCAGACAGGGGACCTAGGTGGGTAGAGGCCTTGCCCAACACAGGAAGCCGGAGGTGGTGGCAGTTTTGGAAAGAACTCGAAGACAGATAAAGAGGAAACAGCCTCCAGGCCCCACCCTGGCAGTGCACCTCCCTCTCCTTTCACCCCACAACCACACACATGTTGCAGCTCCCAGCCTGCCCCCTCTAGCCTGCCCAGCCCTGTCACCTGCCTCCGCATCAGATGCAGGACCCCCATCCACGCTGAAACCCATCCGTGGCTCCTCCCACCCTCCACCCAGCATCTGAGGCCCTGCTGCCAGGCCCACAGCCAGGGGTTCTCATTGCCCCTCTCCCCGGAATGCCTTTCTCTGACTACGCAGCTAACTCCTACACACATCCTTGAAAACCTCAGTTTGTCACCTCTTCCGAGAAGGCCTCCCTGGTTAGTTATCTCGATGCTGACTGCCTTCTCTTGTCATACTTTCTTTACCTCCTGTCTCTCCCTGGGACACGTTGCTCTGACCCGAGCATCTCATCACGTGTCTCCAGCATCACTTGGGCCGGGTCCCTGGGGCCATAGCCAGTGTTTAGTGAATGACTGTGTCTCAAGGCTACTTCAGCCTTCACTTCACACATATCCACTTGGTTTTTCATAGATTCTTGGCCACTTAGGCCTGTGTCGGGGCTGAGACTAGGGCATTCAATGTTGAAAGCCTGACCAGAGGCTTCCCTGGGCCAGCAGGTCCCAGGTCTGGGGATGCCTGGGCCCCACACTTGACTCCTGCTCTGCCCTGTCCCAGCTCTGCTTGGCTGGTGTCCAGCTCTCCCATCTCCTGCTCCAATGGCAGGGCCCTCAGGTCTGCCTCCTTCCTGCCCCTCTCCTCCCTGGCCCCTCACCCCCACCCCTGCACAGGCTCCTAGGGCCCCCCATGAGTGGAACCTCGGGCCTCCTTGTGCTGTAGACAGAGAAACAAGAACAGAGAGAGCCAGGGCCTGCCTGAGGCCACGCCGCAGCCGTTGGGCCCAGCGCTGAGGGCCCAGGCCCCGTCCTCTCCAGGGCCCGGGTGCTCTCGGGTGTCCCAGGTCCTCGGTGTTGTGGCCTGGACTGGCCTGGACTACCACCACTTGGGACAAGTCATCACATCTCTGTCCCCCACTTCTGCTCAGGGTACAGACAGGGGGCTCCAGACGGATGGAGGGAGGCTGGGGTGAGGCCTTGCAGGTCACTCCGTCTGGGCCAGGCTGGGAGGGGACATTTGGCAGCGGGGCAGGGGGTCCTGTGGAAGTGAGGGAGCTACTCACGGGTGGGGCTTGACGCGGATGTAGTTCTTAGGGACAAACCCCTCGGCGCCCCGCAGCTCGGCCTTGTACCAATTCTGGTCATCCTCCATATTCAGGATCTGTGGGCAGGAGAGACATGGCTCCTGGTCACCCAGGAGTGTCAGCTTCCCCTGCCAAGGGCACACGGGGCTGGAGCTGGACATCCAAGTGCTGCCACCCAGACCCCCAGCACCCCATGGGGTTAGGGCAGACCCCACAGCCCCTCAGTCCCTGAGCTGTGGCCCTGGACATGGGGCCCATGGTACTCGACACCTCCGCTGACCCGGGGAGGGGGCAGTCTGAGGAGCCCCACCAAGTGGTGGTCACCCGGGGTCACCCACATTTACAAACCCGCACGCCTGAACTCAGGGGTGATGGTCTGGTGGGGAGTTCAGACCCTGGGGAGCAAACGGGAGGTATTTGGGCTGAGACAAGGCTCGGGTCACAGGCTCTGCGTCGCCCTGCAGGTGGCCCGAGGGGAACTGAAACCCAAGTGTGGGTGGAAGCTGCTGAGGGTGGCGGCGGGACGCTGGGCTCCCTCCCCTGTCGCTGGGCAGGCTCGCCACGGGTCACCCCTTCTCACCCCGGCCCCCGGGGCTGCTGTCATCAAAAGCTATCTCACAGAGGAGGATGCAGGCTCCAAGAGGAGGTGAGCAGGACCCCCTCACTCTTCACGCCAGTCCCCCTTCATTCTGTCTCTGGACCCTGCCCAAGGGCAGTCTTCCCTGTCCGTCCTAGAGCAGGTCCATGTATCAGCTCCAACCCGGTGGGGATGCTTGGTTGAGACAAAAAATCAGACACAGATGAGCCACCCAAGCAGAGGCCCCATGGGAATGAGGGCTGGGGCAGCAACTCGTCTGACCGCCTGGCCCGCCGAGCCCCCTCCTTCCTGTCCCCACTGTCTGGGCCAGGCTAGCGTCCCCAGGGACAGCCGGAAGCAGGTGGCTGACTCAGGAAAACTTTTGCTGAAAACCAAACAACACAAAACAAACCCCCCCACCCCAGCTTAATGGGAAAATCAGGGCCTATGGGACACAGATTCAGTGAAGGTTCCCGGCAGCCTTGGGCTCTAGACCAGTCTGCCTGCCTCTAACTCTCTCCGCAGCCTTGGCCTCGGTTTCTGCAACCATAAAATAGATGCAGCCTACACGGCATGTGGTGGTGTTTTGTGACCTACAAAGTCCTGTGTGGACATGAGGCTGTAACACGTCTCGTCTATCCCAACTTTGTTTGTTTTCCTGTCATCTCCACTCCAGGGAAAGACTCAGAAATGTTCTGATGGGTTGCGGTAGCTGAGGTCTTGCCGTCAACATTGTTCAAAGCACCCAGACCCTCTGAGACACAGGAATTGCCAACCCTCCCTGGTGATGCTCCCACCTTGGCCTGCCCCCAGCTTGGCCCCTTCTCCTGGGTGCTGTCCTGTGCCACTACCCCCTGGCCAGTGTGGTCACTGAGCACCTCCTGCAGGGCAGGCCCTGTGTCCAGCCCAATGACACAGCCGGGAGCAGGAGGTCACGCTTTGGAGGGCAGAGGCAGAGGGAGAAACAGGAAACAGACAAATAAACAAGATAATTTAATGCAGTGGGGAGTGCTTGCAAGATATACACCAGGAAGATGTAGATGCCTGGTTGGGGCAGGGGATTGTCCACAGGGGTGGGGGAGTGGGCAAGAAAGGCATCTCTGAGGAGGTGACTGACATGTGAGCTGAGGCCCAAATTATAGGAAAGGCTGGACGTGAGAGGATGTGGGGATGTCGGTCCATGGCCGAAGGAATCGCCAGTGTAAAGGCCTTGAGGTGGGAGCGAGCTGTCCTTGGAGCAGAAAGGAAAACTGTGTGACTGCAGCTGAGGTGGGGGCCGGACCGTGAGGTACACAGGGAGCGAGAGAGCTGGACGTTATTGTACTCTGGTGGGAATGAGGAGGCCATTCAGATTTTTATTTTCAAAACCAAGATGAGCGGGCTTCCCCTGTGGCTCAGTGGTAAAGAATCCACCTGCCAATGCAGGAGACTCAGGTTCGATCCCTGATCAAGGAAGATCCCACATGCCACAGAGCACCCCAACTATTGAGCCTGTGCTCTAGAGCCTGCGAGCTGTAAGCACAGAAGCCCACGCGCCCTAGAGCCTGTGCTCAGCAACCAGGGAAGCTGCAGCAATGTGAGGCCCAAGCACAGCAACCAGAGAGTAGCCCCTGGTCCCGCAACTAGAGAAAGCCCACACAGCAACAAAGACCCAGCATAGCCAATAAATAAAGAAAATTATTCACAAAAACAAACAAGAGGAACCACTGAGGGCCACTGGGGGAAGGTCAGGCTCTGGGTTGTGGCTGTTGTGTGGAGACCAGGCTGTGGACTGGAGGGAGGGATGTGAGGAGCTGGGCCCAGGTGAGCGGTGATGGGGCCCTGGACTGGGGTGCCTGAGATGTGGTCAGATTTGGGACGGTTTAGGGGGAACTGCTAACAGGCTGGCTCCGAGATGCAGAGAAAGCAGCCAAGACCACCCCAAGTTCTGGGCCTGGGTGCTGGTGGGCAGATGTGGCCACCGGGTGCAATGGAACAGCTGCGGGGGCAGGTGGGGAGCTCAGGGCTGGCTGT
>NW_011494752.1:9109570-9112992 GCF_000754665.1 Bison bison bison
CACCGGCCATCCCCGTGGAGGTGCTGAGGCCATGGGCTCCCTGAGTCTGGGTTCTGGGGGCCAGGCTGTCGATGAAGAGGCAGAGGTAAGCCAGCACCCACATCTTTCCTCTAGCCAGGAGCGACGGGTACTGTGCACCGAAAGCAGCCTACTCCTGGGAGGGGGCTATGTTTTAGGGAAGTGACATTTGGGGCTATTTGTCCAGAGGGTCATCTAAGAGCAGAGCTCAAGACTGGAAGAACAGCGTCCTGCCAGCTCCCAGGGCCTGGGATCTGTATGTCCACTGGGCGCTTACAGCTGGTGCGCTGGAAACACGCTCGAATGGACGCCCTGTGTGCTCAGTCACCAGACGGGAGTTGGAGAGCAGGGCTGCCGGGCGATGTCACAGTCGAACTTTTGCAGTTACAGAAATCGGACTCCAGACCACATAAGGTGGGGGAGGCACTTTGAGCGCAAAATTTACGGAGCTCCGAAGATGTCACAAATCAACGTAAATAGTATTTTAAGAGAATATGTTAAAAAATCAAAATCAATGCAAAAAATTTTCATGCTGTCAGTAGTTAATGATAATGTATCCATATCAGTCTATTAATGTAACAAATGAACCAGGTTGATACTCTAAAATGTTACCACGGGAGAGGGTATGCATGGGCGAGAGCGGGCCTGCGGTGTCAGATGCGACTCCCTCTGCACTACCTTCTCGATTTTTCTGTAAACCTCAAACTGTTCTAAAAATTAGACTGTTTAAAATTTAATGCAAAAAAAAAAAATCCATCAAAATCTTAAATTAAGGCAGGATCTGACCTGGCACCTGCACCACCGTGAGGAAGGGCCCTGTCGCCAGGTCTGGGCCTGGAAGGCCCACTTGTTCATCCCTGTCCATCAGGGAAAGGCAGGGGCATGAACAGGGAAGTGGGACTTGCTGATGGCCCGCCTCCCAGGACCCAGGACTAACTCCTCAGGACATGCTGGTGTTTTTTCCTAGGCACGAATCCGGTGCCTAGAAGAGGCTCAGCTTTCCCTTTCTCACCTGCAGAATGTCAGTTTCCTATCCCTAAAACTCAAATCTACTGAGTACGTGTGAGTTGGCTCTCTGTGTATATTCCTCTGCATTCTGCCTTTTTGCCACTTCACGTTGCCTCATGAGCATTTTTGCATTGTTAAACGACCCTTTCCCAGATGGCATTTTTAGGAACTGTGTGGTATTTTATGCCACCACGGAGCATGGAGCTAGGCTGAGTCCACGCTGCAGACTCACACCCCCGCTGGATGCATCTCCTCCTTCACTCTCCTCCCCCGCCTCTTCTCTGCATGGTTGGGTCCCGCTCATCCTTCAGATCTCAGCTGAGGTGTCACTTCTTTTGAGAGGCTGCCCAGACCCCCCCCCGCCCCTAGTCTGGGCTGTCGCTTGCCCCTCCCACCCTCTGCATTCCATCTTCGCGGGTGATTGCTTCCATCCATCTGTCACCTCCTGGCATGACTCACCCTCTGGAATGTCAGGTTTGGGATGACAGGGATTGGGCTTTGTCCACTGCCTGTGGCCTCAGCACTCAGGACAATGCTCCACAGGCCAGCAAGGGTTTGTTGTATGAAGGAAGGAAAAGGCAGCCCTTCCCATGGCCTGTCATGCCTCGAGAGGTCCCCTCCTGGGTCCTGGCTAACATCTTAATCCCGCCTTCCTTCCTCTGACACCCCGTGTCTTGCTGAGGTCCTGCCCTGTGCCAGCACTGGTTTATGCCCCTGCCCTCAGGAGCCCGGGTTAGAAGCAAACACAGCAGAAGATGCCAGTGCTCTAGCCAGGGTTAATGGGAACCCGGCCAGTCTCTGGGTGGGTAGAGAGCCCAGGCATCCAGGAGGGAAATGGGTGTCATAGTTTTTACAGTGATTCCCTTGGGGGACCCCACAGATCCATCCCCACCACACTGTCCATCACCTGCATCTCAGGGGGAAAGCACTGCCCACCCCATTCCAAATTCCTCATGATTCCACTTTCTCCCAAGCCCTGGAGTCTGGAACTAGAGACCCAAACTCTCTCAGATCGGCTAACAAGGCCTTTGAGCTGGTCCTAGACCTCAGAGTCTCCTGTACTGGCTGTTTGGTCCTGGTGTCAAGCCTGCCCCACCCTCAGGTAACCACATGTCCTCAGGTCACCACCCCCTGCCGGCCACCCAGGGGGCCCAGGGCCAGCATCCCAGCATAGATAAGGGGGGACTTCCTCAAAATGATGTGGCTCTTCTTAGAACTGTCACCCTCTCGCCCCAGCCCAGGTGAAGGGGTTCACACCCGACCCCACACTGAGCAAGTCATGGTGCCTGGGGGCCTCACTTAGTCACCTGTAAAATGGGGCCGTGGCAGATTAAGTGGGCACTGGAGCACACCGCCGAGCTCAGACCTGGCTCCATACACGGTCAGCCCACGGGAGGTGCTATCCCTTCTGAGGCCTGAAGCTTGGGGCAGCCCGGAGCAGGGCCCCAGCTCAGACTGGAAGGATGGCCGGTCTCATGCCCACCGGGCCGGCGTGGAGCCTGGGGCCCAGGGAGCTTTCTGAGTGGGACTTGATGGCTAATCCAGCACCCAAATCGTGCCAAACACTCCCGAATCAGGGCCCTGAGCTCCGCTTCCAGATGCAGGCATGTAAGCAGGCACACTTCCTGAGAGAGAGAGCCTGGAAACCCCTCTGCCCTGGAGGGTGTGTGCTCCTTACAGAGGTTCCACGAGGGGAGCTGCGTAGCATTGAGGCTCATCTCACCTGTGGGGAGGCCCGTCTAGACCCTTAGTCACAGTTGTTTTATCCCCGATAGGTTAGTGTGTGTACTTAATTCCCAAGATCCTCTCTCTGTCTCAGTCTCTTTGCCTCTCTCTCTTTAACTCATTTCAAATGAGTTAACTCATTTCTTTCCTGGGAAACTGGGTGTTGAATCAGCCCCTGCCACTCACTACGCTGAATTCTCAGAATGGCTCCTAAGGGAGGGAGCACTAACTAACTCCCCATTTCTCAGATGGGAAAACTGAGAATCCGAGGCAGAAGGTGGCTTGTCCAGAGTCACGTAGCCAATGACTGGAGAAGCTGGGCCTATCTTCCTCCAGAGACTAGACTCTATTAGAAGGGCCATCCAGGCCTTGATTTTAAGCACCCACCCCATATCACATACGCACAACTCGGCCAGCCCCGGCCACCCTACCTTGAGCGTGTCCCCCTTGTTGAAGGCCAGCTCGTCACTCTCCGTGGCCTGGAAGCTGTACAGGGCCACAGACTCCATACCGCCGTCCCCGCGCCCCGGCAGCTGGGCTGCTAGCAGGGCCGGCAGCTTCCTGCTTCCTCCGCAGTCGAGGACCAGCTTCCTTTGTTTTGAGAGCGTGTTTGTGCTTTTGAAGCTGAGACCGAGACTTCCCCTGACGGAGAAACAGGAAGCAGAGATGTC
>NW_011494752.1:9113104-9122481 GCF_000754665.1 Bison bison bison
AGAGATGTCCCAGACAGGGGGTGTGAGCCACGGGCCCCTCTCAGACTCCAGGGCGTCCCCCAGCAGCCCTGGGAGTGGGTCCTCCTCCTGCACCCACCTTACAGATGATAAAACTGAGTCTCCAGAGCAGCAAGAATGCTGAACTTGTGGTCGCCACCACTCCCACTCATTTACCAATCCTTCCACCACAGTTTCTAAACTCTGACGCCCCCTGTGACCCACTATTGACCTGAAGCTCCTGGCCCAACCACCAGGGCCTTGCCTGTTACTCCTCCCCACCCCACCTCTCCAGACCCATCCTTTGTTACTCCCCTTCCCTCTGAACAAACCTGGGCTGCAGCCGCAGCAGGGGGACACCTCACATGCCCAAATCGCCCCCAGCCTTTCCACACGCATGGCCCCTCTTCCCCTTTCTCTTCTCAGGAGACTCCTATTCATCCATCAGTGCCCAACTCAGAAGGCGCCTCTTCTGGTTTAAGCACTGGGCACCTTCAGTGGAATGGTGAGCCTAAGGTCAAAAAGGACTGAAAATAAATGCGGACCTTTGCTTAGGTTTGCTGTGGGTGGTGAGATCACTGCGGCAATTCTGGGATGAGGCTGAGTCTCTTGGGAAAGAACCTAAACCACTGAATGTGGTGAAGCCATCAGAACCAAGGACGGAGGATGGAGTTTGCTGTGCAGGGAAGGAGTGTGACCACGGTCCCAAAAAGAGAGAGGAAGAGCCCTGGGGTGTTGGACGGGGACTGGCTGAATCAGCGTGAAGTCAGCTTGGTTTTATTTTTTTGTTTAAAAAAAAAGAATTTTTATTCCTTTATTTATATTGATAAGGTGACATCTTGCTTTCAGATATTATGATTATGATCCATTACTATTATTTATGTTGATGCTTACATTGTCTTAGATTTGATCAGTGGGACCCCTTCCAGATGCCCCTTGTCCTTAAAAATCCCCGTGGTTTTCTGAGCACCTCCCATCTCTCTGATGACACATCCCAGGCTCCTCCAGGACTTCTGCCTCATACCCAGAACCAGCCCTTCCTGAAGGGCAGAGGGAGGATGGTTTTAATGGAAAGTGATGTTAGAACCCAAGGTTGAGCTGGTACTGGGTGTGCTTATTACTGTGGAGGCATCATTGCTCCCAGGGCCTCTCCACAGACAGAGACAGGAAAAAAATAATAAAATCGCATATATCCTATATATTTAAATAAATCACTATATATATTATATATGGGGCTCCCCTAGTAGCTCAGACAGTAAAGAATCTGCCTGCAATGCAGGAGACCTGGGTTTGATCCCTGAGGGGGGAAGGTCCTCTGGAGAAGGGAATGGCTACCCACTCCGGTATTGTCAGCTGGGAAATCCCATGGACAGAAGAGCCTGGTGGGCTATAGTCCATGGGCTCACAAGGAGTTGAACACAACTGAGCGACTAACATGGATATTATATATAATCATGGAAGCAACCTAGATGCCCATCAGCAGATGAACGGATAAGAAAGCTGTGGTACATATACACAATGGAGTATTATTCAGCCATTAAAAAGAATACATTTGAATCAGTTCTAATGAGATGGATGAAACTGGAACCTATTATACAGAGTGAAGTAAGCTAGAAAGAAAAACACCAATACAGTATACTAACGCATATATATGGAATTTAGAAAGATGGTAACAATAACCCTGTGTACAAGACAACAAAAGAGACACCGATGTATAGATCAGTCTTATGGACTCTGTGGGAGAGGGAGAGGGTGGGGAGATTTGGGAGAATAGCATTGAAACATGTATAATATCATGTATGAAACGAGTCACCAGTCCAGGTTCGATGCACGGTACTGGATGCTTGGGGCTGGTGCACCGGGATGACCCAGAGGGAGGGTAGGGGAGGGAGGAGGGAGGAGGGTTCAGGATGGGGAACGCGGGTATACCTGTGGCAGATTCATTTCGATATTTGGCAAAACTAATACAATATTGTAAAGTTTAAAAATAAAAAAAAAAAAGTAAAAAAAAAAAAGAAAAGTAGCAAGAACATAAAAAAAAATAATCATTATATATATTAGAAATGTGTTTCCTAGTAGACAGAGTTGGTGTCTGCATATTTCTGCATTTACCTCTATGTGTAATTACAAAGCTGTGGATAATAGATTAAAAATGATGCCCTTAACCACATGTGAATTGGTTAGTTCAGGTAAGAGGGATGTGAGTGTCATGTCTTTCTCACACCTTTTCAAAAGGCTTGAAATTTTTCCATGTAAAAAGTTGGTAAGATAGATGTGACACTACAGTAATCTCAAAATAAAAGGTTTAGTTAAAAAAAAAAGAAAAACAACAGTTGAGGGAAAAGAAGAGGGCTCTGGCAGAGCTGTCGCCTCCCTGGAGCCCCCAGAGGGCAGAGGGCAGTGACCCCGACCCCACTCCAGGACCTCTCCTCACCTTTCCTCCAGGCCCCTGCTCAGGGACAGGATGTTAGCAGGTGTTTCTTTGCGGCTCCAGCTCCGTTTCAGCTGAGGTTTCAAAGCCTCAGAATGGAGCAATGTGGTGGGGAGGAGGAGGGGAGGTGGGGGTGGGGGGGTGGTCATCCACCCAGCCCCAAGTCTGAGATGCCTGGGAGGCAAGAGTTGGGAGGGCTCCCTTTATAAAACTAAGTAGTGTCCTCTGGGGCCTGGGGGCTTGGGGGCTGGTTTATTTTGTTTTTCAAAATGCTTATTCTGTGCCAAGTCATATACAAAAATGTGAGTCGCTCTCCCAAGGTCTGCGGTTGATAAGTGGCAGAGCTGAGCCCAGGCCAGAGCTGTGACCCCTGGGCCATGACCCCTGGGCCATAACCCCTGGGCCATGTGGCCTCAGTCTAGAGCCAGGAAGTGGGGGTGGGGGTGGACGGGTGAGCAGCAAATCTTGGTGGGAGGGCATATGCGCCCAACTCTCAGAGGCCCAGCAGGACCCTGGGAGTGGGACTTGACTGGGAGGACCCCTTTGGGGGTTCAGGCACCCCACTGAGGGTGCATGCTGGGGCCTAAAATGAGGGGGTGCAGAGCTGGCAGCTGGGAGACCATTAATGGTCCCATCATGGCTGCAGCTGAGTCCCCGTGGGAGGCCCCTCAAAAGCCACCCCCTGAACAAGCACTGGTGGCCACTGGCCATGCCTGGTTGTAGCAGAACCAGCCACTTAGGACTGTCTGGTCCTTAGGCCCCCCAGCCCCCTGTTCCAGTCTGATTAACACCCAGACACATCCAGGGCCTGACCCCTGGGCCTGCGAGTGTTCCCATAGGTGACAAAGGGACTTCATCGACATTATTGAGTTGAGGATCTTGAGATGGGGAAGTGGTCCAGGGTTATCCAGGTGGGCCTGAGATGTGATCTCGAATATCCCGGGGGAAGGCGATAGATGAAGCAATCACTGTGGCTGAGGATGGAGGAAGGGAGAGTGGCCGGGGGCTGTCAGGAGCGCAGCTCTGGAGGCTGAAAGGGCAGGGAAGGGGCTCTCTCCAGGGCTTCACGAGGAAGCAGCCCCACCCACGCATTCTCCTCGGCCGAGTGAGGCTGAGCTGGGGCTTCTGGCCCCCAGAACAGTAGAGAGTGATCTTGTGATGTTGAGCTTGTGGTGACTTACCATAGCAGCCACAGGAAATACACACCCCCTCCCTCGGGGCCGTCCCGGTGTTGAGTCAGAAATGGCAACTTGAGACCAGGCCATGAGGACAGCGAGCAGGAACTGACCCCCCCGCCCCCCATTCCAGGCCCGGAGCTGGGCCTGGGGCTCCAGGGACCACGATCTGTGAAGCTGGAGCTCTGTAGTTCAGAGACTGGACGAGACCCTTGGATTCTCTAGAGAGGCTGGATGCAGCCTTCTGTTATCTGACAGCGACGGACACACCCAAGTGACCTCTCTGGGCTTCATCATGGGGCAGGGAGGGCAGGTTTACCAGGAGAGTGGCAGAAAACCAGATGTGCTCCTCTGCCCATCATTGAGCCTCGACCTGTGCTGGCTCCAGGAAGGCTCTGTGGATGAGATGCTGACAAGGAGACAACAGACACAGAGCCTCCACCTTCAGAGGTCAGCACCCCCTGCAAGGTGAGCTCAACATTCCACTGCAGACTTGCTGCCCATGAGACTGGTGAGAAGTGGTAAAAATAAAAATATTGAACGTTTCTGGAAATGGCCCGAAGGGTGAACAGAAATGAAGAAACGTTTGTTCAAGAACATTCATGACAATTTGATAAGAAAAGTGAGAGTCTGTGGTATTTGAACCAAAACCACTCTCTCCCTTCAGCCTCCTCACAGCTGGTGAGCCTCCAGACAGTTGTGCCCAGGACCCAGGGCCCCTCCTCATAGCTCCCAGTTAGGACTTTTTTCCTGGGAGGAGCAGGCTGTCAGTGTCACTGAGGCTGACTGCCTGAGTGTGGTGGAGAGGTGGACGCCCCTCCATGAAACAGGATCTCTACGCAGAGTGCAGTGGGCAGGAGTTCCTGGCACCCTGGCCTCCAGCCCTGGCTCCTGAAGTGGTGGCTGCTCATGGCTCTCAGGCTGCCTCTCCCTCTCCAGCTCCTAAAGCAGGCGTGTTACTCAGAGAGAACGTACCCATTGTTCCCTGGGTTTTGCCTGGGGATAGAAACTGGCCATAAAATGGACAGCTCCTACTCTCTTCCCAAAGGAACTGACCTCTCTGGCAACAACACAGAGTGAAGAAATTCAAGCCTGAAATTCTGTCAAGAACGGTGGTGATTACGGAGATACGGAGGGGAGAGTCCACACTCAGGCTAGACTGGAAGCTAACTAGTTTTCAGTACAATACCCAGGCAGGAGCCCTTCTGGGGTCAGAGCAAATAATCAAACAGGTGTTAGTTGCTCAGTTGTATCTGACTCTTTGCAACTCCATGGACTGTGGCTTACCAGGCTTCTCTGTCTATGGCAATCACACACTATTCCTTCAAAGGAGCCAGAATTTGACTGCATCTGTTGGTAGAAAATGACCCAGGATGTGATTGGAAGACAACAAAGAAACAGCAGGAACTTAGTGGAGTTTAACGGCTGATGTGGTCCAGGAATGAGAGAGCCCTAGCAAGTCCCCTGACATCCCACATAAATGGAAAAGAATAAGATCTTGCCATTTTCAACAACCTGAATGAGCCTCAAGGGCATCATGCTAAGAAAAATAAGCCAGATAAAGAAAAACAAATACCTTATGGTATGATTTCACTTAAAAGAGGAATTAAAAACAAAACAAACAAAACCACAACAGCGAAAACCTCAAGCTGGTAGATGCCAAGAACAGATTGGTGGCTGCCAGAGGTGGGAGGTTGGAGGTGACGAAATGGGTGAAGGTACAAACTTGCAGCCATAAAATAAGCCATAGCTCTTCACTTCTATAAAATAAGACATAGGGATGTACTGTCAACACGGTGACTATAACTAATAAGACTGTGTTGCATATTTGAAAGTTGCTAAGAGAATTGGACTGTGAAGAAAGCTGAGTACCGAAGAATTAATGCTTTTGAACTGTGGTGTTGGAGAAGACTCTTGAGAGGCCCTTGGACTGCAAGGAGATCCAACCAGTCCATTCTAAAGGAGATCAGCCCTGGGCATTCTTTGGAACGAATGATGCTAAAGCTGAAACTCCAGTACTTTGGCCACCTCATGCGAAGAGTTGACTCATTGGAAGAGACTCTGATGCTGGGAGGGATTGGGAGCAGGAGGAGAAGGGGACAACAAAGGATGAGATGGCTGGATGGCATCACCGACTCGAAGGACGTGAGTTTGAGTGAACTCCGGGAGATGGTGATGGACAGGGAGGCCTGGCGTGCTGCGATTCATGGGGTCGCAAAGAGTCGGACACGACTGAGCAACTGAACTGAACTGAAGAGAATAAACCTTAGAAGTCTCCATCACAAGATTTAAAAAAAAAATTTTTTTTTAATTAAAGAGAGCACCCTCTTGTCAGTCCAGCAGGTCAGCCTGACTAGATTAGAGCCTCTGTTATCCAGTGGTCAAAACTCACTTTCCCCAAGAAGGTGTGAACCCCTTCCAAATTTGTCCTTCCTGGGGTACCCTCCCTCAGCACTAAGGAACCATAGGCTTTCCTTAGAGTTACCCTTTGGTCACAGTTAGCAATTCATTCTCCAAACTTCTGTTTAAACTGTGGTCTCCTGACTAGACTCTGACTGCTACTCTTAGCAGATATTACATCATTTGGACTTTCTTAAAAAAAAAAAAAAACTACTCAATAATAAAATCTGGTCAGTCTATGAGGAATTGATATAAAGAACTCAGAAATAGAAAATTGATGCAAAAAGGACTGAGGGTAAGTACTAAATGTCTTCCAGTGGAAAGTGAAAGTGTTTGTCGCTCAGTCGTGTCCTTCTCTTTGCGACCTCATGGACTGTGGCCCGCCAGGTTCCTCTGTCTACGGCATTCTCTCTGCAAGAATAATGGAGTGGGTAGCCATTCCCTTCTCCAGGGGATTTTTCCTACCCAGGGATCAAACCCAGGTTTCCCACGCTGCAGGCAGATTCTTTACCTTTTGCAGAACTCAAACAAAATGAGAAGACTCAGGGCTGCAGAACAGGACATAAATGTATTACACATGTTAACAAAGTCAAAGTAACAGAAGTTGCCAGGGCTCAGTGTAAAAAAATATTTTGGTCACCTTATCTTTTATTATAGAGAGACACTCATATCTAAGTTTAAAATGTATGGTTTAAAAGAAAGACTCCAATGTGTTAATGACTTTCACAAACTCTGTCTTAACTCTACAGGAATTCTTTGTAAGGAATTCACTTTCCTTTCTCCTTCTTCCTCCTCCTCCTCTTCTTCCTCCTCTTCTTCCTCTTTTCTTTTTCTCATTTTACTTTCATTTTGAACCCACATTTCTTATGGTTACAAAAAATGCATCTCAAATTTAGAATTTACTCAATTTCACTTTTCTTCTTCATATTCTAAATTGCAATAAAATTATTTTTAATGTTTATTTTAAGAGAAGCATAGGCTGATATTGGAGAAGGAAATGGCAACCCACTCCAGTATTCTTGCCTGGGAAATCCCATGGACAGAGGAGCCTGGCAGGTCACAGCTCATGGGGTCACAAAGAGTTGGACACGACTGAGTGACTAACAACAAGGCTAACATCACAGGAGAAAATCCAGATGATTGTAGGTTCCAGTTATACAACATTCCAGGAAAGGAATCAGAAGACGATCTGTGGTGGACAGGGGCTCAAGGGAGGGAAGGATGAATACATGGAACATGGGGTTTGGGGGAGGGCAGTGAAACTTTGCCAATGTGGTATCATAATGGTGAATACATGTCATTATACACTGGTCAAAATCCACAGAAAGAACAACACAAAAAGTGAACCCTAATGCAACCCTATGAACTTTATTTCATAATTATGCATTGATATTGGCTCATCAATTGTAACAAATGTACCACATCACAATGCAGAATTTTAATAGGAAAATGGCTGGGTGAGGAAGACGTGAGGTGATATATGAGAATTCTCTGTACTTTCTGTTCAATTTTTCTATAAACTTAAAACTGCCCCTCCCCCCAAATCTCTTAATTAATTTAAAACCACACACAGGCCATGGATCATGATCCCAGTCTTCATGATCATATCTGTCTGTCTGTTCACTCACCCTATAGAGACGAGTGAAGCTGGGTAGGGAGAAATCTGTGAGATAGTCATGAAATACACACCTCCACTGGTGACGACGTTCTACTGCTTATTGTCTCTGTACTTTCTTTAGCAAATTGCTTGGATTTCTTTCTGTTGAGTATGTGTTACTTTTCTAAAAACAAGTCATTATTTAAAGTAAAGGAAAATTCTTAATGAACTAATGTGACATTGCTCATGCCCTTGAATTTGTGGATAAAATATTCATATATTTATGTATGTATGTGTTTGCAGTTAAAAAAAATGAGACTGCAAAACTTTATACCAATATCCTTATGTTTATTGATGAGAAATAGAATTATAGTTAGCTTTCATTAGGTGTAAGTTCTTCCTTTTTTTTCCCTTTCTCCCTCCACCCACCCCGCCCAACCCGTATTGTTTAATCACCGAGTTCCTCCGCTCCCACGCTTTCCAAGGCAAACCAGCTAAATAAAAATTCCTTGGATTCTTCCCGCTCATTAAATGGCCCACGGCCCTTGTGGGAGGTCCACAGTTGCATCTGAGATGAAGCTGTAGGGGGGAACGCATTCATAAACTATATGTTATATTCATATTATTTAACCTTTCCAGGAATCCGTTTTACCGGGGGAGGGGTGGAGGGGCAGCCTGGGTAAAGGAGAACCGGGATCGATCCGGCGAGCCTCTGGGTTCTGCCGCACACCCCGCAGCCCCTCGGTCGGCGGCCGCGTCTGCCCTCTCATGGCATCTCTCGGAACTACAGGCCGCCTTTCAAGCCGAGTCGGGAGTCCGGACCTCGGGTCCAGCGGGGGACCGAGCCACCCGGGCGGGGGTCCAGGCTGAGGCCTTTCCCTCGCGTCATCCCTGCCTCTCACCTTCCCAAACGATACTGCTTAACAAGAACTGAAAACTTCCATGAACAGATGAATGTTTTTGAGGACGGTTTTTAAAATGTCAGTAACATAGCGCTACTCTTAAGTGGAAGTTTTGTCACTTTGTAAATAACAACAGGGAAATTACCGTAAAAACAAGACAATGTTATGAAATGCTGTTGGACACTGTTTCTCACAAAAGCCAGTGCTCTTTAAAGAGTTCAAAGGGAAATTATGTATCAGAAAAGCTTTTTTCAAACACATTTTAACATTTTGACCTACACTATACATAAAAATGAAACAAAAATTTCACAAAATAATACCCTTATTTTTCTGATATTTTCTATTCTATTTTATTCTATCTACTTTATTTTTCCCATTAAAAAAAAAAACTTGAAGTATAGGTGATTTACAATGTTGTATTCGTTTCGGGTATACAATGAAGTTTTTTTTTTTTAATATAATTTTATTTATTTATTTTATTTGGGGCTGTGCTGGGTCTATGTTGCTGTGCTCAGGCTTTCTCTAGGTGTGGTGACCAGGGACTACTCTGTGTTCCGGTGCACAGGCTTCTCATTGCAGTGACTTCTCTCGTGGAGCACGGGCCCTAGAGGGCTCAGGCTTCACTCATCCCACCACGCAGGCTCAGTAGTGGTGGGGCACCAGTTAGCATGCACACATGTACACGCTACACATGTCTCACATATGCAGCATGGTCTGGCATGTGGCATCTTCACAGACCAGAGACTGAATCAGTGTCCCCTGCATTGGCTGGCAGATTCTTCTCCACTGAGTCACTAGGGGAGTCCGGATTCATTATATATATATTCCTTTTATAGATTATTTTTCATTACAAATTATTATAAGATATTGAATAT
>NW_011494752.1:9122581-9131165 GCF_000754665.1 Bison bison bison
AGTTTGCCTGCAATGAGGGAGACCTGGGTTCGATCCCTGGGTTGGGAAAATCCCTGGAGAAGGAAATGGCCACCCACTCCAGTATTCTTGCCTGGAAAATCCCATGGATGGAGGAGCCTGGTGGGCTACATACAGTCCATGGGGTCACAAAGAGTCGGGCACAACTGAGGGCCCTCACTTTCACTTTCATTTTATTTATAATAGTGCTGCTGCTGCTGCTAAGTCGCCTCAGTCGTGTCCGACTCTGTGCGACCCCAGAGACGGCAGCCCACCAGGCTCCCCCGTCCCTGGGATTCTCCAGGCAAGAATACTGGAGTGGGTTGCCATTTCCTTCTCCAATGCATGAAAGTGAAAAGTGAAAGTGAAGTCGCTCAGTCGTGTCTGACTCTTTGCGACCCCATGGACTGCAGCCTACCAGGCTCCTCTGTCCATGGGATTTTCCAGGCATTTATAATAGTGTGTATATGTTAATTCCAAATTCCTAGCTTATCCCACCCCATTTTAATATATTTTTTTAATGTTCAAAGGCAGGTAGATGCACATGTGTAAAAAAATGTTGGTGAGGACTGAAGCTGAGTGATGGTATAGGGGGTTCAGACTTTCTATTTTCGTGCATGTTCAGAAGTTACAAATTAAAAGAATATTTTAAAACTCACTGGTTTGGGACTTGCCCGGCAGTCCAGTGATTAAAATTCTGTGCTTCCACTGTCGGGGGCATGGGTTTGATCCTTGGTGGGAAAAATAAAATCTCACATGCTTTGTAACCAATTAATTAATTTAAAAATGTAAAAAGAATTTTAAAAACTCATCAGTTTGGGATTCCATACATGGATTTTACAACCCACTAAGGGGTCATAACTCATAACTGGGAAATTTTGAATTACTTTAAGCTGTGCAGAAATTTACCCTGGACATGATCAACAGAGATTAACCTGGATGTAATCAACAGACCTAAAGAAGGAAGTGCTTTTCCAGTGCAGTTGACCACCCCCTTAATGGCCACCAGCAACATCTCCCTCCCTGCACACACCTGTCATTCCCACAAGAGGTGAAGCCCATTTCTCCACCCCTTGAATCCAGGCTGGCCCAGACTAGGAGAATGCATCAGAAGTGACATTCTGGGACTTCTGAGTTCAGACCTCAGAGAACCAGAAACTTCGGATTCATGGTGCTTGGAATGAGCTGCCAGGTCATGAGGAAGAGCAGTGGGAAGACACACGAGGAGTGCTGAGTGGCCAGTAACAGCCCTGCCAGCACCAAGCCAGCCCCGCATTTCCAAACAAGCGCTTGGCTTCCCACCTCAAGAGGTTGCCAGATAAAACACAGGCCACCAGATAAATCTGATTTTCAGATAAACAAGTCCTTCTTCAGCCTGTCTCAAATATTGCATGGGACATACTTATGCTAAAAACCAGTCATTGTTAGCCTGTAGTTCAGATGTAAGTAGGAAGTCTGTATTCTCATTTGCTGCGGTTGGCAATCCTACACTTGGAGCACCTGAGGGCTTTCTCTGCAACTGAGGACACTCAGCCCAGGTGAAGGGCACCAGAGCAAACATCATCCGATGAGGCAAAGGCCACCTTTCCCAGCCCTTGATGGGAGGGACAGTGCTGGGGTGAGCTCTATCCAGCCCCTGTGCCCTGGTAACCCTGAGAAGCAGGACCCAGTCCTTTGCTCTTTTTCTGTCCCCTCACCTCTGCCAGGGCTTCTGAGGGTTGTCCCCAAATAAATTCTTGTCTCAGGTCTGCTTTGGAAGAACCAAGGAGGAGAAGGGGATGACAGGATGAGATGGTTGGATGTCATTACCGACTATTCAATGGACATGAGTTTGAGCAAGCTCTGGGAGATGGTGAAGGACAGGGGAGCCTGGTGTGCCGCAGTCCATGGGGTCATAAAGAGTCAGACATGACTGAGCGACTGAACAACAACAAACTGAGACAGTGAGCTTAACCGGGGTTAACTGTTGTAATCGCTATAATTATCCACTCACACAGAGTCTCTCACAGCAGAGGGAAGCAACCTGAACATCACAACTGACATTTATTGAGCCCTTACTGGGCACCTGCTCAAGATGCGTTTCCTCACCAGCACCCCTCTGCGGCGTCGCAGATGGGGAAACGGAGGCTCGGAGAAGCTCAGTGCTCCGCGCCTTTCCACTGCTCTTCCCTCTGTCTTGAGCACCCTTGCCCGTCCTCATCATCACCACTTCCCAGTCTGGGGCCCCAGTACGCTGTCCCCGTTCCAGGCTTGATCAGGCTCCTCGGGCTCTGTGGCATTCATTAGGCACCTACTGTATGCACAGCGCTGTTCCAGTGAAGGAGACGGACCCCCTGCACCACAGGGCTACCTTCTCATGGGGCAGATGGGTCAGAGCACGGTGAGTCAGATGTGGGACTTGGCAGGTGATGAGACGTGTCGTGGAGCGGCGGTCAGGAAGTAAGAGAATTACCTTAAGTAGAGTGGTGAGGGGAGGCTTTCCCAAGGAGGTGACAGGAGCAGAAACCTGAAGGAGGTGAGGGAGTCACCGGAAGACCTGGGGGAAGAGCATTTCGGGGAGAGGGAACAGCAGATGCAAAGGTTCTGAGGTGAGAGTGTGCTGGGGGTACGAGGAGCGACAAGTGTGGGGGGAGCTAGGGGAGGGGTGGGGTGAAGCCAGGAGGCGACAGTGGGGCAATAAGGGCAAGTTCACTGAGAAGCTAACAAGGCTTAAGCTGCAGTACCCTCACCTGCCCAGGTGTCCAGAGCACTGGGAGGGGCCTTGCAATAAGTTCATATGCAGGTGCCTCTCCTGGAACTCTGTGTGGTTCATGGCAAACCGTTAAAAAGCCAATTTAAACATCTTTTTCAAGAAACACTGGTAGGAAATGTAATGCATTTCCTTTCACAATACTTAGTTAATGTCCTGTATTTAATTCATTTTATCCTCTCAGGAAACTTTCCCATGAAAGTGGCATATACCTACGTGCAGCTCAAGGAGTTTCCACAGTTGATTGTCCTTGCTCCTCGTCTGTGTCCTGAAGCATCAGCTTCGCTCCTCTTGGGCTCTGCCCTACTCCAGGGCCCAGCTCAGCATCAGCACCAGGAGGGATCTCTGCACACGCTGAGATGGGGCAGTGAGTGGGTTTTGTAAAAGGCCGGGCACTGAGGCAAGGCCTCCGTGCTCTGATCGTCTCTATTCTACAGAAGGGGAGCCAGAGCAGCCAGGCGACTTGACTGGAGCCACACAGCAGAGAGTGCTCGTTAGGGCTTTAGTCCACAGTGGCCGAGCTTACATGGAGAATAGGCGGCAGGACAGGGCCATAGCAAGGTCTGTGGCCCCAGGCCCCTCTGATGCTCTTTCCAGGCTTCCCACCTCGTTTGATGGTCTGGACCCGGGATTCCGCACCCCCACAAACCCCGCCCAGAACCTGGGGCTGGGCTGAGTCCCGGGCGGGCGGAGGGCGCTGCGATCTGACAGTCGCCACCAGATGGCGCTGCCGGACTGAACCTGTGGGAAAAGAGCAGACGAGCAGCCTGGCTCCTGGGCCTCTGGGTCCCTAAGTTCCTCAACTGACCTGGCTCCACGCTGTGGATAGAAAGACCCTGAGCCTCGCCTGCTCTGAGCACAGGGACAAATGTGGCTCCAGATGTCTCCTCCCAGGCGGAGTGACCTGGAGGGCCCAGGGAGGGGGTCCCCTTCAGCCTGGGGACTGCTCAGCAGATGTGGGCAGTCGGCCTGTGTCTGGATGTGGTGCCCAGCTGCCTGGGTGCTGGCACCGGAAGGGCCACTGTGGACTAAAGCCCTAACTGGAGCACTCTCTGCTGTGTGACTCCAGTCAAGTCACCTGGCTGCTCTGGCTCCCCTTCTGTAGAATAGAGACGATCAGAGCATCTCCTTTAGAAGATTGCTGTGAGGATTGAAAGTGGCGTGAAAGTGTTCACGGCTCAGTTGTGTCTGACTCTTTGCGACCCCATGGACTGTATCCCACCAGGCTCCTCTGTCCATGGGATTCTCCAGGCAAGAATACTGGAATGGGAAGCCATTCCCTTCTCCAGGGAATCTTCCCAACCCAGGGATCGAACCAGAGTCTCCTGCTTTGGTAAGTAGATTCTTTACTGTCTGAGCCACTAGGAAAGATAAAACAATATGCATGAAGCACTTGACTGCTGTTTTTCCAGGGACTCCCCTTGCGTGCCTCTATCCCTTCTGGTTCTGAAAACTCACCTCACCTTCAGCAGGGTGTGCACTAAGCCTGGTCTCCCAGACTCGGAGACATCATAAACCAACACTTCTGAATTCTCCCAGTGGTCCTCTGGGGTTGGTATTGCTTATCAGACCCCCTCTGTGAAGGAAAAAACAGAGGCTCAAAGAAGAGGAGGAGGGAGGGACTTGCTAGAGCAAGTCAGACAGAAAAAGGACTGAAGAGGGAGTCCGTGTGCAGGTACGAAGTGATCTTCCTCTGTTTGTTTTTTTACTTTGGGCCTCGTGGCATGCAGTTTCCCAAGCCAGAGATCCAACCCATGCCCCTCTGCGGTGGAAGCGTGGGGTCATAACCACTGGGCCACCAGGGAAGTCCCAGGAAGTGATCTCTAACTGATATTGTTAGATATTGTAAATGGGGGAAAAAAAACAAGTATAGGACAATGTATAGTACATGTTCACATTTGAGCTAAAAAGGGTCCATCCCTTTTTCTATCCAAGAATAGAAAATATAGGTAGAATTGCCTATATGTGCCTAAAAAAATCAAACAAGGTATTATTTACCCCTAAGGAGAGGACCTGGGTGCCTGGGTTCTGTGGTAGAAAGAAGACTTTCGCTGCACACTTATGAAATACCTAAAAGGGTGTTTTTGTGTTATTTCTCTGAAATAAGGTCAGGGAGAGGAAAATAAATACATTAATTCAGGGGTGCAAATTCCAGAACCAACAAGAACCAGGAAAGAAATATTGAGGAAAGAATACATTGAGACACTAAGGAATGGTCGAGGGACTTCCCTGGAGGTCCTGCAGCTAAGACTCCTTGCTTCTGATGTGGGAGGCCCAGGTTTGATCCCTGGTCAGAAAACTAGATCCTGCACGCCGCAATGAAAGACACTGCATGCCACAAGTAGGAGCCAACACAATCAAATAAACTAATTAATTAAAATTTAAATTTAAAAAAAGAAGGCAAGTGGTGGGGACTGAGGCAAACAGTCTGTGTCCCACCTGACAGGATGGCCCTGCTCCACGGCCTGGGGGGTGGCCAGGCTGGAGGGAGGGGATCCATCAGCTGGCTGACCTATCTATCTGCCATCACCAACCCACCCTCCCCTGTGGCCTTCCACTTAAGAGGCTGGAAAAGAGAAATGACTGGCTTTCCTAGTCTCCCTTGCAGTTAGTTAGGATCAGTCATGTGACACAGTTCTGGTCAATTAGATCTAAGGAATCCGTAGGGTGGGGGGTGGGAGGTAGGGGTAAGTTCTGGGAAATTATTTCTCTGTATGGTAAGAGACAGATTATTTCAGTTCATCCTAAGCTTAACCATTTCTCTTCCTTCCTGTCCTAAATGTAAATGCAGGTGCAATGCCAGGTACACTTGCAGCCATACTGAAAACAAGAGGGAAAAGTCAAGCAATTGCAGAGATATGAACCCTGATATCAGTGGACTGGTAGGCAAAGCAGTGCCAACCATAGCTGATCTCCAAGCTCACTGGGATGGAGGAAAATGCACTCCTATTTGCCTGAGCCACTCTGATCCATTTTCTATTTTTTTGTAGCCCAACACATTCTTAACTGCATAGAAAATGTGTATTTGATAGAACTCAGAAGGTATGGGAAAGGAGAGGCTGGGCAGGAGTCTGGAGGGTAAAGGTCCAGGAGAGAGACTTTCCGTTCAGAGGTGGGGGAGGTCTGAGCGTGTTTCTTTTATAATAACCAGCATTTATTGTGCACATGCTGTGTACTCCAACAGCAATTTACCAGATCAACTTACTTCTCACCACAGTCCTCTGAGCCGGGCCTGGGTTTATCCCCACCATCCAGAGGTAACTGGGGTCAGAGAAGCAAAGCAGATTGTTCGGAGGCCCTACAGCTACAGGCTGGACAGCAGGACCTGAGCTCTGGCAGAAGCTGTCAAGCCCAGGGTGGACTCTGACTCCTCTGTCTGCCCCTCTTGGGGCCTCGGTCTCCATGTGAAAAGGGGTGTGGGTTCTGGTGGGGGCTGGGACGTGCCCTGCTGACCCAGAAGGCAGAGATCAGCCTGGTGACCATCTCCCCTTCCACCTCCATGTCCATGTCCCTCACCTCTGGTGGTATGGGAGGCTAGTGGGTCATGCAGCCCTGATGGGGAGATGCCTGGAGGGCACAGCCTGGCCCTGGAGACATTTCGACTCTCTGGCCCTCTGGGCCTGTTTCCTTCTCCTGCTTGAAGGGACTGATCAATCAGCACCCTGAGGCTACTGGAAGGAAGGCTTGTAGTGACCTAAGCCCTGTGGGTGTGGCGTGAGGGTGTGGACCTCCAGGGCCATCCCCTCGTCCCCTCCCAGGGCCCCAGGTCCGCCCCAGGCATTTCCGGGTGATCTCAGGAAATACCAGACCCACCCCACTCCCCACCCCCCCCCACCGCAAGCTGCCTGCAGTCCAATTGCCGCCACCGCCCTCCCCTCCCCCTCCCTGTCCCTCCTCCACCTCCTTCCGGTCACAGGTCTTGCTCACATCTCCACCCTGGTCAGTGCTGGACTTCAGCCCCCCACCCTTCTACAAGGTCTCTCCCTCCAGCTTTCACTTAGAGAAGGGGGATTGGGAGCAGGCTAGGGTCCTGGTAACTGGACCCAGGCAAGGTGATCTGTGATTGTGAAATAGCTTGAGGGAATTCTGAAAACTTAGAAGAGGAATCAGGGAAGCAATCAGGGAAGACTGCTTGTAGAAGGTAACATTTAAGTCTGGTCCAGAAGGCCAAGGAATTGACCAAGGACAAGTGTTTCCAGACAGGAATTCATTTATTCAACAAGCATTTATTGAGCACCTACTGGTGCCAGTCCCCCCATAGGCCCTGAGCTCTGGCAGGAGGCAAGATAAGTTTGTGCCCTCTTGGGTTTCGCAGTGAGGTAATCAGAGGAGTAAACACCAGCTCACAAGCTGGGCTCAGAGCTACCGAGGAAGAGTAGGCGGGGGGAGGTGAAAGGGGCCCCATGCTAGTCTGCTGGGGGCGGCCAGTGAGGGCTTCCCTCCCCTGGGAGGGCACTGCCTGACTGCTGAAGCAGAAACAGCCATTACTTAGGCGGCAAGGGAGGGTGGAAGGGAATCCAAGGGAGGGAACAGCAAGTGCAAAGCCTGAAAGTCAAGAGGATGCAGGACGGCTCGGCTGCTGGACAGTGGACTGGATCAGGAGGCCACAGAGGCTCAGGGCAGAGAGGTGACCTGCCTGAGGTCACAAGCGCTGGAAGGCAGGGATGTAGGCTCAACCACAGGAGTCTCTGTGGCATTTTGAAAGGGGCCTGCAGCTGCACAGCCTCCCGGGGCAGGTATTGGTGGAGGGACAGCTAACTGCCGGGAGGAGACGCTGCCCTAAGAGAGGCAGCAGCGGAAGTCGCCGTGGGTCGGTGGAGGCTGTGGTGGCCGTGATGTGGTTTCTTCGGGGCCCCTGTGGTAACAGCCCGGGCACTTTGCCTGCCTCCTGTGGCTTTAGCACCCACAGAGAGCCCTCACTGGGGCACGCCTGCTTCCTGGAGCTTGGACCAGGGCCGGGAACCCAGACAGGACCCTCTGTCCCAGTCTTTTATCTCCTGGGACATATTTAGTGGGAGATATTTAGTGGGGCTTCTTTTACAGAAGAGGAAACTTGGGTTCAGAGAGGGTTGGTGGCTGGTCTGGGACCACACAGCCAGAGGGTGGGGTCAGGTGCCCACAGCTCTGGGCTCCCTCTCTTTCCCCATGCTCCTAAATGTGACTCCTGCAGTCATGTCCAAACCAACAACTGCCATTGGAATCTTTGTTCAAGGTGGGCACTTGTGACCTTGGGCAGGTCACCTACCTGCCCTGAGCCTCTGTGGCCTCCTGATCCAGCCCCACTGTCCAGCAGCCAAACCATCCTTCATCCTTTTGACTTTCAGCCTTTGCACTTGCTGTTCCCTCCACTGGATTCCTTTCCACCCTCCCTCGCAGGGAAGCAGGAAATCCTTGTTCAATGCAGAACTTCAGTCATGATTCACTCCCGGCCTGAGCCCAGGCTGAGTGCATGGGACAGGCCTGACAGTCTCTGTCTATGGGGGAGTGGGTAAGGGCACAGACTGGGCTCCTAGCTCCAGGCTGCTGCCTCCTAGCTGGGTCACTTCGCCTGCCTGTGCCTCAGTTTCCTCGTTGGTGAAATGGGATCATGAGAGTGCCTTCTTGTTGGTGTGAAAGTTTGGTGTGAAGGTCCAGTGGGATGATAGGGGAAGGCTCAGGAGAGGGGCTGCACGGTGGGGTCTGTGTGGCTGTGACCTTGTGGTGGCCTGGCCCCAAGGAGGTGGACTCCGGACCTGCTCCAACCTTGCACTCACCCCACCAGGTTCTTCACACCTCGCTTCACAGGGTTCAGAGGTTGCCCAGTCTTGCAGCTGGTGGGGTGGTCAGGACTGGAACCCC
>NW_011494752.1:9131265-9137990 GCF_000754665.1 Bison bison bison
GACAGCCCTGTCAGACAGGGTGGCTGTAACTCAAGTCTGCAGGAAGTGGGGAGGTGCATAGGGTAAGCGGGTGGTGGCAGGGGTGCACTGTCTGTCTTTGGAGAGAGCCCGCACGGGGCATCTGGACCTCCGGACATGTGGCGAGGGGCATTCCTGGCAAAGGGAACTTTGAACAGTGAGCGGTTGTGCTGTCGGGGGGGACTGGGGGAAGGGGCAGGGGCAGGGTCTTCTGGCCATGGGAGGGGCTGTGGATGATTCTAAGTGTGGTGCCAAGTCCTTGGAGAGGCTGAGAGGGGTGACATGTCCTCCTGTGTTCTCCCCAGAAATTCTGCCAGGGAGGGGGCCAGGCCCTGAATGCAGCGAGGAAGCAGAGGCTCTGAGGGTCCCCGTGTGCGCCTGTGGTCTGGTCCCCAGCACAGAGCAGCAGCCGGACCGGGCTCCCTAACTTGCTCTTTGTGTGGGGTGCCGGGTGTGGCTACAAGCACCCCCACCGACCACAGCTGGGGTCCCTGGGCTTCGGGAGGGCTTTCCCCCAGTGATGGCCCGTCCCCTATCGTCCCTCAACACACACATTCAAACACTGTGCCCTGGGAGAATCCTGCAGGGGAGGAGACGCAGGTAAGGGAGGCCAGGCCCGGCCCCAGTCAAGGAGTTGCAGGACCACAGGGTGGCAGAACCCACATCACTGTCCAGGGGGAGGTGCCAGGATGCCCATGGCATCAACGGAGGCCCCCAGGGCAAGATGCCCACTGGATCCTAAAAACCTATGAGCACTTGGGCCAGGCTGACTTCTAGAAGGATCCTTCGGGGTGGAGAGGTGCTCAAGGCAGAGGGAACAGCACATTCAGGCTCTCAGAGGCAAGCACATGCAAGCCATCTGGGAGATCCCGGGGAATAGGTGGGGCGCAGGGCAGGATCTGGGAGCGGCACCAACAGAGGAACCTGGCGGGAATGAAGCAGGGAGGCCCGAGAGGACCCGGGCTGGCTGGCAGTCTGGGTGTGTGGGCGGCTTGTATCCAGCCACTCAGATGAAGATGGTGAAGATGGAATTTTATTCTCATCTTTTGCTCAGTATCTCTTAGATAAGCACAGTTACAAAAATTAATAACAATATTTGCTTTATGTCCTCAACTTGTATTTTCTTATAAGAAATTAAAGAAAGAAGTGGAAGGAAGACAAAAAGGAGGGGGAGGGAGGAAAGAAGGGGAGAGAAAAATGAGAGAAAGAAGCAGAAGAAAGACTGGGGGGTTTTTTTTTTTTTTTTTTTTTTTGCCTTTTTCTGGTCTAAATGGCCAAAACTGTTGCACTGCCTCACCCCTTGAGGTCATTGGCCTCCTGCCCTCTCTTGAGACCTCTGTGTCTTGGCTTTGTAACTGCTGTGTCTGGGTCAGCCTCCCCCAGCCTGATGCCCCAGCACAAACCTGCTTCACAAGGAGGGGCTCAGAAAAGGAGCAGGTGCGTGGGAGGAGAGTGGGGAGGGAGAACCAGTCTGGAGGTGAGGTCCGAGGTCTCCGGAGAGACTGGTAGATCCCGACTGTCTGCTCCAGCAGCCCCAGCCGGAGGCCTCTTCCAGAGCCAAGGCCAGTCTTCTTGCTTTTCTTCCCACAGCACTGGATCCTGAGAGTGCAAGGGCCCGCTGTGCATGTGGCCCTGGAATACACGCTTCCTGCCCATGGTCTCCTATGCGAAGCAGGTATTATTGAGCTATCTTGTCCGCTTAGTCTTTCATGTGTTTTATGACCTTGGCAGTTTTGAAAAGTACTGGTGAGGTATTTGTAGAATGTGTGCATGCTTTTTTTTTTTTAAAGATTTATTTATTTATTCGGCTATGCTGGGTCTTTTTTACTGCACTCGGGCTTTCTCTAGTTGCAGCCAAGTGGGTTTCTCATTGTGGTGGCTTCTCTTGTTGCAGAGCACAGGCTTTAGGCACTCTGGCTTCAGTAACTGAAGCTCAAGGGCTCAGTAGTTGTGGCTCACAGACTTAGTTGTTTCGAGGCGTGTGGAATCTTCCCGGACCAGGGATCAAACCTGTGTCCCCTGCATTGGCAGGCAGATTCTTGACCACTGGACCACCAGGGAAGCCCCTGCACTTTTTTAAGGATTATTGTTATTTTTATTATTTTGGCCGAGTTGTGCAGCATATGGGATCTTAGCTCCCCTACCAGGGAAGGAACCATGTCCCATGCAGTGGAAGTGTGGAGTCTTAAGTACTGGACTGCTGGGGAAGTCCCTTAAGCATTATTGTTAAAGATATTTGCTACTGCTACTGCTGCTAAGTCACTTCAGTCGTGTCCGACTCTGTGCAACCCCATAGACGGCAGCCCACCAGGCTCCCCCGTCCCTGGGATTCTCCAGGCAAGAACACTGGAGTGGATTGCCGTTTCCTTCTCCAATGCATAAAAGTGAAAAGTGAAAGTGAAGTCGCTCAGTCGAGTCCGACTCTAGCAACCCCATGGACTACAGCCCACCAGGCTCCTCCATCCATGGGATATTCCAGGCAAGAGTACTGGAGTGGGGTGCCATTGCCTTCTCTGGTTAAAGATGTTTACCTCCTCCCCCCCACAAAAAATAAAGACTTTCCCTGGTGGTCCAGTGGTTGAGAATCCACCTGCCAAGACAGGGGACAAGGGTTTAATCCTTGGTCTGGGACAATCCCACATGCCACGGGGCAGCTAAGCCCATGCACCACAGCTGTTGAGCCCAGGCACCCTAGAGCCCTCAGTTCAGCTCAGTTCAGTCTCTCAGTCATGTTTGACTCTATGTGACCCCCATGGACTGCAGCATGCCAGGCTTCCCTGTCCATCAGCAACTCCCAGAGCTTGTTCAAACTCACGTCTATCGAGTCGGTGATGCCATCCAACCATCTCATCCTCTGTCGTCCCCCAGAGCCCCTACTCTCCAACAACAGAAGCCACCTCAGTGAGAAGCCCGAGCACCACGACAAAGAACCAGCACAGCCCAAACTAAATACATAAATAAATAACATTAAAAAACAATAAAAATAGCCTATCTTGTTTGGAATGTTCACCACTATAGGGGAAAAAACCTGAGGAATAATGGTCAATAAAGACTAGAAATGTTGGGTCACAGATTGAAAATTATACATTAAGCTGATGCTGTTGTTTACTGTTACACTTCATGCCCTAGGGAGGAAATCTGAGGAAGATCATAAAAACTTGTTTCTCAGGCATGATGAGAGCTGTGGAAGAAAGGTGTTATACAAATCTCTACTGAATTACCAGGTTATTGATTAATGTAGAAAATACTGCAAATATTGCTCCTTCCCTAAAAATGAGAAGGAAGCTTCCTTCTGAGCCCTCATGCCCTTTCCCTTATGATTTCTTGTGGTTTCAGTGTTTTGGTTTCTGTCTGTGTTCAGGACTCCTCTGCCCTTTCAGACTTCCAGCCCCTGGAGGGACCAGGGTAGCTTTATCTCTGTGCCCTAATAAGAACCACCGCCCATCTAGGGCTTCTAAATTTCTAAAGCTTTTCCTTCTCTGCTTTCTCATTCTGAACTGAAATGCAATCCCTCAAGGTGGGAGGAATTGCTACCCCCACTTCACAGATGGGGAACCTGAGGGCTGGCCAGCATAGGCTCTGCTTGCTGGACAAATGGATTTGGATCTGGAGTTCAGACCTTGGATGAAGCTCCCTGAGACCTCCTGCGTCTTCACCAGGAGAAGATGCATGCCATCTTCAAGGCACGCCCTCTCTTCCCTGCCTGCAGTGCCTCCCCCTTGAAGCCCTCCCTCCCTAACCCCAGAGACATTCCCATCTGTACAGCCATTTCTTCCTGCTTCTGACCCTCATCACCCTGACTGGCCCCCATCACTCTGCCTCTTTAGGCATTTGAGACTCACCTCCAAACTGTAAGTTGTGTCTGACTCTTTGCAACTCCATGAACTGTAGCCTGCATGGCTCCTCTGTCCATGAGATTCTGCAGGCAAGAATACCGGAGTGGGTAGCCATTCTTTTCCAGGGGATCTTCCTGATCCAGGGATAGAACCCATGTCTCCTGCATTGCCAGGTGAGTTCTTAACCACTGAGCCACAGGGAAGCCCCAGGAAGGCAGATGAGCATGACTGTTCCAGCCTGTGCCCTGGGTCAGCTTGGGCCTTGGGCAGAGTATCTGACTTATCCTGCACCTTCCTCTGTAAGATAGCTTACATGCTGTGGACCCAGGAGAACCTGGCTTTGAATCCCAGCATGGCCGTGCGCTGCCTCTCTTTCCTTATTTTTAAAATGGGAATGGCACTGCTAACCTCAAGGACTCCTCATGGGGATGAACCAAGAGAGGAAGTGCCAGAGTGCACTGGGATTCAAAAGGCGTGAGGAAAGAGAAGTGAGTTTGAGGAACGCAGGAATGTCCCCTCCGACATTGCACAGGGGAGATGGTCTTCCAGCCTTAGGAGGCCCTCCCTACTCTGCAGCTTGGCTTGATCCCGTGAATTGCTCTCCAGCTCACTTCCTGGGCTGTGGTTGGCTTATCATCTCTTTATCTGCATCCAGCTCTCTTTCCTAAATCTCTGTGGCAGTGCAGATTTGCAAGCCGGGTGTAGAAGGGACTGGGTTCTGCAGGCAAATGTTGGCCTGGGTGATCCAGCCCGGCATCTCTCCAAACCTCACTTTTTTCCTGTAAAATTCGAACAATATGAAGGCTCACCTTGAGGTGTCGTGGTGAGGTTTGGGGCCAGCGCCATGCCTGGTGAGGGCACGTGGTTGTTTAAATTCATCAACTAAAGTTAAATAAAGACTTAAAACTGCAGCTCCTCGGTTGCACTGGCCACGTTTCAAGTGCTTACGTGTGGACAGGACAGCTAGACTGCAGTCCATCCTCCCAAGGAGTCCTAGTGGCAGCATTGGTCTGTAGAATCTGTGGACAGCACTCCAGCCTGTGCCGGCAACTGCTGCGTGTGGGCACAAGTTCATCTGTGGCTGCAGATTCTTTGGGGGGTGGAGGGCCATGATTTCAGCGAGAGTGCTGCCCTCCTGCAGGCCCAGGAAGGCCCAGGAGAGAGCCGGGGCTCACCAGGAGGGTGCTCCAGGATGGGGGTGGACCGGGTTTAAAATCGGGAGCTCAGGTTCCTGCCTCTGGGGGCAGGCACACAGGGCTCCATTCACTTTCTGGTAGAGAAGGCATGTGGAGTCTGAAGGCAGGTTGGACAAGCGGTTTCTGGCCTCTAGGACTGCCACTGTTGGACTTTTCAAAAGAATGATGGCTGCATGGCTTTGCAGAGGTGTTAGTGTCTCTCTCTGCTTCTCCCTTCCCCCTCATCACTCCTTCCAGTCTTCCCTCTCCTTTCTTCTCTCCCTCTTATCTTGTGGCCAGAGAAGGGTAGTCTAGATTCCAGCTAGTGAGAACAGAGGGCTGTCATCCCCCATATCCTCTCACACAGGCGGAAGGAATATGGGGCTCGGGGAAGGACAGTGGTTTGCCTTCCATGCCTTTGCCAGTGAGGGCACAGTGGGACTTCTGGACACAGCCCCCCTGAAACCAAAGCTTGGCATACTGTTGAGGTCACCTGGGCCTCCTTGGATCACAGGCTGCGGGAGGGTGCTCTCTGCCAACCCAGGAAGCCCTGATGCATCCCCAGACCCTGCTGTGAGGGGTCTTTGCTGACCCCACTGTGACTGGAGCAAGGTGGGCTTGGGCTTCTCTCCAGGGTCTGGCCCTCCTCCAGCATGGTTCTTAGTACATAGTAGGTGTCTCGTGGGCCCTGGTTGAACCAAAGGGAGGACGTGTTTCCTATGTGAGAGTGCGAGGCCCTGTGAAGGGGTGAGCCTGCACCGGGTGATCTATAAGCCCCTCACAGGAGGAGGGTGAACCCAGTGCCCCACCTTCTTAGGGTCATAATGTCATTAGCAGTCTAGCAAAGCATCTGCACCATCCTCAGAATAATTTTCAGGTGTGTTTTACTGAAGTAGAATGCATACATTAAAGTGACACATCTGTAGCATACATCAGTGAATTTTCACCAAGGGTAACACTTGTACCCCAGCACCCAGCGCCCCTGCACAACCACCCACCCCCACCATCCGGTTCCACCTCTCCGACTTGGTAATGTTTACAAGCGCACACTGCGAGGGAAAGCGTGTTTGAGCTTTGGCTGGGGGCTCTGGGAGTGTGTGTGTGTGAAGGAGGAGAGGGTGTGTGGACCTGTGGGACATGCCTGAGATATGGGGGGATTTGTGGGGTCTGAGTGAAGGTTGCCAGAGAAGGCAATGGCACCCCACTCCAGTGCTCTTGCCTGGAAAATCCCATGGGCGGAGGAGCCTGGTGGGCTGCAGTCCATGGGGTCGCTAAGAGTCGGACACGACTGAGCAACTTCACTTTCACTTTTCACTTTCATGCATTGGAGAAGGCAATGGCAACCCATTCCAGTGTTCTTGCCTGGAGAATCCCAGGGACGGGGGAGCCTGGTGGGCTGCCGTCTATGGGGTCGCACAGAGTCGGACACGACTGAAGCGACTTAGCAGCAGCAGCAGCAGCAGTGAAGGTTGCCGTGTGCGTGGGTTCGGGGTGAATTTGCCACGGTTTGTGCAGTGGTGTGGGGTCGTTGGCACGCGTGCGTAGGTTTTGGGTGTTGTTTAGAGTATTGGGGCGTGGGGTGTGGGGTGTGGTGGGAAGGCTGGGTAGTCTGCGTGGGGTCGTGGGTATCCGAGGGAGGTCGCGGGGTCAGAGAAAGTGAAGCCTGGGTTGGCTGGGACCCTGGCCCGCGGGCGCG
>NW_011494752.1:9138253-9156676 GCF_000754665.1 Bison bison bison
AGCCGCGCACCCGGGTCGGCCCGGAGGAGCGCAGGTGAGCCGGGGCCTCGGGGCTCGGGGGCCGGAGCGGACCGAGGGCGCGGACCCTGCCCCTCCCCAGAGCGCCCCCAGAGCGCAGCTCCCCCTACCACCTCCCGGAGTATACACCCCTCAGTCTCAGTCGGGTCTGTACCTCAGGCCGGATCCCCTCTTACCCAACAGGCCCCGCCCCACGGGCTGGAGCACGGCCCCTCCCCGTCTGGGTCCTCATTCCTCTGCAGGGACCCCCCCCCCCCACCGCGCCCCACCGCGCCCCACCGCCTTTCCCTCAGGGAGCTCTTCCTTTGGTATCCTCGGAGCCCCGGGCTTCCCGCGCCCTCCGCAGCTTCGGGAGCCCGTCCAGGCCTCGCCGTCCACCTTTCCGCTGGACCCACCCTGCCCCTCCTCCCCGGGCGGGGCGCCCCCGCCCTCGTCCAGGTGCCGGCCGCCCCCCTTTGGGCTGCCACGGGCCCCCTCCCCTCCGCAGGGACCGGGCTCGCCCTCCCTACCCCACGGCACAGCGGGGACGGGGGCGGCGGAGCCAGGCTCCAGCTGCCTTTTGTTCCGCGTGGGATGGAGAGACCCCGCCCCGCGGTCCTGCCGGGCTGGTCGAGGTGGGTGAAGGGGTGCGTGGAGCCGCCTCTTCCAGAGGACCCTTCGTCTCTCTCCCCGTGGGGCGGCTCCCGGGAGCCTAGCGCCTTGGGAGAGGCCAGCCCTTCCGAGAGGAGTCCGTGCCAACAGGTTTTTGTTTGCAACCTGGAGTTGGCCCGGTGGCTTTGCCGCGGGGAGAGGGGAGGACAGCTCGCTCTCCCCAGAAATCCCGGCAGGGGCCTGTGGAAACCCATTTCTCCGCCCATGGGCTCCGTCTGGGGCCCTTCGCCCTTTAGCTGCCCTGGGGACGCGTCGGAGCCTGTGCTGGAAAGAGGATGGGTTTATCCACCTTGAGGGTTCAGATGGGGAAACTGAGGCCCAGGGAGAGGCACTGGGTCATGCGGTGATGCAGCGTCGGTGCCGGAACTAGAAGCTTGGGCTCTCTGGGATATTTTAGAATTTTTTTTTTAGAGAGATGTTCAGGGTTATCCCTCTTCTCTTTTTAACATTCACTAAGAACTTGAACAGAAAAAGGTGAGAAGTAGTTGTTCCTTTCCACCTCCAGGAGGAGCTTAAAATGATTGAAAAAAGGTGAATTTTAATTTTTAATTGTCTTTGTCCTCTTCCAATTATGTAAGATAATGAAGATTTGGCAGAAAACTTGTGCATCTTGTAGCTCTATCTACGGATGGTAGGTGCTAACAGATCGTATGCTGAATCCTGCTCAGCAGGGATTGAATTTGCACTGATAATTAAGTTTTCATCTGTATTTACATTAACATCCAAAGGGCCTACAGGTTGTTCCTGAGTGGTGCTCATTCCAGCAATTGTGTTTGCTGGACAGGTGATTGTGTCAGAGTCTGCCAAGATCTCATTTCTTATTTATCTGAATTAAAAAAAAATCTGTACTGTATTTTTACATTTTGAAAGCTTTTTTGCTTCTTTAGTTTTAATATTGCGTCAGTCATCCTTACCAGTCTTGCTGAGTTCTTCTTTTGGAAGCACTGGATGAGTTGCATGCATGCTCAGTTGCTCACTTGTTTCCAGCCCTTTGTGACCCCATGGACCCCTTTGCTCCTCTGTCCATGGAGTTTTCCAGGCAAGAATACTGGAGTGGGTTGCCATTTCCTTCTCCAGGGGATTTTCCCGACCCAGGTATTGAACCTGGGTCTCCTGCACTGGCAGGCAGATTCTTTAACACTGAGCCACCAGGGAAGCCCACTGGATGAGTTGTTGTTCAGTTGCTAAGTCGTGTCCTACGTTTTTCGACCCCATGGACTACAGCAGGCCAGGCTGTCCTCCACTGTCCTGGAGGAGTTACTGGCTGTTGAAGAGTTTGGTAAAGTGCTGATTAGAGTGAGGCACGATCCAGGACTGCATCCCACCAGCCCCCCGGCCAGGAGCGTGTTTGGGTTGTGCTGTGGGGTGTACTGATCTCGGTTTACACAGGCTTCTTGCCTCCCTGTGCCTGGTGGATGGGGTGCTCTGGGGAGACCTCTCTTCCAGCAGGGTGTGTGACTCCAAGCATGTGCCTGGGGTGTGAAGAAATGTAAGACTCGCGTGATGAAAGCTAGCATGGTGTGTACAGTCTTGAAAACTGCCCCATCCTCTATGGAAATCCTCTCTAGAAATGCAGGTGACTCTCTGTGTAACTGTCTTCCATGACAAGACATGGGTTTCCTGAGTGTTTGGATTCTGATAAGAGCCCTGCAAAAGTAGTTGAGAATTGCTTGTGTCGCTGATTTATTTTATTTTTTTTTAATATTTATTTGGCTACACCAGGTGTTAGTTATGGCATGCGGGATCTAGTTCCTTGACCAGGGATCGAACCCAGGCCCCCTGCATTGGGAGTGTGGAGTCTTAGCAACTGGACCACTAGGGAAGTCTCTGATTTATTTCAATGGCTTGACTTTTCCCGAACCTAAGGAGTGGGCATTTATAATAATAATAATAATTGTTTCAGTTTTATTAGGAAGAGTAGCAGCATTTACTTCTTTGTGGCCTGAAGTGCTGAAGGATTTTTACGCACAGGGCTGCTGTTTTCACTTTCTAGGGAAGCGCCTTTTAAGTTTTCAAAGCTCTCTGGCAGCTGTTCTCCCCCTTCCCCAGAACCTTCCTGGTGAATTGGTGGGTGTGGAGAACTGTGGCTGTTGTTTCATGGCTGAGGATCTGTTGACCCTGAGCCTTGGAGAAATCAAAGGGCTTGGATTTGGGAGATTGAGAATCTGTTGTTTCATGGCTGAGGATCTATTGACTCTGAGCCTTGGAGAAATCAAAGGGCTTGGATTTGGGAGATTGAGGTTGGGGAGGATGTGAGGAATTATCTAGTCCTACCCTGCTTTTGTTTGCTGGGCTCTCAGTTCAAGCGTTCTACTTAAACAGGTCTTCCGGGATTTCCCTGGTGCTGTTGTGGTTGAGAACCCGCTTTGCAAGGCAGAGGATGTGGGTTTGATCCCTGGTCGGTGAACTAAGGTCCCACGTGCTGCAGAGCAACTTAGCCCATGAGCCACAACTGAGACCCGATGCAGCCAAATAATATATTTTAAAAAAGAACAAAGATTTTCGTTCAGTGTAGCATGAAATGTGAATAAGGAGTCCTGGGCGGTGGGCAGCAGGGAACAAGCTTATCCATCCCCACTGCAGGATCCATGGTTCTGTCTTGCTCTTGCCAGAACTGCTGCTGTTGGTCCAGTAGTCCTGTGCCAGTCAAGTGGGTGTTATCCCCCTTCTACAGGTGAGGAAACTGAGGCCCAAGAGCGTAAGTCTTGTGCTCAAGGTCATGCAGCCAGTAGGTGATGGGGCTGAATTTAGACAGGTGTGTTGACTCCCCAGATGTTCTGATGCCTTAATATCATCTGAGAAACTGAGTCCTGGGGTGAAGAGACTTGTTCTAAACCCAGCTGTGAGTTGGTGGAGGACTGAATACCACAGGGTGACCTGATTATCAGGATTGCTGAGGTGGGAGAGTACGTTTGGCTTTGCCAGATGCATTGTGAAATGTCTGTTTGTCTCCATCTGTTGAGTTTTTGAAAATTGACAAGCTTTCTGATAAGTTCCTTAATGGAATTTTCTTTGGTCTTAATTAAGTTTGTTCAAGGTGTCTAAAAATAGACGCTTGAAAAGCAAACACAGTGAAGTAAGTGTCCATGCGGCTGAGAGGGTGTGTTGAGTAGCCTCTATCCACTGGCTTGTTTGACCGCACCTACCTTCTAGATTCTTGATGGCTTGAAATGCAAAGTTGTTCCAGCAGACTCTTGTTGAACATAATTCCCCTCTGTCTTCACATCCACATACAACACAGGGGTTGCCACCCTATCTCGAGTAGAAAAACAGGCCCAGAGAGATTAAGTAACCTTTGAGGAGCTAACCCAGCCAGGAGTCAAACCCAGGCCTGTGTGGTTCCTAAAGCTGGGTGCTTCCTACTCCACCAGCCCCTGCAGAACACCCCACATGATGAGTGCTCATTTCTGTTATAGGACACACTTGTAACCTGAAAACCACCACATTTATTTAGAGGGCTGGGAATTGTGAGCAAGGAGATGTGTGTCTTTTTCTGACTTTAGTGTCTGTGAAGAAATTGAGGTTTGAATGGACTGTTTGAACTGATAGAGGCTGAATTTTGGCTTCGGATTTAGAGAATGGCCTGGCTCTTTTGAGCAGATCCTCAGCACTGTGACAATCCCCTGCGTGCATGGGATTCCTTCTGGTGACTCAGCCCGGCGCACCCAGGTGCTGGGGCTGCGTTGTGCCTTCCTGTGGGCCCTGATCTGGGTGGAGCGTGCCAGCCCTCTGGAGACAGAGCAGGCAGCCGTGTCCCTTACCTGGTTGAAGTGGTGGTTGGAACTGTGCACAGAGGCTGTCAGGGAACGGACCCCGTCCGCTTCCTGGCACATGGATCGTGAATGGAGTCAGGAGAATCAGGCTCGGCTTGAGTGGTGACTGCCCATTCAGGCTCAAGCATGATATGGGTTTAAAAGCATCTATAATTCATCACTTCTGAGTGCAGGCTTCATCCTTCCTGTCACTCCCCCTTCTTAAGGAAGAGTAAGCTTCACAGAACAGGGCTCCGTAGCTGAGGACACCAAATGGCACAGGCAGTTTGGCTACAGAGGCCATGCGACAGCTTTGGAATCAGGTGTGGGTACAGATTGGCCTCCTGGCTGGATGGATTTGGGCACTTTAATCACTGAGCTTTGCTTTCCTTGTCTCTGAAGAGGCCAGTAATAACCACTGCAGATAGAAGAGTGGTCTTCCTCAGCCACTGGTGCATATTAGCATCGCTCAGAGGGTGGGGCGGGTCCTGCCCCCAGAGTTTCTGACCCAGTAGATTTGGAGTGAGGCCTGAAAATGGGCCTTTTCAGCCAGTTACTAGGTGTTCTCTGATGCTGCTTGTTCTGGGGCCAGATTGGAAATGCAGGCCCACAGGACAGACGGGAAGGCCAGTGAGGAGTCTGCCCTGGCTGGCTGTGCTGGAGAGTCACCAGCAGCAGGTCCTTGCTGCCTCCCAAGTGCTCTGAGTGAGATGGTGGCATGACGCTTGGGAACGGAATTTGGTTTCTCAAAGTGATGTTTTCATTTGTTCTTACGTGATTATAATTTGACCTGTGGTCACAGCACGATGACTCTGTGGGTTAGTCAGGATGTTGTCCGTAAACGAAGGGAACGTAAACGTCAGTGCTGTTCGAAGAGGCAGTTTAAGTCCAGAATCCTGTTTGAAAAGCTGGTTCTTCATTCCCACACGTCAAGCAAGATGTTCGCTGTCAAGGCTCTTGAGAAATGCAGCTGAGAAAGGGCAGGGGGCGTGGCATTGGACAGGAGCAAACTTCCACCGGGCTGTTGGGGGTGGCCTCTGGTGTTAATGGAAGTTGCTCCTCCCTCCAGCAGTTCAGAGTGATTTCATAGTCTTTGGTGTTTACAGTTGGGAAGGAAAATTTTTTTGTCTCCAGTAGTAATGATCAGCTTGTCCGTCAAAACCAGACACGTGGGTGTGTGTGAGCCCTGCCGATCTTTGAGTGTCTCCTTTGTGCCTGGCCCCGTGCGACTCCTTCAGGAGTCCCTCCACAGGGCGCAGGGATCCTCCAAGACCCGTCACTACTTCTCCTTTCGCCTGTGCAGAAACTAAGTCTCAAAGGGGCTCAGCAGCTGACCTCAGGCCACACAGCCAGTCATTGCCCAGCTGAAGACTGCTGCCACCGTGTCAGATTGAAAACCACAGTGTCTCCGTGGCCTTGCCCTGCAGCCGTCGCAGGTGTGCCCACTGCCTCAGCGTGCCTCACAGCAGCCCGGGGGCAGGCGCTTCACAGGGGAGCAGAGCTGGGGCTTGGAGGGGTTGGGCTTGCTCATGGGCACCCACCCGCTGCTGGCAGGACCTGAATCCTCCCCTCCCTGCCAAGAGGTGCAGAAGTCAATTCTGAGACCCAGAGCTGCCTGGGTGTGTAGAGCAGGAACCTGGGGGGAGCCTGGCTGGAGCGGTGGGAGGAAGTCTGTGTGGCTGGTAATTGGTTTTGTGCTCATAAAGCTGTGCTAAAGTAATCGCCCAAATTGCCCTTGGAGAGAAGGGGCTTTTTTTTTTTTGACTCTGTGATCCTGAAACTGCACATTCGTTCTGTAAACATAGCACATGGGAGTTTAGGACTAAAAAATGGTCTGGTAATGCATACCGAAAAACTTGGTAGTTTTAAAATGTTGCATATAAATAAAAATATGATGCTTCACCTTCCTCAGTAGGCAGTTCACATATGCCTTCTAGCACATGGGTCATTTTTCTGGTCCTACCTCCCATGGGTGAGGAGGCTGGGGTGTGATCACTTTCCCAAGGTTTGAAAACTGCCCGAAGCTCCCAAGCCAAGGGGTGATAAACAGCTATGTGTCAGTACCTGCCCTGTGCTCTTGGGAGGCCCTGGAGGTTTGGACTCCAGTTGGTTGTTTTGTAAACTCTCTAAGACTCTGGGGTGAATACATCCTGAGAGCTAAAGGTTGCTAGCTAGAGTCTGTCCCCTTCTCTATGTCTGCCTACCCCAAGGTTGTGGCAATCAAGGAATGATGATGGGCTGAAAAGTTCACATTTTTACTTGAAAGTATGTCCTCCCTGAGTGCCTGTTTGATACCCAGAGCTGCCATGGGGTATACTGGGAAATTAATGATCAGAGAAATAGCTTTTAGGCCACTTTCTGAGAGGCAGTCGGTTGAGGCAGAAACATGGGTGTCAAGTCAGGGCGGTTCCATGACCGTAGGGCCAATATCTGAGGGCAGCCTGCCGGAGTGCCGCACAGGGTCTCTGAGGTCAGAGCTGGGTGTTTGTGAGAAGCCATGGCTCCGCCACCACTAAAGAAAACTGTTAGTGAGGCAGAAGCTGGTTTGTTGAGTTGTGATTTTGATTCTTGGTCAGGAAATGAAGAGTGGAGAAAAGTCTGGAAGAGTCAGGGAGAGGACAGGATCACAGCTGGACGTGGCTGGACAGGGAGCCAGAAGGCAGAAGGGGGGCAGGTGCCTGGCGGGGGTGTGGCGTGTGTGTGGAGGAGGCTATGGAAGCAGCCCTGCCGGGCAGATGCCTCCTGAGAGCAGGGAGCACTGGGTGGCCACTAGCTCCAGTGGGGCTGCGGCCTTGGGGTTCCAGTGTTGGGGGCGCCCTCTGGCAGGGCCTGCAGTGTGGCTTAGTTCCTGTGGGTGAGGGCCTGGCCAGGCTGCCTTCACCGGACTGGATGGGTCCTAGTTCCAGAGCCAGCCCCAGGGTGTGTGTCAGGATGAAGAGGCCGGAGTCCTGCTCTGTGGAGGGGGCTCCTTGGGGCCTTCTTGCTGCCTAGGAAGGTGGCTGTCAATGCCCTTGGAGCCTGCAGTTCGTATTGTTGGCTGCACCTGCAGGTCACGTGGCCTGAAAGCTTTTCAGAATGCCTGTAATGGGGCTGCACCCCAGACCGTGGTGAGGGAGCCAGTCATGTTTTCAGAAGTGCTTTAGAGCACTCTGATTGTGTGTGTGGGCTGCGAGGCTGGAGCCAGAGGGAGCCGGAAGCCTTTGCAGTCATGAGGTGTGGGGTGCTGGGACCCTGAGCTCCTGTCAGCTGCTGTGGATGGTTTGGGAGGGAGAGAGGGGAGGGGGCAAGTTAGGGGAGTTGTGCCAGAGGAGGACGGTTGGGTGACCACCTGGCTGCAGAGGTTTGCCTTTCAGTCACCCCGGGGAAAGCGGGCTGGGTTAGCGGAGTCAGCAAGGTGAGAGCAGGAGAAGAGACTCTAGTGCAGCAGAAGAGACTCTGGCCCAGCTGTTTGGTGACCTCCTTCAGCCTGGCTCTGAGCCACGTCAGTGCAACTGACACCGCCGGGCCAGCCTGGAAGCCAGGTTCCTTCCTGCATCCCTAACTGTGATGACCATAGCAGACACTGCTTGTAAAATGTAGAACTACACTTCTGAAAAGTAATTATAGTAGCCTGGAGAATCCCAGGGATGGGGGAGCCAGTGGGCTGCCATCTGTGGGGTCGCACAAAGTTGGACACGACTGAAGCGACTTAGCAGCAGCAGCAGCAGCTGTAATTTAGAACTCCTTATTTAGGTAGATGCACTTTATTGATTAAAGGTCAGAAATAAGGTTTTACCTGGTGTATTTAACACATACCACAATATCATCATTTATGGTATTTCCAGAAAAAAGTAGTTTTCAGTCCAGTTTATTCAGTTTTTAATGTTTACTGAATACACGTGTTATACACTGTAGGTTAGGAATACATACATGATAAGATGTAAGTTCCTAGGAGGGAAAGATTAGGAGGTTGTGATTAATATATACACACCACTATATATAAAATAGGGCTTCCCAGGTGGCACAGTGGTAAAGAATATGCCATCAATGCAGGAGATGCAAGAGACGTGGGTTTAATCCTTGGGTCCAGAAGATCCCCTGGAGTAGGAAATGGCAACCTGCTCCAGTATTCTCGCTTGGAAAATTCTATGGACAGAGGAACCTGGCAGGCTACGGTACAGTCCGTGGGGTTGCAAAGAATTAGACACAACTGATCATGCACACACACACAAATATATATATATATATATATGTACACACACACACACATACATAAAATAGCTAGCCAACAAGGACCTACTGTATAGAACAGGGAACAATACTCAGTATTTTGTAGTAACCTATAAGGGAGAATAATCTTCAAAAGTATACACACACACTACTGAGTCACTGTGCTGTGTATCTGAAATTAACACTGTGTTGTGAATCAGTGTTGTAAATATTCTAGTTTAAAAACAAAGGATGTAAATTCCTGCCTTTAAGCAGCTGATGATCTGCGGAGAGCGGCTCCTGACGTGGGACAGGTAGTGTCAACTCCGAGAGAGAGACGTTAGAAAGTGTGGGCAGATGCTGAGAACGAACTTGGGTGTCAGAGAGGAGATGGTACGTAAGCAGAATCTTGAAGGAAAAGTGGGAGTTCTGAGGGGCAGAGGACCCCAAGCAGCAGGAACAGGCCACGAGGAGCCATGGGTGAGATGTCAGGCTCCCTGAGCCGGGAGGGTGTGGAGGAGGCAGGCCGGGGCGTGCGCGGAGGCCCCCATCAGCCTGGAGTCCACCCTGGTTCTCATATGGCTTTGGTGGCAGGGGGCACCCGGTGCTCCCCCTGACCTCTGATCTGAGCAGCTCTGGTCCCTCTGAGCGTGGGGAGCTGGAAAGAGCTCCTGTGAGAAGAGGTCCTCTGCTGTTTGAGACAGACTGAAGTGATGTCACTGCTGTGGTGTGTGGGCATACCCTGGGGTGACTGGGAGCGGGTGCTGGAGGCTTCCCTGGGAACCTGGAATGCCCACACTCCTTTCTTTTGTCGCAGAAGGTGGGGCTGGAGGGGGCTCTCGGCTGCCCCTCCTCTCTGCGAAGCTGGTTCCTTGGGTCCAGGCGGGGCGGGGCAGTGCTCCTGCCTAGTGAGCAGGTCCCTGGGGAGAGGACTCCTGACAGCCAAGCGGCTATGTTCTCTAGAACCCATGGAGCCCTGTGTGACGACATTGTCGGGGCGAGGGGTCGAGCCCTTAGCTCAGGGCATGTGTGAGCAGCTGCCGTGTGCCAGACTTGGACCTGGGCACCCCCCACGTGCACCAGGCAGAAGTGGTCCGTGGGTCCCATCCAGCCCGCCGGTACTTTTCATTTGGGTTGTTGGTGCCTCGTTTTCAAGATTGAACTTGGTTGCTGTATTGGTTTCCTATGGCTGCTGTAACAAATTACCACCCACGCATGGCTTAAAGCAACAGGGTTCTGCAAGTCTAGTCCATGTGGCTCTTTGGGTGTAGGCAGGGCTGGCTCTTCTGGAGGCTCTGAGGAGCTCTGTCCCCTGCCTTCTCCAGCGCCTTGCCTTGAGGTCCCTCCTCTTCAGAGCCAGCAGCTATAGTCCCGTCCCTCTCCCACTGTGCCCTCTGATACGGCTTGCCTGCCCCCACTAGTACTTTAAGGTCCTTTGTGGTTACATGGAGCCCCCTGGATAATCCAGGGTCCTCTTCCCTATTTTAAGGTCATCTGATTAGAGACCTTAATCGCATCTGCTGCTGTAATTCCCCTTTGCCATCCATCCAGGATTAGGATGAGGGCATCTTTGGGAGGCCATTATTCGGTCTACCCCAGATGCCAACATGAAAATCAGGAGATCTTACATAGCAATCCAGACTTGCGGCTTCATTGACAAATCAGAACACTTGGCAGCCGGGGCCTGCCCCGTTGCCTGGCAACCCTGGGTCAGCGCCAGGGTCGGCGCCATCTCTGGGTGAGGTTGCGTGCTCCAGCTCCTCACAGCCCCCACCCCTCCCGTGGTGTCCACTCACCTCCCTTTGTGGCCTGGGCCCTGCTCTGGGGACTCACAGCCTTCCACGGAGTCCTGTGGTGGCAGGTGCCTGCTCAGGATGGTGGAGCTTCCTGCCTCCGTCTTCTGTGTCCCTATGAGACCCCCCTCCCCCACCTCCAGATCTCTGTCCTCTCCATGCCTCCCTGCTGACCCAGGCTCCATGCTCCAGAGCCTTTCTGGTGCTCTTCTTGGTGGTGGTGCTTTTTTTTTTTTTTTTTTACCATAACTCCTTGTCTCCTGTCCCTTCTTTCCATCCTGGTACCTTCCATCTTACATCTTGCATTGGCGTCTGTGAGAAGCAAGTCTTTCTAGTACACCGTTAGAGCAGTGCCCATTGAGTCAGGACCACACAGCAGTGTTTTGTTGAACACCTGCTGTGTGCTACATGCTCCCCTAGACTCTGGGAATGCGACAGGGGTGGGTGGAGGGAGATACCTGCCTTGCCTCCCCTGCACACCTAGTTCTGGAAGAGGGAGCAGGGACAGGTGAGCTGGCAGTTAGTTGCAGCATCAGCTCCTCCTGCCTCTCGGGAGGGAGGCTCTGGCAGCGTCCTGTTCCTGGACCCTAGCCCAGAGGTGAGCTCCGTCTGGTGTGCTGGGGCTCTGGAAGAGGCACTTGGGTGACTGATCCCCGTATTTGCAGACATTGCCGGGACTCCAGCTGATGGCTGAATTTGGGACAGGCATTTTGGAGGGCCCTTAGTTAGCATTAGCAGCGTGAGAGACCAGGCCAGACACCTCTGTGCGCTGCTGCCCGGTGGCCTGGCCTGGGACTCTGGTTATTTTCGAGGAGCCCTTTGTATGGCTGCTTGTGGCCGGGTCTGCCTCCAGGTGACCCTGTGCTCTGGGGCTCAGGTGGAGGACACCTGGTTGAGCCCCTGGAATTTGACAGCTTAGAGGCATCTAGTTCTTTTATCTACACAGAATACTATCCAGCAGGTCAGAGATCTTTGGAAACTTGCTTGAAAACAGAGTAAGACTTATCATTATGGAGGGTTTCCAGCTTATAAAAATAGAATAGTTCAGCTTGACTGTTTTAATCTAGGCTCTTCTCCCTCCCCTACCAGATTATTTCAAACCAAATCCGAGACTTGACTTTGTTGATAAGTGCTTCAATGTGTATTGCTCACAGATGTGGACTCTTTGGGAACTTATTTTTAAATAAGGACTGACCACCAGCGGTCCTAATTCTGAAGTTCATACTCTCTGGGTTCAAAGCTGGGTTTTTTCAGTGGTAGCATAACAGTCATCTTTATACAAAATCTTGATGTGGGTTAAATTTTATTAGCACTTCTATTAAGGCAAAACAATGAGAGTTCAGCTATCTTAATTATTATTATTTTTTTTATAAAATGACATAAAATTTACCATGGACCTGAGTTTGAGCAAACTCTGGGAGATAGTGAAGGACAGGGAAGCCTGGTATGCTGCAGTCCATGGAATCACAAAGAGCTGGACACAACTGAACAACTGCTGCTGCTGCTAAGTCACTTCAGTCGTGTCCAACTCCTGTGTGACCCCATAGACAGCAGCCTACTAGGCTCCCCCATCCCTGGGATTCTCCAGGCAAGAACACTGGAGTGGGTTGTCATTTCCTTCTTCAATGCATGAAAGTGAAAAGTGAAAGTGAAGTAGCTCAGTCATCCGACTCTCAGCGACCCCATGGACTGCAGCCTACCAGGCTCCTCCGTCCATGGGATTCTCCAGGCAAGAGTACTGGAGTGGGGTGCCATTGCCTTCTCCGAACTGAACAACAGCAGCAACCATTTTAAAGTGTAAGTACTCAGCGGCATTCATCACATTCATGGTGTTGTACAGTCTCACCTCTTTCTGGTTCCCAAGCTGGTCTCATCACACCCTGAGGAGACCTGCACCCATCAGCAGCCGCTGCTCCCCTCCCCACCCCGGCATCCATGGATTTGCCTGTGCTGGGCAGTTGACATGAATGGAACCATGTGGCCCACGGCCTTCTGTGACTGGTTTCTTCCCGTTGGCACCCTGTCTTCCAGAGTCACCCCCATGGTCGAGTGTCAGTGCTTCATGCCTTTTATGGCTGAATGATATTCCGTCATGTGGACAGACCACAATTTGTTCATCTGTTGATGGACACTTGGTTTGTTTCCACTTTGGCAGCTGTGAGTAGTTGCCGCTTTAACTTGTCAATGCTTAATTTGAAACGTGGTGATATGGTGTGTGGATCAAAAAGAAAATGTCACCTGTGAGGGAGCAGGAAGGTACCTTACTCTTGGCTCCATTGGTTTTTACACACACATTTAAAGATGCTCGCTGCTGAGTGGGACACACGTACTACAGAAGCGCACTGTGCAGAGCATCCCCCTCAGGGCACCCAGGCCCACATGGCTGCTGTCTGCCTCTGGGGGCCATGAGGCCCTCCCAGCAGGCTGCTGACCAAGGACAGGCCCTGCCCTTCCCAACCTGAACAGCCACAGCCATGGGTCTGGGGGTGGATGGTGGCGAGGGGATGATCTCTCATATTCTCTTGGAGCCATCAGTACACGGGTGGATGCCTTTCCTTGCTTTCCCCAGTGAGACGGTCAGAGTCAGTTCCCTTGTGGCTTCATGACTGCATGCTGAGTTCAGGATGGCTGGTTAGATACACGGCTGTCAGCTGGACCATGAAATTATTCGGGAGCATGGCGTAGATGTGGGCGTTGATTTCTGGTAGGAGTTTATTTCCAGTGAAGAGTCAGTGGCAGCCCAACTGCTGACTGTAGGTCAAGGGCTGCCATGGGGATGCAGAGCGGCCCTTGTCCACTTCATAGGGGTCTGGTCCTGGTGTTGGGAGCACGTTTCATCTATGTCATGCTGTGTGTCCCCTTATGAGGACATGAGGGTGGGGTTCATCTCAGGCCCCAGGACAAGGAGAAGCTTCTTCTGTGACTCTGTTCTGTTTTGTCTGTAGACAGTGTGAGTCATCTTTGCTTTGGCCACCAGGAAGCTCAGCTCAGAGCCAGTCTCTTGTCCTAACTCTGGTGTGGTCTGCACTTGGGTTCTAACCTTGCTTTCTGGCCCTGCTTTTTTTTCCTCCCCCTTCCGTTTCCCTGTTGCCTGGGTTTCTTCATTCACTTGCCATTCGCCGTGTCTCCTGGCTTCCTCTGAGCCAGTGATTCTCAAATGCTGTGCCCCCATCACCTTTGGTTCTAATTTTTCTGGGTGGGGCTTGAGCATAAGTAAGTTCCTGAAGCTTGCCAGAGATCCCAGCACAGATCCCCCTCACAGGCGGGGGTTGTGAGCCACTGCTGTTGGCCATTTCCCTTCTTTTTAGCGACAAGGTAGGAAACATAGGCCTCCATAGGAAGGATGGAGTTGGGGAGGACAGCCGATGCAAAGGTGGCCTGAGCTCAGAGAAGCAGCAGGTGGATCATGTAGCTCCTGGTAGCCTTCTTGCTGGTGGAACCAGCAGGAGCTCTCCTTGGCCAGCCTGCAGAGGCCTCACCTCCTGGACAGACCGGGGATGAGTGGCTGTAGAGTTTGCTCTGAGGGCTTTGGGCCTGCCTGATGGGAGCGCGGCTGTGTGACAACGTCCCCGGGCTGTCCAGGACCCGAGCCTGTGTGTGGGGCCCAGTCAGGCTGCCATTTGCTATGGAATGCAGTTCTAGAGAAGACCAGTGGATAAGAAGGCATTCATAACCGGGTCTTTGCAACTCATCTGACCCTGCCTGTGTGTTAAAGGAGCACTCTCCCTGCTCTAATTGAGAGAAGGAATAAATTATGACTGAAAATATGTTCCTTCTTGATTTAAAAAAAATATTATTTATTGGCAGGAGAGTAAAGTAAGTAGCGTAAGAAATCACCGTGTAACCGGACTGCAAGGTGTTAGGTAGATGTTAATATTTGATGAAAGAGAAACAAATGTTTTCTTTAAACAACAAAACCAAACCCTTTATTATTTCTTCCCTCTCTCTCCCTCTTCTCAGGTTTTTTTCATTAGGTTCTTTTGACTTTGAGCAAGAATCTTGGTAACTTTTTCCCCTCTTCACCATCTGATTATCCGTAGTTTTTCCAAAAACTAAAGCCAGCTCTGATAAAACATACACGCTGACCGAGCATCTTCAGGCTGGTTCTTCTCCGTGCTACGTCTCTGGGGAATGTTGATGATGCCTGTCTTAATGGTAATGAAAGAAAATGTGGGAAGTTCATGAAAGTAGGAAGGGCCAAGCTGGCACTAGCCTTGTCACTGTCACTGCGGTTAATGTTTTGGTGTATTTTCTCTAAGTTGTTTGTTTAGTGCCCAGGGGTCTTTGTGGCCTGTGTGGCCATCGCAGGCTGGCACAGAGCTCTCCCTCAGTGGCTGAGCTGGGAAGAGCTCAGCTGCCTCCTGTGGTTTGTCCCCCGCTTCCTTGCTGTGGGCGCGGGGTCTTGTGGCTGAGAGCACTGCTGGGGGCGAGGCTGCGGAGTGAGGGGCTTATTCAGCAGTTGGATGTGGAGGAGGAGGAGGAGACCCTGACAGGGAGGCTGTAGCGGGTGCTGGGATGGGGCGTGTAGGCAGGGTGGCCTGCAGGGAGGCAGACTTTGGGGCTGAACAGTGGAGCAGAAGACTGCTGGCTCTGCGAGCCTCAGAGACTGTGGAGCGGGCGGCGCCCCCCCGGGCAGAGTCAGCTGTGACTTTCGGGGCTCAGGTTGCCCTTTACCATGTAGTACAGGGGGTGGCATTCTCCCAGGGCCAGGTGCCTGGGTGCTGGATCTTCGAAACCTTCCCTTCTGGGCTGGAGTGGCGTCCGGCCTGTCATCCTGGGTTTCTGAAGAAACCTCCTCCCTCACTGAGGTCAGGTTGGTTTATGATGAGGTGGTCGTGGGTGGTTTATGCCTCTCCTTTCTGGAGGCTATAGAAGAGAAGGCAGGCCCCAGAAGAGAAAGCAGGCCGTTCTTCAGGAACATCTTTGCTTGGGGCTAACCAGCTCCCTCTGTTCCAGTCCAGGCTGTGGGTTCACAGGTCACTTTGGGGTGACCCACGACACGTCAGTGCTGAGTGAGTTCCCTCTGGGGCCCTTGGTGTGGATGTGCTTGTGCCTAGCCTGAGCCTCTGTGAGCAGCTCTGTCATGCTGGGGAGGGGTCCCTACTTCCCTGCCTGCCTGGCTGGTTACAGGCACCTCCGGGAAGGAGGTGCTGGCCTCCCCTGAGCCTGTGCGTCCTGTGATGGCGGTGGGCCTGGTGTGTGTTGGGGGGGTGTTCGGGGGTCTGCATCAGTGATGTGTGGCGTTGCTCTGCTAGCCACTGGATGGTGAAGAAATCCACGTGGTAGACCCCTAAAGGCCGTTGGGAGGAAAGAAAAAGAAATTGGGTTAAAACTAGGAGGAGGGGAACAAATATTGTCTTCTTTAAAAGGAAGAAACTTCATTGGCACACTGCTTCTGAATCAAGCTCTCAGAAATAAAAGATGTTTAAAAACCTGTGCCATGAGGCTCACAGGATGTAACCTGGAATCCTTCCCCCAAGGCCTCCCGCCTTGCAGGTGGTGATGTGGAAGGGGCCAAGCACAGTGCCCGATGAACTGGCGACTTCTGAGCATCCAGTCACTTGAGAGAGAAAGTCCCAGGCCAGTGCAGCTGGCCTCTGAGGGCCTGTCCATCTCCCCGCAGCTCCACGTCTCTCTGTGTCTCACTGAGGCCAGGGGAGGGCCCGGCAGGAGGGTCCAGTTTTGTTGCTGGCCTGCAGGGCAGCCCCAAGTGGCCCTCTCTGTGCCTGCTTTCCTTCTTGTTAAGGCTGTATGGGTATACCACGTTTTGTTCATCTGTGAAGGGAAGCTCTTCTCACTGGCTGGCTTTTAGGAGCGATGTTGCTGTGAACTCCAGGGCCACGTGTGTGCTTGGGCACCTCATCCTTTCTCTTTGGCGGAGACACAGGCCTCCACCACCCCCCGACACACACATGCCGTGGGGAACGGGCCTCTGAGGTGCTGGACGCAGAACGTCACACCTCCCTTCTGCCAGTTTTACCGGCTAGGGCCGTGGCTGATCCCTGAGGAGCGGGGAACACAGTTCTGTTACAGGCCCAGGAGGCGGTGGACTGGAAGTCCTTGGTGCATAGAAATGATGACCACAGAGGGGGAGTGGGCATTCTGGGCACAGGGGAGGGGTCACTGCAAGGTGGGGCTCCCAGGTGCAAATTACCTGCCACTGGTAGGCCCGCCTTGGAAGCTGGTTGGTGGAGAGACTATGAGTCCTCCAGGGAGCAGCTTAGAACATGTGGTGGTCTTCAAGGAAGGACCCGGGAGCCTCGTGTAAGTTATGTTCGGGTCCTGAGGCTGAGGAGCTGGCACTGCGCCTCCTCGGCGGGCACTGCCTCGCTCACCCTCTCTCCTCTCCTGTGAAGTGCTTCCCTTGCAGGCTGGGGCACACAGTAAGCCATCAGTAAATTCAGCGGCCACCTCGGTGAGTTTGGCCAGCAGCAGCCGAGCCTGCGGCCGGTGAGTGAGCGGGCCGGCCTCCCCAGGTTTGACTGTCTTCCTGTGAAGCACAGGTGTGCCGAAGGACCCGGTCCTCCCCCTGGTCGTCCCTGGGCTGACCGAGGGAGCAGGAGGCTGGTGGCCAGTGAGGCAAGGAAACACTTCTTTCTCTAAAGTGGAGTGTTTACTGGGCAGATCTGCGTGTGCACTGTCATCCGCACTGGAAACTCACTCCTGCATTGTTATTTTCCTCAGCAAAGTAGGACAAAGGCAATGTAAATGTTGTTTGGAGAGAAGTATTTGGCTAATGGAGATAAAGCTAAAAGGAAAATAACAACTTTAACTTCTTTTTGGTTTTTGTGTTTTGACATTCAGCAGCATACTTCTAATCTTTTAAGAATTAAAAAAATTACATGGTATGCCAGCCGTGGTTTGTTTCTGCTTGTTAACTTTAGTGTGAAATTGACTCAGTGCCGCCTTGCCAGACGAGGGCCTCTCCAGTCCTGCTTTTCTCCTGGGTGGGGGAGGTGCTCAGCGGGACCGAAGAGGGTGTGGCAGAGGCCTGTGAGCAGCCGTGGGCCCCGCAGGAGTGAAGGGTCTCCCCTCCATCCACTCAGATCCTTCATGGGGTCATCTGTAGGCTTCCAAGGCTGCTGCTGCCATTTTCCTGAGGAGGAAACAGATTAGTGAGCTGACGAAAACGTGGTGTGGGGGCAGCTCTCTCTCCACTCCAACTCATGGTAGTTTTTACCCCCAGCAGCATCACAGCCCATGTTTCCACACCCCGTGAGACGTTGGGGGCCCTGGACTTGGGCATCGGGTGAGGGTGTGAGGAGCAGCCGAGGCTGGGGCAGTGTGGGAGCAGGTGGGGTTGAGTCACTCCTTCCTGGGGCAGCTGTGTGCCCGGCTCAGCGCCAGGCCCTGTGAGGCAGCCCCAGTGTGCAGACAGTCGGGGCCTCTGTCCAGAGGCCGTGGGAGGAAGCGGGGAGAGAAGGGGGAGGCCGGAAGCGCAGGTGGCCTGCAGGGCAGCCGCAGCAGGTGGGGGGTGCTCTGCAAGGCTGGCTGGAGGTGGGGGGGCGGTGATGGGCTTGGTGCTGTGCCACAGAGGCCGGCCCCGTGCAGCAGGTCTGGAGGGCCGAGGGCCCCACACTGGGTGTTGGAGCTGTTTGTTGGCATAACCAGGCAGAGAAGTCACAGCCCTCCCAGCCTGAGGCTTGGCTCCTGCTGCCTCCTCTGGACTCTGCATCCCTGTTGGTTGGCATCATGCCCTGAATCCCCTCAGCTCCTCTCTCCTACACCACAGGATGGTTCTCCTGTGTCTCCACCCCTCTCCTGGCCCTTCTTGGACGTCACTGATGGCCACTCACCCCCTTCTGACTTGTGCTCCATGCCCACTCTCCTGGGCTCCCCCAGCGCCCGCCCCAGCCCTTGGCACAGCTGCCTCGGCTGTCTCTGCTCTCTGTGCTGGTCCTGCCAGCACCTCCAGCTTCATTGTCTTCATAGTTGTACGGCCTCCTTCCTTCTCCTGAAGCAGGCACACTCTCCCCACCTTGACATCCTGTGTCCCTGCCATTCTGGTGCAGCCAGGCACT